>NC_058064.1:13375000-13975000 GCF_020085105.1 Siniperca chuatsi
TCAGCCATTACAGTAAAAAGCACCAATTTGTGCCACCCACTTCCAACTCCACAGAGATGGCAAGCTGAAGCTCATCTCAAAGCACAAAAAGCACAAAATGCCAAGGAAAGTCATCAAAAGTTTGCTGAAGAGCTGCTGGAGCGGACAAAAACACAGCCGAGTGCAGGCGCACCGTCTATTTAACCTGGGTTGCTATGCAAGAAAAAATGACATCCCCAGTCTATTAATGCACACATTGTATAAACAGCACAATGTGACACATTCTTCAGAATGAGAGAGCAAGCCAGACAGAGAGAGAGAGAGAGAAAGAGAAAAAGAGCCAGGCCCTGCTATATAAATAACAAGGCACTCACAGGCATATTTGATGTTGATATCCATCACTGAGGTTGGAAAAGAGGAAAAAAAATAAGAGGAGGGAAAATAACACACAGAGCGACCAAGACCACGACACGGGGATCCTTATGAAAATAAGATTCAGCCCAAATGGATCTGGTGTAATTGGTTTCAGATAGTGAGGTCAGGAGAAAGGCGATACAGGCAACTATTATGCGAAACGGACTGAGAAACAAGAATGTTTACACAGGCATTCCTCTGCTACATTAATAGGCATGCAGAGATCACTGGAGAGGGAGAAAAGGAGAGAGTAAGAAGAGACTGACAGAGAGGGGAAGAGAGAGGAAAAAAAACACATCAGCCATCCATTCATCCCTCCCTCCCACTATCCCCCTCTCTCCCAGCCCCAGTGTTTAGACTATACAGAACAGGGTAATAAGGAACACCTATCACAATGCACCTTTGTAAGGAGCATGCAAAGATCTTAAACAAGCATGAAATACATTAGCAGGCCCTGCAATACTGGGCCAAACCATTACAAATCTCCAGATTGCATATTGTGTGTGGTGGTGGTAGGGGGGTGCGTGCAAGAAATAAGCAATCCACTAAGAATGTCACTCTTTCAAATCCACCTGGAGACTGCACGATATGCAGCCATGACATTGGAATTGGATATATCTGAGGGGCTGTGACATTGTGTTTGGACAGTGCAGATCACTTCCTGGCTTAGGCCACATTGGGAGTTGTTGTTATTAGGGGACATAGCAGATATTGGAATGATGACACAGGTATGAAATAAGCTGCCCTCAACAGGTACGTCTGCACAGCGCTGTGGCCTCTACAGGATGTTTCCATGTTCCAGAAAGTAGCTGTAAACATGGCGTATCAATTGTTGATGAATACGAAAAGGTCTGCATCATGATAACGCAGTCTCACTGTGGTGTGTGCAGAACAGATGTTTTGTGTGTATGCATGTGTGTGTTTGTTGTAGGGTGTAAAGGGCTGCTGTTCAACACAAGGCTGTCGGCCAGAACAACTCCAGGCACGCTGACAGCTTTGATAACTCCCACACACACACACACACACACAATCTTGGTGCCTGCATAAGCACACACACATATACAGCACCATAGCACCAGGCTTATCTATCTTCGCTTCCAGGAAACACAGACACAGAAGGAGGGGGGAGGAAAAAAGAAAAAGTGTGACACTTTATCAAGCTGGAGAGAGTCGCATGCCACGGAAAACAAGGCACAAACAGTTTAAGCTGAACAAACAAACATGGCTGATTGGACTGAGGCTCCCGGCCCGCTGGCGGGGAAGATATGCGCTGACACTCCACACCAAAATATTTACACCCTATCTTCTTATATAAGTGGATTCAGGGCAGATGGGTGGATGGATACGGATTTGGAGGGGCTGGATGGAGAGGATAGACAAATGAGAAGGGGAGAAGGATAAGATGTCCCATACAATGTCTGAATACAAAAGTGGGGCCTGAGTTTGTGAAAACAAGCAAAGTGTGACCAGGGAACACTGTCGATACAGCAGAGGCTAAACAGTCTTCCGGCAAGAAAAGTAGAATGGATGCACCTTGGTGGCGTTGAGATTACAGAGCCCGCCCTGAAACAGAAGTTCAATCGTACAACTGACAAAACAGTATGTGTCTATTAGAGCTAAAACCTGAGATTAGTGTTGCTCCACGTCTTTGCTCCACCAGATGCAGTGTTTACAAAACAAGCAAAGGGCAACGGTGATTCCTTTAGTATGGGTGAGAACTTTTTCATATGACCCTTTTAAATGAATGCAGTTACTATAATTTTTTTTCTAATTGGGTCAATGCTTAATGTGTGTGGGCTTCTATGGTTGCTATTGATCTTATTCACCTTAAATAACTCAGCCACTGGAGTAGAAAGACTCCTATCCTTTTCTAAAGGTCAGAACTGGCGATGACGCACCGGTGCCTCAACAATGGCTCCAGATTTAGTTCCCTTATCGCCTCCAAAAAGCTCACAAAGAGCACAATACACACCCGGATTCAGTCACATCTGCCTAGTTGAGTACTTGGAAAAGAAATAAAAAATAATTACTTCTTCTGACTGCAGTTGCAAGCACAGATAGCAGCAGGAGAAGTTGCAGGAATGCAAATAAACACATACAAATGTTTTTAAAAGGGCTGTTGCAATGTGACAAGATTGGATTTAGTTTTTTTTTTTATGTCAAACGCAAATGGAATTGCTCAAAGTTGAAGCTAATGTGAAACTGCCTTAAGGTGCACTACCAAAACACATTTAGACTTAAAAAAGGGTACATTACAGAGCATATGTGCTTAACTGACAAGTGTATAAACAAATCAAAATCAGCCATGGCTGTTGCTACTTCCTTGTCACTCCTCAGCTCCACCCAGGCTCCCTCCCTATTGCCAAAGTTTGGATCATCTGGCTCCAATAACTGCTAGGAAGGTGGCAAGTGGGCCACCAAAATGCTGTCTTTTTCCCCAACAGAAACCTATGAGTGATTTCTCAAATGGTGCTTTCATGAGAAACTAGAAAGAAGGAAAGAAACTACAGATGAAGAAATAAGGGAGAAAAAGAGAATTGGAAAAGTATGTAGGAGAAATGAGCATTTTAATGTATGATTCAATAAATCAACAGTCTGCAGTGAGCAAGGGAGGGAGAGAGTGAAAGGGAGGGAGAGGTCCATGGAGAATCTGCTTGGGCCTCAGGATGGAGGTAAAGCTATCCAGCAGAACAATGGGCTTCTGTGTTCTACTCTGCTATCTCTATCTCAGTATTTTCAGCTACTTCAGCTGCCTCCATCTCTTTAAAGTGCTTCATCCAAAAATGAAAATCTCTCTTGTGCTCATTTGTTGTTGCGGTCTGTTTTTTCGAAAGTGGATAATAGGTGTTTGGGAAGAAAACCTTCCATATTGATAACTTGCTCTCTTCAACTCCTTTCCACCACTCCACTGCACTTTGAATTCAACTCAACTTCTTTCTCTCTCCCCTCCCTCACTCATTGCTCATAACACATTATTCATTTCTTCCTCTCTTCTGTCTTTTTTCCGCCTCTCTCCCACGTCTCTCACCTCTTGTTTATTGATTCTCTAGATTAAGAATTCCTAGGGTGGAGGATTGTAACACACAAGCATCAAATTATTTTGGGGTGTGCTTATTTGCCTTTCCCTTGCATCTATTTGGCCTGTGTCTGTAGACAATTATGCCTACCCAGCCCCAGACTCAGGTGCTAATAATGAAGGACAAATAGAATCATATGTGTAAACTTCCCCCACTGATGAAAATTTATATTAACTTTCTGCCACAGTAAACAGAGCTGCAAAGCTACACCCTCCCGGGAGGATTGACTAGATGAATTTTCTCGCTCCTACCCCAGGAAGAAAGCTCGTATAGGAGAGAAAGAGTGGTGGTAGGAGTGGCTCGGGGGTGTCTAGCTCCATTGTGTAACCTCACACATTTTTCCACCAACGAAGACAAAACAGGGGTCTGTTTTGCCCATCACAGATAAAGTGTGTGTGTTTATGTCTGTGAGAGGGAGATGAAGAGTGCATATGCACCAATATGTATGTGTCTGCTGAGACGTTGGGAGACCGTGCCAGCAATAATAAAGAGCATGGCCTGATGACGTTCACTGCAACCGCTAACCTTCGCTAACATCCCACCTCCTGCTGTTATCACCATGGATATTCTGTGCAAATACAATGATATATCTGTTCTAGCGAGGGAGAATAATTGTTTTCAGCTACCTTCAAGCTGAACTTTAATACAGAACCCCCAAACCGAGGTGGAATTTGAAACAAGACTGCTTTGTCATAGTGAAAAAAAGCATTTTGACTGTTTTTTCTTAGATGTGCCATGACTTTAGATAATAAATACTTGCTTATTAGCTTACCCCACAACGCCCCTATTTCCCTCGCTCTCTATCTCTGCTGGTGGCTTTAGCAAAGTCTTTATTTTGACCCGTGCTGTATCGCTACGTTTAGATAAGGTGACAGCAGGCCCATTCAGCAACGCTCTTTATCTGCTGCTACTCATAGGGAAGTCCTTTAGAGCCCGACAACTGAGAGCTACTACAATATACTATAACAAAGAGACAGAGAGAGAAGAGACTGGGGAAGGTATTTGTATGGGTGGAAGAAGGGAGAGAGAGAGAGAGAGAGAGAGAGAGAGAGAGAGAGAGAGAGAGAGAGAGAGAGAGAGAGAGAGAGAGAGAGTGTGTGTGTGTGTGTGTGTGTGTGTGTGTGTGTGTGTGTGTGTGTGTGTGTGTGTGTGTGTGTGTGTTTGTTTGAGGTGGACAGTGTGTGTGTGTGTGTGTGTGAGGTCAAGTGTTCTCTTTGCTAAAGCAAAGCTAGCATGAGGTATGAGTGTTCAACTGTGCAGCCCCCCCAACACACTCTTTCTCTCTCCTGAAGCGCTTGATTTCCTCTTCAGGTGATTGTGATCCCTCTCCTTTTTACAGTTCCAAGCGAGTGCAGGTCACGCAGCTGGATGAATACCTGATATGAAATGCTGCATTCAGGCCAGCGATAGTTTATCTGGAAAAGGGGTTGAGCCCAGTGGAAAAAATTGGAATTGTGGGACGGGAAGACCTCAATTGCTTAGACCTAGTTGCATATAAATAGTGCGCCGATTATGTGAACACAACTGAGTAAGCTTGATATCATAACCTACTGAAACATACTGTCTATGACAGTATGACACTATATAAAAAACTGTGCACTTTATCATTCTTGTCAGAGGATCAGACATAGACCGAAGTTGTTTTTCAGGGAGCTTGTGTCTGTATTTGTTGACAAGGCCTTATTAAGAGGCTCCCACTCCAAAAAACATGGCCAGAGGCGACTAGCAATTTGACTGTGGCACCAGAGAACAAGCAGCCACCGCGAAGAGCTGGTTTTGTGCAGAATGCCAATACCAATAGATGCTGCTGAAGAGACGAATGTGCTGACACAAATGTGTGCATATGTGCACTGTATATGCGAGAGACACGCGCAAACATAAAGACAGGGGCTATAGTGGTAAATAAAAGGTTGCTGCATCCTGTGTAGGTAAACAGCATTTAAGTGTGTTTACCCACCATTAAACCACTGATAAAAGACACACACGGCATGTACACAGCACATACACCCTCAAAGCCTACACAGGAACACAAAACAATGATTAGGAAAAACAGGAAAGCTACTGGGTGTCACTGTCATCCATCTTTAAGGCCAACCAAAGAGGCCGATGCCATTTAAAATCCACACTGTTTGTGTGTGCGTGTGCACTGACACAAGCAAACCAAGCCTGTATGCCTGCTTAGTGCATGTGTATCTGTATGCGGGTGCATTTGTGAACATCAGATCCCGTCTTGGGGGCTCTGCTATTGCAGGTCAATAGTATTAGTGTCTGTCTGTCTCGTCCTGCAGAGATCAGGTTAAGTGCTTTGTCTAAGTGTTCTCCTGTTCTGGGGTCGATGAGAGAGCACCCTGACCTTAGCTGTAAATGACCTCGCCTCACCCGCTGCATGGCTAACCCTGAATTTGGCCTGCAGCTCTAGTGACATACACTTAACTAAATATATTAGCACACACTATAAACAGCAAATTTTCCAGTGTGTTCATTTTTCAGACAATTATTTGGAGCTTATAGATAATGATCAACAGTCACAACTGTCACATTGTCACACACAGAAGAGTGTGTGGCTCAACATAATCTATGGCATGAATGATTATGAAGTGTTATTTTCTTTTATTATTTCTTTTCTTATATATATTTTACAGGCATTACATGCAAGTTTGTGACTACTTTGTCTTGCCATTAGGACCCAGTCTCTCCATTGAGGGTGATGTATCTTTCAATGAATGCCACACTTCCCCCAAAAATTCACTCAATAAACAGCCACTACATCTGCCTGTGGAAGGGCAATGGAACACATTCACTCCCCCTCTCCTCTCTCAATCTCTTTGCTTATGTAATACCTATCTTGTCCTGTGCTCCTCCTTCTCTCTTTCTTCCCTCCACCTTGCATTGTACCTTGGTAGTTGTCTTGTGAATATTCCAATTACAGGGATGTGTGTTTGACCTTTAAGTGTCTTGTGGAAGATATAGTTATCTGCCTTCCACTCTGACACCCAGCGTCTATCAATCAGTGTGCTCCCCCACCACCACCCTCACCAGAACAGGCTGCTAGACTGAACTGGGTCTGGTGAACTGTGTTTGCGTGTGTGTGTGTGTTTGTGTGTGAGATAGAAATGGAGAGAGGGAGCTAACACGAGCACAGACTGTGACTGGGGTAAGGTAGGCAAAGAGGCTTGGAGAGTCCCAGTGATAAAAATGTATAATGCATAAGGTTTGTGTGTGAATACATAAATGTATACCACACATACACACAAACACACACAGAGTAAGAAAGGGAGGGAGAGAGATGTTAACATTTTTTTCTTTAATCCTGACTGAGCCTTACTTCCATAAACAAAGCCTTTTTCCAACAGCATCCTATATCGCGCTTCTAAGAACAAGCAAGCGTGAGCAGAGTCATACTTCTTTAGTTTCATTCTTGTTCCCCACCCTTTTACAAAGGCTAATCTACATCTTTCATTGAATCAAGAATGGAAATTCACAAGAAATGCTTCTTTTTCAATTTCATGCTGAAGTAGCTCAAGTTAGTGGATGTAATTTCTCCTAACAAGAAAATGTATCACTCTGTCGCACACTTAGTCCGGCTATGGGAGAAAAGGGCCTCCTTTCTGTATTTTTTTTTCTTGGGCTTTGATAAATGTGCCAAAAGCATGATCACTCCCTTCATAGCGCTCCATACAAGGACAGAACAATTACAATGGTTATTAAAAAAATAAAACCTCTGGTTGAAATTTGTATGAAAGATAAATGACATATCATTTAGGACTGTGAAGGCATTACAAAATTAAGTCAGGACTAAGCCAAGGGGGGATGGGGGTCGTTTTACACAGATTGTAGGAACCTCAACTTCTGAGTCTGAGAATTATGTCATGGTACAGACACAAGCTGGTTGGTACACTACTAACACAAAGAATATGGAAAGAGTGAAAAGAAAAACACTTTTCAGTGATTTTGAGAGGGATTCTCTCCTCACACATTTAAAACTTCTGCCAACACAGAAATATTTCCTCTCTGTGACAAAAATTCTTGGAAAGACTAACGATCCACAAAACTTCTACAAATCCATTTGAAGTTTTGTGCAAATTATGATTATCAGGTTCATACTAAATTGGATGATGAAGTCCAAACAGGTGAAAAGGAAAGCATGAAGAATAGTATCGCTGAAACAATACCACGCATGGCCAAGCCACCAGGCTAATGTATATTTATCATGTAAACTTCTGATAAATGCATATGCAGAAACAATCAAATCTCTGGGTTTCAATTGGAAGATTTTGCACCATGGACTCAAGCGTGAAACCAATATCAGCTTAGTGTCTAGTCAAGCTTGAAGTGCTGCGCCTAGCCCACAGAGCATGTTCTGCATATGCTCGTGGGCGTCACTTTTATCAGGGTGGAACAAGCAGCTTTCCAGTGCTATCACTGATCAATTCGTGCGAGTTAAGTCCCCCAGTGTGGGTAAATAAGCAGTGGTTAGGTCTTGATGAGGAATGGCAGGCTGTTTGAGCGGGAACACAGGCTGGAGAGAGGCGGGCCTGCCTATCTCTGCTGCAATGGACTCCTAGTGTAACTTCCATCACTAACTTTAGGCTAGAGTACATCTTATTTTTTGTATCTGCCCAATACAAATGTTCAGTTTTCCCTCCCACAGGACTTGATTGCAACTGGGTTTTTTCATAAATCACCACTCCAGACTTACTATACGCCAAACTGTTAGCTCTATTTGCTCACATTTTAAAAAATTAGCAAATAATATGTCTGACATTATTATAAAGTTGTAAATAATACAGATGTCAGTCCACCTTGACAGCAAAGTCAGGACCTAACCTTGGCTGATACACTATAAAACCCAGCAGCTTCAGTTCTAAAGCTTACAGTGAAGAGAGCCAAAGCCAGCGCTAAGTGACATGTCAGTCAGCTCGTCTGTTTGGAGCCTTCAATTCCCCACGGCCTGAGCTTATTTACTACATTTGTATGAAAAGCTGTGAAGGGTAGAGGACTGAGAGCCCGGCTGGCTCTCTTACATATGTATACAGTGTTTGGAGGCAATGCACAAAGACCCCTTGCAGCCTGCTAGCGTTTCAACTACAAACAACTTGGGAGAAGGATAGAGCCATTTATATATTGAAAAATGGGTCAGTGATGAAGGTAATCGGAGCAGCAGAGAGTGTTAACAAGTGCAACAAAAAAAGAAACAAACTCTGATGATACCTGGATTCTGGGTGCATTAGAGAAAAGAGAGCACAAGTGACATTAAAGATGCTACTACTTTCTGCTAGTCATCTTCTTAACCAGATTTGAAGTCATTTTAATATTAGTTAGAGAAGGGGGGGGGAGGGTTCACACAACAAACCATCAGGCATGCGTTTCAGAGTCTGATTTGTTACTATTCATGGCTAAAGCAGAGAGGAACTGTAATACTAGACATGCTTGTTAAATTCACAACACTCCAAAGCTGCCTTCTAGCAAATCCTGTCTTTTGGTTGTCAGCTTAAGACACCCCGGCATATGCATATGTAGAATTTTTAAGCTCTGTTAAATGGATAGCGTTGTCGTGGCCTATCAAATGACTATAAGCCACTTGCCTTTTTTTGGGGGGGGGGGACACGACCATTTACAGAAAAAGCAGACAGCAATGTTACCTTGTATGCATTCGAAAGCAACAACCCCCCCCCGTGTTTTCTCTATCCTCCAGATAACTCCACATTAGAGGAAAACAGCGCCATTTACATGTATGTTTTTAGGCTGTGGATGACAGTAACACTCCACCCCACCATATTAACGACTGGTACTCTGTTTAAGCCAATGACAGGGGAGTGGCAACAAACAATGACAGAATGCCTGTTTTCGATTGTGAGGCCACGAAAGATGATACGCTATTCACTACCAAGGCAGTTTGCAAATATATTATTGTGGAGGGTATTGAGCTGAAGCAATTGCTCAGTCTGCTCTGAGTATGTGCGAGTGTGTGTTTGTATGAGAGTGTATGCATGCCTGTATATGTGTTTGTGCTTGTGTGAGTGGACTTATAGATCCAGTGCCATTTATTTCCCAGAGCTGGAGCAGGGCAGTTAGGGAGGCGTAAAAGGAAATGAGTTGTGAAGTGGCCATTGATCCTGGCCTGCACTAAGGTGGCTAGAGACTGCAGGACTATTGGCCACAGTATGTGCCACTGAATAGCTGCCTCTTATTTACACTGAGGTGGTTAACGGGCCCAGTTCATTTATCACTGGCCTAATGCGCTACACAGGAAAAAAGGAAAAGAAAAAAAAAGTCTCAGGTCAAACAAAAGGGCTAATCTAGAGTGAATGTCAACTGGCTTCCATTTAATGCATTTACCATTAAAATATATCAAAATGTTAATGTACATTTCTGTTTCTGTTATACTTTATATTTCAAGCAAAAACAGCTTGACACAGCAAGTAACCTCTGTGGCACTGATCTAATATCCTGAATACACACAAAGGCACACACACACACACACACACACACACAGAATGATGTTTTTTTTCTACCTGTGCTGCCTCTCGACCTGTAGACCACACTGCCTACTCCACAGCTCCCAACGGCTTGAGCATAAATACCCATGAGTGTTTATTTCCAGCAGATTTCACTCTGTCTATCTCTCTCATCCTCTCCTCCTCAATTCCTACATTGCTCGCTCTCTCTGTCCCTTTCTCCTCGTCTCTCTTTCAAGCCTTGCAGCTTGACATTTCGCCATGCTCTCAGGGGACTCCTCTGCGAAATGGAGTTACTGGGAGAGCGCCACCGTAAATTCCAGGAGGCCACATGTAATGTGTCTTAAACATAGATGGACAGCCCAGGTTTCAAGGAGCTGAAGAATGAGACGGAGGGGAAAAAGGGGAGACAGAGGGAGAGGAGGAGGAAGAGGTGGCGTCTCGATAGATAATAGAATAATACTGTGTTTTGTCTGGGGAAGGGTGAGCAAACAGTAGCTATGCTGTCATTCACACTCTATATCTTTAGTGTCATCGCAAAGGGGGAAACTACAGGCCTATATGTCACAGGCCTGTATGTACTATTCTGTTGGGATTGTCTGCCCATAGTCAGGCTTGAAATAAAAAGAAGGATGGCTTTCATTGTAAATAAGTCAGGCACATGGATTGCCAGGGAAGCGCTGTCTTTTCACTGAAAGGGGAAATAATTTTACAAAGACATACAGTACACGCTGCTTCCCTAATGCTTCTCTAGCCTTTACAGAAAAACCTTATCTTCACACAGCTGATGATGGTTAACAAAAGGCTTCTTTATGAAATCGTTCATATTTCAGTGGAGGTCTGTCTCCTGTCCTGAGAGGTGATTGATGCATCAGGCCAGGGCCAGTGTCTTATTTACACAGTTGAGTGGGGCAATCTCAGGCCTGAAAGATAAACCTAATGAGCTTCTTTGTGTAAGTGTGCAAATGAGAGACACCATCCTCCCTCCCTCCTTCCCTTTTCCATCCAAAGGGACAGTCTGGGTGATTAGGCCTTTAAATTATGCTCAAGGGCAAAGCCCAGATTTGCATCTTAGGTGTGTGTGTGTGTGTGTGTGTGAGTGTGTGTGTGTGTGTGTGTGTGTGTGTGTGCGCGCATCTTCTCAAATGCGGTACGGAGAAGCAGGTGAAGGGCAGAGGAGAAAGATGCTTGAGGCTTGTTTGTGAGAGGTGATGGTAGGTGAACATTGTGTGTCAGTATTTTAAGTATTTACCTACACTAAACAGCAAACTTGAGTTGTTATAAGACGGAGGTGAGCTCACGTCTGTCAAACAAGCGCACACACACACACACACATACACACACTGTCATTTTGTCCTTTGTCTGTGGGGTAACTTTCTCCCTAATGACTTTCATTTTGGGGAGAATTTCATTTGCCCCTAAACCCTAAATATTACCCATCAATTGCTGTCAGATTTCCCATCCTTTCTATTTCCTCCAGCTAAACAGCTAGGAAGGCAGGTTAATTGCTGTCACTCTCAAGTTGGACCACTGCCTAACTCTTGTGTAGCGACAGGGATAGCCTAGATGTAAGATGGCACCTTGGCGCACTTATTGTAATTTCTGTCAGAATGCTGCAGTCACTTAAATGGGGTTGAATAGTTTGCATTTTGCTGCATCATGTGTCTCAGGAAAACACTACAATGCATACCTAACCAGTTTACCAACATGTAAACCTCTACAACAGTCTCTTGTGAACTGCATTTTTGTGCAAAAGTAAATAAATGATTGTCCTTGCAAACAAGAAAAGCACACATTTTACATAAAAAATGAATTAAAAAGTAAACACAAGAATAGTTTCATCAAATAACAACCAATAGCAAAGAAAATTAAATGTATGATTTGGGACAAAAATCAACAATCTTCATCTTTAAAGCCACTGTTTTTCCATTATGTTTGTGTTTAATGAGTCAGTGATCTGGATGAGTAGTAGGCTGTAGTGACAGAAGGTTGTCCCAACAGCTATCCAGAGGTCTTTGGTTAAAACGACTGACCCGGCCACAATAGATAAGCCAGGGCCTCCATCTTGCTCTGAATATCAATACGCTCCGTACAGTAGCGAGCCCATTTAGAAGGGGCAGTAGTCCTGAGTATTGGCTCATCAATCCCACTGATAACCCTGGCAGGATTAAGTCTACAGACCACTGTAATCAACTAACATCCTCATTATGGGACATTATGGTATAGATCCAAAGATCAATGCATAGCTCCCATGTACATACATAGCATCTAATATTAAAGCATAAGACTGACTACGGCCAATGATAAATTAACTGGATATATGAGCTCAGCACAATTTTGCTCCTTTTTTTTTTAGCAAGGAAGCTTTTATAGTGATCATTTTAGCATAGTAATTAGGGCTGTGCAACATTCATCATGTGCTCTGATACATATCTGCAGCTGGCAAATTGCAATCAGATACAGTGGGTATCTAATCTGTGATCTCAAATCAAATTAGGTCTATTTAGACAACCTTGGGAATGGGGTGATGAAACCCTGACAGAAATTAGGGGCTGGAAATTCAATTGTGACACGATGGTTATTATTCAGATACATGGATAACGGAGTGTGTGGCTTTCACATTGAACACAATGACCTCTATAAACATTATACTGTATACAGGATTTACAAGCAAATAAAAACAAGTGCATTATTGGCTTTGTCAGAGGAAAAAACTCAACTATCAATATTTGAAAAAGGAAAAATTGCTCCTGTGTAACTTAGGCTTGATCTGTGTCCTATAAGCCTTTGGCCGAATCTAAGGCAACGAGACCTTAAGATGCTGCTTTTCTAATTATAGCTGCAGGTGGTATTTTGGAGCTGCTAGGTAATGGCAGAACCCACAGGGACAGTGGAGAATTCATCAGTGCTTATTATTAATCATCCCCCCAGCAGCGTGATGAGAGACTGGAGCTTCTATACCCACCGGACCACTCAATGTCATTCCAAATATGGGTGGAAAATTACACCCAACAGCCTTCCTCCAAAATGGACTCAGAGCAGACGTGGACTGGAATTTTTTAGCTGCAAACAGGTGTAAAAAAGAAAAGTGCAAGCATGGATGGACACATGAATATATGACCACACAAATGCATGCTAAATACACACACACATTCACTTACACACACGTGCCAACATCACCTTCTTCAGATGAGCACACTAACAACTGCATTAAAGAAAAGAAACTAAAAACTCAATCTTTCTTTCTTGGACCGCTCTCTCTCTCTCTCTCTCTCTCTCTCTCTCTCTCCCCGAAGAGATGCAGTGTGAGCGCGACACAGGAAGTGTGTGAAGTTAACAGCACAGGGCCCCTGTTTTAAAAAGCCTCCAGAGACCTGTTAGCTGGACTGCTCATTTCAATGTGTCTGTCTCTGGGTTGGGAGAAGGCTTGGGCTGGCCTCTTTACAAGGCGCACACTGTCATACACCCCCTCCAACTCCACCCACCCACCACCACACGCTCGTAGCCATACGTCCATCTCAGAGACTTAACTAGACACTTTATGCTTACGTCGCTTTTCTCTCTCAGTGCTGTGGCCTTTTTTTAACGGCACAGCCTCTATGTTTTTAGATGACTTACTAGTTTACATTTACATGCATACATACACACACACACACTTTTCTCTGCTTATGTCAATTAGACTAATCTTAGTAATGTTGTCTCATATTAGATCTCTAAATGTTTTTTCAATAAAAGTCACAAAACATTTCTCAGATCATTTACAACTATTCCTTATTTACACTTTTTTATTTTACAGCATTTAAATTGAGTTATAAAATAAAATACTAAAATAAAAATGCTTAAAAAGATTTTTACAGAACAATTTCATTCTGCTTTCTGGTGAAACATAATGCATTAATGTGGGATCCTATGGTACAACAGTTAAACAGTATCTTCTTATCCTGCTCTCTATCTCTTTCTATGTTACCCTCTATCTGCAGAGAGTATCAACACAGATAGAAAGCAGTCCTCTACCCAACACCTTCAAATGTAAAAGAGTGATGACAGAGAGGGAGAGAATTGACCCCAATCAGGTGTGTGTGTGTCTGTGTGTGTGTATAGGAAGAGTGGCAGAGTGGTGATAAATGGGGGCTAAGGCCACAGTGCTATGATGCCGCTGCAGCCACCAGCAGGACCACTGGCGTTGTGCTGTGGATGGAGGATGGGTGTTGAGATGGGATAGGGGTATGGGGGATGGAAGAGGTAGCGTTACTGCAGGACATGCTTCATTTTGCTACACCAAACCCCCCCCCGCACACATACAGATGCATCTACAGACAAATCGGCATCTATTGTATTGCCCTCACCAAACTGACCACAGGCTTTCAGCTGCCTCCAAAACTACACACACACACACACACACACACACACAAATACACGCTTGGCATGAAAATTCCCATCAAACAAAAAGGACAGCACGCATCATTACAAACCCGCGGCGTTGTCCCCCATCCACCCCAAAGCATGGCCCTCTGACCTCATCTCCCACTGCTCTTTTGGCAAACTGTCAAAGCCATCATTCACCGTGAAAAGACACGAGAGACACTTGACTCCTTTACTCTGCTGGCAACTGACTTTCACAACTCCTGCCCCCCAACCACCAACTCCCACACCCCCTGTAGTTCATTTACCCTCAACTTGCTCTGACTGACAAGAATAGAGCAAGGACAATGAAACATTGATTTGAAGAAGTAAAAGAGAAGGAAAATGGAGCATCAGATATTTGGGATTAGTTAATGGTGCCTCCAACCGAAACAATTCAGTAAAGTCAATACAATAAATAACCAACAGAAGGGAACAATATTACCAAGTCAAAATGATCTCAAAGTGTGGTTTTAAAAAAATCAAAATTACTTTCTAGTTGAGGGAAAGTGAGGCTGAGAGACTGCATGCAAATTAGTCTTTCAAAAGTGTCAAAGGTTTCTCTGCCGCTGGTGGGTCTGTGTTTAGAGCGTCAGTATCTGTGTCGAGTTAGGAGGCCCTCTGGTGGATACAGCGCTGCCATGACACACACACACACACACACACACACACACACACACACACACACACACACACACACACACACACACTACCCAAACTGGTCCGTACGATACTCCAACACACACATTCTTCCCTTTCTCCGTCTACCTCTCTTTCTTTCTTGCGCACACTCACACACACACACACACACACACACACACACACACACACACACACACACACACGGCCTCACACGGCTGCAACGAGCTCTCTATAAATACAAATTGAAATGCCAATGGAAAAACCACAACAAAATCTATAACCAACTAAAACAGTCACTGCAAAAACATTTTCATCACTCTACAGGCAAAAAGCTTCAGGCAAAACATGCCGACAGCACAACAAACTACCCAGAAAATTTACAACACAAACAGCCGATTAAATAAACAATGTTTTTTCCATGTACTAAAAAACACAAACAAACAATCTATAACTACTAAAAATATATATATATATATAAAAACACACACAGCATAATATTTCATTGTGCCTCCTGCCTATGTAGAAAACCCCAGCGCTGCCTGAGAAGAGAGCAGAGCAGAGTGGCAGAGCGAGGGGAAAACAGAGTGAGAGAGAGAGAGCGGCAGAGAGACGAGACGGGGGAGAAACACAACTTACCTGCTGTTGTTGCAGATGCAGCAGCTCGACTGTGCTTACTTCGCTGCTCGTGTCACCAGCGCTTGATCTCCCATCTCTACTGCCAGCCTCTAATTGGCTGCTGCTTAGGGTGCTCATTCCATTTTGACTCATTGAACTGTTGCTTATTGTCTCTGTGGCCGACTCCTGCATCATCATGATTTAAAACCTAGAAGTGATTAAGAGGCACCGGTTAGGGCTCTTCTTGTTACAATTCCCCCCTTTTTTCCCTCCTATTCTTTTTTTTTTTTTTTACGCTTCCATTATCAAGCCCTCAGTCCCCCTCTGCAAATTAAAGCATTTAAAGAAGAGGGAGGGGGGAAAGGAGAAGGGGGGGATGCAGGAGGAGCAATTATGCATTCATTGTGTAAATGAAGCAATACAAAGAGATGCACGTCCTGGTGCTATTTAAAATGGGAGGGGTGCCTAAATGTGGCAAACATTTTTATCCACTAATATTTGGGCATAAATCTAAGCATCTGCCTTTTAGAAAAAAGTTATTACTATTTTTAATAAAAATACATTTGTATGAAATTTAAAAATATGCTTGCACAAATATGTGATTCACAAATGAGCATATGCTTAATTCTTAATATCTCCCTCATTTAGGACAGCCAGGCTACACACAGAGAAAAACAGAAGCACGGGTACTCTAACTGCTAAAATATTTGCCGTCTTGAAGCTGTCAGATTTTTAGTGTGTCGCATCTGAATGAAGTTGCCTAATGACACAAAGCTAATCATGCAAAATTAAAATTTGGTGGTGGGGAGGAGGAGGAGGCACCCAATCACATGGTGCAGGGCTGGTGATGAACACTATAATGGGTTTGTCATCTTTGCTGTGGCTAAATAAAATCTGCCTCACAGGCTTCCATAGAGGCAGGATGCTCATGTGTCATGCTTGATTCCTTTTTTTCCTCCCTTTTTCTTTAATCAACCCATATATATTAATTTATTTGTGACATAAAAAAAAATAAATAAAAATCATCGCTTCTCTCAACGGAACGCAATTAAACCAATGTTGAGCTGCAATCAAACTTTATGGTGGGAGATCTACAATGTAAGACAACAATTGTAACCACAGTAAATAAATATAGGATATTGAATTTATTGTCTCGACATCTATTAGATATAGAAAACTGGTAAAAAAAAAGAGAAAAAAGGGGGAAGAAAAGGGAAAAAATCTATCAGGAATATCACTAATGATTGTGCTAAAAACGGCATAAATTATGCATATTACCTCCTCTCGCTCCAGTAATAAATGTTTTATCATTTCCCCCCGCATTTAATGCTCTGTACCTTCACTGGGGCAGAGGAGCCCCACCAATATCACTCGACATTCTCTCAATAAATAAGACACTCAGACCCAACAAACGGCAACTCAAAATTATGCTTTTTGTGCTGTCTCTATTTGAAAAATGATTATTTTTAATATTTAAAATTGAAATTTGAAATTCATTTTTTAAAGGATAAAAAAAATACTGTAACAACTATCACTACCTTATGGAGGAAGTTTGCTTTCTAAAGATGTTATTTAAATTCCTGTTTTAACAACAGTTTTGCCACTTTCGCATTTTAAAACACAAATTTTTACAGCTTTTTTTAAAAAAAAGTGCAAGATCAACATAATGCCAGATAATCCACATACAGGCAACAAAAGATGGACGAATGATTAAGATTGTGTGTGTGCATGTGTTTTTATGAGCATTTGTGGCCAGCCCACATGGGTACCGTGTGTATTCTTTGGCCAGTAAATACCGTTTTAATAGAAGTGTGTACACGTCCTTCAATGTGTTTGTGTGTGTGCCTGTGTGTGCCTGTGTGTGTATGTGTGTGTGTTTGACGAGGGGCAGATACAGGACAGGCCTTAAAGGATGTCCACAGCCAGGATAAACAGGATCCAGGCAGGGAGAACAAACAGGGCTGAGCTGTTACACAGAGCAGGGCGACAGCTGCCCGGGACACAAGTAAATAGGGAAGAGGCCAGGACAAGGCGTGCTTGTGAACAAACAGGCCCCTATTTAACACCGCACCGCTCACTACTGATGGAGAGAGACACAGAAAAAAGACAGAGAGAGAGGAGCAGAGAGGGTGGGGGGTGACGGAGAGAGACAGATGAAAAGAATGAGAGTGAAAGAGAGAGAAAAGGAGTGAGTGGGAGGGATGAAGGTGATGATGGTGGTGGTGGTGGTGGTGGAGGGGGAAGACTGGCACAATGTGACATCCAATCCGGTGATGAAGCTCAGCATAAGAAACTCAAGGCTGCAGCCGAGATCAGCCGGCTAATAAGTATTCAAATTAGGCATAAATTTTACATGCCCAATGTTTAAAATATTCAGAGAAAGACTGTCTGATTGCCTTTACTACAATTTTATGAACATTCTAATAGAGCCTGGATCTTTTTTTTCTGCTTTCTTTCTTGGACCAGCAATGGATGTTCAGAAAACTTGAAGATATATGAGACAAGGAAATAATGATTTTTAATAACATCTGAATACAATTCAAACTACTGTGGAAGTTCAAGGAAAATTGCTACTTTGATATTAACAAACCAATGAAATTTGCTTTTAATGTGCTTACATGTGATTACTGATGTATAAAACATTAATGTTATAAAAAGAAAAAGGGCAAAAAAAAAAAAATTTAAAAAAAAAAATCAAGAAATCAGACATCATAGCTTGAGTAAAAAAATGTATTTTTTTTTTTAATCTGAAAGTATAATTTGAATTTAATACACAAACAATAAAAACCCAATACCCAGTTTAATTTCAGTGGCATAATCTTCCCTCCCTCCTCCAAAATAAAATCTGTGCAATATGTCTAACTGCAACATAATGATAATGCAGATATATGCAAAGTATATTCGCAGAGATCAGATGGTGCTTTAACCTTAATGACAGCGGTGAGATAAATTAATTAGCCATCTAAAGGCTGCATTCAAATCTGCCAATTAGAATGTCAATTAGAAACACAGCCAGGCTGCAATGATGAGCGGGCTACTGAGCTGCGGATCTGACTGTAGGGGTGATGGAACTGTCACAGAGACACACACACACACACACACACAATACTCAAGAGAGACAGATAGTGACAATACTCGGTACCTGAGGGTGTGACTGTATGCATGTGTGTGTATGTATCTACATTTGTATGTGTGTGTGTGCCTACCACAGGTCCTCCGTGACCTGTACCCTCTCCCTGAGGGGTACCAGCCCTGACCCTGGCTCAGCCTGTCCTAAACCAACTGGGTCGGAAGGAGCCACACCACCCCCAGCTACAATATCGACTGGGGCCCTCGCTCTGATCTGCGGCGGTGCAGGCAGCTTTAATGCCGCATGAGTGAGGGCTGCCGGCTTGGCCGCACGTGTGTTTGACATCCCATAAATTGCCGGTGTCCTGCATTTCAACACACCCGCTATTTGGTGCTATTTCCTCAAGCCGTAATCTTCCAATGAGGGAGAACCTAGACTACTTATTATCATGATCGGAAACAGAGAGGAAGGCTGTTATTGCCCTGGTAATACTCTGGTAATTCTGTAGATGTACAGCTTGGGGAAGGAAGATGATGGTGATACTAAGTGTTTAGGTTGTGGGGTGCTGGAAAGATAGTGAGAGACGGAGATAACTTTGCGCTCTCTAAATTTACTGTCGTCAATGATCGCTGATGGTTCCAACATTTCTATTAAGGTGGAGGCTCAACAGAAAGAAAATCATTTCCTGATGAAGCAAAGATAGACACAGACAGACGCTTTATTTGCAAAGCTTCAAACCAACTCCAGCTTTTGTCTCATTCCTTGTGCAACCATACCCTTGCTTGCTATTCCTCTTCAGCTTGAGCAAATATTTACTCTCGCACTACGCAAATCTGTCTCTTCCATCAGGTACGGAATCTGAGAAAGGGTCCTGACGACGCATTTGGCCCAGAGATTGGGAAAATTTCTCCTCTTTCTTCCGAGAAGTGACACAACAAAAGGTGTAAGGAAAATTGAGCCTTTCATTGCCTCATACACACACTCTCTCTCTCTCTTTCGCACATACACACCAAACACACACACACACCTATCATTAAAGGGGAAAGAAGCAGCCCTCCATCTTTGTTTGCGAGCTCTAAAAGCCCTTAATGTAGCCTCATTACCTGGCCTGTCTCCCGCTCTATCATGTGCAGTAAACACACACTATGACACTGGCCATCCATCTAGTGGGAATACACAGCTGTCTGCTGTGCTCCAGCACCGTTTGGGGAACACTGGGGATTTTAACTCACACACACACACACACGTTACGTTGTTAACACACAACGGGCTTGACACTGGTTTTTCGTTCAGAGTCTCTGGGCTACCCATTTTCAGTGTGAGGATGTTCTCCACTGTGTCTGTCTAGAACACTGATTCATTCCCTCATTTTATATGCATGAGTAGCAAAAAATATTTTCATTAGGATGACGAAAAAGAAAAGGAAAAAAAAGTGACCGGTAAATCTGTGATCCCAAACGTCATTATCAGTTCACATTTCAGGTGGCTGGCTGGAATTCCTCTGGTTTGCGAGATCAAAATAAAAAAAAATAATAATAGAAATTACATTTCACAGTCTGCTGACTCCTCACAGCTCTCTGATCAAGTCGAGATATGGTTACCATTTAAAATAATCACAGATTCTGTGCTTGAGTGAAATTAATTCATCATTGCCATAAGTTACTATGCATACAAAATAAAGAAGTAACTGGGCAAGGGCAAGGGCTCACATATTCAATACTTCAGATTGCTTAATAAATCAAAATGCCACATATGTGCTGACTAAAAAACGGTCCTTAAAACCACTGCATTTTAAAATGATGAATTTAATCTAAGACCAAAAAAGTTTTAAATAACTTAATCAGATGCCTGACATACATTTATACAAGGCACACCATACATTTATGCCTTCAAAGAATCTTTGATTATGATCATATGTTTGTTTGTACTTGGGTGTGTACTGTAATTTTTTCTGGTTGCGAGTTGTCACAGCACAGGGACACCACAAGCAGTTTATTACAGCCTTCAGCTTCAAGCAGTGAGTTTGGAGTCGGAGAAGGAAAAACGACCACTTGGAAAGCTACGTTCGACAAAGCCCAGTCCCCCGGATTAAGTAAGGCAAGCCAGGCTGCCGTGCCTTAGAATTAAAAGCTTCCTTTTTGGCACTAAAGGGGCTCCATAAAAGAGCATTAATGACTACTTCTTATAAACCTGTGTATGGTAATGGTTTCTGCTCTCAGATAGAGGAATTTCAAAAGTGTTTCACCGGTGAATGAAGATTGCTTTGGAAAAAAGGGGGCTGAAGAAATCATATTTACAAAATCAGGAGTGGGGCCAAATGAAAAGAGATGAATATGAATAATGGACTTTGCTTTTTTTCGGGATTAACATTATTCAAAGCAACAGAATCAAATGTGGTTATCTCCTGTCCAATGAGCCCTACATTGAGAAAACCTCAGTCATATTTCAATTCTTCATTTGAGCTGACAATAAATCGTAGTTCTGTGATAGGAGACATTCAGTCAAGAATGTTCAGAACTTAATTCTTTTCTATTTACAATAAGAGATGAGACAGAATAAGATAAAAGACAGACTATTTGCCACAGTGTGTAAGTGTCCCTGAATGGGGTGTGAGTGTGTGTCAGAGTCAGTGTTTGTGGAGTACAGAAAGGGAAAAAAACGACAATGAAAACCAGAGGAAAGGGTGTAAAGTGCATGTTCAATTGTATGGTCTGTACAATGTCTCCTTAGAATCAAATGCAAGAGGCACTCATGAATAGTGTGCATGATACTATGTTAATACAAATTCATTTTATATGAATACAACCAGCTCTGAAATATGACAATGACAAAACAGTTATTGTACATGGGCTATCCAATTACTTATTTTAAAAAAGGGTATGGTAGGCCAATATCAAAATGTTAAATTAAAATCAACAATGACTCATTCAGTAAAAAAGGGGGAAAAATATTTTTTAGATGACATTTAATTTACATTCCATCCAATTGCCTTTGCTCAACAAAAAAACACCACTACAGCAATAAATGCACACTTCTTAAACATATTACTGTAGTGCAGCACGCCCCTCACAGAAAGAGAAAAAGAGGAGGAGAGAAACTAGTTTTCGCCTGCATTTAGGCTCATCCCATATCATTTACACATTACCCATCAGGCACCTCATTCTGCTCAAGCAGGAGACAGCCCCGACGCTGTGGGTGAGCAAGACTGTGACGAAAGCTGATCAGTCGGCTCTCATTTGCATATTTGCCAATTCCATTAATTAACTCGGCCCACCTAATCAGGGCTAATTGACCTATGAAGAGGGGAGGCCTCATTGTCTCGTCCAATCATCTTTACCAAGAGTAGGAGGTGCGCTGGTGAATGCAGGGTACTTCCAACCTAACTGTATTCATAGACCTCATGCGTGGAAGTATTCCACTCAGAAAAGACGTTTTATTCTCTACCTGAACTAAAGCGATCAGGACTGAGCTGCTTTGACATGGAGCAAGAGTTGGAAAACAAAAAGGAGAAAATGGACAAATTCTTTACACTGGTCCCGTGCCTTGTCGAGGGGAGAAGAGAAAAATCAGAGGAGCTAATGACAGTTGGATGGCCTGACTCTCCGGTCCTCTCCACAGCGCGGCTGATACAGCGGACAGGCGCAGGGAGCCAGCCGCGGCCGGCACAGCTACAAAGACATAGCTCATTGTGACGTTTCCAGTTATTTCTGGTTGATTAGGGCCATTATGTCTCCAGCTCTGATTTATGTTGTCATTCCCCCTCAGCAGTCCTGCATCGATAGATCTTAATGAATTGGTAAATAAGGGTGAAGATTGCAGTTGACAACACCGCAACATTCCTCATTCATACCAGACAAGATTTATGTAACCAATTAGGAGCATAACGGGGGGGGGGGGGGACTGGTCAGGAGAAAAATTATCTTTCCACAGGAAAATTACCAAAGTCTAACCCACGACAAAATAGATAATGGGCAGTCTTTAACACCAGCTTCGTCACACTTTCTCCATGTCCGGTTGGGGACTTTAAAACTGCTTGGAAGAAAGGATTACTCCTGCTCCTCTTAGGATTAAGAAA
The DNA here is from genome assembly GCF_020085105.1 of Siniperca chuatsi. NCBI lineage: Eukaryota > Metazoa > Chordata > Actinopteri > Centrarchiformes > Sinipercidae > Siniperca > Siniperca chuatsi. Next base: position 13,397,732 of record NC_058064.1, read on the forward strand.
TTGATTTTACAAAAATATACAGAGACTGGTTGGCAGTGTGAACTGCCTGACTGCACCTCTCCATTTTGAAAACACTACTATTCAATCCACATCTGAACAATGTCCAAACCAAAGATGATGATGGAATCAACAGATTAAAAATTAAGCCCTTGCCAACAAAGCACCACTTTGATATGGAAATATTAAATTCAAGAAGCCACTCTCCCCCCTCCCCAACCATCCAAAACAGAAGCAATGAAAATGAGAAGCACGGGATGTGCATCTGTGTGTAGGTGTGTGTGGTGGGGGCACACGAAACAATTGTTCGCTTAATGTTTGATACATTGACTAAGAAATAATCATTTGCATTTTTTAATAGTCTCATATTTCCATTATTTAATTTCTCTACACTGCAGTTCTAGGAATCTGTTAGCAGACAAATAAAGACAAAATTTCAGATAAAAGTGCTGATCATCAATAGCCAGCGACAGGCCGGGAAGACCCATAGGGCAGGAGTGAACAGAGCTGGAAAATTAAAGCAGAGTGATACGGGAGCCGGCTCCTTTCAGCCTCTCTCCCTTCAAGCACATGCAAATGAGGCCGTGCTGCTTAACTGCATCATTTATGTGGATAATAGCGGCATCATCATTACGGGGACTCAAATTAAATTACATCACAATTAGCATAACAAAGTGATTGGTTAAACTTTCAAAACAAATAACGCCGCTCTGCTAATGAACAGTGTTAATTGGCCAGTGTGCATTCTAAATAAAACATGTAGGTAAACATGTGTTTTAGTTAAATAATTTTAAAATTCATTTTCCCCCTTCTTTTAACAAAATGAGACAGACGTGGGAAGAGGAGGAAAAAAAAACAGAAAAAGAAGACTCAAAACAGAATATTGCCAGGGGGATTTGTAAGCTGAAATATAAAATGTGTAACATTTAATTTTATTGCGCTAAAGAACCTATTATATGCCAGACTCTGGAGAACAATGTAAATTATCTGCCTTCAAAATGGAGTTTGGCCAATTCTCCATGTGAACTAATCACATAGCTCATTATGCATTAGGGTATTAAATTATGAAGAGGAGTCCCTTTCGCATTCCTGCACAAAGCCCTATGAAATGTTAATAATATGCCCACAATAGCCCAATACCATGCCTTGCTCAACCTCATCAATATTTAAGTAAACAAATGATCCCACTCGTCTTTGATAAAGATAATTAGTGCTTCACCGATTATCAGTCTTGTGACCCCTCTCCTCTTCAAACTACACATCTGCAGAGTTTGGGATTTTTTTAACACACCAAGAGATGGGAGAAAAACAAATAAGTCAAACTTCAAGTAAAAGCTTTGCCCTCTCCAAACACATATCTGCAACTGATTAATATTTGATTGCTATTAGCTTAGACAAGGTTATACAGTGGCTGTGCCCTTTTATTCTTACAATAGAGGTGAATCCCTGACCTCTTGATTTTAATGATCAATGATTAGCTTAGCAAGCAAGAAGCAACATCTGAAAAACACCACAACACACTGACCAACTAATACAAGAGCAGGAAATTTCACAGTTAGTGAGTTCTCAGTCACATGCACACACTCATACAGACACACCAACACAAAGCCACGTCGGTGCACCCACGCACACGCTCACTTGTACGCATGCACACATACACACACACACACACATACACATACAGGCACGCACACTGAGCCATTCATCAGCACTAATTAAGCAGCAGATTAACAGAGCCCGAAGACCAAGGCTGCACGGTTACACAGTGGGACGACCAGCGGGGAAGGCAGGAGACACATCCCGGCAATAAAACACAATCATTAAACACAGCCAAGAGCCTGGAGTCGACTACGGATGACACAGGATTGATGGGTGGATGGATGATGGATGGATAGCTGGATGGATGGACAGAGTCTGCCTGACTTTTTTTTTTTTTTTTTTTTACCTGAAGGTGAGGAGTGCCAGAGAGCTTGACCAGAGAACAGAGTGCTTGCCTCTGCCACCGCTGAGGGTGTCTAGCAGCAACGGCCGCAAGTCGACTGGTGTCACCCCGTGGAGAGGCAACACTATCTGTGTCATCACTTCAGCCGTGTTTATGGGGGATGGCATCATAAACAAGCCAGCTCCCCCCCGCCAGCCGCCACCCAGCCCCCGCCCCAGTTCCCCCCGCTCCCTCTCTCTCTCTCCTCTCTCGCCACCTCACCACCACTGTGCCATTCATGCATACTTAAATCACCCTCGCCCCATTAAAAAAAAAAGAAAGCCCAGACGCCTCTCCTGACAATTATTCTATCATTTCCAGTTGTCACCGGGGCAATTACCGACCGGGGCCCCCTGTGCGGGTCGGACATGCAGGCCCGATAGGAGAGGCTTGAGTTGGGGGAGAGAAGGAAAAGAGTGGGAGAGGGGACAGCGGAGGGAGTGTGTGTGTGAGTGCATATGTGTGTGTGCATGTGAATGGAAGGGGGGGGTAGTGTACAAAATGGAAATTTATGACTGAGACACGGTGACTTCTTTCTCTCTCTACATTGGAAATAATTAGACCATCATTTCTTGTGCCTGCCCACTGATGAAATATATCACAATAACTGGAAAATTTATCATTTAATTCCTCATTTTATTGGAAATGAGAGACATGGCAATTATTAGTTAGATCTGTATTTTGCTGTCTTTTAATTTAGGGAATGGCCTTCAAATCTGATTATATTTATTTATATCAGTTACTTTTTGCTAAATTTGTTTTCTGTGCATTTGGGTGCAAATGTGTAAAAGCGACAGTGTGTAGGTAGTCTGTGTGTGGGTGGGTCCTGTGTGTGAATGACAGTGTGTGTGTGTGTGTGAATGTGTGAGGGGATCTTCACATGGGGAGTGCTGTGACTCCTCGCAGGATGCTCACCGGCTCTCCCCTTGCACCGCGGATGCATGCTTACCAGGCAGCTCGCGCTGCTCTCGCTCTAATCGCACATCTGCTTCTCTGAACACTCTCTGTTTCTCTCTCTCTCTCTCTCTCTCTCTTATGCAAGTGCACACACACACACACACACACACACACACACACTCTCTTACACACAACCTGCCGGACTGGCTCTCTACTTTGCTCTATGCACCCGTCACTGCTGAGACGAGAGGGAAACGGAGACAGAAGAAGGGCTGGAGGACGCCGCTATGAGAGTTGCATTCGCCGCAAAGGTATGTGTGTCTGGCTTTATTCTAGTGCAGTTCAGTGCTTTTCTTTTCAGCTCTGATTGTGTGCATGTCAAAGTGTGTGTGTGTGTGTGTGTGTGTGTGTGTGTGTGTGTGTGTGTGTGTAGATGTAAAGAGTCTGAATGGGATTAGTGAAGGGCTGAGCGGCAGTCTGTAACCTCCACACCGTGCTCTGGCAGAGTGTATAGGGCTCTTAAAAACAATTAGCCATATCACATCCATGCATTACCAAGTAACACGCTATCACAAAGCACTGCTACGATTCCACAAGTACACATCCAAACAAGGTCATAAATAGTCCATGACTGTAAAACAGAGTGCTAGAGAGTGACAGATAAAATGACCTACCTTTTAAACAATGAGAGAGAAATCCACTCTCCCCGGTAAGAAGCATTTGAAGAAGTATTCTCAGAAGCTTGGAAGCATTAGCTTGTATCAAAAATGAAGAGAGGGGGAAATGCCGCTAGTAGAAAACAAGAGCACCAAAAGTGGAAGAAAAAGGGGAAAAGAAAAAAAAAGTAAAGAGAAACTAGCTGACGCTTACTGTCAGAGACATCACCAGAGAAGTATTTACAGCGGTATTTACAGTAGTGCGAGGGGAGAGCACCTCTGCCTGGTCACGTCTGAGAGACAGTTGCCGTTTCAATGCTGCCTAATTAAAACAAGTCAGGCAGCCCCGCTGGATTGTTTTGACGCCTGAGGACCAATAGTACACAAAAACCAGCGGCTTGATCGGTGGGGTAGGGGGGCTGGACGTGGGGAGTGGAGAGGAGGGGGCGGAGGGGGCGGAGGGTGGCGAGAGTTGGCAGAGGGGGTTGTAACTGTGTGTATGTGTGTGTATAAGGGGGCTTCAGAAGAGGCGTTTTGTAGAGGAATCTGAGAGGGGAGGGAGACCACAAAGGTTCAGAACTGGGGAGACCTCCACATGCCGAATGCGCCCTCACTTTTTCTCAGACAAAATAGTAAGACGATGCTTTTCAAGACTCTTTTGCCAACATGCTATCAGCACTGTTTACACTCTAAATGCCTTTTATTAAGCCTAGCCAAACTAAAAACTCAATCTCTACACAGCGAAGAGTCTATGTAAGGGTTTTAACATCTTACTAAATAAAAAAATAAAAAAAGAAGTGAAACACACAAGCTGACAAACATTTCACAGCTTTCCCCTCAGCCACAGTTTTTAAACGCTTGGTTTACCACTTGATAAAAGGCAAACATGTCTGTACAGATGTCTTACATGAGGATTCAGATATTTGAACAAGTCTCTCCTAATGAATTAGTTCAGTATCTCTAACTGGGACCGCAAAAACCGCCGGTCCCCACTGCCTGCTAAAGAAGCCGACGAAAGCTGAAGCGAGCTGAGTTAAGCTGGGCTGAGCTCAGATGTGCTGAATGTGATGTATCAACATGTTTCCCCTACTGTAAACAATGCACAACAGGCAATGAGCTGGAACATTTAGGGCTAATGGTGTTTGCCAATCCTTTTGTCAATTTTTTTATTCCCTCCTCTCTCTCTCTTTCCTCTCTCTCTCTCCCTTGCATGCCACAGATGTTTTTCTTAGTCGCTCTAACAGACAGGAATCTACTGGCAAGAAGAAAGGCTCGGTCTTCCCCAGGAGAGAGGAGTACAAAGCCCCCAGTCTGCACACAGCAGATGCAGAAAGCCAGTCCATCTGCCACCAGCTCGCTCTGCCACATGGGCCTAAGAGATTTAATACAAGAGGGGACTTTTTTTTTTTTTTTTTTTTTTTTTTTAACATCTGCATAGGTTCGTGCCATATACATAGAATCAAATACAAACACACATCTAAATCTGGCAGAGATGCAACTCCTAACAGACACACACATGCAGGCATACAGGCAGCCACAGCATGAGGTTATAGAGAGTGCAAGAACTTTAATGTTTTAAAGAGAGGCACCAAGGGCAACTATGACAGATTTATTCAGGAAAAGATGTGGCCCCTAAAGCGGGGTAAAGACCACTTGAACTCGCAGCTCTGAGCAGTGCACTGGCATGATTTAACAGGCGCTGAATAGCACATTATCTCTCAGGCTCCGCTGGAGCATATTTCAGCCGTATGATATCATTATTTAGAGACCAACACAGACCAAAAGATGTAGCATTTTCATTAGTGTCAACTGTCTGAGCTCTGAGGCAGGGAGGGTAAACACTAAACAATCATGGCAGAGTGAGAGAGACAGAGGGAGTTGAAGCAAGCGAGAGAAGGGGTGGGGGTGGGGGGGGCTGACAGGAGTGCAAAAGCAAGCAAGAGAGAAAAAATGAGCGACAGAGAGAGGCAAAGGGGGCTAACACTAAACAACTGCTGTTAATTGCTCTCAGCATCCACATTATGCCAGTATTTTCTCCCATTTCTCTTTTAGCACTGAGGGCTTCAGGGTAGAAAGCTCCTTCAGCCCCTTTAATAAACTACTCAGAGTGCCTCACTGGAAAAGACAAACAAGAGGCCCCTGGCCTTAGAAACATTTGCTTCACTAGGGGGAATGCTATGCCTATTTCTACACATCTGTGACAATTGTGTGCCTCCTCCCTTCAGGTATTTATTCCCTACGTCTCTTCTTCCTGTGCTTTCTGCTGCCAAGGTCAACAGAGACAAACAGGCCCACTAGCGTCTTGATGTGGTGGCAGCAGAACAGTGAAAGGAGAAAGGGGGTGGGGGGAGACAGACATGTGTAGTGGGTACAGTGGGGAGGGGTGATGGTGGCAGCAGCTGGTAGGAGCAGCAGCAGCTATCTCTGATGCAGTGCAACGCCGTGACAATGATGGCGACAGATTTTGCTTCCCGTCTCCTGGCACTGCTATAATTTTCACAGTTTACACACACACACACACACACACACACACACACACACACACTACCACTAACTATTAATTTTCAATTAAAGCCACCGTGAAGTGCATTGCCTCTGGGGCATTAGACAAAGTCAAGCGCCCATCACAGTGGTTTCCCTCGTCATTTCTGCCACCATCACTTCAGTACTACCAAGCCACCACAAAGTACATGCACTGCCATAAGGTTTGTCAGTCAGTCAGTAGCAGCCCAGCCTTCAGCCATGTGAATCACTCATTAACCCTTTAACAACCATTAGCCTAAAACATGCATGCTAATGATAGAAATGAGTGAAATTTAGAAAATAAAAACCTTTAGCATGTGCAAAGCATAAAAGTATATATACCCTTTTAAATATACACAAGTGGAATGAGCACAAAAGACAAAGAGAATGGTGCAGGGAGAAAAAGACTTTGTGGCTTTTCTCTGTCTGCAAGTGTTGTATATATTGAAACCCAAGTGCCAAGAGCATCAATGATGTTCACTTTGCAATGGGAGGTTAACCATTTGACTTCCCTCCTCCCTCATCCAGTCTCACATTTAAGATCCTGTCAGACAAAATGAAATGACTTTACCGTCTGCTAAAATATGCTTAACTCCCACACAGTGATAACCAGTGTTTCCAAAGAGCAAAATAACCACACATATGAAATAGAGCACACACATCAGCACCATTCATTATTTGTCACACAAATGTTCCACAAGCACAATTCATCTTAGTCACTTCACTTAGTCCTGCCTACAAATAAATAAATACAAAAAGCCAAATAAGGCATAATAAGGGGGTACGGCTGTTTTTACTCCTGGGCAATGTTGATCACACGATATGTTGCTTATGGCCAGAGAGCAGAGACCATTACGGACCGGTGATTATATAAGTGGTTGCAAGGCAGCACCATTTTAATATACTGTACTTAAGCACCAGGGTATCCATGGCAACTTGCCTTGCACCGTGCATTCAGTAAATCCCTAATGAAATACCTATTAAGTGGCTGATAATGACAGTGTCCAAATATATTTGCATATTTATTTCACTGTAAAAAATGAAAGCAGTGAATGAAGGTAGAGAGGGGACTGATTACTGCAATCATAATAATAAATATGGTGATTTTGTTTTGTCTGTTTGAAAAAATTGTCATTATTTTAGGAAATATACAATTTCTTAATCAGTGAGTAAGACAAATGTAAGGCATGGTCATTTGGTCTACAAAAGAACTATTATGTATATAAGTATTGCTTTTAATAAAACTTACACACGGTGAAAAAAAAGTAAGGGCGATGGGTGTGAATTGAGGCCTCATTGCCTTCCTTTGGGAGTCTCCACATGTGACTTCCATTTGCAACTTTGGCTCAGTGCCCAACAGGACATCCCTGAGAGAGCGTTTGCTTGACTCAATATCAACAGCCCAAGTAAGCAGCCTTGGGGGGGGGAGACTCTCTGGCCAAGCCTGGCCTCGGGTTCCTATTGAAAATAAACCAGGCTGTACATTCACTGGGCCCAGAAATATCAACACACGCTGCAAGGAGCCACGTATAGCACTCAGCAGCGTTCCGCTTGTGCCTCTCCAAGGCTTAATGATACCTGCACCCCCCCTCCAGCTGCTTCTGCCAACATTGCTGCTACATACAGACAGCAGGCGGGCGGGAATTAAAGTATACATTACAGCAGAAAAATAAAAAGAGATCGAAATGACAGAAGTCAGACAGTTCAAGCTGACCGGGCCTCTTGAAACGAAGGAGCTGGTAGACTAGCGACAGACACTCCAGGTTAAATTGGCCCTCCTGTGCCTCCTCTTATTTTCCCACCACCACAGCTGCCTCCAATGCCCAACCTCCCCTTCCTAAAAAAAAAAAAAAAAAAAAAATAGCTTTTCTTCAAAAGCGTATTTGAATTAAACGAGTTGCTGAAATCAAAGGCTCGGCTGAGCCGGGTAAATTTAAACAAGCAAGTGCGGCTCACAGCAGTTTACCTGTTATACAGCAGATTGGAATTAGATGAAAGAGTAGAGCATGGCAGACAACTTCCCTTTATTCACAGTAGTAGATATTATCATATACTAAAGGCGGTTGCAGTTTAAATTAGATTCCTCCTCAGAGAAAAGTACATGCTACTTAGTTGTTTTTTAATGTTCCTGGCCACTGAGATGTCATCAAGATGAAGGAACGGCTAAAAAAAATGAGAGATACAATAGTCGTTTCACGCATTCAGATTTTCTGTTAGGGATGAATCGGAAACTCATTTACGACAGTGATCTGTAGTGTCTGAGGATCCCACAGCTCCAGCTCTGCCAAAGAGATTATCATTCCCAGAACTGTGGCTACACAGTTGAATGGCAGCAAGACAAGCTCCACTGGCAGTCAAAAGAGCACAACACCTGTATATGCTATGCAACAACCACTATCTAAGGTCCAAGGAATCCTGTCAATGAATTCGCAAGTAGCAATGAAAAATACTTCCATGCGGGATGACAGAAAAATGAAACACTGACCATTAAATTGGATAATGGAGAAAGTTTGGGAATGATCTCCAGAAGCTTGCGAGACGTGGAGCGTTCTGTTCTTATGCTGGAGAGCGGACTTCAGAGTCCTCTGATTACCTCGGCCTTCTGACTTACTGCTGACACAGTGGCTATCCATTCATGACTAAAACACCATTCAACTAGACACCAATAACACCTAAAAACCGCTGATCAAATTAATTCAGGAAAACGGCATTCCAGCAAAGAATAATAAACTCATTATGTGGAAATTTCAGACTCCTCTATTCTCCACACCGCTGCTAATTCAAACCTAATTTTTACTAGCCACTAATTTGAGGGCGAAAGGCGGGGGATAGGAATTACATCTGGAGGTAATTCATTGTGTGGAACTGAGCCCAGTGGAGGCTCCGATACCCCACACACCCCACCCCCACGGAATAAAAAAGAAAACAGAGACAGACAAGACATAGAGAACGCACTATTTAGGTGAGTGGGACTTCCGGAGCACTGAAACGACACTTTTCACAAAAATGTTTTCATTGTGCTGTCACCAGACACATGCTGGAGAGGATATAGGTGCTGCAGACAGACAGAGACACTGATAAATAAGGGAGAGTGGGGGGGATTTTCAGGAAATTCTTATACAGTTCAGGCTCCTCCAGACAGCTGCACTGGTTCAGGATTTAGTTAATAGCCAAAGATGTGGAGTTTAGGGAAGGGTGTGGGTTAATTTCGACTCAACAGTTGGGTGTTGTGCCCACTCTAAAAGGCTCAGAGTTTATGAGGACGTCTCCCTCTCAAGTGACCAGCTACATCTGGGCTGCCTAAGTGGGCTGCCTAATAAATGGCACACTTTTCCAATGATCTGCAGTTTCAAAGCACTGAGTAAAGGGTATCCAGCTGTATCAATTTCACTGTATGGATGCAAACTTAACAGTTATTTGCAAGGAAGTATTTGGGAGGAGGAGAGGACTACACGTGGACGTATTTTAAAGATTTTTCTTGATTACACTGAAAGAAGTCACACTGATCAAGTTTGAGAGAACGAAATACAAAGTTTGGCTCCCAACAATCAGGCACAGTGAAAAATCCCTGCAGGAGGACATTAATATGTGATAGAGAAACTTGCCTCAGTCCCTTCCACACCACAACCCCCTGCTCTCCACTTCCATCCTCTGCCACCCCTCCAACGCTAAATGTGTTTTCCAAATGAAAATAAACGGAGTCCGACCGGTTTGAGGCAGTCATACTCTGGAATATGAGATCAAATAAAGGCTTCTGTGGAGGCTGAAAGGAGAAATGAAATGGCTTCTGAGGGGAGATGTACCGAGTAATAAAATTACTCCTTTATATCTTCCTAAACAGCACATGTTCCCCTGGAGTGAGTGAGGGCTTCACTTTGGTCAAAGACAAGTATGCAAGTGGCAATTTTTCCTTCAGGGAAGATTCCCAGATACACTTCTTGAGACTTGGCGCACTGCAATTTTCTTGAAAACGAGAAACTATTTCAGCAACAAGTTAAGCGTAACTTTGGAAGTTTCACTTTGATGATGTGCTGGTACATGCTGTCATTGAAAGGTATGTTCCATTAAATTGGAACAGCAAGATGATTCATAAGCCTATTGCTTTTCAATGAGTTTAAACTAGGCTGAAATGTTCGGATGAACAGTTGTATTTTATAATAAAACATACAGTTGAATTGGAACTGACCATGATGTCACTACTTGAAATTGGTGAGCTATTCCAGTTATACAAGCACCATTCCATTTGGCATTGGGGGAAATTTACAACAAAAGTATGAATCTAACTACTTAAAATCATGCAATTGATTTGTATTCTTAAAAAGCTGGTCACAATAATATTCAGATGGACTTTTTGCTACAGCAGAAGGGCTATATTAGAGGAAATTTGCAATTGGAGAGAATACATTATAATTCATTATACAGTAGCTATTAAACCTTCAGTGGAAATGCTTTAGTACAAGGATTGAGCCACTTATCATACCTACTCACTACCTTTAAAAGCTGTCCATGTTCAGTACTCTGAGTGGCAAAAAAGCAATCGCTGATGACTTCGAAAATAGGACTAGATGTACAATTTATCAAAACAGAAACGGCTGGCGGGGATTTTAGAGAATCAAGAGTCGTAACTGTTTACGGAATTTTAAAAAAAACAGAAATTCAGTAATACCATTTTTAAAAGTTATCAATAAAGTGGTTTGGGTTGTACTGTCCAAAAACAAAATAATCAGCTTTAAAAAGATTTTAATAAGAAAAGGGTATTGTTCACAAAATTGATTCATCCTGTGAGATATTCACAGTATGTTGCATGGATCACAGCATTTTCTTAAGAAATCTGTGTACCTTTCCAACCCTGTTTTAATGTGTTCTCTTAAGGAGGTTAATCAAACCAATTAAATAAATTACTTGCAGATGCACACAAGTATCCCAGTTTCTGTTTGTTTTATGCAGTCTTGGCATGTAATTAAGTGGTTTACACCAGGTTGATGATGTTTGTGCTGTGACTATGAATTCATTTCTGACGTGAGCACAATACCGAACTTTTTTCTCAGTGACAAGCTGCAAGACTGTTGTTTACAAACATATGCAAGTAGAGAGAAGACTCATTAGAGATCTCATAACACTAGGCCCCAATAATTGTGTGGAGCGTGCATCAGTGGCTCAAAACACTTGTCAAGCTATCATCATGGGTGACTTATAATTTACACAAAGGCACCCAATTATACTTACAGGCAACATTTTCAACACTTTGCGAACTTGGGAAACATTAACTTTCTCTCTGTATTGCCTTTTGCCCCTGCCGACGCCTGTTATCTATCTTGGAAGACGAATGGCAAAGGGGATGTTTCTGACAGCTTAAAAGTACCCATCAGCTGCCTGTGAGACATCTCCCTGCACATCCAGCCCCGAACCTCCCCAAACAAACAGCAGGCTTCACTTCAAATACATAGCAGGACTATTAGGTAATCTTCTCCTTTGTTCACTCTCCCTGAGCCTTGGTGACTAACCTCAATCTCTCCCTGTTCCACCTCCTGCCTTCAAGCTGACAACACAACACTTAATGCTGCCAGGACTATAGGAGTGCACCATGATGAATGGCTATTTATCTGGAAATATACACATGCCATCTTATGTATTTAAAGAAGTTATGTTTGTTGTGTTATGATGACAGTACCAGTGTGGTTTTGAGTGAGAGGTAAAAAAAAGAGAAGAGGAGAGCGGCAGCACAAGGGCTCTTTGTTTTGGGACGGGACAAATCTGAGGTTTCCTTTTGGATATTCAATATCCTGCAAGGTACAAAACAGAGTTACAGTAGTCTAGTGTCTGGGCTTTTTTGGAGGGGAGGGGTGCAGAGGCTTGCTACGTGTGTCTGTGAATTGTTGCATGCTTCTTAGTCAATTGCTGTGTGGCTCGCGTGAGTCGCTTCCAACAAAGCCTGGGAAATCAATCAATCTGCAAAGAAATACCTCTTATGCCAGATGTGGCACTTAAAGACTTGCTTGTATTAGGGACTCTAAGGGTCCAAACAGTATAAAACCATGTTGAAATGAAATATTTATTACAAATGAATCAAGCTGTCAAAATGCTACCTACTCCACTTTGAATTTCTGCTTGTTATTTTAGGTGGCTTCTCTAAGGCGAAGCATGTCAAATCTGTAAGTGTGTAAACGTCTCACTCTGAAACATATCTCCACTGTTTACTTAACAAGTTGCCAAGGAGAATGAAGGACAAATGTTTCATTAGCAGGTGACTTTTTTTTGTTTCTTTTACAAGTCTTCAGTAGTTCCGCTCCTTGACACATGTACGCGCACTCTTGCATACACTGAGTATAATTATAAATGCACTGCTTGCTATAGGGAGCTGAACTTTTCACACCTTTCAAAGCCACAAAATTGGATGGTTTTGTGGTTGTGCAGCTGCCGCTCCGCGCTAATGCAAGGCGGTGTCATATGAAAAATATTCCTCTCCCCAAACCACAGGGCTGGTCATTAATGAAACACAGGCCGCGCAGTGAGGTCATACAGAGTCTAGATTTCAGCAGCCACACTTAAAAACCGCTCAGAGAGAATAGAGAAACATGAACACAAATCAGATTCCAGCTCCAAGGACGGGGAAAATAAATAAATAGAGAAAGGCACTGGCCCCTCTCACATTTTCCCCCAGCGCTCTGCAAACAACCGTCAACTGCAGCTCAGAAACAGCTCACAATGAGAGCAGACTAAACAATCTGGTCCCGGCCAAGGAAAATGCTAAGCAACTCTGCACACAGGATGTCTCACCCTAATTGCCAACTATCAAATCTCACAATGGAATCTATCCATTTGGCAAATTCTTCACAGCAAACTTGGCAATATACTTTTGCTTTTAAAAGTGTCAACTTTTGTGATGAGAAGACGAAAAAAGATAGAGAAACACAGTTGTCGAGAATTTCATTTCTATCTTGGATTTGCTGGGGTTCACTGAGCTTACAGGAAAACTAGCAATAATGTGTGCTGAGAGGGGGAAAAAAAACGTTGATTAGACAAAGGTGCTGGGGGTCTTGTAAACGAGTGATTAAAATCCTCAGCATTAAGATAAACAGACTAAATAGGTCCCCAAAGACCTGCACACTCAGGAAGAAGAGAGAGCAAGGGCAAGCCCAAGTCAGCAAGAGAGACTGACTGAAGGTGGGCATGGGAGCGTAACTGGAGCCTTGGGACTGGTATAAGAAACAGGGTTACCAGGAGGAACCGGGCTTTAAACAGGAAGCTAATGGACAGTCTCCACCATCCACCATGTGGCATTGTATTTTCCAGCCAGTCAAAGCCATGCTTGCAGAGACCCCATGACTTCAAACAGCCAAAATAGCAGCACATTCATGAAACAGAACAGAACTACTGGGAATTAAAGAAGGCAGGGGAAAAAAATGCACACACACAAAAAAAGGTAGCAGGCCTCGACAGCAGATGGTAAAATTAACATTTCAACAGTTCCTTCCTTTCATGTAGGTCTCGGCAGAACTTTTTCTTTTTCGAAAAAAGAAAAAAGTAAGAGGGGCTTAGGTTTTGGTAAGATACAGTGGTGTAGAAGGCATCTGGAAAAGGGGAAGAGGAATATTGGCTTATTGCTCCTGATGGTCCACCTCTATGAAAAATTAAATAGGTCTGTTTTGCAGGTTTCCCCTCTCTAGAGTGCCCTAAGCTGTGTTATGGAAACATCATCTTGGTAATTTATACGCCAAAGAACACCTGGTGATGAAAGAAAATAAACTATTCCTCCCTTTCTTCCTACATTTAAAACCCAACACTTTGGCTTTGTGGTCTCTCCCTTTGATGTTTCTTTTTCCACCTTTTTAACGTCCATCCATTTGGCTTATTTTGCAAGAAGTTGGCATCTATTGTAGTGTTAAGTCGTTCACAAAATACTTGTCAGATTTCATTTTGAAGTCTTGATATACACTTCAAAAAAGGTGCTGTAGAGATGTTATCATGGAGAGACTGGAATACTGAGGCATCTCTAATAAAGACCCAAACAATGGACAGCCTCTCTCATTCCCAACCCTGTCCAATGGAGCGTCTCAGTAGTACCCATTAATTTGGACACAGTTCTGGCTAAATTACATGTGTTCCACCTCTGTGACATTTTAAATGCAATTAAAAGCTGGTTATGGAAGTGTGCACGGACTTCCCTGTGATGAAGGGAAATCACTGACGTGATTAACATGCAAACGAGCTCATGCTGGCAGACTAGATTGGGGTTTGAAAACCTCAATTACTTTTGTGTGATTATCTATTTACCAGTACACAGATTTCCATTTCTCATCTCCAGCCGAGTTCCCCATGCACGAGCCTCAATTGCACATGGCACACCTTTATTTATGATGCGCACGATGCTGAAATACAAGCTCTAGTCATTTTTCACTGTGATATATTGCGTCTTTACAGGCTGCTCATGAGGCAGGGCCACCAGACCAACACTTCCTAATGCTGAACCATTTGCTTTGTGAGCACTTAATATGATCTTGATCCCCACAACCCTACACCCCCCCATTCCATCCATCCAACCCTATTTAAACTCAGTTTAATCCCCCCTCCCTGTTAGACAGCAGGCAGAGTAATGGACAAAGGGCAACCATTTGTCCCTTTCAACTGACTTTTGTGCTTTATACTTTTTAACTATAACACTACCAAAAATGAAAGCCCTTTAAAATGCATGAATGACTATGTGTGTATCCGTGTGTGTGTGTGTGTGTGTGTGTGTGGGGGGGGTTATCTGGAGACTAATTGCAGGTGAAGATCCAACTATACCAAGTGGTAGCAGAGAGGAAGGTGTAGATTGAAATGAACTGCAGAAACACTCCAGGCTTTATAGTATGTATCATCTTGTTGATGCAATTATTAAAGTAACGCCTGGTAGCACAGGATGAATGCAATTTAATTAATTTAAACAGCTGAATAGTGACAGAATTAAATTTTTTTTAGTTAAAATTTACATTAATAATATTAATATTATTAATATACATTACATTTTCCAGGCAGGCAAGATTTAAGATATAGAACAAACCTCTCAAACTTTTTTAAAGGAAAAGAAGCATCAAGCAAAAGAATGAAAATATTCAAAAACACACGAAAAATGAATTAAGTACAGTAACTGTGCCGATGTGTACTTGCTTTTCAACCATTTTATCTGAAGCGTAATGATTTTTAAAAAATAGAATAGTGCATGATTTTATTGTTTGTCAGTGTTGCTGCCTGTTTCTAGGTGCCCAGGGACAGGAAGAGAAAGGAAGACACACATTTCTGTGGCACAGCCAGACTTTTCACATTGTGCCCAGCATACATAAAACATGCCCTGTTGCTTCAGCTGGAGCAAAAAGGAAAACAGTGCCATCAAGTGAAATTTCTGAGGATTCCTCAAACATCTCAGCAGATAGATCTATCACCTTATCAAACTAAAGGCAGTAGAAGAAGAGAGTCCTCTTCGGTAAGCTTCAATTAATAGTATTTATTTATCCAAAATAAGAGATTTTTTTTTCCTTGTCAAAGAAATAACTCATCACTGTTATCCAACACTTATTAAACTTTTTTTTAAAGTGCAATTCAAATGTATTCTGTACATCTGCATGTTTTTACAAATAAATCTTCAAATCTTTACTCTGGATGGGAATATTAGACACAAGAGCACCTCCCACTCAAGTAGTGAGATGATAAGACAAGAAATGAACATGAGGCTTTGCTGACTTCATGTTCAGAATCCTGAACAAAGGGAATCATTATTACTATTTGAACTCAGTTGCCAGGACTTGGCTACAACACTGATGTAAGGTTGCTAGAGTAGGGGGCAGTGGATACAGCATATTGAGTTAGTGAAACTGGTGGTGACGGCTAGAATCATGAGTGAGAGAGAATAAAAGAGAGGCAGAGGGGTAGAGCTTAGATAATAGCAGATAATGGACAATTAACTCGGGCTAGTAGTGCCGGCTGCAGTGAATAGCAGCTTGTGGTGCAGCAAGTCCCCGATCACCACTCAGCCATATTCACATTGGGAATACAGGCGATATCAAGCTGCAGGCTACTGGGCCTCAGAGGTGTACACGCTGCATTAGCATTCTCTACAATGCCTTCAAACAATGCTTGATACCAACAAAGTGTCCCAAAGTGCAAACGCAAGCACTCTGCCGATGGGAAGTCTGTGGTGCCATAACCTTGTCTATTGTTTCATGTCCTTTCACCATCAAAATAAACCCAGGAGCCATAAATCCATTTTAAAAAGTGACATACTGCCACAGATACAGAGATAGAAATTAGCATAATTAAACCTATATAAAAGCTAATTGCATAAATAAATGAGTGAATGTCACCACTGTGCATCACACAAACAATGCATGTGTTCATATCATGGGCCTCAGAAGTGTTTTAACTGCCCACGCAGCACCTCCCCCTTCAAGCGCCATCTAAATCTATTGATCTGTGAAACACAGGGACCCAGGGGAGGCAATTCACTTAATATCATACATCTAATGATGAGATGAATAACGATTGTACCATTTGGTAATTAAACGTCTTACAAACCATTTAACTGACTGTGCGTCAGGAGGGGTCGCTGGAGGTCGTAACTATTGTTTTTCATTTCTTGTTCGGCACGAAAGCAGGAGACACACGCAAGAGGTATGGCTGGGGGTGTTGGTGGTGGTAGAAAACAGTGCATGACACAATGGTGAAAACACACTAATGACTGTTAGCAGCTATGGCACTAATCCCTAATGCTGTCAAGACTTTGAAGGAAAAACAATTTTGAGGGGGCGAAGGAAACAGAGGAAAGTAACGCCAGACAAACATCTTTGCTTCCACGGATTTCTTTTTTTTCTTCTATATTTAGAAATCTCATTAGCTCGCTTGTGCGTCTTTCACAATAAGAGATAAGTGAGTGAGAAAAATAAGCCCGTATTTATTGGTGAACTGTAAATGCATGACAAAGGTGATGTGAAAGAAGGGGGAGGGGGTTATGTACAGACACCTTCACTCTTGGCAAAAAAGCGTCTGATCCACACAAAAGTGTGTTAAACACACGCTCTGAGAGTCAATTTACTGTCAACATCCACAACCCTAATCCCTACTTACAGCCAATAATTACCCAACATTGTCACACATGTCAGTGTGTTGTTGTATGGAAGGGCAAACTCCAAAAGGCCTGCTCAGGGCTTATTCTTTAACTGTAATGTAATGTATACAGTAAGCATGGGGAAGGCAGGGAGGTCAGGTTTTAGCGGTTACGAAACATACACACAAACGTCCAACCACCTTGACGAAGTAGCCTTTTCCTTCCATGCTATCCTCAGAGAGCTAACAATACCTTTCTTCTGTATCTGGTCCTAGCACGTTCACACAGCATTTACTGACAGAGGGATGTGTGTCATGCTCCTGGCTCCTTATTGAATGATAGCTAGTAAACATTGTCATTCCAAAGAGAGACAGGATTAAAGTCTGCTTTGCCTATTGAGGGGAACAGTGCGCGAAAAGAGAACCGGAACAATAGCTAAATGGAGGACGGTATCACAAGGGTCCAATGTCTGCCGTGATGAATATGTGGGAGATTATAACCCATTCCATCATTTCCATAATGTAAAACTCTTTCTTCTTCACCCGCCGACTATTCACTAAATAAATGAGAAAACTATCACCCGCGCAGAAATATTTGACAAAAGGCAGAAGGGAGGGAGACTGAGTTTTGAATGACCCCTGTGCCTTTGACAATACAGGCGCTGTCCGGACACATTCGGAAGCAGCGGAGTGAGTAAGACCTGGTAGAGTATTTATCACTGGGCACAATGCAAATGTATTACCATGTCACCTATATCACTTTACGGCACAGAATGGAACCACGGCGAATACAAGGGAGTTTCATATAATACCAGGTGGAAATATGAATGCGGTGTTCTTTCGATGTGTGGCTTTACTGCCTCGCTAGCACTCTAAACTGAGGAATCATTCAGTGGACACTGGTTTAAAACCCTGTAGCCACAAAGAGTCAGCCCTTGCATTAAACCAATATGCTAACTAGCCTAGCTAATAAGTCTTTCCAACAAAAATCTTTTGAATTGGACTGACTGACTACAGGCTTGAAATAACTTCTGAAAAGAAAAGTAGAATTACAGAGTTGAGAGTAAAGAGAATGTGAATAAAAGAAGTTGAAATGATCAAGTTAAGTATGGCTTCCGGGAAATTCACCAAGCAAAAAAATGCTTTAGAAAGTTATACTATATACTGACCATATACTATGGACTGACAATATAAGCGGCCACTTGACTGCAGGTCCTTGAATCCAACTGTTACTTTTCTAGAGAGCTCCTCAAAAAACATTAAACTTGTGAAATTCCTGAGCCATAGAAAATATCTCCCCACCCCATGCTCCGCTCACACCTCAACATCACTGACACCTTTTCAGCCATTCACTTGATGTATGTGTGTCTGTTTATGTGTGTGTATGTGAAAGAGAGAAAGCCTCTGTGCAAGGCTACATACGTGTGTGAGTGTGTGTGTGGGTCATCTGCCCGATCACTGCAGTCTATTCCAGAGACTTCTCCAATGGTAACCTAGTTTATTTACTTTATCTACAATATAATGCTTCAGTGAACATTTGCAACTTTGAGACACAAGTTTCAATCAGTCGTCTAGCGGCGGTGTGTGCTTGCTCGCGCGTGTGCTCAGCCAGGTGCAGAGAAGAGATGAACACCGCAGCCAAAGAGACAGCGCGGCTTTAAACCGAAGGACTGACAAAGAGGTCCCACAATAATACAAAATAAAAACGGACAGCGGGACAAGAGGGACAAGGGAAACAAAAGGAGAGCAGAAAAAGATAAGCAGGGAAGAATGCCAGAAAAAAATGAACTGTACAGGACAACAGGGAGAAGAACTGGGAGGAAAGGCAGTGGTGGATTTAAAAAATAAAAGAGAAGCTAAGTAAAAAGCAACATTGTGCTGAGAGACAGGGAGAAAGAGCGAGAAAGACAGACAAAGGGAATCCTAGAAATAGACAAAAACAAAGTGAAAGAGAAAGCATTGGAGAGAGAAAGAGAAAAAGAAAAGGGAGGTAGACAAGATGTTTTCTCTGGGTAGTGTGGAGCAGGTCTTGTCCAATAAACACAGGTGAGCAGCTCGACAGGCCAGGACCACCAAGCTGACTGACAGCTGAGAGCTCTCACTGACCGCCAGCTTTATGTTACATGACATGAGGAGTGCAACTCAACTGACAAAGAGAAACTGCCTGCACCTCTCAGAGTGTGGGAGGGAGAGGGGTTGGCGAAAGCACACACACACACACCCTTACGCACTTGTGCACACATGGCTGTTTAAAGCGGCATCCACGCACCGTGGACACAAAGTTGCAAACACAAAAATATCACACACATCGCACACAACCAGACAGGAGGAGAGCCATGCCATTTCCCTTCACAGGTGAGCAGAAGAAGGAAACACCCCGGTGCTTCAGTTACTTAGTGGGAGAAAGTGAGGAGTTGTAGGGTGGGGGGTAGAATGTATGCTGTGTGCCGACTGAATCTTTTCCACATGACGGGCCTCGGGCTGTTTTTGTCAACTGCACTCTTGAGCAGTAAGGAGTCAGGTAGTGTGACCACATGATTGCCCAAGAGGCACTGTGGTGAGAGAGGGAGAAATGGGAAGAGAAAAGGAGGGAAAGGGAAGACAGGGGCAGAGAGAGAGGGGGAGAAGGATCGGGGGCCGGGGACAGGACCGATGCAGCACGCATGATGAGGTGTAATCACAAACCCCATTCAGAGTGCAGTGGAGTTTGTCAACATACACACATTCACATTCCACTGTCTGTCAGCTCTATGACCCAAATCGAGCATGCTGTGTGAGTGTGTGTG
Source organism: Siniperca chuatsi (assembly GCF_020085105.1). Lineage (NCBI taxonomy): Eukaryota > Metazoa > Chordata > Actinopteri > Centrarchiformes > Sinipercidae > Siniperca > Siniperca chuatsi. Next base: position 13,417,648 of record NC_058064.1, read on the forward strand.
CGTTTTCCACACACACACACACACACACACACACACACACGGATGCTTTCTGCCCATTTCGCCTCCAACCAGGTAGTAACGATTGCACTGTCTAGGCTTGTGGTTTGTGGTGAGGAAGTCAGATTCCAAGCTCTTGTAGGGTTTCGCTGCCGCCTGTATCCCTTTTCAAACCACGATCAAGTGATCATTGTGAACAAAGGACTTGGCTTGTTGCCTCTGGAGTAAAAGCTTTTTCAGTGGCTGTGACTGTGTGGTTTGATTTGAAACTTTTACTTAAAAAAAAAAAAAGAGAGAGAGAGAGAGAGAGAGAGAGTGAGAGAGCAGAGGAGGGCACCATCTCATGAAGGCATCTTCAGAATTTTAATAAAAATGTGTCACTTTCATAATAAAAATATTTAATGAAAAAGTGTAGTTTAGACACACTTACATAATTAAAAGTTAATATGCAAAGAAATATATTCTGAGTGAAACAACTTGAATGCTGTCATTCCATTTAAATACGCACAAAACTAAATCTCACTATATATATATACATAACATGGAACAGAACAAACAATGACTTACATGTATACAAACCTTTGTATCTGATTAAACAATGTAGTCTTCTTTCACCACAGGAAGCCTAAATCCCATTGTCACAATTTCTCCTGAGGTGGATATAGTACAAAAACAGAGATGTGTTTCATAGAAACCAATTTCTGTGGAGAACATACAGTATGTGACAATATTAACATAATGTTTGCGTTTTGGAAATGCCTTAAATACTAGGAATTCAGCACTGATTTGTCTGCAACTCAAAATAGTTCTATACAGTGTAACATAGTATGCACTCCCTGAGATAGAGATCATCAGTAGGTTAAACTAGTGTAGATGTAGTTTATATCATAATAAGAATATCCCTATAAAAACACTGGACTGTGAAGGGCTAACATAAACTGAGGGCTATGTGTGTAGCCTGAAAAATGAGGCTGCGTGACAGTTTGGTGATAACACACCAGTTCAATCTGTCAAGACAATCAGCATTTAGACCTTGGGAGAAGAATGCACGACTGTGTGCGACCAATTCATTGGACACGATCACCTGCGAGTGAAGCCACTTATAATTCTTCCCACCTGAAAGAAGGAGTTCAAACTAATGTCAGACTGCTCTGATGTCATGCCTGCCTCGGGTTGGGTTTCACAATAATCTCAGGCTCTTGGAGAGATGCCATCGAGTCCAGCTTCCGCACCCAAGATTTCTCCAATGAAATTGCAGGGAAAGAATAACACGTGAAACACTCGATCCCTGCTCGTTTATAGAAATTAAGGTGATGCATGCAGTGCTTGCAATCAGTCATTTCTAGTATAAGGTGTACATATACAAAACTATTGGAGGGGCCCCAAAGTATGCTGAGGCCACCTCTGCTAAGGGCAAAGTTACCTTTTTTCCCCCATTATAATTTCCAAAATCACATATTCTACAAAGTGCATGAAGATTTGGCATTTTAAAAAGCAACTGCATAAAAGATAGTAGGGGAATGAGTAAGAAAGAGAGAGGGATAGCACAGGCAGCCACAAGGATCAATAGACTCATTGAGCCTCTTTATCTTCTCCTTAAGGAATGATGGCAATACTCATTTTGAAACTTCTCATCTCCCCGCTTTATAATGCCATTCTCATGGCAACTGTGCACTCTGGACAAACACTCCATGCAATCTCTTTTCTTCACTCCTCACCGTGTAACCCTGCATCTCCACATCCTCTTTTGTTTTTCTATTCTGTCCCTCGGTTATGTCTGTTTCACATCAGACCTGTAGAAAGATAAATACCGGACACTTGGTAAGAAAAGATATAGTATAGAGAAAGAGAGAGAGTTTGAAATGTTCATATGGAGTAGGAGAACTGGACTGAATTCAGCCTTGCTATGGTTATATTTTCAGTGTGTGATGGGTTTCATATGGGGCAGCAAAGGACCAAAGAAAAAAGCTGGGAATATACATATCAGGTGTGAAAAATATTTCCTCTGCGGAAATAATGTAAGTACAATTCCGGAGTCTATTTGAAAACAGGATAGCTCCTAATCCGAGGAATCAGCAAAGGGCAGGCCGTCATTGGACAATCCACTTTTGGTCCAATTTGCTCACAGCACGACACTATCAGACCCCAAACCAAACCTCATTAAATCAAAATATGGAAACTTGGGGTACTTCCAAAACTTCCAACTTCTCTCCCTCCCCCTTGCCTAAGTGTGAAGACAAAACAGTGGACCATAGAGAGAAGGGTGCATGAAGAACGGCAGCAGATCCTTGGAACTGAGAGCAAAAGGAAGGAAGAGAGGGAAAGAAGGGAAAGTAAACCTTTGATGAGTAAGACTTTTTTTGTTAAGCGAGGGGGCTTAACTTTAAAATATTCTGGGTGGCAGTGAATGGGGGATTGACCAATGGCCCTGATCTCAGCCACACACTGGGGCACTGGGGTTAATGGTGGATAAAGATTAGAAAAAAAGGGGTTGCTTTGCCTGATCTCCATCCACCCCCACAGTTTTCACCTTCTCCACCAATCCCAAATCAGCTAGACAATGGAGGCTGCCAATGGGGAATGATCCAAGTCCCTTTGATTTCTGCCTCTACCCCCTCGACTGCTCTGAGAGCCCAGGGTAAAGACCCGTGGAGGTTCCCCCTGTTTGCCCACTCACAGGGACGACAGTTAGCAGGCTCAGAGAAACCATTTGAGGATTGGAAATGGAATGACAAGAGGTCTCTGATCTATGACAAGAAATCAATTTCAAACTGGAAATGTGAGCAGAGGGCTGTTCAGTCCAAACTGCAGCTCCTTTAAAGCGGCCAAAGATATATTTAATTGCTGTAGATTTTATATATGTCTACACTGGAAGTACAGCTTGCAGTGTTGGGGCAATTACACTTTTTTAATGATTAGAAGGACTTTTTTAGGCCAGAAGATATGCAGTAAGAGTTCATTTTTGAAGATTTAACTGAATACAGACAAATTAAGAACTAATACTTAAATCTCATTTAGGTGGGAAAGGAAATCTGTACTCTGCTTCACCCTGGAAAGATAGGACTCTTGAGGAGGTGGACCTGGTTCTACAGCCAGGCCACCCAGCATCTTTGCTCCTGCCCACACGCTTTAATCATATCTATACCTCGAAGGTGCTACTTCACAAGGGTGTACTAAGATAAATAGATTAGATAGAAATAGATACTCTCCCAGAGGTTGGGGGTAGAATATATAAATAAACCTGTGACCTACAGCAAACGGACAGCAAAAATCACCAAAACAAATCTAACCAGAAATCACTTATCTATATAAAGTCACGATACATTTCACTGTTCTTTTGAATATTTAGGCAGACGTATTTAAATGATTCATATCGTAATGACTGATTATTGAGTGACAGCACATGGAACATACCTGTAGCAAATCATTCCATTTAAACCTTCACACACACACACACACACACGCACACACACACGCACACACACACGCACACACACACACACACACACACACACCCCTCTCTTTTGACACAAAACTTGATTCTTCACTGCCAAAAATTTTACTGTGTTTCTTCTCACCATCACGACCTGAAAGAGTTTGGCTATGTGTGTGTGTGTGTGTGTGTGTGCATGCGCGCACGCATTGACGCACAAGTGTATACGAGAGATCTAATCAATAGAATGGCCACATTAACCATGTTGGAGATAATTGGTGATTCCCATTACGCGACCTGAGATTCCTCACACTCATTTGTGGACTGACCTGGTGACAAACACCATCTTGTATCATTAGCTTGGAAAAGGGAGCTATCTTTGAACATGTCCAAGTTTCGCATAACTACAAAAGATGCAGGATCAATCAAAAAGTTGAATTTATTAGATATTAACTGATTAACGTATAATATTTGATATCACCCATAAATTTCACACTTAAGTGTTTATTATTTAATAGCTAAAACAACACTGTGCTTGAGGAAATGCATAAAAACATCTCTGGTATGTCTTGGTATTTGAAGTCAGTTACTACTGGAAATGTACATGAATCTCACACATCCCAGCAACTTTTAAATGATGGCATTTTATTAATATGGTTCTAAATTATGTAAGACATTAGGTCATTAACACAGCTTTTAATACTTTAAATATAAAACTGGGTTTAAAATGCTACTTTTCAAAATACTTTCCATTGTTGAATAAAGCCCATATACAAAAATATGCACTAATAGGTATAATTTTCTCGTACCTGGCTCTGCTGTTTCGTCCTTTCAGCACTCAGGATTGTGTTACTCTAAAGCCAAACCCCACCAACAGTTATGACTGATGTGGCTCATTAAAAGTGGACACATTCATCTGAGAAAAACACAACACCAGGCATGCAAGGACAATGAAAACTGTTTTCACTTACCACTTTGGACTTTACAGTGTGTGTCGTCTTCTTTTTTCTACGGGCGCAGAGTGTGCATATTTCATCCTAAAAAGAAAAAAAAGGGGGAAATAGAGGTTTGGAGTGAAAATATGAGCAGTACATTGAGCAAAGCTCCATTTCTGCCTCATCTAATTTCTTTATAGCCAGCATAGAGTAATACATACCAGGTACACTAACTTCAGGTTAAAGCTCATGTAACCCCTTTTCACTTTATTTTGTTCTGTTCGGCTACAAATCTCAATCAAGACATCAACAAAATAAATAAAAAAACCTGATATCCAAGCTTGCCCACATTTGCCGGCCATAATGCATATCATAACTTCTAAGTTAGAGTAGATTGAAAATCCTTGGGGTGTGAAAACCAAACAGGCACAACTGAAAGGTTGCCCAATGGAGGGGGAATTCTATCAAGGTGGACAAGATGAAGATTTGTTACATTTGAGCAGGGAATGGGGCCCCCTTGACCTCCACTAGCCACTACAATCACCCAAACACAGTAGGGCTAACAACACTGTAACACCACAAACAAAGACACAGTTGGTGTCTTGATAAAAAAAAAAAAAAAAAACTAAATCAGTGTATCATTTTCTTCAAGAAGACATTCCTTAAAAGAGTTTTATTTGGAAAGATGAATGATCTTGAGAATACACTGTAGGTTACTGTTAATTTTAACACTGATCCTTGAAAAGACACTGTTAATGCTACTCTAATCTTTCTCATGGTTGAGGATTCTTTGACAGATGGACATGAAGAGGCCATGTTCAAATACTTACCCTTAGGGAGAGAACTTGCTGTTGTTTTCCGTCACAGGAGTGGAAGGAATCCAGCGATGTCAGCTATCTGAGGTAAGACAAAACAGTAAGTATACCATTAGTCCAAATCTATTCATGAAATGCTGATCTTTTTTTTTCTATTTAGGTTTCCTCTGCACATTCAGTACTGGTGCGGACATGTGTGGGCTAGACTGTGTCTTGCACATTGACTGTTTGGCTTGTAGGTGAAAGCAATAAACTTTGGAACAACAAAGTGCACCTGGATTTTGCTATGAAGCATGAGAGCACATGTGTTTGTGTGTGGGTGTGTGTGTGAGTGCATGCACAAACAGGCAACGTACAGTACAAGCTACCCCCCCACACACACACTCCTCACTCTCTCTCTCTCTTAAGTTAAAAGGTGCAGTGCCTGGAAGGCTCAAGCTCTCAACGCCAAGTAAATCACACTGTCAACCTGACACGATTGATTTCTCATGTAGGTCCATTCAGCTGTCTGCATCTAAGTACACATGCTATAGCATCCATATAATTTAGAGACTACTAGTATTGATGATTTTTTGTGTTAATCACAACTACTGCAAGAGTATACAATACCACAACTGCAGCTACAGAGTGCTCTGGACATTTTTACTGCACGTACATCACATTTAGAGCATTAGGGAAACAATTAAAGTCCCCTTGTTGAAGAGCGTTGTGGAGGCAAATTTCTGCTGCCGGGGGTATGAGGGGCACAAAATGGCCTGGATGTTCCTCTCTGTGATTTTTTTTCTCTTCCCTTTTATTCTCCCAGAATTCCAATGACCCCTACAGGCAACCAACGACTGCTGAATCCTAAGGAATGTGCTCTCTGAACTGTACAAAAAGCCCTCAGCTCAAAGAGCACAGCTGAAAACAAAACATGCCAACTGCTATAATTTTTCACTGTTTTGAGTTTGTGGAAAATGTTGCACAGATTGCTGTGCAACATTTACTCAGAATGGGGTGAGTGGGTTTGAGGTGGGGGTGGGCACCAACTAATGCACTGTATGTTTGGAAAGCAGACATGAAAAGGTTTGACAAGTTTAGAATCAAATAAGGCGCTATAAAATCATATGATTTAATGGTATTGTGTACATCTACATTCTGAACACCTGAAAAATATAGTTCTATGTAATAAAATCAACAAAATTGTAAAGAGAAGCCTAGCTGCATGGGATGACTAAAGCTGTCAAGCTTACAGTGAAGTAAACTATAATTTAGATATAAAACATTATTTCAAGGTAATGCCTCTTTACTTTAAATTATTTGCTACTGAGTAGACTTCAATATCACAACACCTCTGGGCTGTGCAGATGTCATATTTTATTCACTGGAAAAGCATTAGGAATGCTATTAGTCTGTATGACCTCCAATTCGTGGGGATTTACAAATACCACACATATCTTTATGCCAAATATAAAACCACTGGTAAATTCTATCAACTTATAAATATGGATTCAAGTATTCATGAAGGCCTAATAATGCTATAGGCTGATATTTACATAAAGCGCTCGTGCACTAAGTCAAGATAAACTATTTAAGACTCGGACCACAAATACCTCCACATTGCAGAAAAAGGAGGGTCCTGCGATAAAAGAGGACATTATGCTAACAAGTCAGATTACTGTACACAATAACTTTATCTTAAAAGTAAATACCATCCTTGGTGTTGGAAAAAGGGGGGGCATTATGGAAAGTCACTGGCAATATTTTCTGTGGGGACCAAATGCTCCTTATCAGTGTTAGTCGAGCAATTCAGGCCCGCCCGAAGAAAGATGAGTCTTCAAACTCATTCTATTCATGGTCAGACGTGTAATTACCCTCAGCTCACAGTCTAGACCTAACCGCTTTCATAGTATTTAAGATCCCCTATGCAACGCGCGGACGCCAGCTCCTACCACCAAGCCCTGCACGTTAAATCTGTGGGCAGATAAATTAGCGAAGAATGCAATAAAATAGACACAATGAGAGGAACTTTATCCTCCCTGCTGCTAAATGAGATTTCTTTGAAATGCAGATCAGTGGCTCTAGATTAGTGAATTTTAGCTGCTGTCAACATCATAACAAAATACAAATGCGATTGTTCGCTGGTGCCTTATCTCCTTGCTTCCATCTGTTGGCTGGTTATTTACTCCCCCCTGATTTACTATGCAGATCTAAATAAGTCGCATCAAAAGGAGGGCTTACTGCACAATGCCTTCTTAAGCTTCTACATCAAGGTATTTGAAAAACCGGTAGTCACATGAAAAGGCTGCTCATCAAAGGCACATCTCTAATGAACTCTCCCATATCAGAGGGAGCTTGTGGGGCCTGGCTTTAATGCCGTCTGTGTGGTGAGAGAGGAGCAGAACTACAAATCAGACCCACCAAGCCATGGCAGAGAAGGGAGGAGGAAGACAGAGAGGGGGAGAAGAGAAGAGGGAGGAGGAGGAGGAGGCCTCAGTTATCAGATGAGATTAGCTCAGCACAGGGACTAGTCCTATAGGTCTTTCCATCCATCCATCTAACTCTTAGGTCTAGGCTGAAGAAGGCTAAAATAGCACTAGATTAGAACAGGTTACAATGGATTACACTGCACTCAGACACAAGTTAGTCATACTGGACAACTGGGAAAGAAAACGGAACAGAGCAAATATTCAACAACCACCTTCAAAGTTACTCTAAATTCAGTGTCCTTAAGGCTTTTTATACAACTGGACTGCAAATCATAGAGTATTAATAAATACCTGTCAAAAAATGACAAACCAATTCAGTTCTCCGAGGGAGATTCTTGGACTGTGAAAAATGGGAAAAAAAGCATACTCTGCTGTCCCCCCTTCTCATTCTCCCCAGGTCTGCAAACAGCTTTGGTAATCTCAAACAGAGCTTTTGCATTACGCTCCTGCAATAACCTTTAATTTCATGGTGTATTTGTTGCATTCAGCACACAGGCCGGATTACAACCGACAATCGTCAGACTTATACAGGGAAAATAAACTGCATGGAGAGATCATGATCTGCCCCCCCCCTCCACCGCCATCATCACCGCCACCATCCTGCTTTGTAGCAGTGTGTCTGGATGAAGGGGAGACCCCCACCAACAAGCATGCAGTTTACCAGTGAACAATTAGCCCCAGAGCAAGAGCAAGCCCGGCACTGGCACATGTGGTTAAGAGGCGAGCGCTGCGGGAGAGCGCCAGATGATGAAGGGATGAGGATGGGGGGAGGAGGAGGAGGGGGAGAGAAGAGGACACTGACAGGGGGGAGAGGGTGGAAGGAGGCGTGTTGCGTGTGCCAGACAGGCGTGTGCCAGTTTTTGGCTACTGGGCATGTCCTTCATCATTCACTTCCAGCTACTCTTTACAGAGAAGATAAAGACAGATAATGGGAAGGGGAGTTACTCCCCTCCTCAATTCTACTCCGAATTTTAGGAACCCATTCAGATTGAGCTATAATGTGAAGGCATCCGATGGCTGAGTCTCTTTGCTACAGAAACCCAACTTCTCGTCCTTCCCCTAACCCCGCCTCAAGCATCTCTCTGCTGTGTAGCATGCCAACTGGGCCCAGTGCCAGTTGCATTTGCAACCACAAGGGACCCTTGTCTTTTTGCCTTGCCTAATGAAATGACAAAACAACAGATTTGCATATGCAGAAACAGGTGTTGTAACAGGTTTGACTCCTCTTGACCCAAGCCGTGTTAAAGAGAGAAAATGCAGAGGAAAAAAAAAAAAAAAAAACATGCAGGAGGAAAAAAAATAATACGTTTATGACCAACAGCTGCCTGGAGGTATTTAGGCTCTAATGGGCACTCAAGTTTGCACCATCTGCCCTGCTGCTTGCCAGAAGTGACAAACTAAATTAAAAATCACTCATCAAATATCATAAAAATAAACCATTGTTTTGCTGCGTCCATATGTTGTGGCCATTTTATTTCGTTCTCAGAGAGTAGCATTGGAGGCTGAGCTTCGAGGCCTATAGCTGTGATCCAGGGAAAATCCAGAGAGCCGTACAGTAGCCTATAATTACCCTCCCACCGATCTGCTGTCTTCAGACCAGAGCCCTGCGTCATCCTACACATTATCCAAGTCCATCCTCTCCACATTACAGAGGAGAAAACCTAAAAGAGCCAATGTGGTGAAAACATGGTCATTGTTTAGAGTAGGATTAGGGGTTTCCATCCAAGAGCACAAGCTGGGTGTTCAGATGGTGAAAGGAGATAGAATCACTACACTATACTTGCTTGTAACTAGATAACTGTCATTATGTTTTATGCAAATGTGTATTTGCTATGCCAGAAACACAAATTGTGGTGGAGAATGTGTTGCTGTGAAACAGCCCAAACTAAAAGTGATGCATTTCTGAAAATGTCAAATGTCTCCCCTCCACATTTTGACCAAATTATGTCCTGACCCAAAGGGCTCGACTGGAAACATTCCTTTTGTCCTTTACTGAAAGACACAGCTACTGTACAACACCCCTGCCCGCCAAACCTACTCAACACCGCCGCCACCACCCAACCCCCCACTTCCCTTTTTCCTCTTGTTTTTATTTAGATGGGTGAGACAGAAGGAACAAACCTGAGACCGTAGTGACCCTGTGCGAGTGTTGTAACTTGGTCTAAAGCTACGCCGGCAGAAGGCAGCACCATATGCCCTCAGCCCCGAGCTGGATGCTCTTTCTGCAGCCTAATGTGCCTGTCAAAAACTGTTACTGTCACGAATCCCCCCCATGTTTTTTTCCTCTCACAACATGTTTGAAATAAACAATTTTTTCCCCTCTTTCTCTCTGTGTCTCCCTGGGTAAAGAGGAAAGGTCCTTGGAGATCTGAGGCAGAGTGAACACAGGAACTGCGTTCTAATTGTTTGTGTTTCTGACCAGGATACAACTCGTAAATACTTAACAGTCTATGGCTGAATTAAAAACAAATCATTTTTTTCGAGATCATTACACTGTGGTTGTCAATTGGGAGACATTAATCAGGTTGGAAATGACCAAAAGAAATAACTTTCTTTTCCTTTTTCCTTATTTTACTCGTAGTGTCAAATGTGCAGCATACCTATCACACCACTAATAATCAAATGATGTTGTCATTACTAACAGATGCTACAGATGTCTTAATAAAAGGCTTAAACAATGGTTGAGTTAGCTACCACTGTTAGCCTCAGTGCTGTTTCACATGAGGTTTGACTGTTTACGAATGACAGGCTGATGGCTGAATGTGGTCTGAGCAACTGTGACCTTGCCTTTTACCATGAGTGACCCTCTGTCTTTAATTCAGGGCAACACCCCAAAACCAACACATTTTTTCACACCAGGATACTGTCCATCTGACCGTGACTTGAATAAAAGCTGTCATGCCTTCACACCACACTGACCAGCAAGTAAACATGCAATTGTTAACTCAACAAGGAAAGGGGGGGAATGAGGGTAGAAAAAAAAAAACAAGCAAGGTCTGTGGCTGCTGTTGGTGTACTATGATTCAAATGAGTACACTGTTTATTGGATAAACAGACAGACAGGTCAGCTAGTGTTACAGGCAAAGCTTATGGCAGCTTGGAGTGTCAGCTCTATGGGAGCCTTTTAACTACAAGTCACTGTCAAGACTGTGGTGCCATGAGGTGAACTCTAAACCTTACGAAAAGGCATCAGTTATTTGACATAGCTTTAAAGAAATACTGTGTACACAAAGCAAAAGTTGGTTTTATAACTTAGCATGCATGTCCTTTTCCATTTCAGAATCTGACACACTCAGAGGTTACACGCACCGGCCAAAAGCTTCTTGGCTTGGGAGAGTTGGGTCATTTGTTTGTGGCGTTACAATCCTTGGAGGGAGGTATGATGACGTAAGATATAATATTTGCAAAACAATCTTCACAAGATATTTTGACACTTAATTGTTTTGGTCCAAGTAAATATATAACCACAGAGTAATTTTAAGTTGGCAAAGCAAACATGAAACCCATAAAAATAAACTCTATGTAAATAAATCCTACATGTGACTATGAGCTGAGATGAAACAAATGACCAGTGTGAAAAAGTAAGTAACTCGTTCTTCAGATAGCTCTTAACTCACCCTTGTGTGGGCAGCCTGCAATCTCCTTTCTAATCCTCATCCCCTGACCCCACCCTGCACAGCGTTCTCTGGCCAAAGAGTCACAACGTTTCTTGCTCACAACAGTGTGGAGTCGGGCTTAAGAAGTGACCCAGAGCGTAACTAAAAAAGTCTGAGCTGTCTCAAGACTCTTAGTAACTGTGGCACACAAAACATCATTACTGTGATGTGGATAATTACAGTGCAAAAGGGTGGCCTCTTAAGCATGTAATACACTCTTTTATCTTATGAAGTCAATCTCTCAGAGTCTGACAGCTTGCAGCATATGATCCTGGTAAACAAATACTTTTGAACGGCACAAAAGTGCCATTAAAGGCCAAAACTGTCAACACAAATTCCATTCTTACAGGGGGGGGGGAAACCGAAATGGGAGGGAGAGGGGGGAGAAGGGGAGGAGGGAATAAAAAAGGAGTTGATCACTTCTGGTTGCTTTAACTTGCACGGAGGTTGTCATGGAAACATTTCTACATTTCTATTCTAACATTTAATTGCCTTTAAGCTTAGTAACAGGGCCAAGTTAACTATATATGAAGACACACTGTGTAGGTTACGTGGAGGAGCTCAGTCAGATGTTTAGAAAAGTGAAGCTGGAGCTCCACTCCCTTGATTTTCTTACCCATTTCCCCCCCAAATGCAGCAACACCTCAAGGGCTGAGTGAGCGGTCTGTTTCATTACAGAGGTGTTGGGGGATGGTGCAATTCAAAAGCTAATCCAAAAGTGAGCAAGTGTTTCATTGCCTAAGAAGTGGTCTGACTCAAAATAGAATGGATGTGATCTGTGCATAAAATGCACTTTCTGGACTTGTTCTACAGTCACACTTAGTCATTTTGCACATAGCCTGTATTGGCAGTTTGAGCAGTTTCTGCACTCACAGTGAATGCACACAAAGTTTTCATAGGACTCTCAGAATTACAAATAAATTGCAAAGCATTTTCTACTTCAGCTCGGCTGGAAGCAACAATTTCCACATCTAAGATAAAATCCTGCATCAACCAGTGTTCACTGAGCTGAAAGCTTAATCTTAATTTTGATAAATGATTGAAACGTATGACAGCGTATACACATTAATCCTGTGGAGGACATTCATTTTCCTATTACCATAATGTAGAGCACGACCGCCCGATGATAAATGCAGCAATCAAAAAATGGACGGAGAGTGGGGAGAGTCGGGGTAATAAGTGCACTGCTCCCAACAACGGTCAGTCTTGGAGGGAGACTAATGGCAAGTCTCTCTCCATCTCTCCTATTGCCCTGGGAAAAAATATGCATTCTGTTTTACAAAATAAAGTGACCTTACTTACCGCACACACCACCCCGGCAACAAGTAAACAAGAGAGTACGGACTGTTTTGAACACGCTTTAAGAAATGATTACAGGGGCACTTCAACAAAGGGGCTGATTGTGCACTGTCGCTGACATATTTCACAAGGGGCATTTATTGCCGCCTGGCCTTTGAAGAGTGAGAGCTGCTGAGTGAGGGGGGAACTGGCCCACACCTGCATAACTGAGGAGGGAACACCTGTGCACCCTGCGGCTTGAACAAGGAGGGTCGATCCAGCTAATCCAGGGGTAAAAGCTGATCTGAGGACAGGCCCGAAGAGTTCAGCAGCTCCCACTGCCTTGTTAGTCTTTCTTTACCAAAAAAAAAAAAAAAAAAATTTTAAAGTTACATCTATTGATTTTTGGGACACAGTGATTGCTAGAGAACAGTGGCAAGACAAAGAGAGTGAAACAGGAACTCAGCAGAGGCTTGTATGAGCTGTCAGTGTTCAGCTTAATTAGTTCGAATTTTAGGTTAATCATCATGAAAACTAATATGCTACCAGCATCCCTGATTGTTTCTGGACAACGAAAAAAGATGGAATATAAAAATGGAGCAAGCAAGCACGGTAAGGTGTTGACTGCTGATAATCATAAATATATATCATGAATATATAACATGCAGACAAAGCATTGATAACTATACTACAGCATATGCTTTAAATCTTATTGCATTTTATTTTTTATTGTATAGGCTTGAGCTTAATAAACTGTGAGGATGGTATTTTAAAAACATGAGTATTGATGGAAAAATGCTTTAAAAAAAAATAAAAACTATATGCAACCCCTGTGTGTCACAGGTGATAATATCATGACTACAACACTAAAAGGAATTTTAAAAACTGCAGTAATCCTTGCCTATTTGAGAAATAACAACAACAATAAGATGATTTAATATGTGATATACCCATAACAAGTTGTATTACACATAATTACTGCAATATAGCAATAACCAATAAATTACAGCAAACACTAGATAGATAGTTAAATAGCTTTCAGTGACGTTAATGCAGATATAATATGACATTATATGCTGTCAAAGGCGCGAATACGTCAAAGAAAAAGCTAACAGGACAGTTAGCAATAATATTACCGAATTCAGCACATTTATGAACAGAAGACGCTTTAACATTAGTTTTCAGATATGTCATTTATCACTTGGTGGTGAATTTAAAACTTTTCATGGGCTACAATTTGCAAGCCGTATTTATAAAATGAATTAGCCTAAAGGTTAAAACAATATGCAGATAAGAAACAATAAGTCGGGCTTTTCAAAAGTCAGGGTTCAGCGTTCAGACCAGGCAACGCCGGGACAGTGCTGCCTGGAGGTCCTACCATGAAAAAGCCGAATAGGCCTACTATCCTAGGTGAAATATGTTAACAGCTGCTCTGTAATTAAAAAAACACGGGAAGTCCACGCGCAACGTGTAAATAATAATGTTGCAAGTCAAGTTGCAAAGCGTTAGATAACACAGGACAAACTTGTGGCCGGCGGACCACTTCCTAACACAGTGCAGTGGACAGAGGAGTAAAAAGTCAAAGAGTGCGGAGAGAAATAAGCTCTTGGGCAGAAAAACTTACCACAAAAAAAAAATGGCAGGTATATTTCCTCACGGTGAAGTCAAAGGGACGCACCAGGTGAGAAGTCGCCGTCCTCTATACTTGCAGAGAGCTTCACACGTGACTGTCCAAGTTCACCATAACGCAGAAGAAAATGAACAACAAGCTGCAGAGTAAATAAAAAAAGCTCAAATATTCCTCCGCTGGGCACCGCTGTCGGAGACACACACACTCTCTCCTGCTGTCTCCCGTCAACGCCGCTGTTATTACTAATGCAACAGAGGGGAAAGCAGTACACTGAGTCCTGTTTGAATGACGCGCAATGCGAGGAAGACGCGGCTTGTTTTTTTTTCCCCCGTTACGATTCAAACACACATCAAGCTGTATCCCAGCAAGCAAGTATATTTGGGACTAGAAACCCCCCCAGGGGAGGCACTTGCTTGTGCGCGGAGGTGTGTGTTGTTATTTTTGGGCGTACTGCGACCCCGTGTGACGTCAGGGCCACCTGCTATCTAAACAAAAAGTTTTTTTTGTTTTTTTTAAAAGTTTGTTTCCCCCTTTTTCAAACGTTTCACGGCGTGGTATTTCTCTAATAGCGGCCGCTCATAGCGGAGGGTTCCGCGTCTTGTGTTAGGAAGCCTCCACGATAGTCATCGCCTACATTGTTGTTGTCGGGGATTGAACCGGTAACCTTCCAGTAACGGGACTGTCCCTCCGACCAAAAGATGAGTGCGCTGTGCGCCCGTTGCTGTAGCCTATCTGGGAAACTTTTGATCATATGATGGAGATCACCAAGAAGTCGCTTTGTTGCAAAGACAAGTGGGAAGTATATGAAAAAAAAAATCAATAGGCCTATATATTCCCGTAATGTTCCTGTAATATTTCAATAAGAGCTCTTACTTTGTCTGCGGTATCCTACTCCATAGCAACCACATAGTGACCGACATAAAAACGTTATTTTATCCTTTTTAATCTTTAACATAGTCTTATAGGAAGTTGTGTGTTTTTCCAGATATATGTGTGTAGTGGGCTAAACTACGTCGCATAAAGGAAATATAGAATCACGGTGGTGGAAATGAATGCAGAGGAATTACATCGATGCAAAAAACAAACAAAACAAAAAAACATTTGTGTAAATGTGTAAATATCACCACTAGAGAAAGAAATTAGACTATAGCTTCAGGATCCTTCAAGTCAGGATGTAAACTGTATACGTTCTGCATCAATTGTGGCATTTTTGGTCACACATTTGAAATTAGCCTTAAATTTTAAATATGCCCCTCATTAAATAATCAGTTTTCAGAGAAAAACAGATGTATTAACGGTCGTCTGGAAGTGTGTGCATACAGTAATATGATGGGTAACCTATAACTGTAAATATCTTACAAATTATGATTATTATAGAAATACGCAATTACGTATTTTGATGTAAACATGTAAACAAGTTTAGACT
This sequence comes from Siniperca chuatsi, assembly GCF_020085105.1. NCBI lineage: Eukaryota > Metazoa > Chordata > Actinopteri > Centrarchiformes > Sinipercidae > Siniperca > Siniperca chuatsi. The sequence goes on from NC_058064.1 coordinate 13,433,286, forward strand.
AACTGCAACTTGTTCTAAATTTCAGCAAAAAAAATCACTGCTAAATAAATACTTTATTACAAAAAGAAGATATAGCAAGATGCACTGTCTGACTGAAGGAATTTTTGCTGTCATACCTCCACAAGGTAATTTAACCTATTTATTCATTTAGTAGCAGCTCCGAAGCCAGTCGAACATTGAGCAGTAGTTCAAATGCTTTGCTTTGTTCGGTCACGTCTTTCTTTTCTTCTGTTTTTTTCCCCCCCAAACCTTCTGAGACGTTCACGGTCAAGAAATGAATGACCAGATTATTATCAAGTGAAAAAAGAAAGGGTGGGGGGGGGGGGTTAAAAATGTAAAAAAACAAAACCAAAAAAACCGCGATAATTATCTTATTCTCTCTACTGTCAACAATTTAACATGCTATATTTTATGTTATTTATATCATGAATGACTAATGGTGAGAAATGTGATTTGTGCATGGATAAGAGGCTTTTTGTGTTTTTTAAATGAAAGAAACACAGCTTGCAGCCGGTGTGTCTTAATTTAAATTGCATTAATAAAGCGGAGATTTATTTATTGAATAAAAATATAAAATACTCATTATTCTCCTTATTAGTTATTATTGTTCATATTATTATAGTGTAATCCTTCCCCAGTAAAACGGCTTCCCCACATTGGTGGGCAGGCACGGAATACCCTGCACCGGTGCCATACAGTATATCCAAAATGTCCTAAAATTGGCCTAGCTTTAGAGAAAAATTGGCAGTCAAATTTCTATTTGATGTGATAAAAAAACAAGCATTGTTCCAGTTGAAAATATGGGACAGGCATATAATTTTGCCTAACATGCAATAATCTTGATCTATTAGATCTTTGTGTTTTTGTTGGTGTTATAGATCCTAATTGTTATTAAAATCCATCAAATATAAGTAGGAAGAAACAGCATCTGGGAAGTGATGAGGATGGGAAGGGATAACAAGTATCATGGAATTGTGGTGGTATGCTGCCACCTACTGGTCATTTTTTATAACAGTCTGTCCAACGTAACACATAAGACAATGGACTGTAAATAATACTTTGGATGTATTCTTATTTCCCCTTCCCCTCTATAATGAATGCCTTTTCTCTAACAATATCTGCACATTTGGAACTCATCATAAAAGAAGTGCAAACTGAAAATACAAATTCAATTGGATGAGGTGTAGGCTAATGTGACATGTATCTCACTCTGATCACATAGTGCCATCTACTGATATATATTAGACATACAAGTTGTCCTCTGTTGATAAATTCAAAGGGCAGACAAAATAACAGGAGCAAACACATTTTTGTTAAGACTATTAAAGAGATGTTGATTCAGCTCTTTCATCAGCAGTTTGCTGTTTAAGCTGATATTTTCTCCACTTCCTTTCTAAATGTGAATAAAGTAACATGTAAAAGAGAATAACTAAAACATATTTTGTGTGAATGGTCGCTGCTGAGCATTTTTAACACGTGTTCATATATATCTGCCTTTACAAAAAAACTGTGATACTATTTAAAGACCAAAACTGCAATTAAAAGTAAAATGAGAACCTCTTTGGCTTCAAAACGTAGAACAAAGGGTCCTTTGAGGACAAAAACCCACTGACCTACCTGTGAAGGATTGTATAACCAGCTCTAAAGTCTATTTACACGATATACTGGATTTTGGGGTATAGTTACACTGCAAGTATTAGTTGAACTTCCTATCCGAGACGGTGGCATACACATACACACACACATAAACACACTCAATCTGCTACAAAGAACAGAATAATCTTCAGTCTTCTGTTCCGAGATGCAATGACCCTAAAAAATGAAGGCTGCCTCCAATGGCAATGATACAAGAGGATCTGTAGATACTTATCCCAGACGCCAATACTCGCTTAACACAGAGGCCTTTCAAGCACACTAATATAACTAATAATAATTTTAGACTTTATTGATCTCAACAGGGAAATTATCTTTTTTTTTTGCAGTCTACACATGGAGGTCAGAGGTCAGAATCAGCTGCAGAGCATTTCTGCGGGCACAAGTGCTTAAACTGTGGCCCCCCCAACTGCAGGTCTATTCACTGCAGCGTCCTGCGGCACAACATTACGTCCAATTCTCCAAAACAGTGAGTGAGCATTGTAAAATCAGTAGCTAAGGAGCTTCTTTTAAAAGATATCCAGTATTCGACAGCAGCTCTCATGTGTGCAACTGATTATACATGATTGATCACACTAAACTATAACAAATTATAGCATTTTTACTGTACAGTAGGTACAGTGACTTGAGCTGTCAAACAGCTACACTAGCGGCTCTGTGACTCTGAAATTTGGCACAGCAGTACTTTGAGCTAAATGCTAACATCAGCATGCTAACAAACTCACAATGACAATGGCGACATGCTGATGTTTACCATGTTTATCATCTTAGTTTAGCATGTTAGCATGCTAACATTTGCTAATTAGCATTAAACACAAAGTACAGCTGAGGCTGATGGGAATGTAACTAGTTTTGCAGGTATTTGGTCATACACCAAAATATTGAACACATTCATATTTTGACCTGATGATGGTGCTAGATGAAAAGTCAGGGGATCACCAAAGTCATTACAATTCATTCAGAGGTGGACATCAGTGTCTGTACAGAATTTAATGGCAATCCAACCAATAGTTGTTGAGATATTTCAGTCTGGAGCACAGTGGAGGACCAACTGACTGGCCGATTGACAGACTGACATTGCCATCCATACAGCAAGTTGAGTTGGCAAAAAACATCTTTATCTACTTTATATTTTATAATGTTCTTCATGCACATTTTTCTCTTAAAATGGGCAGTTTAATTTCGAAAAATGAATAGTTAAATGAAATCCAAACTTTAAATCAGAGCAATAGTAAATCTGTGCAGGGTGATTTATCAGGTTATCGGGTAAGAATGGCTGCTGCATTTGTATTCAATATTCAATTAAAGCAAATGAAAGCAAGTCAAAGATTGTTCAAGCTAATGATTATTGCTAGCAAGTTGTAGCTCAGTTTCCATTTCTGCAAATCCTGAAAGAAGCTCCATCTCCATCTAGCTTAAAGGTGTCCAGCTGTATATTTACATGCACAGATTAGATCACGTGGTAATAAAATTATTTACAATCAGGAAAGAAAACACATTCACAGTGTAAAAGCAGAGATATGGTATCGGGTATAAATCGTCAATAAGCAGGTAAAGTTTCTGCTCAAAGGTAAGTATATGGCCTTCGCAGGTTTTGAACATACAGCAAAATATAGACACCCAGTCAATATACTTCAAACATAGACTTGTTTGTACACTAGTTTTACTTTAAAGTGCCTTATAAAAGCTATGATTTCATTTTATTTATTTTGTTACAAGCAAACATATTGTGCGAGGATGACTGAGAGGATAACTGGCCTGCCCTGGTCTAGTTATATGTGTCCTATTAATAGGCCTGGCTCAGACTCACAATGTTCAGCTGTAACCGAACTCCATCTGTCAAGTCACGTCCTCTCCCTGCTCTCCCTTCTACAGTATCACTGCAGCCAGGCTAGGGGCACTCTGGTCTGTGCCACCCTCCAAGCCAGACAGACGGCAGGACGGGCAGACAGCTGCCTCTCAGACCATCGCACACCATGGAGGCTCTGTACATCCAACCCTTGGAAGAGGATGGGGTGATGATGAAGGAGGAGGAACGGGAAAAAAGTGATGAGCAGGAAGAGGGAGGAATGGAGGCCTCATCTCTCATGGGTTCCACCACAGACGAGGAAACAGATGAGGACTCCGAACCAGAGCCCCCACCGGTCATTCGGAGGAAGGTGTCATTCGCAGATGCATTTGGCCTCAACCTGGTGTCAGTTAAGGAGTTTGACAATGCTGAAGTGACAGAGTCAGAAGTCAGCCAGCCCCCTGAGAGGGAGGCAACCTGTCCCCTGGAGGAGTTCTACATGTCCTGTCTGTTTACAGTCCCCTCGTCCCCAGAGGAGCTGGACCAGAGGCTACAAGCGCAGATGGTTGAGCTTGAAAGCATCGGGCTCCTCCCCGGAACCACCACACTCCGTGGCATCATCAGGGTGGTCAACCTCTGCTACAGTAAGTGTGTTTATGCCCGGATGACCCTGGATCGCTGGACAAGCTACTTTGACCTGTTGGCGGAGTATGTGCCTGGATCCAGTGATAGGAAGACAGACAGGTTTACCTTTAAGTATACTCTGGTTCCTCCCTTTGAGAGAGAGGGGACCAGAGTGGAGATCTGTCTGCGTTATGAAACTTCAGTGGGCACTTTTTGGGCTAATAACAAGGAAATGAACTATGTGCTGTTCTGCCGCCAGAAAGGACATGTAAAGGAGCATGGGCCTCAAGTGCAAGAGGAGAGCACCAGCTACAAGAGCAAGAGGAGCTGTCTCAAAGCAAACAGGTGAGAGAACCTGATGCTGAATCTTTTTTTAAACACGTCTCTACTGAAGGAAGTCACGTCACCCTCGTATATCAACAATAGATGTCAATACATAGTCATAATCAATATTCAAATAAAATGGATGTTATTTGGATCTATCAGTGCACACTTTTCATAGAAGTAAAGCTATTACAAGTTGGTGGAAGCACAAGCGAATGTTGCCTGCTGGCTGGGTCTTTGTGTGTTTACAGTAAGCTGTTATGTAACTTTTTAGTAATGGATGTTTGGACTGTAGAACACAGTTTGCCCATTTAAGGTCAGGTGTCTGTCCAGGTTTCCATGACGTCTCACCATGGCAAGGGTAACCAAATATGCTTACTTTAATCCTCTTTGACACCAATTCAGAAATTGCTTTTTTTTCCTCTTTAGGAACAATAGTTCCTTATTATGTATGTATGCATGTTCTGGTCTGACTTGCTGCAGTATAAAAGTTATGGAAATGTGATAATACAGCAGACAAACACATTACAAACAAACATTTAAATTGTGTCAGTTTCAAAGGCTACTGGAGCAGGTACAGTACAGGTGAGATGAAGTAAAAACAACAGTGCCAAGTTCTTATAATTTGAAAAGATTGTATGGTTTGAAAATCCTTCACATCACCACTCCTTTTTACATCCACCTAACAGACGAAAATACAACCAAATATGAAAAAACAACAGAAACTCTCAAAAATGAGATAGCCCCTGTTTGGATATTTGTGACATTTTGTCAAATAGTTGTTGAAACAAATTCTGCATTTTGGAATGACCCCCTAAAATACAACAGAATATAAAAAGCTGAGAAAGAAACACTGGAACAGATTGTGATTGAATAGCTGTAAAGCATATCTGTGAGCTTATATAATGTTATTCCTACTCTGAACCACAGGAGGGGAAGTACAGAGGAAAAGACCAGTAACACATCAGCAGTTGCTGCAGGTGTGTATATGCATACATGTACATGAATGTGCATGTGTTTGTTTAAGTGTGTGTATAAGTGTGCAAGCAAACTTTGACCCTTGTGTTTGTCTTTTTTTTGCCACACATAAAGCAGAGGAGGCTGACAGAAAGACAATGGACAGCACAGAGACACAATCATTACTATACTGTGAAGAACACAACCCTTTGGTGAGGTTAATTTACTATCTTTTTGAGTTATAGACTCTTCTTAAAGTCTGGGGGGCAAAAAATGAAACACCAACATCACCCAGAAGGAAAAACTGCTTGCAACAAAACAACTCACGATCAATGCTGGTCACATATTGTGTGGTCGTGTTTGTTTGTCTCCAGCTGCAGATATAAACTGTAGATATAAAGTGAGAAAGTAGGTGTGTTCTTTCTGCAAAGATAGGAGCCAAGGGCCAAAGATACATGCCATACTGCACAGTGCACAGTGAGTCCCAGAAGGATATGGAAAGTCAGCTAACCTGACACTTGACCATGTCTGAAATCACTCATGTGCAAACTATTAATAATAAATGCAACCTGCTTGTAAACGTGCAGTAAAGTGAGGTTGCAGCAGTGTTGCAATACATTGCACCATCACTGTAATGTTACATGTCAAAGAATACTCAGTGAATGGGTCATTACATTTATTTTTTGTCATCAAGCCAGTATTCGAATTTAAAGTAGCCGATGACCTCAAAGACTAACAAAACATTGTGCTGGTAGCCTCTGGTTATAGTTCCAGTAGTTCAAGCATTAACATTTGGCATGACCTTTGATCTTTGGCGTTTTTTGCCAGGTGGATCGCATAAAAAGCAGAAACAGAGCAACACGTTTGGCACATGTGCAGGACTATTTCTCCCAAAAGAGACAGCAAGTACCAAAGGCTTATTCACACGATTCAGCCAGTGGCCAGAAACTTTCTCAGCCTTTGCCAACTGCGTGGGGTGACTCTGCCAGCTTTTTCCATAAACGGCAAAAGAAACCATCCAACGAGAGTCCACAGGTGCTCACCTACCACCAGATTCCTCTACTTACACTGGACTGGAACAATGACAAAGCCCATCAGTTGGGGACTGCTCACATGGATGACATCTGGACTGGGAGAGCTAAAATGAACTTGTCAAAAGCGTCAGTGGAAAATATAGAAGATACACCTTCTGTTAATGATATGTGGAAGACCTGCCGTAATGGTACAGATGATACCACTGGTGAAACCTCCGTGTGCGATGTATGGCAGGCATTTCTTAATGGGCCGAGCTGTACGGGCCATTCTGGTGTTCCAGAGTCAGAATGGCTGCAGACAGCAGCGTCAGTGTCTCCCTCAAATGATAAAGAGCCCAAAACCCAATGTGCAGCAAGCAGTCAAGAGCATGAATTTCAGGTGGGCACGGATACACCCACAACCTTACATGCACACACCTCAGCTACATGTCAGCTGCTGTCAGACACTTGCGAAACATTGTTGGCTAATGTTGCCTTGAATACTGAAGACCACCAGCCAGCAGAGGCATGTGTCAGCAGCCTAAAAGATGACAACACAGCGACACAAGATGCCTCCAAAAGGTCACAGACAAACTCCGTAACAGACACTCCGCAGGAATTTAGCCTCAAGGGGGCCACGCCTGTGTCCGAGGGCTCTGTTGACAGTTCAACTGAGTGTCACAAGCATGCGATCTGGGAGCTAGAAAGAGAAGGAATAATAGGAGGAGCAGAAAGAATAGGAAATGAGCCCTTCACACCACACACAGCTGACTTAGTAACAAGCTCAGGGGAGTTGGAGACAACAGACATGACAGCAACGCCAGAGTCTCAGAATGCCAGCGCCGTTGATAGGATCTCACAGGGAGCAAGGCTGGATGAGGGTCTTTCTTCCAGCAGGGAAGGAGAGGTTACAGGTACCGCACACAATGCGATGGATGACATGCTGGCATTTAGGGAGACAATCAGACAGGGGACAAAGGACGGGGAGAGGTTTGTCTTTTCCACATCCAGACAAGGAGCGAAGGAAGGGATAATGAGTAACTGTACGGCAAATAAAGTATCTACTGAAGAGGAGCTATTTAGGCCACATAAAACAGAAGAGTGTGAAATCTCCCAGAGGTATGCAGATGAAAAGCAACATGAGGAATTCAGGTGGAACCAAAACAGTAAAAATCCATTACAAGAGAATGAGAGTGATGAAAATGAAATAAGACCTGCACAGTCACATGCAGATGAGTTCAATCCAAACCAAATGTGTGAGGACAATTTCAAGCAAAGCCAAATAATGGCAAGTGAATTCAAATTGGATGAATCGGAGAACGAAGGTGTTGCATCAAATAACAAAGGCTTGGAAGTATTCAAAAAGACAGAGGTGGAACCTTCCTATTGTATAACAAGCGAGGAAACAAATGGACAAATTGGTACAGAACTATTAAATCAGGAAGCATGGCAACATAATGACAAAGATTTACAAGTGAATTCATCAGTGGAGAGGGGAAACACATCAATCATTTCAGAAGTGCATAATAAACAGTTAAGGCCAACCCAAGCAGGGGAAGAGCTGTCCATTCAGAAAGACGAGGAGGACTCAACACTGACACAAATACAGGAAAATGTTGTGCTGAAATCTGAAACAGGTGAACATGTATTAGTCTCAAATCAGACAGAGGAAGGAAAAAGCTTGAGTTGTGATGGAATAATTGAGGAGCAACAGGAAATAAACCCATCAGCACAGATAAGACACACAGTGCAATCGAGGGAAACGAAAAAGGTCTTCCAAAGTGACCATAATACATTTAGACCTTTTCCAGCAGATAAATGCAACCCAAACCCTGTCGAGGTGGTAGAAATAAGATGGACTCCTTCACAGGACGGTATGAAGGGTCAGAAAGAGGATACAGGCAGTGAAATAAGCCCAGAAGAAGTCACAGTGAAGGAGAACGTTGCAAAGAAAGACACTTCAACAGAACTTCAACACCAACCTGAGACATTAGAAAGAACAGAGGAAGATATGAGTCAAAGAGAAAAATATGAGAGGGTGAGTATTAGAAAGCTGAAAATAATAGCACTGGGGGAGTTGATGGGTAATGTGGAGAACCCTCAGTGGGAGAGGAAGAATGCACCAGCTGAATTGAAAGAACAAGAGTTGTCAGCAGAAGTTGAGAGCTCTCCACATGTTGAATATAAGAAATTGTCAGAGGGAACAAAATACCCTATTACAGCAGAAAATGCTGTAGCACTTGAAGTGATAGAGTCTGGATTGGAGGAGATGTTCTTAGAGAGATTTGGAGAAGATTTGGTCAGGGGGGTTTGGGAAGAGGTGTTCGGTCGGAAAGTACAGGCCTCAGATAGACACACAAATATTGTTGATGGAATGGGAGGCAAGCTGGCAGATATAACCAATATTACACAAGATTTCCATCTTAATTTTGAGAAAGACCTTAATGATGCTTTTGATGCAGATGTATTTTCCTTGACAGATCCAAATTTAAGTCTCTGTCAAGGCCTAGAGCAAACCTTAGCAACTAAGAGCAATGAATGCTCCCCAAAAGAAAGAAGTCAGTCACTCACCACTGCAGAACAAACTCACTTTCTCTCAGAATCACAGACAGATTCGAATTCAAGTGCTCATCTCTGTCAAGATCTCACCTCCATTCTAGCTGCTCAGAGCAGGCAGTCATCGACTGAATCAGCCCAAAGCTGTCCAAAGGATCAGGAAAACTACACTCAAGTAAAAGAAAGAGCAGTCAACCATCAGGAGAAAGGTAGACAAATAGAAGACTGTGTAGTCGACAACAAGGAGCGTTTTAATCGATCAGCCCATCCATCTCACAAACATCTGAGTTCCCCCTCTGAGTCAGATAGTCTCATATGGTGGAGTATGTTATACATCCTCAGTCACATCACCAGACTTCTAATCTGCACCCTCTTAGTTGCTGGATTCTTCTTCATCGTTTTCCTGTATGATTTCCCAGCATTCTTTGCGCTCTACGTATCTTCATTGTGCTGGTGGTTTTTTAAGTGGAAGAGACATCGAGTGACGACAAACAAGGGGATGGTGGGATAGGCAGAGAGTTAAGAGGGAAGGAAGGGTGTTAAAAACTGATGTGTGTAGCATTTTTAAACATCAGTACATCACCGCCAAATTAACTGTAACATCAATGTCAATATCTTCATACTGTATATTCAGACTGGTGAGACCATGGTGAAGATTATTGGGAGACACAAAAATGGGTGCAATAAAAGAAAATGCTACACACAGCACTAGTAGTAGCGTGTGTGTTTGGTTGTGTGTTTTTATATTTGGTTGTTTCTTTTCTAACTCTAAATGAATTTAGTGCAGTGGTTCCCAACCTTTTTTGGCTTGTGACCCCTTAAAACAAAACAAAGTCTGCTTGCGACCCCTTGTCACTCGTTGCCTATGTCCACCAGTTATAACCAGTGTAACCAAAGAGTGATTTTTTTTGTTCACTTGTTTCATTTAAATTATTACAGGAAAGTATGAAAAAATAAACATAATTTGATGCAGCAGAAATATGTTTTTTCACTTTATTCCTCTGTTGTTATGTCTCGTGGCCCTTTCAATTATTCTTGCGACCCCTTGTGGTGGACCCAACCCCCAGATTGGGAACCACAGAATTAGTGAATTAGGACAAATTTGGCTTTTGTTAATCAAATCAACAAACAAATTTATCTTTCCAAATAATCTTGAATTTAAACAATTGTGTAAAACAATTATGTGTATGATGTGTGAATACTTGCTGTGTGTTATGGGCCCAATATCACTTTATACTGTACCAAATGGAACAAAGTGAGTATGTGTTTGTTTCGGGTAGATAACGGGTGTTTGCAATAGTGGAGCATTGGAGATTTGAAACATTTCTCTTTCCTTGCTTTTCCTCAATAAAAGAAATTCATATGACTAAAGAAACAACGTAAAATTTGTTTTGTCAATTACAAAGACACAACATAAAGTTTTTGTTCAATTTTGTATTTGTTTTACATTCAATATATATTTTGGCCCCACTCATGAGAAATGACACCAGCAGTGAATGTTTGGAAATAATTGTGTATTTATTTCTTGATACTCAACAAGAAATTACTTGAATTAATAATTTCTTACTTATACTTTATTTGACATGTGTTTATACAGTATATAATGTATTTTCTCCTTTAGGTTTTGCTTTTGACATCTTATGTCTTACCAAAAAGGTTCATATTACCCTTACAGAACTAACCTTCTCTATAAGCCTATAAAGGACCTGCCATGCTTGTAGTCTGCAAAACAACAAACACTGAACTCCCACCTGTTTAGTCATAGTGAATTTTAAAATTCTGGCAATGTGAAGCTGCATCCTTCATTGCTTCACAACAAGGGGGAATGGATGCAAGGTATATAATGGCATTTTAAGACTTCATACCTAAAATAAATGTTCTGTATTCATCTGCAGTCATCTCTAGTGTGATTGGAAAAGGTCATAATCCTTGTTGGCAATCGTTCACAGACTGTGTATTAAAAGCCACATACAGTATTACTCATAAGATACCTCACTGACCCTGAGATGACCCTTCACATACCGGAGGAACAGTCAACAGCTCTTTGTTCTCGGATTTGGAGATTGCTATAAAGGTAATTTAGTCATTTCGGGGAACTTGTAGCATTAAGAAAAAGGTCAGATATTTGAAGGATACAATCTTCGAAAGTTTCAGCAGAATTAGGTGTTGATTATCAGATAAATCAACCCTTTGAACCTTAGCAGTAGGTCTTTAAAGTGAAAACCACGCTTCCATCTTTGCCTCTCTCTCTAAGGAGTCATTTATCGTTTCAGTTTTAGTGCCTGTTGACAGGAGTTGGAATTAAGTCAAATTCAGATAGCAAACAGTCCATTTCATCCCTATTGCTCATGGGACTTACAAAAGGCACTATATTACAAGGTTAATAATACAAAATTCAGCTTTTTGACATTGTGATGTCCAATTCATTGCTCTTACCAGATGCCTTTGCAAAATGGATACATGTTATTTGGGAAACCCTTTATAGGTACCGTTTTGACATAGCATGCTGAATATATGAAGTTCATCCAGTAACACACAAATGACCAGATGCATGTGCACAAGAAGTGCATTATATACATACTTTATTAGGAGATTTTTGTGATGTTATGGTAAATGACTAATGTATAGTTATTGAGCAAAACCAAGTATTTATTTAAATGTTCAAAATGTGTTGACACAAGGCCTTTCAATTATGATAATTGATGATAATTCAGATTTGTTGGTAACTCTATAAACACCCACGGTTTGGTATAAATAGTGCTTGTTCATTGTGAAACCAGTAATTGAAGTTAATTAGAATTCACTGCTGAGTAGGAGTGATGGGGGAGAAAAAATCATGATTTCATGCAGGTAATCTTTCATCATTAAGAAAACACATTTTGAAATATACTTTCCTACAGCTGCAAGGAAGTGGAGTGGGTGGATATAGTTCTGTATGTATCCATATGTGTCCATGTGTCTGTCAGTTATGTGTACTTAAACCTATGTATGCTTCCATCTCCTTACACTGATGAGAACAACAGTCCAGCAAGCATTTGATGGATGGCAATGTGCCAGATGTAGCCATGTCCAACCCTAAAGAAGCATAAAAACACAAAAAACATGATGGTACTGAAAAAATACATCAAAATGTGTTTTGAGAAAATTTCAGCTATTCAGAAATGGATTTTAGAAAATAATGTACTTATAATAGAACTAATAATGACAACAGACATTGTCTCAGCTTTCATTCCGGTACTATATTTGCACAGATGCTTCAGTGCTGGCAAGGCTGTCGTATCACTCTACATATTATCTGCTAGTCCACCACAAGTAGAGAAGTCTCACTGTGTGACACTGCGATAAAGTGGTGGTTTGAGCGACACCGGAGTTCAGTAAAAGGCACTAGATCCCGTCTGGGGTATGTTGACCTTTTGTAAGCTGGCTCCAGTCCCATACTGGCACCTTTAACAAACTGGCCAAAAGCCAATGTTGGCACAGCGGAAGGCTACTCTTCACAGGGCACTGCTCTGAGAAGGCACAGTATAATCCTGGCACAGCTACTGTAGTGTGTGCAGACAAAAAGTAGCAGTGTTGGGAAGAAAGGGGAAGAAAGTGAGAAACAAGGACAGAATCTTTATGAGCTGAGGTTGCCTGAAGTGCAAGGCCACTGATATTATTGACTAACTCACAAACCAACATGTATGAACATAAGGATTATAAATTAATCAGTGCTGCACTAGGTAGAGGGTTAGGGTTGCACGTTTACAAATCCAGATGGTAGTGAGAGGTACAGTAGCTGTTGAGACTTAATATCCACAATCATGTAACCACAATACAGTGCCATTTAATTTAAAGTATCTTTTTACCTCATTAGCAATATTAAAAATATCAACATGAAAAAATATCAGGATAAAACTAATGATATAGTTATGGCGGGGCACTTCATTCAGTGAAATTTAAAACAATTCTCACCTCATGGACAGTTTTTCAGATACATTTTAAGAATTTAAATGGGTGCTAAAACTCAAGACTTGATTTGAATTGAATCATATTTTTAATTGCTAGTTTTTTAGTAGAAGAAAGCCTGGGGTAGCTTTTAGTCTGGTTCATGTCACGTCGCTGAGGGTCCCTGAGATGGCAGAGGAAGCTAGCTGACTCTCTGGATCACACCCTGAACCTTGTGATACAAGTCTTGACTAAAATGAGAGCCTATCATTATACGGTGATGCTCTCCTCATTCGCCTGCTCACATTACAGTGTGTATACAGGATTGTGTGTGTTGGTATGTGTCTCTGCGTACATGAGTGTGTGAGGACAGAGAGGCAAACTATAATAAGGACTGCGATATCATGTGAGAGATATTCTCAGAGTGCATTCCTGTATTAGTATTCGACACAAGCTTCCTGCAGTCCAACATAAGTCATCAAAGCTTTAAGAGATTAAAGCATTCACTGTTTCTTCCTATGGTTGTCTTGTGATAGTTAGGGGAATTTAATAACAAAGAGCAAATGAGGAAGAAAGGGTATATAATGGCTTTAAGGTAGCTCAACAAATCTTTTTGTTCATGTAAGTGTACACCAGCAGCTTACAGTAGAAAAAAACACCCTTTTTTTGTTGCAATGCTTCATTTCTTCCAGCAGATGACAATGCAGCTCCACTTTTCAAAGAATCCACTACATGTTCAGTCGGTCTGGAACCAAAATCATGACTAATGGTGTTGGTTGATACTAAAATAATATAGGGATCACCTCAAGCAAACATTTGACACCATGTGCATAATTCTAAACTGAAGATACAATTTTGTATGAAAGCGACAAACAATCTATTGTTGGGTTGTTGTTTTTTTTCATCCCTGTGGCAAAATCACTGTGCAGTGAAGTGCACTGCCGGGGACAAGAGGCTGCATGAGGACATGTGAGTGGATGAGAGCGCAAAATGAAGCGGGCCGCGTTGTGCGGCCTGAGGGGAACAGAGGCACTCTGCTGACAGATTGGAGACCTGACAGACTGCATCGTCCACACTCTCCCAGTTCTAGGGAACCACCGCTCCCTCAACCTTCAACCTTGCCAGCTTCATCTCCCCTAGACCCCCCCACCACCCTTGACTCTCTCTCTTTCTCACCAAACCTACCACCAAAGCCTGCGCTTCCCTCTTGCCTCCTTCTCTGACTACCCTTAGCAACTCGACATTCCCAGATGTCTGCTGGCTCTTGCATCACTGAGACAGCCAGGCTTTCTGCTCTTGTCACTTGGCATTTGAAAGCTGTGCGTGCGTGGGACACCGTCACCTCCCATTCAACACTAATTGCAGTATACTGACTGCTGGAGGACTCATCTGGGAATAAAGCAGCGGAGTAAGGCTAAAGGTTGTTTCTTAACGTTTTTATGTGTTTGTGTATGTCAGATTAAGGATTGTAGGTACAACTGATTGGGGGCCACATACTATCAATAAACACATCGTGCATGCGTTTTTCAGTTCATTTCTCTATTTATTTAAAAATGGAATAAATTTGTTTACTTGTGAAGTAAGTTCCCTTTTTAAGCAAAAGCATTTTGTTGCATTTATCAAAATATGAAGATCTTTTTTTTTAAATCAGCCTTCAATTTTTTTGCATTTTAAACACACATATACCATTTTTAGAGAACCCATTCCACATTATGTCTTGTGCTTTTATAGCACTCATGACAATGCTTCTACTTCCTTTGCTTTCATTTGCAGCATTACCATGAGATGACAGAGCTGTTTTTCATCTTTAGTGACGTCGACTGAGTTTGTTTCATCACAGCGAGGAGGTGTGAGAAAAGAATGAGGAGGGGCAGATATTTTCACTCGTGAGGAATGCCGTATAACTGTAACATGAGTTTTGGTAAGATGTAGTCACGGTTTGGCACAAAATAGGGAATAGCAAAAAGAAAGTGACAAGGAGAGAACTTGAAGAGTGCATGGGGGAGAACCTTTTGGTAGCCAGTCCCAAATGAATCAAGAAGAAAGGGAATAATATAATATGAAACCCTATTTATGTAACACTTTTTAAAACAAAGTTACAGAGTGCATCACACTAAGGGAGTAATAAGGGGTGAGTGAGTGCTCTGTATGTCCTCCACATGGTTCTGGATGGCTGCAGTGGATGACAAATACTCTGGGTTAACTGTTTTGTTTTTGGCCTAAATAATCTCACCCCATTTACTTGAAAAATTGCATAAGTGCTAGGTGAAGTGGCTTGTAAAGATGGACATTTTTTTGCAGTGCAGAGTGAATCATGATGAGCTGTTTTTCTGTGCTGTCCTGCAACTCAGCCAACTAATACAAGGAGACATGCCATTCCTGAGAAAATCTTCCTTCGGCGGCCCTTTCTGAACCTTGTAGACAAACCATAAAGCCAGGCAGTTCTTTGTTCTCTGCAAGCAAGCAAGCATCCCAGCTAGTAGTCATTGTTTGGTAATATTTTCAAGAAACCTTTTACTTTTTCACAGAAGCAAATATAACATGTTTGTATGTATAATATAATAAGACAGCAACCCAAACATCCATCCCATACATTCAGCATGCACAGATATTCAGCTACATCAGGTATAGATCACTCACTGCTTCCAAAATTCCTTTTTATTCTTGCCTGCATCTTACTTCATTTTGACATGTGCAAAGCAGTAACCACCAAGACTAAATATATATATATATATATATGAATACCTTTAATTTGACCAAAGCGCTTTACAACACATGCCAACATTCACCCATTCACACACACCGTCATACACTGATGGCAGAGGCTGCCATGCAAGGCCAAGCTGCTCATCATGAGCTGTTAGGGGTTCAGTGTCTTGCTCAAGGACACTTCGACACTCTCTCTGAAGGAGCTGGGGATCAAACCAGGAACCTTTTTGAGCCCATGGGAGAGATTGATGTATCGACTAATGTAGATGACATCATTATTTGTATGTCAACATTGCTGAAATATTTTGAGTCAGTAGAAATGTTCAGGCACAAACACACAAAGCACTCTCTGATCTACTTTATGATGTTCGGTTAGTCCAGTCCCAGCTTCAACAGACCACAGTTTCAAACTGAAATATCATAAATGGCTCTAAGTTTGTTTTCCAGTTGCAGTGTTTTAAAGCTGGCAGCAAGTAAATTATACCAAAGCTGTTTCCATAGCAATGAATTTCCAATAAAAAGACCTGTTGTCACCAGCATTTGAAATGGGGTGGAAGCTTACTCCAATAAACAACAATAACTCAAGGGCAGCTATCTCTCTTTGAAATTCACTGCATTCACTTGAACAAATCATTGAACTGTGTCCCTTTTTAACTGACCCAGCTACATAAACAACCCTTAAGCTAATGTGAGTCCCTACAGCTACATTGATAATAAGAGTTATTGTATCTCAGGTTAGCGACTTGGTAACTGAACAATCCCTGCAGCTTGAATGCAAAACCAGGACATTCTAAGAGAGTCTCCTGCTGTTGTGTAGGAACAATGGGCCGAATGGAAAAGTGACCTTGTACTGTCTGAGCAACAAGATCACTTCATTAAAAGCTGTAAAGTAAATGTATACAAAGCTTAATTCAAATTTGAATTCAGATAGTGCTATTCATAGATAGTGCATTTAGATAAGTCAAGGACAAAAAGACATCTTTAAGGACTACGTTGACATGTAGCCAAAGGTAGCAAAGGGTTAAGAAAAGCTTTAGCAATGACCACGCAGGCCCTGAGTGTGTGACAGTCAGAAGACAAGCTGTCGGCCTCTTTGAAAGCCCTCAGTAAATCTGTCTGCATGCCATTTAGAGCGTTGGCCTGACCTAAATGTCACAGCAACATTTGACAGAACCACATAACTCTCTTTCACTCTCCCTCTCTCTCCCTCTCTGGATCCTTTCTCATTCCCTATATGATGTTGGTCTTACAAAAGGGTTAAATCAGTCAGACACAGCTCACGGTGTCTGTTCATTTCGAAGGCCCTCGGGCTCCCATAGTAAAATGGGAACTGAATGGGGAAGGGCCTTGCAAAGCTAATTACATTCTCCTGTATGTTGCTGAACCTCTAAAGATATACATTGTTGTTGTGGAGCCTATTAAAACACCACTAACTACTTTCATTTTGGTTTCAATTTTACTGTAAAAAAATAAAAAAGAAAGAAAATGGCGAAAATGGCCCAATGCATTTGTCATTTTTGGAAAGAGAAGATTTTTTCCACAGTGTTTGTTGTATAACACCCTTGTCCTTTGTATGACAAGTCATAGAGACATAAAGCAACATTAGCCACTGATTCTGTTGCCTGCTCTTTAAAGCAGAATAGGATTTTGAGGCTAAGAGTTTTGGACAGAAGGGACAGATTTCTGGGTGATTCATTCAGTGAGTCTGGAGCCAAGGTAAACTGTGTCATGTTTCGTGCCTGCGTACCGTATGCGTGTGTGTTTCTGTGCATCGCTGTGTGTACATGTGTGAAGCCTCACTTCACATGTGTGTCCGTGCCCATGACGATGCCTTTGCATGTGTGGGCGTGTGGGGGTGTGGGTGTGTGAAATGCTGCAGAATGTGTAGAGTATGTATGTTTTGAGAACCAACATATTGTTGGCAGCCAGGCTCCCACAATGAATGGGTTTCTTCACGGAGCCTTCTCCCTCTCTCACTCTATCTGTCTCTCTTTTTGTGCAAAAGGTCATACATCGAGCAGAATCTGTCTTTCTCTTCTGATTTGGCTTCAGTCTTTTTCCTCATTTCAGCATGTTTTTTTCTCCCTCTGTTGCTAGTGCTTTTTTGTCTTTAACCCAATTTTACCCTAGCATTTCACCCTGCACCGTTCTTCACAGGCCTTTTTTTGTAGGATTGAATCACATCATGGTATTGACGTAACAACAAATCATATTGCATTTGATCTGGCTCAGAAATTGCACTCCTTTTCAGTGTAAGGCATTATAGTAAATTCTGAATTTGACTATTAAATTAAGCAACAAGTGTTCTGACATTTTAGCTGTTTCAGGAAGAATCTTAAATCTCAGCTGCACAACTAATACTACATTTTTTAAACTTAAAATGTTCAATTTACTTATATTGAAAGGTAATATTTTGTCATTTACTTCTGTAACACCAATCATTTCTTTGATGCTCTTGCTGCAAGCCACTTCCTCTCATTTTCCTGTCTGTCCCTACTTCACCTCCCCTTGCCTCCCTGTCTCCTCAACTACACTATTTCTCCCCCCAACCCTCCTTTTCTCCCACTGATATGCCCAGCAGTAATCCTCTTGACTTGCCACACAAGACTACTATACCAAGTGTAAACACACACACACATGCATGCAATGTGAGGTTAACGACGTACAATGGATGAGAGTAAGATACAGATGGAACAGATTACCCGAGATTTGAGGAGAAAGATTAAAAGGGCAGGGGATAGAGGATTTTGGCAGAAGGATGCAAAGAAAGACATAATTTATGAGGAGCTGCAAGCCATGTGGAAACATTGGGTAAAGAATAGGAAGGTATTGGGAAAGGTAGGAGAGAAAGAAGAATGAAAAAGCTGACTTAAAGGCTAAATGGAATGACCAAAATCAGGGGGGAAATATGGCATATGTGGGGTGTTGAACAGATGGATGGCAGGAGAGAGGGATTCTAAAGGATGTAAAGAAAGAAGCATAAGAGATAGAGGGAGGAGATGTATGAGGCAACCCTGAATCCGATCGATTTTTACAACTCTGCTACTGTAAATCATCAGTGTAAGTCTGTGTCTGTGGGTCTAAATGTGTGTTTATTTGTATGATAATATGTTTGGTACAAGTGAGTGTGTGTGACTTAAATCACCTGGCCAATGTTACTCAGTGTTAAAGTCCTTAGTGCAAGTTGTGTTAGTGCGGAATGGACTCTACATGGACTCTACATGGAATCACCTCTACTTCACATCCATCAGGAAGAATGGAAATTGGTTAATGGTGACACAAATCCCTAAAAAGTTATCATTTTTTCTTATACACAGAAGTAGTAAAATAAATAAAATTAGGACAAAATTCTTTACCTCACTGAGTTTGTGTACTTCTTAACCTCACTACCCATGTGGCACTATGGATGGCAATGTTGGTCGGTCAGTCACTTGGTGCAGACTGAAATTTCTCAACAACTATTGGATGGATTGCCAGGAAATTGTATAGCATAGACATTGGCAATCTGCTTACTTTTCATCTGGCACCACAAAGATGTTTACATTTTTGGCTTTGAGTGAAATATCTTGACTTAACTACAAGATGGATCAGATAGAGGATAAATTTGAATGACTTTGATCCCCAGACATTTTATCTAGAGCCATCACCAAGTCAAAATTTCTATTTGTCAGATGTTTTGGTTTATGATCAAATACCTGCAAAACTAATGAATTTCCCACCATCCTCTGCTAATTAGCTAATGTTAGCATGCTAACATGCTAAACTAAGATGGTGAACATGTGAAAAATGATACCTGCTGTACATCAGCATGTTAGCATTGTCTGTGAGCATGTTAGCCCAGCAAACATTGAGAGGTTGATTGAGCATTGTTTGAACGTCCAATCAAGACTTCCCGATATGGTTAAAAATAGTTCCAAAATGAAAGTTTACAACGTCCGGGATGTTACCTGACCATCAGTTGGATGTCCTTCCTGGGCGTTCTAGCAACATTGAAATATGTCCTTACCATGATCAGGCCTATTCAGCTATTCTGCTAAAGTTTATGTTCACAGTGTGTGCATTCAGCAGCTTTATATGTCCAGATTAACAACTTAATATGCTACAGGTGAAGGAAGAGAAAATAAACATGTTAATACAGAAAAATGAAATGACAACCAGCATACCCAGAGAAAAGGAGAATAAAAAATAAGATCTCTTTTTTGTCTAGTCTATTTCTCCAATTTCAATTTTCAAGGACAATTTTGCTGCTCACAATAGTCTTTTCTTTGTCTCATCAGAAATAAATCATCTTCTTATTTGGAGATGACTGAATTCTGACCAGTTTCTCCAAACACCCCTTTAGGAAAGAAATAAGGAGCAAAAGAATTATCAAACAAATTATCCTGTCCAGTTTGAGAATGACAGTAGAACAAAAGAAAAGCAGGAGTTATTTTGCTGTGCTCATAGCTGAGTTGAGACTTTTCAGGAGCTGAATTTAAGAAGAATGAGAAAATGGTCAAAATCTCAAATTGATGTTAAATTGAGCTCAGTTATGTCTAGGAGAAATAGGTTGGACAAAGAAGAGATCTTATTTTGAATTTTCCTTTCCTCTATCGCAGGATCAAAGACAGCTTGGATAAAGACGTGGCTCTTACAAACACCACAGGCTTAAAACGATGAGACAGGAATATAATTCACATGTACATACATAAATGGCATAAACGTGTTTTTTATATTTAAAAATGGGTGTCGAGTAATACTAGTCTTTGTATGTGGAGTGGACGTCACAGTGTGGCCATCTGATCACAACCATTTCACAACCAGATAAATTGTCTATCAAATGTTTTGCATTTGCTTTTTTCATGGCAACAATGTGATCAGTATTTCCTGGTTTGTAAGAGAGGGTCTGACTGGACCATTATTGGACGTGGAAACAATGTCACCATCTGGCCATCCACCTCACAACCACGTTGCAGTTTTTGGCATCCATTTTTGGCCAGGGACAGGACGTCAAAGCACCACCTCAAAGAGTTGCTAGCGTGGCTGTAGACACTTAGTTTTGTTTATCAATGCAATACAGGGAAAGTCACTCACTTAAAGGAACTTTTCACCTACACCAAGATTATTTTACAAACATTTTGACATTATCCTTATATAACTGTCTTGGTATCCAGTTGACACACTTCCATCCTGATCTTGGCTTTCTTGCTGTGTTTCTTGCTCATCAGATGTCTGTCAAACGCAGTCATTTTAATGCCCTCATCACACACACATTCTTGTGTAAGACCCTGTCTGAGCCCCGGGTCCCTTGGGTCTGATTAATGCTCTCTCTACAGGACTCCCAATGGGAGATCACTCGCACAGCACACACTCATGTATGCGCTGCTCTGCTTTGGTTTATGCACACACATGCTGCCACATACTGAGAGTGCAGCATGAGAGCTGCTAACAATGTATTTGCCTCCAGAGTTAACAAGGCGATAGAAAAGGGCATTTTCTATACAGTAATATGTTACCTCATCAGTGAGTGTGAGTTTGTGTATGTGTGTGTGTGAGAGAGACTGCACCATACTTCCAAAGCACATAAAAATAATATGGTGTCCTATAACAGACCAATAGGAAATAAAGTTACTGTTTTTCTCTAAATGATATTCTTCCAAAAGCAATTTCTCTGCTGCTACTTTTACCGGAGTTCATTGCAGTTCATTGGATGCTGCAAAGCCTGTGCTTCAGTTTTGTGAAAATGATTTAGTGTACAATTGCGCACAGGCACTCGAGATAAAAGCCATACTTTTAAAATGCTCCAATGCACAGCAAGAAGCCATACTCTTGTAACCTCATCATCCTGTTCATTTTTTAAGATGAGAATAGTTAATCTCACAAAGTGATGTATAATTATCACGCCTAGGAACAATCCCAGTCAAAATGATATTCTCTTCATGTCTGGGTAATGAAAGGAGTTCAACACTAGTTTTTACCATGCCATTTGGCTGGATGTCATGAATTTGTTTTCATGCCCTTTTCCTCAAAAGCAAATATTTGCTTCTCTGGCATTTCAAAATATCTCACCTTGTCATGATATCAGCTTTAGTGCCACGTGTACATGTTGTAAGGGCAGAGAGGCAAAATATTTATTACACATATATGAAAGTATTGGACACAATTAGAAACATACTGATGATTTTCCTATACTTAGAATTAAAATAGATAGGAACAAGAGAATAGGAAAAGGCAAAAGTTTGTGATGCTACAGGAAAGGGTATGTGGTCAGTAAAACCAAAATATTTTACCCACTTGGGAGCAATGTGCCCGTCAAATTCCATGGCAATCCTGTATGGTGCTAAAGAAAAGCTGATGTATCCAAAGTGGAAATGGTGAATCGCTTATCTGCATAAATGTTGTCTATACATTTTGCGGCAAATGCTAGATCAGATTTTGGTGCTGCTGGAAAAAAAAGCCAATAGTCATGCTAGCGGGGGGCTCAATAGAGATGGCAATGTCAGTCGGTCCACCACTTTGGTCCAGACTGAAATATCTTGACTATGGGATGGATTGCCATTACATTTTGCACAGACATTCATGGTTCCCAGAGGATGAATCTGACTGACTTTGGTGGTCCTCTGAATTTTCATCTCTTACCACCATCAGGTCAAAATGTCAATTTATCCAATAATTTGGTTTGTGACCAAAACCTGTGAACTACTGAAATTCCCATTAGACTCAGCTGGACTTTGTGTTTAGTGGTAATTAGCAAATGTTAGCATGCGAACATGCTTAACTAAAAATGGTGAACACAGTAAACATTACCTGCTAAACATCAGCATCTTAACATTGTCACTGTGAGCATGTTAGCATTTTACTCAAAGCAGTACAGCCTCAAAGAGCTGCTAGCATCAAGGGGAAATATTACTTTACTGTGGCAGTAAAAGAAAGGTCAGGGTGGAGATGACTGAATTCTGACCAGTTTCTCCAAACACCCCTTTAGGAAAGAAATAAGGAGCAAAAGAATTATCAAACAAATTATCCTGTCCAGTTTGAGAATGACAGTAGAACAAAAGAAAAGCAGGAGTTATTTTGCTGTGCTCATAGCTGAGTTGAGACTTTTCAGGAGCTGAATTTAAGAAGAATGAGAAAATGGTCAAAATCTCAAATTGATGTTAAATTGAGCTCAGTTATGTCTAGGAGAAATAGGTTGGACAAAGAAGAGATCTTATTTTGAATTTTCCTTTCCTCTATCGCAGGATCAAAGACAGCTTGGATAAAGACGTGGCTCTTACAAACACCACAGGCTTAAAACGATGAGACAGGAATATAATTCACATGTACATACATAAATGGCATAAACGTGTTTTTTATATTTAAAAATGGGTGTCGAGTAATACTAGTCTTTGTATGTGGAGTGGACGTCACAGTGTGGCCATCTGATCACAACCATTTCACAACCAGATAAATTGTCTATCAAATGTTTTGCATTTGCTTTTTTCATGGCAACAATGTGATCAGTATTTCCTGGTTTGTAAGAGAGGGTCTGACTGGACCATTATTGGACGTGGAAACAATGTCACCATCTGGCCATCCACCTCACAACCACGTTGCAGTTTTGGCATCCATTTTTGGCCAGGGACAGGACGTCAAAGCACCACCTCAAAGAGTTGCTAGCGTGGCTGTAGACACTTAGTTTTGTTTATCAATGCAATACAGGGAAAGTCACTCACTTAAAGGAACTTTTCACCTACACCAAGATTATTTTACAAACATTTTGACATTATCCTTATATAACTGTCTTGGTATCCAGTTGACACACTTCCATCCTGATCTTGGCTTTCTTGCTGTGTTTCTTGCTCATCAGATGTCTGTCAAACGCAGTCATTTTAATGCCCTCATCACACACACATTCTTGTGTAAGACCCTGTCTGAGCCCCGGGTCCCTTGGGTCTGATTAATGCTCTCTACAGGACTCCCAATGGGAGATCACTCGCACAGCACACACTCATGTATGCGCTGCTCTGCTTTGGTTTATGCACACACATGCTGCCACATACTGAGAGTGCAGCATGAGAGCTGCTAACAATGTATTTGCCTCCAGAGTTAACAAGGCGATAGAAAAGGGCATTTTCTATACAGTAATATGTTACCTCATCAGTGAGTGTGAGTTTGTGTATGTGTGTGTGTGAGAGAGACTGCACCATACTTCCAAAGCACATAAAATAATATGGTGTCCTATAACAGACCAATAGGAAATAAAGTTACTGTTTTTCTCTAAATGATATTCTTCCAAAAGCAATTTCTCTGCTGCTACTTTTACCGGAGTTCATTGCAGTTCATTGGATGCTGCAAAGCCTGTGCTTCAGTTTTGTGAAAATGATTTAGTGTACAATTGCGCACAGGCACTCGAGATAAAAGCCATACTTTTTAAAATGCTCCAATGCACAGCAAGAAGCCATACTCTTGTAACCTCATCATCCTGTTCATTTTTTAAGATGAGAATAGTTAATCTCACAAAGTGATGTATAATTATCACGCCTAGGAACAATCCCAGTCAAAATGATATTCTCTTCATGTCTGGGTAATGAAAGGAGTTCAACACTAGTTTTTACCATGCCATTTGGCTGGATGTCATGAATTTGTTTTCATGCCCTTTTCCTCAAAAGCAAATATTTGCTTCTCTGGCATTTCAAAATATCTCACCTTGTCATGATATCAGCTTTAGTGCCACGTGTACATGTTGTAAGGGCAGAGAGGCAAAATATTTATTACACATATATGAAAGTATTGGACACAATTAGAAACATACTGATGATTTTCCTATACTTAGAATTAAAATAGATAGGAACAAGAGAATAGGAAAAGGCAAAAGTTTGTGATGCTACAGGAAAGGGTATGTGGTCAGTAAAACCAAAATATTTTACCCACTTGGGAGCAATGTGCCCGTCAAATTCCATGGCAATCCTGTATGGTGCTAAAGAAAAGCTGATGTATCCAAAGTGGAAATGGTGAATCGCTTATCTGCATAAATGTTGTCTATACATTTTGCGGCAAATGCTAGATCAGATTTTGGTGCTGCTGGAAAAAAAGCCAATAGTCATGCTAGCGGGGGCTCAATAGAGATGGCAATGTCAGTCGGTCCACCACTTTGGTCCAGACTGAAATATCTTGACTATGGGATGGATTGCCATTACATTTTGCACAGACATTCATGGTTCCCAGAGGATGAATCTGACTGACTTTGGTGGTCCTCTGAATTTTCATCTCTTACCACCATCAGGTCAAAATGTCAATTTATCCAATAATTTGGTTTGTGACCAAAAACCTGTGAACTACTGAAATTCCCATTAGACTCAGCTGGACTTTGTGTTTAGTGGTAATTAGCAAATGTTAGCATGCGAACATGCTTAACTAAAAATGGTGAACACAGTAAACATTACCTGCTAAACATCAGCATCTTAACATTGTCACTGTGAGCATGTTAGCATTTTACTCAAAGCAGTACAGCCTCAAAGAGCTGCTAGCATCAAGGGGAAATATTACTTTACTGTGGCAGTAAAAGAAAGGTCAGGGGGTTAGCAAAATCACTAGAAATCATTATCTGGATTTACATATTTAAACCAAAATTAAAGGCCTGTCCTTGTCAAGATATGTTGATCTGGTCCAAAGCCTTGGATGGATTGAACAGACTAACTTCACCATCCTTAGGCACCACTGTTAGCAAGGCAAAAAGAGATGAGGAAAAGACACCCATGTCCCATGTCAGATACTGAACACATTATTATACAAACTGTTCATTAAACACATGGTTACAGGTACAGTAAATACCGGTGCACTGCCATTCACTTGTTGTAGCAACACTGGAGATTTTACATGGTGAACAGTGTGGGTGACCTGATTACATTTCCTTTATCTATTTTGTCACTTCATGAAATGCCCAAGCTTAATGGCAGGTTTCTGCCAATAGCTGTATAGAGAAGGTTGACAGTAGTTTTTCTATAGTAACCCTATAGTTACCATAGTAACACATGTTCCAAGAGCAATGTGTGATCTGTGTACAAACCTTGTTGTGAGCAGAGCCGTAGAGTCAGATATAGGAAGAAAAGGATACACAGTCCCTAGAATGAATCAAGACTCAGTAAAAAGAATTATGATTTCTGTGAGAGCCCTTTAAAAAGATTTTTTTATCATGGATATCAATTAAGGTATATCAGGTCTTTTTTAACTGAGCTGAAATGTCTCAGGGAAGCTGCTATTACCCTTCTCCTTGAGGTGCATGAACTCACATGCACACACAAAGGTACAGACTCTCTTTCCGTGTCTTCCTCTCTCAAAAATGTACAGTCGCTCTGCCTCACTCTCTCTATAACACTCTCTCTCTTTCTCCCTCTCTCTCTCTGCTAACAAGGAGACAGTAAGGGAAGACAGGCCTGTTATGGTTCACTAGCTCCGAGGCTAGTGAAATGTGAGAGGATGGGTGTGCGTGGTATACTGTAAGTGGGGGTATGTGTGTGACTGTACAGTAAAAGGAAAAGAGAAAGGAGAGTTGGAATGAATATGGTGTGTGTGTGTGTATGCTGGTGTGTAAGAGAGAGAGAGTCAGGCTGCCTAAGTCCAGTTATCCTCATTGCTTTTTACACCAATTGATTTTAGTTTGAGTGACAGGCAAGAGGAAACAGCACCTCAGCCTGCTGCTGTCAGCTTATGTGAATAACTGTCTCTCCACTCTCTCTCTCTTTCTGACGTCCCTTCCTTTCTTTTCCTGCCCCTACACACATACACACACACACACACACACACACACACACACACACTCCAGCTTCCTCACTCAAACAATAAAAACACACAGACACACAACTGAGCCCCGATCATACTTCAGTTCCTCGTAGCCTTTTGTGAACTTTTCTTCCTGTCTCATCCGGTGTCAGGTTAGGTAAGAGGGCACTTTAATAAGAAGACAGACATCCTTTCTGAGTTGGAAGTAAAGGAGCAGTATATTAAAAGCTGCATTAGAATGCAGACAAACTTGGGGAAATGAATGAAAAGCTGTGGAGCCCACCTGTCAACACTCCATCAGAGAAAACATATCATAATCGCTCGGCGTCGGCGGGTGCCTGTATACCTTGTTGGTGAGCAGAGCAAGAGGGGGCGGAGAATGAAAGCCGCTTACAGCGGGACTGCTGTGTTGCCATGGTGACTGTCTTTGCATTGAATCGATAGAAAAGAGATGCTTGGATTTCGCACACTTCCCTGCTTTTCTTTCTTCCACTCCTACTTTCTTTCTTTCTTCCTGCTGGCTTTGTTGCTTTCTGTCTTGGTGTCTGTGATGTGTCCACATTCAGTGAAGTGCACACACACACACACATAAGTATTTGAAAAACAATAACAATGCACACATTTAACCACATGCCCCACAAGGTCAGACACATGGAAATAAACATATTTTGGAGAAAATGAACAGAGGTCTTCTCCTTTTTCCTCCCCCAATCATCACCATCCAGTTTTCCATCTGTGGGATGGAAGGAAAGATGCATAGAAACAAATCAGGTTCACATCCCTTATGCTGTAGAAATAACACACCATACAGAATGGTGATTTAAGGAATGTGAAGGTGGCAACGACTTTTTGACTTCACCTCAGGTCGCCTTTGAGCATTGGCAGGTCTAGTCTCAAATCCTTGCATCAGAATCAACAAAGACCTCAGGTTCCCTTTCATTTGCTGTACTACAAACACTTTTTTTGTCATCCTTTTCTCATGAGTAGATAATGATAAAAGTGTAAGGTCTTGTATGATGTGTCATTCCAATTATCCTTTGATCAAATATGCCTTTGATGCAAAATAAGACGGATAGCGAAAGATTAGCATGTTCATATCATAGAATTAGAATGGAGAGAAAGGATCCTGAGTGCAGGATTATAATGATTATTCTGTAGGAGATGCTTGATGACTGGGAATGAGTGTGTTTTATGTGTGAACTCCGCTGTGAGGTATACACTTCAGAGCGCTTCATGATTAACACAACTACGACTGGAATGCTTGGCTAAATGAAGCCTTTGCCATGGTAACAGATCAGTTTTAGAGTCTTATGCACTGTACCTATGTCTATTTCCATGACAACGTTGTGTAACATTCTACAGTCATCACCACCAAAAGAGCGCCAGTTAAGTGACCATTTTAGTCGGCTAAATTCAGTTTTTTTAACACTATTATCAGCTCTGATTTTGTAGTACAGTGACTGAAATGCTTTACCAATTCAAGTGGAGGAGATGAGAATGAAACAGTAGTTTTGTCTTGACAACCTAATGACAGAAACATATATTTATTCACATAAACTTTTACACACATACACCGAAGGCACTGTCATATTTGTTGACCAAATAGCTAGCCTGAGAATTCACAGACAGTACCTTTACCGCCATTACAAAGGGTTCAATTCAGTCCAAGCTTACCAGGCAGTATCTGTGACACTGGAGATGGGTGAGAGCGATCGCATGTGAGAGCACTGTATGTTAACACAGGGGAAATGAGATGTGACCACTGCAGCAGTGACACTAGCAGAACACTCATTTACCCCCACGACGAGCCCACAAACACAGCTGCAGACTGGCAAGCGAGAGAGTCAAAAATAAATGTATTGACATGACTTCTGTTCTCAAATCTGACGCCCTCCCTCCCTCTCTTGTTCTCTCTTTCTCGCTGCCCTCATTTTGAAAACTGTGGGGGGAATCCCATTTGAACAAGCAAGCCTCTGCATCGCTTGTCGGAGACAGCTTGACTCAGAAAGCAAACAAAAAAAAGGAAAGAAAGGAGATAGAAAGGAGAAAGGAGGGAGCGAACGTGAGAGGTGTCTTCCATGCACCAGACGAATCCTTAGCAGGAACACGGTGGGCGTTCCGCCAATGGCAGCTCACGCATGGGCCGACGCATGGAGGGTTTCCACGGCTACCCCCAACCTTCCTTACCATCAGTCCTTCCCATCTCCCTCCCTCTCTCTCGTCTATCCTCCTCTCCTCTGCCTTGGGATGAATGTTAAATGGCTATCAAACACAGCACCACATACGGCTGTTCCAAATGACCGCCATAGTTGTTGGGGGTTTTTGTCACGATTTACCCACGCAGCTACTGACATAAGGACATACATAACGTGCTCACACAGACATGCTCAATAAGGCAGATTACACACTCCCCATGATGATGTCAGGTCTGTGAAGTATTCATTTTTGTATTTGTTTTGTTCACAGTGCAGTACAATGCCCTGGGAATCAGAACAGGTTGATAACATTGTATTAACTGGATTTGTAATATTGTACAATATGGTGTTCAAAATGTTAGATGCACAATCTGGATCAATTACAGACTAGACCCAATATATTATTGATATCAAATGATAATCTTCATGCAAGAATCATGAAAAAATGGATCTACAGTTTGTATTATTTAATAAAAATAGGCTTCCAATTTACATAGAGGAGTAAACACGGCTAAAAAGATCCTTTAAATGTCATTCTACTCAGTTACGCTGTGTCATGGCACACTGGTCCAATGCACTGTTGGACAATTGCCACCCTCTCACTCTCCAGCTGCATCCGCTCTCTATGCCAAGCATCCTGAATCAAAACGATTTAATGCTCAATGTGTTTTTATAAAACTACATGTAGGCTACAGGCTTTTGTCCAGTGTACAATATGTCCAGTAATGTTCTCCTTCAGGGCATTTGAGGTTGTGTTGCCCCTTACCATGACGGTATGATACTACTGTACTACTTTTACAGTTTCAACAGGACCAATTCATGTGTAATTATTGTACATGGTGAATGAAGTGCCTCTGCTCCTGATTCAGAAAACTTTCTATCATCTACAGCATCTGGTTTCACAGGTAATCTTCAAATTCTCCATGTCGTTATCGCTGCATTTTAGATGTAAGGTAAGCTGCTGAGGATCACGGGATCACAACTACCGAGCCAAGGAATCTTTGAAAAAGTTATGTGATCATATTCCAAATGTGATGGCCTGAGGCAGCCCTCTCTGCAGGTCAGAATGTTCTAGATTGCACACTGTTCTATGCATTGCACTGCACCTGTGAAATTTACATTGAACTATTCTGTTATGTTGACATTTTCTCTGTGTGTAGAGTGGAGGGGGCCACGACTGCATTTCATTGTGCAATCCTGTATTGTATAATGACAATAGAGCTGAACCCTGAACCAAGCCATGAGATGGACAGTATAACATATGACATACAGGAATGTGTGTGCATTTATGCTTATGCATGTGTGTGTGCAGATGTGCATCCATGTGAGCATACAAAAGCGCATGCATGCCTTTAGATATAGTATTCTTGTGTGTTTGCATGCATGTAGGCAAGCATATGTTTTTGTTTTGGTTGTAGCAAATGAAATTCTAAATTTCTGCCTGCATTTGGATGTTTGATGTGAGAGCAGGCAGGCGGTCTGCTCGGCTGCTGTGAGAAGTGGCACACTCGGATCATTAATCAGACTCGACGGCACAGCGGGTAGAA
This sequence comes from Siniperca chuatsi, assembly GCF_020085105.1. Taxonomy (NCBI): domain Eukaryota; kingdom Metazoa; phylum Chordata; class Actinopteri; order Centrarchiformes; family Sinipercidae; genus Siniperca; species Siniperca chuatsi. Next base: position 13,463,320 of record NC_058064.1, read on the forward strand.
GGCAAGCCACAGGAGAGCCCTAATGCATGCAAATGTATACTCATTTTGGGGGCAGGTTGAGCCAAGGACAGAACCTAGCCAGCAACAGAGAGGGAGAAAGAGTACAGAGAGAGAGAGAACATATCACAGCCTGAATGGGAGCCTAGTCATTCTGCTGCGGTCCAATACAGCTGAAGCATGAATGTGCTCTAAATCAACATGACAGTGGAGAAAAGGTAAAAGAGGAAAATCATGCAGGTAATACAAAAAAGCTAGCAGAGGCAAATCCAGAATAGGACCCTTCCTTGCTTTAAGGCTGGTGTGCTATATTATGTTGTGATATGGAATCACAGTAACATTTGACTGGTCAGATCTCATATCAGCAGTTATTTTATCTCCTCTAATGTCTTACATTTGAGGATTGTCAAACATGCTTCTTAAGCAAGACATCACTTTACATGGCAAATGCAGCTGATTTGCTGCCAACTGAGGGCAAAGCTTAGCATTTCTCCCCTTATTATTCTGCTCAGTGCTTGAGCCTCATTATGGCTGGGATTGTACCTTGGTAGAGATAACCTTACACGTTTTGAGATGAAGCTTTTACAAAAGAGCTAAGGAATGTGAATGGAGTGAAGATTTGCTGGTGGCTGTCAGCATCATCTAAAACAGAGCTCCCATAAATCCTCCTCACGGTTTTTCTCCTTGCCAGGTTTCGTCGTCATTCAGGCTTATAAAACAGAAGGTTTAGATGCTTGAGTCTGAGCCGGTGTAGTCTTTGCAGTCATGTTGTAAAGCTTGTAAAATACATTTAAAAAACACTTGTGTGATTATTAACCAACCAAAACCCAGTGTATGGGTAGTAAAGGGAAAAATACTTCTTGACTTATTGATTGACTTAGTTACTGTTGCTATGCCTGTCAAGCTTTCCATTCTTGTGCAGCGCATGTGCAGCTACAATGAAAACAGTGGCAGATTTTTTCAGATTCGAAATTCACAGCAAGTTTTGAAACAATGGCTTCAATAACAACAGACTTCTCATTTCTGTGGATTTTGTTGTTTTAAATAACGACTGTTGCTAATGCTTATGAACTCTGGTTGAAAACTTTGTATCCAGCTGACTTTGTAATGTTTTTTAATGTTTTTCGTTTTAAAACAAGACACCAATAGAAGGGTCTCATATATGCACATGATGGCTACATACATGATATAATGCTAATAGACTGAGGCTAAAGCTACATGTCACAGGCAAGTCAGGATTTTCACCAGCTGATGATCTACTGGAAATAAGGAGCAGCATTGTTCATGTATTGCAGGGTAGAAATAGCCCTAGAATGTTAGTACAGTGTTTTAAATAAACATGTAATTTAAATGTTATTACACTTACTAAAGAAAAATATACTTTGACTAGCTACACAGTGGTCAGATTTATGCGTTACGGTTCGTATTTTCAAAAATATACTTTTACAATAGAAAATGATTTTAGGATGAGGAATAAGTGAGTTTGGCAAGCATAACGTTGGGCTGGAGTGTAAAATCCTTAAACCAAAAAAGAGCAGGACTCTCAACTCTAGAAATACTAGCGCCTTGGCTTTTTTTTTTTATGTAACCTGTAACCCCATAATAATATAGTTAGCTAGTGACATGCCCCTTGTCTTTGGAAATAATGTTACTGTATGTTGAAAGCTTGTTAGCTAGACATGCTAACATTTGCAGCTTACCCTAGAGCAGATAATCACACAGTTTAATCCATTCCTTACACTTTTGCTGTTGTGTTTTTGGTTTTGAAAAGTGATTAAAAAAAGACACCACCCTCCAAACTCTTTAGATACTGAGTAGGCTACCACTCTTACAACAGCCCCATACACACCACTTCAACAAATGAAGTGGTGTGCATGGGAAAGAAATTCAAAGCTTGACGGGCTAGCTGTATCTAGTTACTTTTGCTAAGCTATGACTGGACAATCACTGTTTGGGGCAGAAGTTAAGTGAACAGTTAACTGGCAGTGTCCATGAATGGGAAGCCAGTGAGGGATCATATCCATGTCACTACAATAGCAACTCCCATTGGTCGGTCTGGACAAAAACAACTTTGTATTATGGAATAGTTGATATTCATTTTAAAATTATATACAGAAGATTAATCTCAGTGTCCCAGTGTGGTGTCCCAGGAAAGCATCTGTCCACTGAACACATGGCTCATGAATCAAGGTTTTACTCTTTCTTTTCCCTAGATAGATGGAAGGATGGAGGGAGGGATGAGAAGATGGAGTGAACGAGCAATTGTTCTGCTCTCTCAAACAGGCCATTCAGGGAAATTCCCCAGGGAACAGAGCTTTTTCAAGGTTGCGTCCTACTCAGCTAGCTACCTCTCTGGGTGTGTGTGTGTATGCATGCCTGAGTGCATGTAGTCCTCTGGGTCTCAATAACGTTCAGTCAGGCTGATATCTCTCCCCATACAGAAAAAAAAGTGTAAACCGTGGATGTGTGTTTGCGTGTGTGATTGTACGCTGACTTGGAAGTGCCAGAGGTTCCCACAAGTCTCCCAGGTCAGATGGAGGGTCAACAGCTGTTAGCATATGTTTTTGTTTTGGTTGTAGCAAATGAAATTCTAAATTTCTGCCTGCATTTGGATGTTTGATGTGAGAGCAGGCAGGCGGTCTGCTCGGCTGCTGTGAGAAGTGGCACACTCGGATCATTAATCAGACTCGACGGCACAGCGGGTAGAAGGCAAGCCACAGGAGAGCCCTAATGCATGCAAATGTATACTCATTTTGGGGGCAGGTTGAGCCAAGGACAGAACCTAGCCAGCAACAGAGAGGGAGAGAAAGAGTACAGAGAGAGAGAGAACATATCACAGCCTGAATGGGAGCCTAGTCATTCTGCTGCGGTCCAATACAGCTGAAGCATGAATGTGCTCTAAATCAACATGACAGTGGAGAAAAGGTAAAAGAGGAAAATCATGCAGGTAATACAAAAGCTAGCAGAGGCAAATCCAGAATAGGACCCTTCCTTGCTTTAAGGCTGGTGTGCTATATTATGTTGTGATATGGAATCACAGTAACATTTGACTGGTCAGATCTCTTATCAGCAGTTATTTTATCTCCCTCTAATGTCTTACATTTGAGGATTGTCAAACATGCTTCTTAAGCAAGACATCACTTTACATGGCAAATGCAGCTGATTTGCTGCCAACTGAGGGCAAAGCTTAGCATTTCTCCCCTTATTATTCTGCTCAGTGCTTGAGCCTCATTATGGCTGGGATTGTACCTTGGTAGAGATAACCTTACACGTTTTGAGATGAAGCTTTTACAAAAGAGCTAAGGAATGTGAATGGAGTGAAGATTTGCTGGTGGCTGTCAGCATCATCTAAAACAGAGCTCCCATAAATCCTCCTCACGGTTTTTCTCCTTGCCAGGTTTCGTCGTCATTCAGGCTTATAAAACAGAAGGTTTAGATGCTTGAGTCTGAGCCGGGTGTAGTCTTTGCAGTCATGTTGTAAAGCTTGTAAAATACATTTAAAAACACTTGTGTGATTATTAACCAACCAAAACCCAGTGTATGGGTAGTAAAGGGAAAAATACTTCTTGACTTATTGATTGACTTAGTTACTGTTGCTATGCCTGTCAAGCTTTCCATTCTTGTGCAGCGCATGTGCAGCTACAATGAAAACAGTGGCAGATTTTTTCAGATTGAAATTCACAGCAAGTTTTGAAACAATGGCTTCAATAACAACAGACTTCTCATTTCTGTGGATTTTGTTGTTTTAAATAACGACTGTTGCTAATGCTTATGAACTCTGGTTGAAAACTTTGTATCCAGCTGACTTTGTAATGTTTTTTTAATGTTTTTCGTTTTAAAACAAGACACCAATAGAAGGGTCTCATATATGCACATGATGGCTACATACATGATATAATGCTAATAGACTGAGGCTAAAGCTACATGTCACAGGCAAGTCAGGATTTTCACCAGCTGATGATCTACTGGAAATAAGGAGCAGCATTGTTCATGTATTGCAGGGTAGAAATAGCCCTAGAATGTTAGTACAGTGTTTTAAATAAACATGTAATTTAAATGTTATTACACTTACTAAAGAAAAATATACTTTGACTAGCTACACAGTGGTCAGATTTATGCGTTACGGTTCGTATTTTCAAAAAATATACTTTTACAATAGAAAATGATTTTAGGATGAGGAATAAGTGAGTTTGGCAAGCATAACGTTGGGCTGGAGTGTAAAATCCTTAAACCAAAAAAAGAGCAGGACTCTCAACTCTAGAAATACTAGCGCCTTGGCTTTTTTTTATGTAACCTGTAACCCCCATAATAATATAGTTAGCTAGTGACATGCCCCTTGTCTTTGGAAATAATGTTACTGTATGTTGAAAGCTTGTTAGCTAGACATGCTAACATTTGCAGCTTACCCTAGAGCAGATAATCACACAGTTTAATCCATTCCTTACACTTTTGCTGTTGTGTTTTTGGTTTTGAAAAGTGATTAAAAAAAGACACCACCCTCCAAACTCTTTAGATACTGAGTAGGCTACCACTCTTACAACAGCCCCATACACACCACTTCAACAAATGAAGTGGTGTGCATGGAAAGAAATTCAAAGCTTGACGGGCTAGCTGTATCTAGTTACTTTTGCTAAGCTATGACTGGACAATCACTGTTTGGGGCAGAAGTTAAGTGAACAGTTAACTGGCAGTGTCCATGAATGGGAAGCCAGTGAGGGATCATATCCATGTCACTACAATAGCAACTCCCATTGGTCGGTCTGGACAAAAACAACTTTGTATTATGGAATAGTTGATATTCATTTTAAAATTATATACAGAAGATTAATCTCAGTGTCCCAGTGTGGTGTCCCAGGAAAGCATCTGTCCACTGAACACATGGCTCATGAATCAAGGTTTTACTCTTTCTTTTCCCTAGATAGATGGAAGGATGGAGGGAGGGATGAGAAGATGGAGTGAACGAGCAATTGTTCTGCTCTCTCAAACAGGCCATTCAGGAAATTCCCCAGGGAACAGAGCTTTTTCAAGGTTGCGTCCTACTCAGCTAGCTACCTCTCTGGGTGTGTGTGTGTATGCATGCCTGAGTGCATGTAGTCCTCTGGGTCTCAATAACGTTCAGTCAGGCTGATATCTCTCCCCATACAGAAAAAAAAGTGTAAACCGTGGATGTGTGTTTGCGTGTGTGATTGTACGCTGACTTGGAAGTGCCAGAGGTTCCCACAAGTCTCCCAGGTCAGATGGAGGGTCAACAGCTGTTGGCTAAGAACGTTCTCTGTGTTCATTTTGCCTGGCACGCGAGTAAGGCCCTAACATGTGAGAAGAATGAAATGCATGACAGCGTTATTGTTCTGTGTAAAATGGATGACTCTTGGAAGGAAAATGCCACTCTGTGAATGCATGACTGCTTTGTGATTTTACATAACACAAAAACATGCCATCAAAAGGTTGCAGGCATTCAAGCTGTATAATGACTTATGCGATAAGGCTGTATTTGTCTGCATCATTCACCCAAGCTCATCAATGTTTAATAAGGTTTACTTTCACTTTTAATCATAGCATTCCAATTTTAAACCTCACAAGTAGTTCTGTATTATTTGATTAAAAAGTCATTGCAGACAAATGATAACATTTGTTTCAATGCAGCCATAAAACTATATAGTAAGGGCAACACTACAGCAGCTTTGTTATGGCCTTTAATTTAAGAGGAGGTTAATGCAGTAGAATTCATTTCTGCCCACAAACTGTTCTCTCCTGCACGGCATTGTTAAAATATATTATTCCATTCCTCGCTCGATGTTTGCATTGTTTATTATTCAAGCAAGAAGTATATGGAAATTGGACTGAAGGATTTCAGAGGTTGGCAAATTACATCTCCAATCAATGCCAGGACTCTGCAAAAAATCCATGTAAGCCTTGTGTGCAAAATCATGTTTTTATAGATTGGAGCAAAAGCGCCTATAAACAAACCAGACAAAGCAAAGTAAGAGTTATTATTTCTTTGCATTGTAAATGTTTCTTTCAGGACAAAGATGGCAACACCATACAAATGAAGGCACAGTAACAGCAAGGGAAAATTAATTAACAGAAGGAAGTGGGGGAAAAAATAATGTGGCTTAATTTTTATGTTGTTGACTCCAAAGACATCTCCCCTGCTGTTGTGATGAGGTCGTAGGGATTATGTTATGAAATCCCTGACATCGCCTCTCTCTGTGTTCCTGGCACCATCTTAGGGAACCTTATGTAGCCTCAGCAGACACACAAGCATGAACACATACCCAAACAAGAATGCTAGCACGCACATGAGCGTAACACAAAATGCAGACACAGACAGCTGGGCGACCCTGGCCTGTCCAATGAGGCAGAGGATAGAGGAAGAATTATGTAATACTTTGCCCCTGGATGAAAGGTTTAAGCTAAACTGAAGCAGTGACCCTGAGCCAATGACTCCTTTTCCAAGAAAGGCATGTTTGGTTATTAACTCTGGTGTGAAATTAGTCTTTTTTTAACAATTTTTTAAAGGACTAATACCAATATTATTGGATGAAAGCTTTGGAGAGCTGCTTATGCCAAAGTTCAGTGCCTTCACATTTGACTTTTCCCAGAAAAGTTGTATTTTGCTTTCTCAGACTAGACTCGACTAGAAAACTTGACTACTTGAGAAAGTAGAATTCTTGACATTTGCTTATTTTGATTAGTCAGACATTTGGAACCACAAATAATGCTAGGCAGGTTTTAGCACTCTCTTGCTAAGAGAATACATGCATAATTGCAAGCGAGCACAAATCATGCACACACACAATGTCTAAGCCTATCTTCTCTTCTTCCTAATAAACCAAAATCCCAAATTCCTAATTATTTATATTAATTAAGGTAATCTATGAAATTCTCAGAATTTCGCTTCAGACAACAACAAAAGACAAGAAGCACTGAGCCTCTTTACAAAATGTTGTTTGTTTCTTTATGTTGTTTACTAAGCCTTGACCAGAAAGTGAAGGCTACTGCTGTGAGAGCTGTGACTAATGCATGGACAGCTGCAGAGTCACTGCAGTAAAATGATCAAAAAATCCACCAATGCTCCACCAATACAATCATCCCTCCATCCCTCCACCCCATACCCACCCAGACCAGTTACTGCTAGTTTAAAGGGAAGATTTGAACTTCATTGGGAAGTGGTGACACTGTGTTTATGCATCTTTGCCCGCTATGAATTGGTAGCCTGTTTGGATAAAATCTCCTAAAAAATTCTGCATTCTTTTTTTTGGTTTGGATGAAGTGTGGGAGGGATGGTTGTGCTGCTCTGGCCACCACCTCGAATACTGAATAAAAAATGTAGAGATAAAAGAAGAAGAAGCTTTCTAAAGAGACTAGACACAAATGGTGTACTGATTTGCAGTTTGAATGGGATGATTCACTCCTCTGTAAATCTGAATACACTCTTAAAGAGCTCAAGAGCACAGTTGCCTCAGGCACAGACACGCTAAGATAAATTTATGCATGTGTGTATGTGGGTGTGTTTGCTGGAAGGAGAGAGGGGACTTGGTTCCTTTCCCACCATGCTAGCTGGCACACCTTTTCTGAGTCAGATTGATTGGCTTGGATAGGGTCAAAACATGCCCACTCACTGACATTATGTTGCCGTTGAGCACGACTGGGTGCTGGCTAGAGGTGAAGAATGGATTTGGACTTAGCCATACTAGCCAGTACACCTTCCCTGAATAAAAGTATGTTCTCACAAAATGGGGGGAGGTGCATCAGTTAAACGCAGTATATTCAGAGAAATGCAGCCATGTTGTTCATGACGGATGCAGCAATGTGAGAGGTGCATTGCCTTCCCATGGCTACATTCTCTTTATGTCTCAACGCACTTACAAACTCAAAACTTCAAACTTGTTGTTGTACTAAATGTTTCAGATCAAATATGAGTCAAGACTTAGCAACTGGGCTGTTTTGGCACAGAACTGTATGATTTACAACGTACGACCAAACATGAAAGCTGCAGCATCGTCAATTGACGTGTTCAACCAGGGGACTATTAGCATTAGCATTAGCATTGTGACAATTCTGGTAAGTGTTGTGTTACCTGGTCTAATATTTGAGGAAATTACGCTTATTTGCTTTCTTGCCAAAAGTTGGATTAGAAGATTGCTACCACTCTCATGTTATGTGCTGGACCATTTCTTAGTCAAGTCACTTCCCGGTGTCTCCCCTGGTTGCCTGGCAACCTCAAAGTGACAACAAGTCTCCTAGAAATAGGCAGCTATCACATCTAACTCTCGACAAGAAAGCAAATAAGCTCCCAAAAAGTCAAACTATTCCTTCAAAAACAAGGTCAGCAACGGGTAAGCAGTCAGGAAAGGTAAGTGTATACTGTGTGTAGGTGGGGAGGTATATTTACTGAGTGGCCTATTAAGGGAAGGAAGGATGGGTTGCTAGTAGGTGATGATCAGGCAACTTAGGAACGGTGGGAAGAGCTGAGGACAATTGCTAGCTGGGTAAGGAATGGCAGGGTCTGGAATGACAGGAACGTCAGAACGGGCAGACACAGCAAATGAGCAGAAATGATGCATAAATAAACTAAGATGGTGCTGTTGCCATAACAAGCATCTTACTGTAGCTACATGCTCACAAGCACATGAAAACAAAATGTGCATTGTGGTTGTTTATTTGTTTTCTTTGCCAGCACACATTTACATTACATTACATTAATGGGAAATTGGTATAAAAAGTCAAGCTATATACAGCGAATGTTTTGCCGAGCATTGGCACCAATGTATGACAGGACTACAAGTGACTACTCAGGCAATATGGAGATGATGCCATCTAGACTTTTTGTGTATAGCCCGGTTTCAGCTGGAGAGAGAGTCGCATGCTTATATGAATATGCAAGTGGATGTGCAGAACGTGTATCAGGACTGTGTAAAATCCATGCTTGTGGACTAATAAATGGACCTGCCGTGGACAGTTACATTGTCCCCTTGTTGCCTCTCTCTGAAAGATAGCCCTGTTAAAAGCCACAGTGGAGACTAAGTGGCAGGGTCATTTGCTACACACAGCTTTATAGACTGCTGTGAGAGCACTTAAACTTTACTCAGTCCATGACATAGCCCAGTTTTTAAAGAATGTTCCCTGACTAACTGGGAAGATTGCACGTGCAGCTCTTAAGTCAATCCTTAATTAAAGAAAGGCACATACACCTTAATGGATTAGCAGGCTAGAAAGCTGCATTTTAGAAATCCTAGTAGTCGTTAAGAGAAGATGCACCAAAGACTCATTACTACACCTAGTAATAATACAATCTGTATCCACATTTGCTCTGTGGATTTTGACCAATCTACTTTATGATCTAATATTTTGCATATACTATGCCAAGCTAGTAAAGGCATTCACTGTTTGATCTACAGCATGCAATATATGTGTTTATCTCTCTTAAAGGCTGTTTTGCTTGATTCCTTACATGCAAGCTTCTGGTGCTGCTAAGTATCGGCCCTTCTAAAGTAATCTTAAGCATTACACTGAATTTCGACCAGCACTATAAGGGTACTGTGGTCTCAGCTGAGGAGCTAGCAAAAAGCGCCTCCCCTTCAGGGATCAATAAACTGCACAGTTACCTTATCGCACTATTATTAGCTATGCATCATTATAAGCATTAAAATAAAAATGATCCAGGGTGACTTGTAGTGGACAAGCAGATAAGAGTTCAGTGTCTTGCTGAAGGACACTGACACGTTCAATGGCCACGGCAGGAAACGAACCTGTGACTTTCTGGTTACAGCATCATGTCTCTAACCACTAGGCAATCCTGTTGGTTACAGATATCGGTCACGGTCAGTAAGGAGCCCTTAGTTGATCCTCTGTAGAGCATTACTTGACCTGGCTGTTGGGAGAAAGGACAGACGTAAGCTTAAAATATCTCCCAGGCTTGACACAGCACTGCTCCAGCTGCAATCTGTAATTACCAGCAGTGCAATCAGCAGACTCGTTAATTTCCCCTGACTGACAGCCGCTGACGGCTCAATTGCAGAAAATGCACTGGTACAACTTCATAAGTAAATGGAACTGATGTCCTGAAGCATTCTTCAGCCTGGGAGGCTGCACTCAGAAAAGTGCATATTATTATGAACACATGAAGACATACAGTTACAGACAATGTTCTGTTCTGTCTGGCAGCCATTGACATATAGGCTCCCAACAAACGACTATCTTTGACATGCCTTATTGAAACAACAAAGCAAAAACAAAAAGACAAAATAGGTAATATGAATTCCTCCTCATGCCTCTTAAGATACATACTCCTCTGCAAAGCCCTTTTCTTGTAGCACATGTTTAGGGTGCATGAGAGGTGCTGTTGAGAGGGCTAGCACATTGAAGCACTTTCTGGTTCTACAGAAGTATTGATTTAAGTGTAAACAAATGTGAAGTGGTCCAGAATAGACATTCCACCGGCAAAGTAATTGGGGTGAGTGAGCCAGCAGAATTGGCCCAGATAAATAGGTCACTTCATAGGTTGTTTACGGCGGCGATTTGACATGATGCATGAGAGAACAGGCGGCGAGTCCAGCTCAAGCCACGGTATGGCACAGGTGCAACAGCTAAAATAGAGAATAAGACAAAATGCTCAAGTGGAATAATTTATTTATAAATATATAAGGCACATATTTCTGGCAGAACAAGACTGTGTCCAACGTGGATCATAATGAATGCTACAGTATGCATTAAGATGATTTCTCTCTTTCACTGTAGTTCCCCCGTACTGCTGAGCCATCAGGGTTATTCATTTCTTTTCTCCTTCACTTTCACCTGATGTCAGAGTCACTGCAGCTATTATGTGTATCTCCTTGAACACAATTGAAATCCAAAATGAAAAGGATGCAGACTACGGTAGCAAACAAATGAAAAGAATGTAAGGTCAGTGAGGGGTGAGCAGTGCGGAGAACTTAATATTAACACAGTACAGCCATGCTAGTGCCTCTGTGAGGCTGTACTTAGGCACAGCAGAGCTGTGAGCAAAATGCTAACATCAGTATGTTAACACACTCACAGTGACAATGCAACATGCTATATGTAAAGCAGGTATAATGTTTACCATGTTCACCATTTTAGTTTTGTGTGTTAGCATGATAAAATTTGTAAACACAAAGTACAGCTGAGGCTGATAGGAATGTCATTACAACAAATAAGTCTACATGCTGTTCTAAGGTTTGCCATCTAAAAAAAACTATAATTAATTATCAATATATCTAATGGGAATTCTACAGAAGCCCTAAGAGGCAAATGAGAAAAAAAAATCTGGTGATCCATTTTATAAGTCTGATCTGATTTCTCTCACATTTCTAGCCAAGGGAAGACTTGCTAACACACAATATACGTATGTACCTTGTGTTTAGAGTGCATAGATAAATTAAAACTCACCTGGAAGAAAACATGAATGCTTTTAGTCCTTTTTAAAACATGGTGTAGTGGTGCACTTCAGCTTCTTGTGGACTAAATGAGAATTAGAACAACAAACAAAAATGTTCCAGGCAAAAAATTTTTTCACCTGGAAAAACCTTTTTTATCACCTTGCAAATTGTTGTACTATGGTATATGGTGTATGGTTTTTCCATCTTTGTTTGTGTGTTTTGTCTGTGTGTGTAGTGTCTTTCTCCAGCAGCAGGTATCGATGTTTTCATCTAGCTCTCGGCAAGAAGGCAAATAAGTCTATTTTCCAAACTGTCCAACTATTCCTTTAACATCCCACACACACACACACACACACACAATCTATCCGAAATAACATCCAGCATCATATCAATGAACAATGCTGTATTATGATTCTAGACCTTTCATCTATCGTTTAACCTGACATCTATGACTTTTGTTCTTTTTTATATGTGTGGGTGACAAACGTATCCATGGAAATGAACACTGCTGATGATGAACCAACCACATGATTGCGTGCATCATTGCGAGCTACAGAGGTGACATTTACACCATGACAGGAAATTTGATTAGCTATCAATCTCCCATGCATATACATGTGCATACATGCACACACATGCTATGAATAACTGTGATGTACTTAGCTGTCGGCCATATTTGATGTAGGCTACACATTAGTGTGCAGCTGAAGAAAATGTGATCACCTTGAGTTAATCAGTACTGTATTGTTTTCCATCTATTCCTAAGGCCTCCATCTCTTTTGTTTTGGAGAAGCTCATCAGTGAACACTTCTCCAAAACACTATAAATCCATTTTATTAAAAAAAATGAAAATACATGACTGGAGATTCATCACCTGATATATGAAGAATGTAAATGACCCTTACTGTTAAAGAATTATCATTTTGTAGAGTAAGACTGAGGTTTCCTCCCAAGGTGATTAATTTTTTATGATTAGTTTTGAATGTTGTGTAATAAATCAAATTGACAGCGTAGTAGTCATTGTTTTGGGAAATTTTATTTTTTAAATAAATTTGTCATATCTTTCTGTTACGCTTAAGGCACAATACTGCACTCCTGCCCTCTTCTACACACTGCTAGGACTAATTCTGCTTCTACTCATTTCCGTAACAAACTCACCAGGAAATACAACCACTATTATGACTAACCATTAAGTAACTCTCTTGAAGCTCTGCAGCTAATATGATGATGCTTTGAGCTTTATTTCAATGCATTTTACTACACTGCACTAAATAAACCATGTGTTGAAGAACTGAAAAACTGCACAGTGAACTTTTAAGAATGTGTAAATTCTTAAAGCTGCACTAATCAAAATTTTTTATATCAACAATTAATAACACCCATCTATAATGTAAAAGAAGTTGCTCGTAGTGACAAACCCACTGACAATTATCACCCGATTCTGTAGTTCCCTTCAGCTTTGTGAAGCATGTTAGTATCTTTCAGCTAATTGTTTTGGTTACAGCCAGCAACTTTACTGTTTTAATTAACTCACACCTGCAGCTGTTTTCAGCTAAAAAACCCACTGGATGCTGTTCTGCCCAGCACTAAACAGTAGACAGACACTAGCTGGTGAACATAGTGGAGCATTCAGCAGCTGAAGAGCCAGATATTTTTGTCAAGACTCCAGTGAAAGCTAATGTTGCCTGCTGGATGTTTAAATAGACTATTGTTAGCTAACAACTGTATAAGGTGATAAAGTTGTGTTCAGTGTGAAATGTTCTGTCTTCTTTTCTTTTCTGACTTGCTTGTTTAGCCCATTAACTACAGATCTACAGAAGTATTACTGCCAATTATTTATGTTTTGAAAATAATTGGCAGTAATACTTCTCTAGATCTGTAGTTAATGGGCTAAACAAGCAAGTTTCTGGGTAACTGACACCTAAGACTTGGCATTCAGGAGCTGAACAGTCAAGATAAAAAATAATCATATTTACATTATTCTTTATTACATCAGTGGTTTATTATGGGTTTGAATTTCTGACAACTAGCTTCGGAATGCAATGATGTTTGGCAGCTCTCAAATATCACTTAAACGCACTGAGAAGGAAGGGTATAACTTCGTACCGCGTGATGGTAACGTCACGCAAAACGTCACGCAAAAGATGACTAAATATTCACTGTGACAAATTATCTGAAGCAAATTTCCAATCTCTGGAAAAACAAAGCAACAATGCAAGGATGAATTGATTACCCTTTAAAGCATTATACAACTGTCAGCGTAACACTCAGATGTGTGACTGTCAAGCATCCACCCTCAGACTCCCTCTCAGCTTCCAATATGAATAGATAATTACACTGCGTCATTCATCTTTTTGCAGGTTTGTGATGTGTTTAAGCTCATCCCACATCCCTAACAGTATGTGAGTCAGTGTGGTGCAACACTATGTTACGCAGAACCAAGCTGCCCTTTGTTTCTTTTTCTGGTGGTGATTCTGGCCCTCTTAAGTATTTTAACATTTCGAACACTGACACAAAAGACACAGGAAAATCCATTTGTCATGTCCCTCACAGTACAATTCATTATGGATGGTGCACTGAACCACTACAAAAGCAGCAATTGCTTTAAAGGGTCAGCTTTTCTGTGTTTTCTGAGAAACCAATTTCAGAACATAATTAATCTTCAGGGAGAGATGTTTTGTGCTGTTTGGTAAAGGTGGAAAGCTGTCCTCACAGCTGTGGAAAGAAACTGAGAATGGATGATGCTTACAAAAACAAGGACTCCGAAAACTGGCCTTTTCATTTCATCGTACCTTTAAAACATTTGAGAACCAATAACCTCAGTGTAGTGTCCTTGGCTAAAAAAAAAATATAAAATACAAAAAATAACTGAGGCAACGTGTAAATATTTAGAATTTATAAAAGGAAAATTCAATTGCACAGATACGATATAAAGGACTGGGAATTTTCTTTTTAGTGAGACATCCACAAAGACATTATGCCAACACACATACATAAACAGGATTTTACAACCCTATATTGAATTAAAACACAAGTTGAGATGGACATTTTTATAGAGCGGCCAGGTATGCCACTGATTCCTGGCAGCCAGTGGCACTTTAACTCGACTGAGGGGAAGAAACGTCTCTTAAAGTCAAACGGGAGGGGATAAATACAAAGTGGAGTCATTGGAAATCCACACACACACAGAAACTTGAAATTGAACGCTGCATTGTACCATCTTTGATTTCAGTGTTCAGTACATTACTTTGGTTGCAGGACTACTTTGGTTGCTGTGAGTTGAAAGTCCGGTCATTTGCCATCACCGCAACTGGACCCATGAAAAAGAGACAGCTACTAGACCGCCTTTCTTTGTATGATGTGAGCAGGTGTTGAAATAACATGAATGAAAACTAACATTCAGGGAATCAGTGCTAATGGTAGCAAGCTAGGCTAACTAGCTTAAGCCGTCCTAGTGTAAGCTAGTCAGCCTAGCCTGCTAGCTTCCACTAGTGAAATACAAACTTAACAGCACGATGGGTTGTCGCAAATGTTGATTGTTAGATGTAAATTACTAACAGTACATAACCACCACTTTGTGTGCTTGTTGAAAAAGGTGGCTGTTTCCACAAATATGTAAAAAAGCAGTATCATTATAGTTATTAAAAAAAAACCCAAAAAGTCAGAAGGATCGTGAGGCCCTGCTTTCACGGTCTGTATTCATACTGAAAATCAAAATCAAGCGAGCTTTGGCCCTTCTGCTCCACAGGAGTTTTCTGTCCTCCCTGAGTTTGTCTTAGGACACCTGCGTTACCATTTGACAGGTACAAAAGTGAGGAGAATTCAAATTTCACTTCGACTTTAAAGTGATTAAGTCTTGAAAATACACTGTTTCTCACTGGTGAACACACTGTTCAGAATGAGTCCTTTTCAGTCGGTGTACAAATTTAGGGACGGGGCCTTCAGGTGCTGAGCAGCACATTACGATGCAGAACACATAAGTAGGGAAGATTAATGTCACTGTCCTGGCCTGTTAGACAAACACTCTCATTTCTGGATATTCTCTCATCCTCCCACTGATCAATTACCAACACCGCTGAGATCCAAGGTAAGTACTGCTGCTGCTGTGTGTATCTGCCAGTGTAGTTACCACAGTGTGAATCTGGAGGACATTTCTGATGGCTTAACACATTAAAAACATCTCTTAAGTTGAGTTTTATGTTGTTATTAAGAGCTAAAATGTGCCTTTGTTAAGGGAATGAATATAACATTACAGGAATATACAAACAGACAGTAGCAGATTCAGCAGATTCATGATTTATGTTCAAAAGAAGGAGCTCTTTGAGGGGCTTGTAATGGCCATGTGGTCCGCCAAATTCAGCCATAGAGATCAGAGAGAGCTTACAAAAACTTGTGTGTGTGAGACAAATTGCCAAACAGACAGCAGGAGCAAGAGAGAGAGTGTATGATGATGAAGAGTGAGCAGACGGAACGTGTGCCTATTCATCTCCTCGCTCGGAGCATGCAGGTACAGAGGTATGCAGCCTTACAAGGTCAATATTTTACTTTGGCTTGTGCGCTCTAATTAAATTACAGGCAAAGTGCCCCAGGAGAGCACACAGAGAGATATAGACTTTGCACCCCCCCCCCCAGCTCTGCGAGCTAAACAATTTGTAGCATGAGCTGAGATGTTGGCGTGTTTAGTCATCGGCAACACGGCCGATTTGAAGCAATTTCAACATGTTTCAGGAGATCAGGGGTGTACTGAGGCACAGCAGAGCAGCCAGGTTGGAATTGGAGATAAGAATTCTTTAAGAGTGAAATTCTCTTCCTGTCCAAAATTGAAATAGTAAAATGGACCAGGAAAGTTCACAAACCTTGAGGGAGCTTAATGTGAAAAATACTTGTCCTGTAGCTGTGTTGGGCATTTTATTTTCTGATCTGACCTTCCCCAACAAGTGTCACATTCAACATACAGTAATAGCCTATGCGTGTCAACACGTGTTTGTCTTCAGAGGAAATATCAAGCTTTAGACAAGAACTGTTGATGAGCCTGGCTGATGTAAAATAGTCTTGTTTGTTTATAGCAGGGCCTGAGGGGCAGAGACATGAAGCACTGAAGGCCTGCCAGCCAAATCGTCACTAATAAGGGAAGTGATGGCACAAATCCACCCACTGTTGAATAATTAGGTTACAGTTGGAATCCCATAACCATTTTGCGTTTTTATTTGATCTGTGAAAAAGAACAATAGCAGAATTATGCAATTATTTCTGTGCCACAGGGCAAATGCCTGCTGAAATATAAAGTGAATGTTCTTAAAGAGAAAAGAAGAAGAAGAAAAAAACATCTAGAAGGCACATGCTACAATAAAGCAGCTCTGCAATTGGCTGAGCGCACCAGGAAGTTCCAACCGCTGCTGATGTCATCTGACTCTGACGCAGGCGCTCAAGCTCCCAGAAAGTCAACAGCAACAGCGGAAAAACTCAACATGGCTCCCAAACTTGAACTTCCAAACGCTGCAGCGGTTGTGTGGCTGATGTTTCTCGCTCTGATCCCCCCGGTGGAGGCTTACGATGCGGGCGACGCTTTAGCCCTGCTCCTGGGCACCATCCTGACCGTGGTGGGGTTCTGCGCCTTCCTCGGCTGGTACGCACGGAGGCGGAACGGACAGCTGTGAGAGAGACTCTCTTGATCGTGCGCCTGTCCTGTCATGTTATCATGCACCGCATTAATACCTCTTCGGTGATCTCATATGGACCTTCTGCCACAAGATTTGTCTCAAAGCGACTAATAAGAAACGTGCCTTATTGGAATTAATGCGTCAAGTACAACGGGAACCACGTGGACTCTGTTGGAGAAGGCGGAAGGAAACATCCAGGAAGTCCAAAAACAGGAACAGTTATTTGTTGAACTGCTGAGATTAAGGACCAAACACTGTAGCCTTCTATATGAAAAGACTGCTGCAGTTACTATATTCTCCAAAGGATGCTTGCATTGCATATTGCGCATATTTTCCATGCTTGGAGTGATCACTGTGATTTCTTGATGTGTTTATGTCTGCAATGTGCAACACAACATTGCCGTTGTTTGAAGCACAATATCAAAAGTGCGGTTATATGAAAACAATGGCGCTGTTGTTGCAATTTCTGCTTTTAAAATGTGTAACAAGAGCTTTAAGAATAATAAATTGCTTCTCCTGATGCTCTGCACAACTCATGGTTTGCATAATATTTGAATGATCTGCATTCATTCTCTTCTTTCATTTAGAAAGTGAACATATTCTGATAGATGTTTAAAAATGTCAAGCCATCTACAGTGGCTTAGGGCAGTCACCCCTTTTATAGGCAGTCTCTCATATAAAGTGTTTTGGAAAGTTGACTGTCTACTTATACAATGGGTCGGAGGTGGATGATCTAAAAGTGAGTAGCTAAAAAAAACTTGTAGCTAAATTAACATTATTTTTGCTCTGTAGTTTCTGTTGCGTACAGTCAGAATTGTCTGACATTACAAAACAGACATTTTAAACCCAACAAATCAGTGTTGAGTGCTTAAGTAAAAATAGCAATATAACTGTAAAAATACTCCATTACAAGTTAAAGTCCTGCATTCACCTACTTTTAAAAGTACAGATGTATCAAAAGAGAAAGTACTGGCTCTGCAGAAAATCCCCCCTTTGACTGACATATTATTACATGTGCCATTATTAGATTAACACTGTTGTATCAGTGTGTAAGCAGCATTTTTCTGTTGTTGCTGGTCAAGGTGGAGATGATTCTGACTACCTCATTTACAGTACACTGGTTCCCAACCTAGGGGTTCGGCCTCACCAAGGGGCCACAAGATAAATCGGAGGAGTTGTGAGATGACTAATGGGCTTGGAAAGAAGAAAAGAACAAAGTTATGCTATACAAATGTGTATTCATTTTTTGGGACTTTTTTCCTTTGTTTTCTTAGCTTTTTATGTGAAATATTGGATGATTTTACCGCTTTGAGCCTCAAATAGTTATTAAAATGAAACTATGGGAGAAGTTTAGAGAGAAACCTCTTTGGAAGAACTGCTAACGATACATAGAGATCTGAAACATGACAAGGGGCCCCAAGTAGATGTTGCTTTTTGTAAGGTATCACAAGCCAAAACGAGTGGGATCCATGGTTTAATCTTTAGCAATGTTGTGCAGTTAAAAAGTACAATATTTCCCTCTGAAATGTAGTGGAGTAGAAGTAAGTAGCATTAAATGGAGTACCTCAAAGTTGTACTTAAGTACAGTACTACTTACTTTCAGCCACTAGAGCTAATAAGCTTTAGACTTTTTTTTTTTTTTACCCAAATTATTTTTTAAATGAAACTCTCATTTGTATAGGAAAAAAGATCAACTAATATGTATAACTGGTAACTAAAAATCATTATTTAACCTTGGCATGATACATCAAAATGTTTACCAGGTCTGTGCCAAAATGAGTGATTGTTCATTAGAGAATATTGGGACATGCACAAAATCATTATGGCCTTCACTTTAATCTAGCTTTGGCTGGAGGGCAGAAACAGAGTTTCCTTTGGAGTAAAATGGATCATTCAATCACAATGTCACCATTTCTGTGATATTTGATAAGCTGACGGCACAGCATTCTTTTTTAATCTGCACAGTTCACATTGTGCCCTACTATGTGAAAGTTGAAACACAATAATGACACATTTCCAACATGTATGATCATAATTCCTGTTTTACAGGCCAGGTAGGTACAAAGCAGCATTTCAGTGTGTGTATGTGTGTATGTGTGTGTGTGTGTGTGTGTGTGTGTGTGTGTGTGTGTGCACTTGTGTATATGTGGCTGAATCATTGTTCACTTAAACACTGCTCAGGACATCATGACTCTCCATACATGGCTGAGAAATCAGATCCTATGAATTTATCATGCTGCCCGGCAGAATGAACAACAGTGCGCAAAGTGCTTGTCAATTATGCATATACAGTACAGGGGAAGTCATTCTACCTTGAGGTGAACTAGGCAGTCTGATTTTACCCTTCCCTTTGTACATAATGGTGGACATTTCTGTTGAGTGAAACATGTATGAGCTCAATGAAAGGCAGACAGAGAGCTATACAAATGCTATAGCCAATATATCTGATAGAGACACTATTAGCAAGCAAAAGGTCCAACGAGGGGATGAAAAAAACATATGATCAGCCTAGACTGAACCACATTTAGCTTTTTTTAAATCATTTAAATATTGTTTGATTTCTGTACATGTGATTAAAAAAAATCATTTTCAAAATCGTCACTTTGAAGAAATAGGTCTGAATCCATCTGAAATAGTCAAGAGTACTGCTGTAACGCGTTACCGGCCAGCAGCGGCCCCTCTGAGCAGATGTTACCGTGAGAGAGAGGGAGCTGCTGCTGCTGCAACAAGAGACAAGACGCGTCTTGGATCACAAATAGGGATGCAGGGCGCATGCGCGCTGGGCTCCGCTTACTGTAGGATATTCACCGTGGAGGAAAAAAGGGGGCAGGCAACATATCAGGCTTTTTAAAACAGCAAAAATCCGACTTGTGCAATGTAAATAACCTCCAGGAGGGAAACAAAATAGGATTATCAACAGGTAGGATTTTGATTGATTTTGTGATCGGCTGTCTCTCTCTGTCTTTTTTTTGGGGGGGGGGTAAATTATTTATTTATTTTTGGCCTTGTCTTGTGTGGTGGCTGCGATTGTGGGCAATTCATAGCGGGGACTTGGGAATGATTCTAGTCTAATGGACGTACGGATCCGCTACACTGTTATGCTTTATCCAGCCGATTGGGATGCAAGGACGATGAGTTTAACCTGCTGTGTTTTTTTTTTTTACTGAAATCTTTCGGATTCAAACGCGCGTAGAACTCGACTGGCAATCGGAGGACGCATTTAAACGCGTAAGTAGAAACAAACGCCAATATTAATTAAATCAGATGTCACCACAGGCTATATGTAATTTTCCATACAATGAAACAGCTATCGAATAGAACGTCCCATAATATTATTACCAGCAGGCTTGTTATTGTCACTTCCAACCATCCTTTTCAATCCATCCCGACTGATAATCACACCCGCGCATTAACAAGCTAAATTATGTCGAAATGCGGCTTTAGTGTCAGTATAAGGCTACACAGTATATTCTCTTAACTCTTCGTAATTACTAATATAAAAGATGATCTGGAAAATGGAGGCTGGCTCAATAAACGCACTAATGAGAACACTGCTTATTAACGTAAGACCCGTAATCCAGTTAACCTTTAATCAGACAAAAACACGAATGCTTTATTATGCATTACGTCGATTTTCCACGATGTATGAAGGCAGAGCGAGTTTATTCACGGCGTCCGCCGCTTTAGAGAGGCGTCCTCTGTTCTGCAGGGTGTAGGGTGTGATCAAGAAGAGCTTATTTTGGACTGCATTTCTCTTACTGTTTCACAGTGCGCTAAAAAAAATGTCCCAAATAATCCAAACCTTCCTTTTTTTGTGTGTCTAACCCGTTTCTTTCCGAAAGGCACGCGTAGAAATGCGTCGTTTCTTAATGAAGGCTGGACTTGTGTTCAGGAAATTCCGAAGCCACAAGAAAGAATACTGTATCAGATTAATGTGTTAGTCTAATCAAGCTCCATCACTGTCTGTGTGTCTGTATCTAGACAAAGTATTTCTGCTGAGGCAGAGCTCTGCACTGTGCCACTCTAAATGTTCAAATGTAAAGCAAATAAATAAATAGCAGGCAGAGGGAAATTATTGCTTATCTAGATTGTGCAAGTGCAGTTGAAAACAATGCAGCTGTTGTATGTGACTGAATGCTGATGGGTGGATAATATTTTTCAGGGATTTTTTTTTTAGGTGTGATGAGACAAAGGAACAAAGGATGCCTTAGAGGAGAGGTTGCCTATATGCCTGGAAACCTCTTCAAAGCACACCGCCAAATGGATCTAACGCCTCCCCCTGCCACCTCTAGATCATGATACTTGGCTGAAGCTATTCCGCTATCTTTATGATCCCTCCTCCATCTATGGCGAACTATAGCCATGCAGGGGACCACACCATCTTGCAGAATGTCTCTCCTCTCGCCACGTTCCTCAAACTGACCTCTCTGGGTTTCATCATTGGAGTCGGTGTGGTTGGAAACCTCCTGATCTCCATCCTGCTGGTCAAAGACAAGAGCCTGCACCGGGCGCCCTACTACTTCCTGCTGGACCTGTGCGCCTCTGACATCCTGCGCTCCGCCATCTGCTTTCCTTTTGTCTTCACCTCAGTCAAGAATGGATCTGCCTGGACCTATGGCACGCTGACCTGCAAAGTGATCGCCTTCCTGGGTGTGCTCTCCTGTTTCCACACGGCGTTTATGCTGTTCTGTGTCAGTGTCACGCGCTACTTGGCAATCGCACATCACCGTTTCTACACCAAGAGGCTGACCTTCTGGACCTGTCTAGCTGTCATCTGCATGGTGTGGACGTTGTCAGTGGCTATGGCGTTCCCGCCGGTGCTAGACGTAGGGACGTATTCTTTTATCCGGGAGGAGGACCAGTGCACATTCCAGCACCGTTCCTTCAGGGCGAATGATTCGCTGGGCTTCATGCTCCTTCTGGCGCTCATCCTCCTGGCCACACAGCTGGTTTACCTCAAGCTCATCTTCTTCGTCCACGACCGTCGAAAGATGAAGCCTGTCCAGTTCGTGCCTGCTGTCAGCCAGAACTGGACCTTCCACGGGCCAGGCGCCAGCGGGCAGGCGGCGGCCAACTGGCTGGCCGGATTTGGTAGAGGCCCCACCCCGCCTACTTTGCTGGGCATCCGGCAGAACAGCAACGCAGCGGGCCGCAGGCGTCTATTGGTATTGGATGAATTCAAAACAGAGAAGAGGATTAGTAGGATGTTCTACATCATGACGTTTTTCTTCCTGGCACTGTGGGGGCCCTATCTGGTCGCCTGCTACTGGCGGGTGTTTGCAAGGGGGCCGGTGGTCCCTGGGGGCTACCTGACGGCAGCCGTGTGGATGAGCTTTGCCCAGGCTGGGGTCAATCCTTTCATCTGCATCTTCTCCAACAGGGAGCTTCGGCGCTGCTTCAGCACCACACTCCTCTACTGCAGAAAATCCAGGTTACCAAGGGAACCCTACTGCGTTATATGAAGGTTTTGCTGTGGGTTTTTTCTCATCTATGTCTCTATTTCCCTGATTGATCTTGATCTGGGCTCGTTCCCATTGTACAGCGCACTCTCTCTTCTATCTCTCTTCTCTTCATCCTCCAGTTTTTCTCCTGCTCCATCTTCTCCTAACCCTTCTTTTCAGAGGTAGAAGGTGGACTGCCAATCACGAGGCTCTGCCGGCGTGATTGAATATGAAACGTATCAAACATGGAGGCTGAAGGGAATGGGAATACGCAGGAGGTCTGGATCCCCTCCTGTGTTTATGTTCTAGTAAACAGACATTGTGGAAGGCCATGCCAGTGCAGTGAAGCAAAAAGTTGAAAAAAAGAAAAAAAGAAAAAAGATTTGACAAAACAATAAAAACAAAACCTCGTGCTTTGGATATTTTGAAGATGCGTTATTCTGTGAGGTGTGAAATACATAAATATGAAAAGAAAAAGAAAACAGAACAAAAAACAAAGAAATGATACCTCTCAAGGAATCACTGGAAATGTTTTACATTTTAAGAGTTGCACTAAAAAGAAGATGTAAAGATGCTTTTTTTGGTCAACAGTTGCCAGTTGCATTGCAAGGACAAATTTTTTTTTCTTTTTTTTCCCAAACTAAACAATGAATGCTTTAATTTGCAACAGACTACACAACCGCTGTAAGTAAAGCAAAACTTGGTGACTGTTGGAATACACCATCACAAGAGGATAAAATGGTTTTAATGTAAGTGATATCTTTTTCATTTACTGGGCGGGGGCTTAATGATGGGGATTTACAATGTGTGGTTTTGAAGTTGCAACTTAAAACTAGAAATTATTTCTTGTAGTTTTACGATCCATATGTCCCTAGTGTCTGGCATTGTTATTTTCTTATCATCTTTTACACAAAAAAAGGAAAAAAAGATGAAATGATGTTTGGATTAAAAAAACGTTGCTTTTAAGAACAACCTTGTGCTTAAAAAAGACACTGAAGAAGTAGTTAAATGTTTCATCATATCCATGTACCTAAACACTATCATATTGTTACAGTATTGCTGATGCCACTCCAGGTGTTCTTGCCTTAATGGTTATGATATTGTCATGTTTCTTGGTTGTTGGGTTTTTTTTTTTCATTCACTTCTAAAAAGTCGTTTTTTAGATGCAAGGGGAGTTTTTTTTTCACATCAATGTGAAGTGCATGTCCATTTTTAAAAGCTGGTCCACTCCCATGAGCATCACAGGCCATACACTGAGCAGCCCATTTTTATTCTGCTATGGTTTGCTACACCCCACAGAGTGCTCAGAGCACAGGGAGCGCGCGCGTGTGTGTGTTAGTGGGTGCATGTGTGTGCGTTTCAGAGCGTGTGTGCTGTGTGGATCAGACAACAGTCACTTCAAGACCAGAGCCTTAGTATGAAATCTTGCACAATTTGTAAAAAATGTAAAAGAAAAAAAAAAGACATTTAAGGCACACCGTCTTGTTTCTACTTTCCCTACATTTGCTCTCTACTGATTGTTTTCAATGACTTACTTTTTCTCTTGTGGCCATTTTAATATTTATTATGTATTCTTTTTTGTATATTATAGATAGATTGTGTATAAGTATGTGAGTCTTTCATTTTGAAGTCCCGAATGTGAGTACAGTTTCAGTTAGGATTGCATTTGCTGAAAGTTAACTGTGTAATCTGTTGCTTTTTGAAAATAAAAAAGTTTCCATTTTACAAAATTTGTTTTTATCCCTCTCATTGGGTGGAGATCATACTGTATGGCTATACTAACAGCTGGAAAACATCTGCAAAACCCCTCAGAATTGGTGCAGTCATGGCAGTGTTTTGAAAAATGCTGCTTGGTCAAGTGATGAATTTGCCAAAACCCTCACTCCTGCAGGTCAATGATTGAAATTTTTATCTCTAAAATGTCTGTTTCTCGCCTGAATCAGGCTTCATTGGGAAACACTCAAACAATCCACACTGGGTTAAAATCATTACTTTGTGATTGCTAAATACTTGCTGAAATGTTAGAATGTCCATATTTTGTGTTCAAATGACTAATGGTGGTATTTCTACAATTTTTATATTTTTATATGTGTGTTATGTCCATGCTAACAGTCTCTTTATATGAGAAAGTGATAAAACTTTCAAATGTGTCTTTTCTGGAACAAAATCTTTTCTGTCATTTGTGTCCTTGGGACAGCTCGTCAAAACAGAATATATGCTAAACCTTGTCATTGGATGTGAAGTGTGTTTGACATTTAATGGGAATAATCTCCATGAATATATCCCTGGGCACACTCACCCTTGCAGTTTTTCATTCTGTGTTAAAGGGGAATACCACTGAATTTCAGATGTAATACATGCGACTCCCATATGGAATGATGGCAGACCACTCTGGATTAATGAATATCCTTGCACTGAGCCCTGTAGCCACAAATGACATAGTGGTTTGTCCCATTCCCTCACTTTTTAAGGTTACATTGATGTGCAGCTGCACTGAAAATTAATTGGGAAAATATGGAACCAAGATCTATGGAAATGTGCACAAATTAATACATATTCTCAAATACCTATTTAGTAAGAAAGTTGCCACTTCAAATGCTTCAATAAAAAACAAATATAACCAAATTGTAAGAATAAAAATTCTAAATTCTTCACACCTTCTATGCAAGGATTCATCAGCCCATTCAAGGATAAAGAAAGAAATGTTTTTGTTAAAAAAAAATGGCGGAATGTGAGAAATTTACTTGTCTTGCTTAACATTAGAGTTTAAAACCGAGGTCAGTAAAGGCCACAAGACCAAGGCATGTTTCCTCTTAAATTGAGTGGTATTTCTCTGTAAAAGACCGTGACTGCAGCATGTTGACAGTGTTGTAACTGCCAATTTTGTATAATTTAGACATCATTGTAGCTTTTTGCTTTTTAACCAAAAATGTGTTCCACTGTCATATTTTATTTTCCCGTAAAAATCATTCAATGAAGTAATGACCTTAGCCTAGGTGCCTGAAAACACAAAAAATGATGCTGAAATGGCTTGTAAACACTCCAGGTAATTGCATGCCGGGCCTGAGGTTCCGCTTATGAGAAATATCTATTAGGGATCCATTTTCATTACGAGGTTGGCAATTACTGTTTTTGGACATTGATCATTTCAATGTGGACCCAGAAGGGCCAAATCAGATGTTGTGAATAATTGAAATTTAAAGGAATGGTTAGATATCAGGAAATGTTCTGGTCAAGTTTTACATAATATCCTTTTCTTGCTTTTTGTCCATTATGCTGTCATGAAACCTGTACAATGCTTCTTGAGATTGAGACGTAGATGAACGAGGCAGTTGTTGATGAAACAAATAATGAGATTTTGTGGGATTTCATCTTTAAACTGGGGCTGAAACTGTGCTACTTGAGGCTGGAGCGGGAATTAATATCTCACTTGTGTATATTTTAGCCTCATTCAGCATATGCAAATCACAAACGGTGTCACTTGTGAGCACTGGCCCATTTCCTCGCATGCTCATATTTGAGCGCCCCAGTAATTCTGTTTCTCTCCACGTCTGAGGAAAGATGACAGGCAGAGGTGGTCGGCTTGAAAGCAGTTCATTCTGGCAGACAAGCTCTTGTATTGAACTCGTTTCCCTCCGAGGTACCATCTTTCCTGAGAAACATCGAGAAACATATTGTTCATAATCAAAGCAATTAGGACGCTGTAGTCTACTGTACCATCTGGCTGGGATCAGTTCTTTGCACTTAGATCATGGAAGAAAGAAAAAAAAACGGATCCTTTTTGTGGGGCAATTATAATGCTTTGCTGGAGATACTTTTCATTTAACGATCAGAAGACTTTTCTATTGGATTTTGGCTGCCCATGAATAACACAACCATCCCTAATTCCATGTCACTCTCCTTGTATCTTGGTGGATTTGCGCACACAATTTCTTTTCTTTAATGGACTGCCAATGGGCTCTGAAAAAAGGATCTCACCCTAGCCCTCATTTGCTGTCTATAATTTGAGTAAATACCATCTGTTTTTTTCCGGGGGGGGGGGGGGGTACTCTTAAGCATTTTCTATTTGTATAATGCACAGCAAACCTTAATTAAAGTGCAGTAAGGGTCTGTGCCGAGAAGCACTCAAATATGAAAAGCTGCCTTGAATGGAATGGAGTGGACGACTCAATCTTCTGACAAGCTACTCAGGAAAAAGGAAGAATTGCTTTCTGTCTTGGCATCATCCCACTCTGCATATTTGTTTGATTGTGTGACCGCTTGAGAACTGAGCTGGAAATATATTGGTTCAATATGCTTAGCATAATTTCTCCAGGGCATTCATTTTCTTTTGTGAAATGACATTTACTTACAATGTATTTCGTGGAGTTTTCCGTAGGATGTTTGGTCAAATTTTTTTTTCTGCTCTTTGTGTGTAAATGTGTGTGTTTGTGCAGGTTTAGTGACCCCATGACAGTGTGTGTGTGGAGTTTGTGGCTGCGGGTTTTCATGCATTCGTGTTTGTCCTCACTGACAGGTCAATCCACTATCAGTGTGTTAGAACAGGCTGTGAAGCCAGACAGTACTCTTTTCAGCTGTAGAC
Organism: Siniperca chuatsi; assembly: GCF_020085105.1. Lineage (NCBI taxonomy): Eukaryota > Metazoa > Chordata > Actinopteri > Centrarchiformes > Sinipercidae > Siniperca > Siniperca chuatsi. Next base: position 13,490,399 of record NC_058064.1, read on the forward strand.
TACACGGTTAACAGTCATCAAAGTGCAGAGCTGCAGTAGTTTTCTCTCTAATGGCTTTGCAGCTTTATGGCTAATGTGCCACAGCAAATTGGTAATGGTCAAATGAATGATAGTGCTAGGATCACAAATGTGTGGCTGTGTGTCTACATGTGTAGGTGTTACCTAAAATTTCACTATTTTTGTCTTTTTTGCGCTGATGTTAGAGTTTAATTCTGTCCTGCTTTCTGTCCATTCATAATCCGTTGATTCTTTTATGAATAAATGCCTGTCATTTTCCAAAGCTTTTAGATATAATAACAAGAGGCTGTGTCTATCACTGAAACATCTGGGACAATGTAAGCAAATCCTTTTACAAACAAGCTGGTTCGCTTAAAAAAAAACGGGGTTTTAATTTGGACAAATGCATGTGCAGAATTTGAAACAAACATACATTTAGCTACTTTCCAGCTCATGTAAACAAAATCGGAATCTACAGTAAATATGTGTAAACCCCCTACTGCATTATATTGTCTGATATAATAATGAAGAATAAGATGTCGTTAAGAAAAGGTGCAGGAGGAGAGAAGGTCCAATAAAACACAGCATAATGATGATTTCTATTCCCTGGGGGGGTAGCGCTGGAAAAAAAAATGTTGCTGCATTTATTGTCTGACAAGCTATTATAGGCAGCGCAGGCCTCTGAATACCAATGATCAACAGGATGCCTGATAAAAAATTGCAAGTGGATAAAGATTTCTCCACGTAATATCCCAGTCTTTATGTCTTCATTCCAATAACTACCACTCCACCCTCCTAACTCCTGCAGCCCATCATGCAAATGCCTTATATAAAGAATATGCCTGCTTTAAATATTAACTGATTAAATTGCAGATGGAGCTTCAAAGGTTCCATCCTGCATATTTAAACAGTATTTTTTTTCTCTCTCTCCTGTAATGTGAGACACAGTGGTTGGATCATTTCTCTGGAAATTTGGAGCACATTTTAAGAAGTCTTAGTTCTAGCTTTGGCGTCACACCTGTATGCACTAGAAGGTGTTTCTGGGCTATGCTGAGGTTTCTTCACATTCTGTAAGTTAAATGTTATAGCTGGCAGGTCATGCTCATTTGGATGATCATATCTTTGTAGAATTGGTAGATAAAGGGTACTAGATGATAGATTTCTCAAAGAAATTAAGGCAGTATGGTATTAAGTTGTTTATCATATTTAGGCATTACTAGACTAGTATTTGTGTTGCTGTAGAATGAACAAGAACACACCATTTTGAGATTGCACTTTGCTTTAAAGGAATAGTTCAACAAATATGCTTATTCGCTTTCTTGCCAAGAATTGAGATGAGAAGATTGATACCACTCTCATGTCTGTATGCTAAATGCGAAGTTACTGCCAGCAGCTGGATATCTTAGCTTAGCACAAAGACTGGACACAGGGGGATCTGATGTAAATTGTTTTCTCTCCTGTGTTTATGACTTAGAACAGGTGGGGGGGGAAAGGTTTTGCCAGGATAATCTTTCTAAGTTTCTTTTTTTTAAATGCATCTGTGAAACAGGGGGGAAAAATGTTTTGCCAGGTGAAAAAAAAGTTTTGCTAGGTGAAAAAAAAGTTTGCCGGGATCAGTTGTTTGTTGTTGCAATACTCTTTTCAGCCACAAGAGCTGAAGTGCACCACTACCCTATGTTCTAAATAGGACTAAAAGCATTCATGTTTTCTTCCAGTAAAGCGCTGATTAAAATACATTTCTAGCCATAAGAAACATTAATGTTACATAACTTGCTAACACACAATATAGGTACCTTGTGAGTGCATGGAGAAATTAAAACTCACCTGGAAGAAAACATGAATGCTTTTAGTCCTGTTTAGTGGTCACTTCAGCCTCTTGAAGTTTTTTTCACCCATTTCACCATTCACCCACAGATGAAAAAAAAAAGTAACTTAGAAAGATTATCCTGGCAAAACCATTGTTTTCACTTGGATTTCAAATGGATCTTCAGAATTTTATTTTCTCACTTGCCTCTCAGAGCTTCTGTATGTGGTGGACTATTTCTTGGTCAGGACCAGTAACTTCCTGGAATATCCGCTGGTTGCCTAGCAACTAGTCCCAGCCAAGAAATAGTCCAGAACATAACGTGTTAATTATTGAGCTTTAGAGGTGCTGATAGGCAGGTTTTGTTACCTTTGGACAGAGCCAGGCTAGCTGTTTCCCCCTGTTTCCAGTCTTTATGCTAAGCTAAGCTAACCGGCTGCTGGGTCGTACAGCCATGATAGTGGTATCAATATTCTCCTTGAACTCTCGGCAAGAGAGTGAATTAGCGTATTTCCCAAAAGCTCAAACTGTTTCTTAAAGCCAAACAAAACACTTGGTAAGGATACCTCTTTCTTATACAACTGTGACACTCTTACTGCTCTGTTGTTCCACCCAAAAAATAAGCTGTTGTGGAAATGCTGCAGTGCTAATGCAGGACACATGCAGGGGTACAGAGGGACATCTCTGTGGTTATTCCTGCAAGTGTGGTTATCCAAGCTGCACAGAAATGAAACAAAAGTCCACAATGTTTTTCACATTGATATCTGTAGGTACATTGTGTACATTGTGTTGTTCAGAACAAACCTTGCAGGATTCAGCTGTTCAAAGGAATGTAAATGTTGTAGCATAATGTTATCACGTTGTAAATGGATGGGTTGAGCAGTGGAAACTGCCACTGCGGTGTATTTAGAGTACAGGTCAGGATGTAAGCTTACATAGGGTCTGTTTCTTTACTGTTAAATCCTCTTGCTGGTGGTGGAAGTCAAGCGTAAACACGTCCCCTTCGCTGCTAAGACTAAGGATGAGTGATGGAGCCACGGCTAGATCCCAATTGGTGGGTTAGTACTTAAGCACATGTACACCAAAGTTAGAAAATGTGAAGAGAGAGTACTGGTCGGGAGTAATCCTCCAACAAGGATTACCCATGTCTTTCATACTAGATTAAAGGGTCCCATGATACCCTGCCATGCTGTCTGAGTCCTGATGGGGAATCAATGTGCTGGATGACAAATTATCAGCGTCATCATCGTTTGTTTTCATTGACTGCTTGATAATGAGTCTGATTTGGGTGGTTTTTGTGTGGGCATTCTTCAATACTCCAGATTTGGGGAGGCTGACCAATTGCAAGCCAAGTGGTCCCTCGCTGTCTGTGTCTCTCTGCGAGTGTGTTGAGATAATCATCTTATCCAACAGACGCTACAGACACACACACACACACACACACACACACCCGGAGTCTAAAATGAGGACTTCTGAATGACGTACCTAATGTAGTCAGCAGAAAGGAAAAGAAATATTTGGGTCACATGAAAATTGAATAGTGTTGTGATGATTTCGGTTGCTGGTGGTGGTAGCGTCTGACTAAAAAATGCCTCTCCACCAATGAGCAGGCTAGTCCTTTTATTCCACTTTCACTGCACTCAAATTAGACCAAGCTTGTAGGATAAAACTGACAAAACTAGCAGGCACTGCAAACATTTTCCTAACAGACTAAAATATTCAGAAGCTGCTATCTGGCTTATAGGGGCTTTCAGAGCATTATGATTCGCAGCAAGGAGGCTGAGACTACCATATTGGCATAGCACAGCATTTGCAGAGGGCAATCTGTCATGATGAAAAGCCAGCAAACATGTACATTATGGTGCCTATTTACAACATTCAACCAGCTGCTTACATCTGCTCACAGTGGGGCACATTTGCCCCCAAGAGGAGCAAAGAAAATGAATATTAAAGCAATAGAAGCTTAATTTGATGTGGAATTTATATATGCATTCAGAGATCATTTTCAAAGCTCGGAGCCTTTACTCTCTCCAGCTTTTAATAATGTTGTTCTGAGGGTGGCATCATTATTTATTTATTTATCTCATTTTTGCGTCATGGCAATTGGGGAAAGTGTTTAGGGGCGTTTATACAGGCGATTTGTTCCCACTAATTCGGCATGTTTTGTGATGAATCCAAGGGCTTTTGGAATGGGGGTGGGGGGGTGAGTTAACACTCTTTCTCTCTCTATCTCCCTCCCTCCTTTATTTTTGGAAACGTCTCATTCTCGTGAGTCAGGCCCGACATGCTCACAAAGGCTCGGTCTAGCAAGCTCTCGCCTCCTCCTCTCTGCCCGTGTCTCTGTTGTTTATGATATTAGAAGAGAAGAGAGAGCCGAGCAGGAGGAAACTGAACCCTTCATCTCTCTTTCTCAGACCAAGAGGGAGAGGGTGAGAGAATTAATGCTTTGCGAATTCTTAATTCACTGCATTTACATAGTCGACAGGTAACGGATGGATGTGTTTTTGCCAGCACTGGTATAATAACTGGCTGAAAGGGGGCCTAGAGAAGGTGACAGGCAGCAATTTCTAATCTGAGAGTGCAAATTTAAAACTCCATTTGTGGAACAAAATCAATGTGATGATGCAATCATATTTTTGGCATCCATCTTAATTTGTCAAGCAGCGTTGATGGCAGTGTTGACTGATGATACCTGATTTGACTGATAGTCGTGTCACCGGGCACTTCTGTTGTCCATTTGTTGTTTTATCCGCATTTTTTTTAACAGCAGTGGCTCCAAAGGGATGAGCTAATTACCGTGTTTGCAATGCAGTGTTATTTCTTTGAAGAGTTTTCTTGCAAATAAGGCAGATCCCTTCCAGGAAAATCTGCAAAATTAAGTTGCCTTGGAAACACCAAATTATACAACAAACACTTACATCATCCTACTGGCTGAGTTTGGGCTCTGAATACAGGATTAAGTGGCTTGTTGAGATGGACATAGTTTAGTTTGTTTTGTGCTTAAAATCATCAAGAGTATATTTGACTCAGACAGACAATGTTTCTGTCATATTTTAGTGCGTGTGGGAAAAGGATGATTCATCTTTTTTGTGTTAATTATAGAGATAACCTGCTGTTACAAATCAAACATTTTCTGCACTGCACAAAAAATATAATAATATGGACTTTTGTTGTGTTGGATAAGGATTTAATTTGGCTACAGGCAAGAGCTGAATGTTAAACCATTATTTGAATGGGTTCATTTTTAGATGTTGTATTTTAGTTTGCCTCTGCAAGTAACATTTTGATCAAGAGAATGAGCTTAGGTGAGCATCCATTCCCCTTGAGACTCTTTTTTTAAACTTCCTATGGATGCGTATCTGCAGGCATCATCTCTAAATTTATCAGCTGCCTTAAAATCTGTGCTACATCCTTAATAAGGTGCATTTGTTTAGACGTTTTTTTTTTCATTGTAATCACAAACCTCTAAAGTGATGTATTGGAACAAAGTGGTCCTGCAGCTTGCCTAGAAAATGTTTCTTTCTACTGTAAACATGGTCACCACAGTAAAAAAGTCATTTTCTACTTTCCCTTTCCAAGGGATTCAATTTTCCTCCTTGAAGAATTATATTTGCTACATATATAGCTTTCTTCTCAGAGACTGATTATACAGTTGGTATTTGCACAATTTATAGGCTTACCATACTTCAGTTCACACATAGAGCAAGCTGTATAAGTCAGTGCTGTGTAGCATGGTTTATTGTATATTTACCTTTGATGTGCTTAATTTGCATTATACACAAACATCAATATGCCCTGATGTATTTTAGGTGGCAAAATTTACAATGTGAACAAGAACGACATGTTAATTGTGATGAGGTGTGTGGCTCACTGTGCATTGAATAGTCCCTGATGCATTTTGCGTCTTTGTATGGTGTTAGGAGAGCAGAAACAGAAAAAGGCCCTGAGCTAAGCAGCACAGAGCAGTGCTGTGAAAGTTTCCTTCTGACTCACTGCAGCCATTCCTCCAGCCACTCGGTCCCTGGACTCTGTGGGGCACAATGCTTTCAGACACCTCATATAATGCAACAGAAAACCTGCAACCTGGATAAATCACAGCACTATTGGATCTGCTTTGGTAGTTTACATGATGTAAACTGTAATGATATTCAGCTGATATTGATTGAATCACACTCTGCTTGTATTAGCTACTTGCTGTGAAATTGAATATACAATGCATAGTTCTGTCCTTTGTATGTGATACAGATTAGTATTAGTCTACTTGTACGTTGCTGGTTTCTTAATTATGTAATTCTATAATTGGATTGTAAATATGGCCCATAAAAATCAGTCAAGTATAGTCCCTACAACCTTATGCTTAAGTTTTAAAATCCCAGCCACGCTATGATGGCAGATATGAGCTGTCTGTTCTATCTGTTTTGACCTGTGCTGCCCCAGGATGAACGTCCATTTATCAACATGATTTTTAAGGTTTAAGTACAGTGAACTCTAAGTCACCTCCCTTGTGATTTGTTTTTATACCAAATCTATCATCCACTCGAGTTTAAATTGTGTTCTGCTTCCCTGCTGATCCTTTCCCCTATCCACATCCCTCCTTGAAACACAGGAAAGGGGTCATTTTGATCTCTTGATGTAGAAGAAGATAAATCTTGCATGGCTGTTCAAAATCTTAATTTTGCATGAAGACACAAAGCTGTGAACGATGAACATTCTGGGGGACCAGCTGACGAAAGGATCTCCTCTTCATCTCTCCTTCATTGCCTCTTCAGTCTAAGATTAGTTCTTAGAAAATGTTACTTTACAATTTTGCCCCAAGCTCAGGAGAGAAGCAGCTGAAAACACCAAATGTTCTACTCTAGCTAAATCCTCTCCAGCCAGGCAGCCCCTCTCTCCACAGCCTGGTGTGTGACATTTATGAACTTCATGTGATGTTTTAGAAATAACTCCTAAAAGGGTTGCCAGGATTTTCTTTCTGCTTACCACATAAACAACTCACCGCTCACAGCTTCCTGGTTACCACATGAGTTAGCATAGCAACCACTTAACATAGTGGGAATGCATCGTTAAACAAATCACATTGCTGCTCTGTAAATACACATTATATAACCCGAGTTACAGAGCCATGTGTGCATGGCCGCGTTTGGCATAAACAAAAACACATTATTGGACTTTGTATACATACATGAAACAGCATGTTGGGATAGACTGCAGACCTCAAATAATAAACTTCAATAGAAAAGAATAGATGGATGAATGTATTTGACCATTGCATAACTCTTTTGTTATCTTTTCATGCCCAGAAGAACAAAGTAAATACATGCTTCTTTTTCGTACAGCCCAGGTCAGGTCAGGTTTACGTCATGATTTCTCACAGTCCTGTTGTTGCTCAGCTACTGTCTGATATTATGGTTTCCATTTGGTAATCAGTTACATTAGCTTTGTAATATGTAGGACCTAATATATCTCTTCACTCTTCTCCCAGGGGAGGCAGTAATGGTTGTTATTACAAAACATTTTCACTGTTATTTAAGAGGGAAAAATCACCATTCAGTGTTCCTAAAAGCTACATTACAGGCTAAATGAGCATGATCATGATGTAAGCAAGGACTTGTGACTATGTATCACAATCAGTTTGCAGGAAAAAGTATTTTGAAGCCATTAAATGAGCAGACACGACTTGCATGTTCCTCCAAACAAGTAAGAACGAGGCTAAAATGTACATAAATCAATGCAAGTAAATAACAGAAAATATCCACCCTCCTTTTTGGTTGCAAACCTGCCATTTTGTCACTTGAAACATAAAATTCAATAAATTTTGCATTATGGATGACAGGAAATTTTTGCCAATCTCAGACAGCAGAGACACCTGATGAGATAAAAAGCAAAACCACGATGTCTTCAATGTCTGGGGAAATTGTTAAGCACACATTAATGCTACTCAACACATTTTTCTATTTAGCCTGTTGTTGGTGTGCCTTCTCTTTATTTGTGCTCTTACTGTATATTGCTTAAGACTTTGTGTAATTGACCATAAAGAAATTGTTTTTGCTTTCTGTCCCTATGTTTAAAACAAAATTAAATAAAATGTATCTTTGTGAGTTTGAAGCATAATGTAGAATCTTACAATGGCCAGAACTGTATTTTTTCAAATTGAGTGCAATTATATTTCTTTCAAGAGCCCTTTTATTGGCTGTTCCCTTGCCAGTTAACTGAGCCATCTCCATGTGCGCAAAGCAGTGCTGCAGCCTCATTGCATCTCCAGGGTCAAGAGCTCTGCCTGGCTAAATTAGATCAGAAATTCTTATCACTCACTCCAATTATTTCAATGAACACTGGGTCACGTCAGTGCTAGCGGACAGCAAAAAGCCAGTGTGCCATTCATTTTGGTGTGTGGATGGATAAAAGAACACAGTGATGCCTTCTTGTTATTAGTTCACATCACATTCCTATGTACATCTGAGTTTTTTGTAACGTTTTTGTGTAATGTCCTGCTATGTCGCTATTTGCCTTGTTTATCCACCAAGAAGTATAAAACTGCTGTATTCCAGCTATGTGTTTGTACATTGGGTATCAGCAATATGTGATGAGTGAAAATTTGCCATTTACAATGAAACTCATATGTATGAGATTAGTTGGGAAACATTGCATAAAATACTGGGGGGATTGTAGTGTTAATATAATCAGTTCCATTAGCAGCTTGCTTGGAAGCTGAGGGCTGTGGTGTGTCACTGATATGATTACCTACTCATCCAGAGCTCTGATCTCATTGTTCCCTGACATGGAGGTGACTGGATAATACACGCATATTAATGTAGGAGTGTCCTGCAGATAAAGCTTTGGTGGTTGCAGTGAAAACATGTTGCATCTGAAATCAATTCTAAAGGATCAAAAACATCTGGTGCATTAATTCATTTCATTTCACATAGATGTCACTGGACCTAAAAAGACAAGGATTTATAACCAGTTTATGAGAAATTGCTTTGTTTGATTCCCTGGTGGCAACTGGCAGGTGTGTTTAAACCCTTAACAACTAATATTCACTTGAGCAACACACCAAGATTTCTTGTCCACAAGGAGCCTGTTTTTAAGCTAACAGCACAAGACAGGGGAAGTGCTGGTCTTGGCTCTTGTTGTTGCTTAGCAACAATTGAAAACCAGTTTGAAGCGTGCCATCTTTTTGCTGAAATTTGAAATATTTTTATCCTCAAAGCACCACGCACTGTTGGAAATGCACAACAGCGTGTCCTTTCCATTGCAAACAGGAGATAAAGAGGTCAGCATAATAAAGACAGATTCCTCATTGATGTTTAACCTAATTGTCCCAGTGGTGTTGCACAGTGGCTCATAAGAGACAACTGGAGCTCAATTGGGAAGCTTCCAGATATAAATATGCATTAGCATGGCCTATGGCATTGCTGAAATTAAGCACGTCCTAAAAAGGAAAGAATAGGAACACATATTGGTACAAAAACAGTGTCACCTCACTGTGCTTGTGTAACCTGGGATTTATCTAACAGCCCAAATTTGCAAGAATTTCCGTATGTTTTCCTGAGAATGAGATGAAAATGTAGAAAGGCTTGACTAAAAAATGAGGGCCTTTAGATGAAATGAGGAAAATGATAAACTCTGACATAAATCTGATCAAGCTGGGTAGTTGTGGCCTGCACATTCCTGGAAGGAGTTAAAGTCCACAAGAAAATACCCAAATGCAAAATTCCAGCCTACCTGTCATACTCACTGGTGAAAGAGGCAGCAACAGTGACAGGTTTTTCACAGCAAAAATTGCATTCCTTTGCCAGTGTTGTCACCAAAGTGAAACCTTTCGGGAAAAGTTTCAGACAGCTAAACAGCTGTTTCAGACAGCAGGTCTTAGGACCTGTAGCTGCACTGCTTCATCTAGACAGACAAGTGAAAAAAAGGTAATAGCATAAGCCATTATAGTTTGTTTAAAGGTGTGCTGCATAGTAATGAATCATTATGATGATGATTTTGGGTAATAACTTTTAACTTTTAATTTTGTTTTCATTATCAGCTATGGCATTGGTTTTAACTGGACCCATTTGGCTAAGTTTTATTGCAAAGCTAGGTCCCAGTATAGTGTCTCTACAATGTTGCCAGTAAGTTAAAGTAGAAAAGTGCGTAGCATTAGTTTTTCCCCAGCCCGTCTCATAAACTGAGCTTATAGAGCCTCGAGATAGAACTAGAGTTACACAGCTTTATGGTTTATTGTACAGTATATTGTAGACTGATAGCATAAATATGGAACCCTGGGTTACATGGAGGGAAATTCTTTCTTGGGTGGTTTACACTTGCTTGCTTCTTTTGGGTACATCTTTGGGAACAGTGAAGTGGTTCAATGAGGCATCAGTGCTGTCAGTTCATTGTATGCTTTCTGATTGTAAGCCGTCTGTCCTCACTCGAACCTACTGAGCAAACACTGAAAATAAAGCCCATGCATAATTGAGTCATCTGGACTGACATAACAACTAGCAATTCAGTGGGGAAAAAATCCTCCAAGGAACTGTGAATGCGATCACAGAGCATAGACAAAGGGAGATGTCATGTTGTCTTACGAAGTGATAACTCTGGCTTTCAAAACATGGTGCAGAGCAGAACTGAATTATGTTTGTGACAATTCAGTCACAGGACAGGGTAATCAAAGCAAGGCGAAAAGTGTTTAAGTAAATATGTGAATCTCAAAAGCCTCAGCGATGGTATTGTATTTCTACGCTGCTGGGGTTTTCATTAGGAGAGCAGGGTTAATACTCAAACAGGCAGTAGCTGATAATGCGCATTGGCACATTGGCACACAATGGCTTAGAAAATGAAACTGTCAGGCTGAAGTAGTGTGTCGATCAGTGGGAGAGAGCTTGAGTATTTCTGACTAGTCTCATCTGGTTTCTCTCCCTCTCTATCTTTCTCTCTGTGCCCCCCGACAGACATATTCTCATCTGCAGTCTTATTGCATTGTGTTGTGCAAGCTATAAGCTGAGTCTGCCTGAGTGTCTCCATGTACTTTTCTCTTTTGACTTGGCCTCTCTTTCTCTTTTCTTTCTTGGCTGCTGCTCCAATGTCAGGCCAGGTCCAGAAACTGTACTTCATTAGCACAAAGCAATCCATAGACCTCCATGCTCAATTAATGTTGTGTGGTATGCAAATCATGTTGCAATCTGATGTATGTTGCTAGTCAATGGGGTTGTCTATACTTCATTTGGTCTTTTGGTATTTTGTTATTTGGCTCCCCAAGTGACCCTTTGCTTAGCCTCGTCCCCTTATTTACTTGAAATTTTTCAGAGGTAGACAATAGTAGTCTTCTCATTTCTAGCCAGCGACACTTATTTTATCAGCTCTAGTTAGCTAGCTAATGTTAAAAGACTGAAGTTAAGACTACATTTCCCAGGCAAAAAAATCAGCATCTTCACCAGTTGATGATTGATGTAGAAGACATGGAAATAAAGGCTCTCGCATTGTGGATTTGCTTGTTAGCCCGAGTATTATAGAACAGTAGTATAAGGAAAAATGTATGGAAAGTAGTGTATTATAGTATTGTATTGTAACAGAATGAAAAATGTTATTCTTTTCTAACAAAAGCCTGTTTGGATGCTTTATTACTATGGTCAAACTTGGACAAGCAAGACAAAGAATATATTTATGTTTCATTGTTCATATTTTCACTATTGCTGACTATTGCTGTCCAGAGGAGGGGTTAAGTGAATGGTCAATTCTGAAAGGGAGGCTAGTCAATGAAAATTAGAATATTTTGATTTTAAATTTATATTGTATTTATTCATTTAAACAGACTCTTAACAGTTTAGTAAATACTCTATATCCAGATATGGGAAGGAATTAACCCTACATCCAGATCTGTGGTGGTATTAAACTCACCATAGTATAAGAGCGTAGTCGCACGTGCAAATTTGCATCTTCGGTTTGCACTTCAACTTTGATGAACTTTGACCGGCAAAGTCGCAGCCTGCATTCGCGCATGTGTGACCGTGCCCTAACACCATTCTGGTAGACTATACCTGCAGGCTGTGAAAAGTCTAGTCAAGCAAACTGTGCCTTTAAAGAGACTTGTAAGCCTGCCTCCACAGCTTTGTGATCCTGATCTGATCCATCGAGTGGGAAGAGGAAGCTGTTTGATTGTGGAGCAGGCGCCATCCATTCCCACCCCTGACCACAGACACGCAGGTTACAGTGTCCCTGTCTGCCTTATCTCCTGGTGCACCGGCTCGGCTTCAGACCCACGGCTCCGGTACGGCCCCTGCTCAAGATAAAGCCCAAAATAGACCACTCTCGCTGACAGCAAGGCAGCGCTAGATAAGACTGTTGTGTCCACAGCTTTGAGCTAGAAATGGGTAGGGGAGGGAGGGGAGGAAAGTGATGGTGTGCATGAGAGAGACAGTAAGCAAAATAGTGTTGTGGTGAATGCTTGGTGTTAATAGGGTTTAGGTGCTAGTGCTCGCCCTTTGACCCTCTTATTCAACCACAGATAACAGAAGTTATAGAAATGCACAAATCTGTTTTTCCCCTCTCTTTTCTCACAGTTGAGGCCATTGATTGTGCTTATTGACCCATGTAGTTGAAGCCCCAGCCAATTTGGTCGTCATGGCTTACAGCAATAAGAAAATTACCTAGCACCGCGTGCGCACCAACGTGTGTGCGTGTGCTCATGCTCGTATGTGTGCATGTGTTTTAATGTTTATGCCAGCTCGCCTACAGCTTATTATTCAGCCTCTGCCAGGCTGCAACTGCAAAAGTGCATCTAAAAAGGTTTTCCTCCGTTGGCATGCAGAGGCCAATCAATAGCTGTGTGTCTTAGTAAATTAGATCATGTAGACAAGAGGCAGTAGTCAGCAGAGCCATCCCAAAGTAACCCCTTGCCTGGTTAGTTCATTCTCCATTAGACAATGGCCTGGAGTAATTGAATTGGCCTGTACAATCTCAGGGCTTGGCCTTCGCTTTTTCGCCTTTGACAGCATATATTCAGATCTGATAACTTTATACCCCAGCCAACAGCCAATATATAAGTATTTTTATGTGTCTAGAGATAGTGTAGTGGTTAAGACCCTTACAATTGGAGCCAGATGTACCCTAGCTTCTTGTCAGAAGCCTGCACACTGTCTCCTTACTGTCTTAAGACAAAGCATACCATAGAGATGGGTCTGAATACAATGTTGTAAGATAAATAAACATGTATCACATTTGTGTTAAATTATATGACAAATAAATGACAGACCTTGAGCTCTCTGGGCTGCCAAACTTAAGAGGTCTGTCCTCTCTTGTTATTTGGGGGTAAATAAGTCGTTGTGGCAACAGTGAGATGCAAGCTAATTATCCGCTCCAAGCCAATCAATGATAAAGCCAAGCTTCAATATAGAGAGAGCATTGTAGACAGAGAAAGAAAAGGGGAGAGAGAGGGAAAGAAGCACTCCCTCATATAGAAAATTTGCACATCAAGAATTTTTTTTAAAGGATTGCTGATGAAGAGTTTTGGGGCCTCTCGGCTCACATAGTTATGCACTAATATTAAGCATTCAAAGCATAGAGGCTAATTAGGACACCATTAATATACCCCCTGTCTGCCACCCCCCACCCCCACTCCAGCCTCATTATTCCATAACTTCTGTATCTGTTGCTGGCAGGCCAAAAATGCCATTTATCTTTTTTTTTTAATCCATTACTGTGGTTACTCTACTGAAGTACTTACATTTAACATAATTACAGAAATACAGAAAGCGGACAGGCTTGAAGCCTCCAGCTCTGAAACCTCATATTGTCCTACAATCAAACACTACTCCATTACCTGTATTGCTATGTTATTGCATCAAATGGTTTTATTTATGTCCTTGCATGTATTTATGCTGTTTTTCAGTGCTTGCAACAAACACAGTTAAGCACATTTAGACTTTACATAGCACATAGCACAGTGTAAATTTAGAGCAACTCTATTAGAGCTTGGTGCAAGCTAACAGAAGTCTTTGAAGAACATTTCTCATCATCTTTCCACTTACAGATTTTTCAAACTGCCAACCTTTCAGTCATGAGAACATGCAATGTTTAGGTTTTTTCCTACTTGTACATGAGGCTTGTGTACTTGTAGTTGCACTGAGGTAGGGTTGATGCTAGATGGAAAACAACCAAATGTTTCATTAGGAGAAAGCATGATGAAGTATTCTTTTTTCTGTGGACTGTATCTGTTAGTGAACCATTGTTAGTGGTCTTTTCGTAGTCTAGCACACAAGCTGCATTAGAACATCATATTTCCATCCATGCATTTCCATCTTTAGTTTCCTTGGATTCCTCAGAGGCTAAGTCTTTGTGAAGATACAGACTAACCCTCAATGTTATTTTTGTAAATTAAAGTTACCTGCAGTTGTCAGTGTTTGAGTTACTTGTATGCTTCTGCAGTATTTATCTAAACTACTTACTCATGATTGTCCCCTAAGATCCAAATCAGTGTGTCATAGCACTCCAAGCATTTATTATAGCAATCATAGAGTTGTTTAAACCCAAAACACAAGGATCAGGTGGCCTATTTCTTACTGTCATAATCACAAAGTGGAAATTTCCATCATGCAACATAATTGCTTCAGGAGTGTCCCATCACGCACCTTTAAAATGGGAACAACAAAATCTGCTGTCTCAACATGCAAACCAGGGAAAGTATGAGTTGAGTATTTTTTCTTAAGCAACTGTGAGTGTCTTTCTGCGACAAAAACATCCAGTGGTGTATGTGGCCATAATCCCATGTGACATGGGCAGTCAAGGGGAAGGGATAGGAGGGCTTGGAGAAAAAGACAGAGGATGGCATCTCTGAGAGAGAGAGGGAGAGAGACAGACAGAAAAAGAAAGAGAGACTTCCCGTGTCCTTGCCTTGCAGAAAGACACTTGTTTCGGATTCAAGCTAATGCTCCCATTTATATCTCCCTTTAAAAGGCCCCTGAAAAGATGCACCAAGACGAGGGGAGTCTTGGTTCTTCTCAAAATTCATTGAATCTATTTACTTCATTTGATCCACTTTGTTCAGTGGCAAGCTACTACCTGAACTTGCAGAGACCAGTTGGCCAAACACAGATTAAAGCGGAGCACCGCGAGGGAACACAGCTAATACTGGAGCTTCTCTCTGTCAGAGCAGCTGCGTGGGAGTTTGGTTTATCACGTCTGGGAAAGTGGTTCAGTGTGTTCAGACAGCAAAGTGTGATGATGGAGCCATGGTGGCTTGAGGTCAGGATAAGTACATACAGTATCATTTCTAATGCTTTCCAACATATTCATATAGCCCAGCTGTCATACAGTATAGGGGACATGTTGAATTTATCACATTTATCACATTTATCGTTCATAATTACCCCAAAATCCCAGCTTTTCAATAAAAAAATTAACTTACTATAGTATTGTAGATTGAGAGAGATCAAGAGAGAATGATAAAAAAGACTTGGGTTTTATATTTCTCTATTTCTATTGCCATTCCCTCCTTTAATTCCAGTTTTTCCTGCGTTCCAGTATCTACTAATTCATCTTTCTCTCCTTCTCACCCCCATATCTTCCCGCCCTCCATCCTTTGGTCTCTCTTGATGTCATCCTTTATACCCTAGCCGCTCCTTTGTTTATCCCTCCATCTCTCCCTGTCCCTCTCTCCCTCCATTTCTCTTTGATAATGGCGGCCTCAGCGCAGGAATCTGCCGCCATCCATTCCAAGCAGCAGGTAATGGATTGAGAGCGGGACCTGATCTGGCTATGGATGAGCCAGCCCGTAGGTGTCTGAGTGGGCGTTCAAATGGATTCGGAGAAGCTCGCCTAGAATAACACACTCTGTCACCGTGAGCTTTGTCTTCACAGATCTTACATTTTTACTGTCAGTGCTGCCCCCCACCACCCCACCCCTCCCTTCAAAGACAAAACTCTTTAAAACAAGACAGCGGTGTGCCAACATCTCTCTGTCTGGCTGGTTAAGGGACATTTTGATATTGTCAGGATGCTTCTCCTTAGCACGCCTTAAACCCAGCAATGTTGCACAAACACACTGCTCTACTTCTCACTTCTGAGCTCTGTTTTCTTAACAAAGGGACAAAGAAACACATCAAGAGCATCGTAGACCTGACGCCAACATCACGCTACTAATGCTGGAAATCATAAATTGTCCAAACAAGAATGTTCTCAGTGGTGTTTCTGGCAGCTAATATATATTGTGTGCTCCAAGCGGTTGTGCGCCGTCACTGAAGAGCAGAGTAAATGACTCCAAAAACCACAGGGATGTTGCAATCTCCACAGAGTCCTTGCAGATACCTGGAAACCAATATAAACCAACATCTGGTAATGAATTATGGATGGAGATGAAATGCACGTACTCAGCCTGTCTCTCTACAGGGAATGTTATTTACAATCTCATCGAAATATGCTTCCCATCACGGCTAGTGGAATTTGCTACATGACATGTGGTATTGTGTGCTGTGATATACAGTTATGGATTATTCTGAAGCCATAAAATACATAAACTAAGATGATATGTTCTGGAGGAATATTTCTAGTCACATCTTAACATTTCTAAAACTTGATTACGGCCTACTATATCTCTTTCTTGTAATATAACTGCATACGTTTATTTCCTATGCGACAGGAGACCAGGTAATTAAAATGTGTTTATCTGTTGGAATAACCTTTGTTGCCAGAAAAATATGGCCTAATGCCAGATGGAGAAATGTGTTTGTGAGCACTTGTGTAGATATGTGTGCACGCATGCTATGTTTACATATTTGCATATGAGTGTGCATGCTGGCAGCAATCCCAATTTGTGCACGTGCTGGAGTGTGTGTGTGTGTGTGTGTGTGTGTGAGAGAGAAATGATGGAAGCGCAGTGACTCTGCCTGGAGGCAGCAGCCACCCCATTGTGGGGGGTGAACACGAGGCCAGACACCTGTTTTTCCCAAAATGAATTATGGAACGAAGTCAAGTGCGTGTTATTCTCCACACAACTGACAACAGAGGCCAAGGCCAAAGACCTGAGGAGAGACAGAATGAGGCTGGCATTATGGAGAGTGCAAAACAATAAGATATCCAGAGTAAGAAAGCATGAAGGTTATGAGTCCTTGTTTACTTTAATAGACATTCTTATAATGGGGCATGGAACTCTAATAGACTTTTGCATTGCATGCTTTGCTTTGTGGCTGATGCAACTCAATTAAAATTGCTGGAGAGAGCCATTTAAATCTTATGAAATATTCATCGTGTATAGGCAGTTATGTTTAGACAACTCATGCAGTAAACATTATATTGACAATGGAGCTGTTGTTTTAATATATCATGAGTCATATATACTTTGTACCACGTTAGCTGTTTTAACCCACACCTTCCCACAAGAACCACCTTCAACATGAATACACACACACTTCTGGTGGAAAAAAACATCACAACAACTGAAAATTGGCTCTAACAGACTGACTACTCATCTTTTCTTGTTTGTGTACCCTACCATTTATGCTCCTGTTTTAATCTGATATATACATTTCCTACCGGGCTAATTTGTACAGCTGCCTCACCTTGTCAGGCTGCAACTGTAAAATTGAACCACAGCTCCTGAAATAAACAGAACAGAGAGAGAGAGCATTTGGCTTTTACTGCAGCGTGCAGGCAGCTGTTGTTGAGTGCACCCGTGCACTAACCTGCGCCCGCCAATGTCACAAATGCCACACAACCGTTGTGTCGGGCTCCAAGATGTCACTCTGATAAGCTAGCACCTTCTGTGCTGCAGAAAGCATTTAGTCTCATATTTAGTCGTTACATTGTTCTTAGGAACTATAAAATGCTCTGCAACTGTGGTGAGACAACACTGTGTTCCACCTTTACAAGAGAAAAGGCTTTGAAGATGAGAACTAACTGATGTTTTTGGTAAATGTAACGCTATCTTGGGTAATGAGTTTGGCCTGAGTTGCTGGAGTAAACTTTCCCAAACCATAAAGAACAGGACAGATATTTAAAACTCTGATACAGTAGCACAGTGGATGTTCCAGTCCAATTTGGGTTTGTCTAACGTAACCTGTAATCCTAAAAATAATGTAATTAGCTTTTACTCCTTGGCTTTGGAGATAAAGCTAGGTTACTACTGTAGGTACAAAGCTAGTTAGCCAGGCATGCTAATGTTTGTATGTAGAGCAGAGAAACACAGTGAAATCCATTCTTCACAAATTTGCTCTTGTGTTTTTTGGTTATGGAAAGGCTGAAAAAAAGAGACACCACCCTCCAAACTCTTTAGATACCCAGTATTGTCCTTACTAGTAAGCCAAACACACTACTTTGGCATGTTGCGAAACCCAAAACTTGATAGACTGGCTGTGCCTAGATATGATTGGTCGATGACTGTTCGGGAGTGGCATTTAATGAACAGTCAATTTTCTATAAACAGGTTTAAAAAAAATATTACAAAATGAAGAGGAATGAGAAATTTAAGACATATATATTTTTGCAGCTTGGCTTGTCAGAAAGTTGCTCCAAGCAGACAAAGTGCATCACATCACAAATGGATACCTGAGGATGTGAGCATGAAGTGATTTCCCTTTGCAGTCATCCTGGCTGCTATACAGAAAGGGTTACATGGCTGCATCATCAGGAGAATGTCTGTGGTTATGTGGGTGAGGATGGATACAGTGTGTGGTAACAATATGATATATAAAAGCCTTGCTGAATAACCTTGGGGTCAGTTTACAGCAAATAAATATGATCTTGAGTTGAATGAATGATGATCCAGTGAGTCTACCTGTCAGGAGTCCTGAGCTACCAACACATGACAGCAGACTAAGTGAAATTGAAATACATCAGTGGATTGTATCTTTAAAATGCACTGTCTACATGCTTTGTCACTTTATGACAGGCATGTCTGACAGTGCCTGAGGTATGTTCCAAGTGTTCAGGAGAATTTTATTTTCTAGCGTAATTTGTTCCATCCAGGGTATAAGAATGTCAGGCTCTAAGGGAGGTTAGCGCTGTCCCTCTAAATATCATCGTTCACACCTGGAGGTCACAGGTTCTGCACTGTCTACTCAGAGCACATCAAAAGGAGAGACGGCAGCTCAAAATACCATTAGTATTTCATCATTAAGTCTTTTATATACACAGAAATGTCAATTTGCATAGCATGTCATGGCCAGCCGGAGGGTGGTGGAGAGTCTGTCTGTCTCCCTGCGTATTTGTCTAAAGACAGGAAGTGCTTGACATACTCAGGAGGTGTGAATTTCCTACCCATGATTAATTTAGCCCTTCCTGTGGCGGCAGCCTGCCATGAACATTTCCTGGGCTCAGTTTAACTCTGATCAACATGTTCACAGTGAATGCCATCTGGTGATTCGATTCTGACAAATTACCCCAGTGTTGTGCTTGATAATGCCTCAAAACCAGCATGTTTATTTTCCTTTGGCGGTTTTTCATTGTGTAAGTGGGGGAAAATATTGACCTGACTTGCCACTGAGCTGACGGTTAAGTGAAACTGGACAGGCAGCAATGCTAAATAAGTTTGTCGTTTCTAGTTCTCTTTTCCTAGAGGGATTTGTATTTGATTTGTGTGGCTGATGGTGCTGAAATTTCACCGGCTGTGTAGCTCCTCACCTGAAGGTTTCCCTACCACACAAGTCAGGCTGGATTGGAGTTGTGTGATGAGTTTTAGCCAGGCGAAGCCTCTAGTATACTGTTGTGTCTGCCTCTGCCTCTGTCAAGCAACACCCAGCCTCCAAGCCTTCTAGCCACCAACTTCAGGCTTCCTTCCTTTTCATGTTGTTGTATTCTTTGAAGAACTTTGAAGTCTACAAACATGCGTGGGCAAGACCGTACGGATGTGCTCATATAGTACGCAAGATGTGCACACACACATATAGATGCGCACAGACTGGGTAAATTGGCAGTGGTTTGCTTTCCAGGCGAAGCTGAAATGAAAATATTCTGTGTGTATTTGTCCACAGCAACATCATTGAAGATAATCACCAATTGAGAAAGCAGTCACTGCCAGCATTGCTCCTGGTCTCTAACAAATACCTGCAGGGAGTTAAATTGCAATATCTTTTGCTGTAATGATAAAACATTATAGACTCTGTGTGTGTGTGTGTGTGTGTGTGTGTGTGTGTGTGTGTGTGTGTGTGTGTGTGTGTGTGTGTGGCTGTTTTGTTAATTTTTCCACCATTCCACACTAAACACACACACACTAGTCAGGCCATGCATGGCTGGCTTCCCGCCTCTCATGCATGGGCTAAAACCCATGTTTAATTTCCATTCTCCTGCCGCATTGGCTGCCATGTAAATTATTAATGTCCATCGGCAGCACCGGTAGTTCATTTTCGAAGCTCTGTATTTGTGTCGGATGAAAAAAAAGAAACAAACAGAGATAAGAAAGTATAAAGAGAGAGGAGAGAGAGAGAGAGAGAGAGAGAGAGAGAGAGAGACAGGAGAGGAGGAACTTCTGCTCATTTCAGCATAATACAGAGATAGCAGCAGAAGAGTGGAGGGAGTGACAGAGGAAGGAAGAAGGGAAAGGAGAAGAGAAAGGTGTGATGCTGGAGGAAAACTCAAGAGGTAATCAAACAGGGGAGCAGATCCTGACCTCTGTGTTATTAACACCACACTCTGCTTCAGGTGGCCTCTTGCAGGACAGTGCGCATTGCACAGCGACAGAACATCCCCCCGCTCACACTCCTCTCATTCCTCTCTTGCCTCCACCACCTATCTGAAGGCTTGCGCACGAAGGGAAATGTTATATTTAGCTGAGACCAGTATTTTATTTGTTCACTAGAAGCAACACTGCCCTTGGAAAGCAGCCAGAACACTGCAGCATGGCCCCCTCTGCCTGCATCTCTCTTGCTGTCCCCCTCCATGCCTCTCCTCTCCCTCTGTCAACTCCCCCTCTCATTTCTGTTTCTTTCCCTCCATCCCTTTTCCCTCTTATCATCCTTTTTCTGGTGTGAGCACAGCACACAGTACAGCATAAACAAGTCCAGTGCCACAGCGAATAGACAGCAAAACAACCTGCAGCAGGAAGGAGGAGGGGGTGAGATTTATTGTGACACTGTTTAGAGATGTTAACAAACAAATTAAAAATTAAAGATTGGCTTTTCTGGATTCCTACAGAACGTAGAGATGAGCAAGAGGCAGAAACTAAACAAGGTTGTTTTGTCATCAATAAGCTACATGATGTGTCAATTCCACACTTGCTGTGTCTTAAAGAACTTCAATACAAAAGGCAATCAAAACTTTTTTTTTCTGAGCCAAAAATGTTTTGCTGTTCTTCTTTTGCCCGTTTTTTTATTTTATTTTTATTTTTTTAAATCTTTCTCTGATTCATCACCTTAGCAACAAAGTGATCATGATGGAAGAGTGGGAGTCGTAATTTGGAGCTCTTGGTGTAAAAGCTCAACATTATAAAAGAGTGTAAATTGTGTTACTGACCTATATTCTCAGCCCGCATATAGAAACCCATCCTATGAACCAGATCCCTCCTGTATCAGCTCATCCATCTGCTGTAAGCCCTTCTCCCCAGAGCCTAGTGGGAGGTAATGTCGAGCTGTTTCTATGCTGTGACAGGTGGAGCTAGACTGTAACTTGATTCATGGATAAATTGTCACAAAGTGATTCTTTATGCCTACCCTCATCTCCCTCAGGTATTGTATCATGTATAAGTATATTTGTTTGTATGTGCCTCTGTGTGGGTCTCTGGGAGTGTTCGCATGTGTGTGGGTTTGTCTGACACGTAAATCATCAACATAATTATGTTCAGAACAATGGTTCTGAGCTATGTCAGTCCCAATTACTGTATCGGCTGTGATTCACCATAAGATCAAGGTAAAATCTGTAAACAGTCACACCAACAGCCAGGTAAAGAAACTTCAAAGTGGGTCAGAAGTAACTTCAAATGTTCAACTTCATAACCTCAAAGATTTTCTAGAATACCTTAAGGCAATGGTTTGTTTTTTAAAAACATATTGCTTTTCTTCCAGCAGAATTCCCCAAACAAGAGCAGGTAAATATGGTGAAGAGTGAAAGCATGAAATGATACAATATGGGATTTATTTGACCATTACATTTTTATTTTATTTTTTAACTTAGAGATGTAGCCTACTTAAGCTTTTTTTTCTTTACTGCAGTGTTCCACATTACTCGTCTAAACAAACCTGATGAGGCTTTAAAATGTCGCTGAAGTGCACATATTATAGATTTTTGACATAACCATTATCTGAAAGAAGTGACATCTTGTTTCATAAAATAGTGTAAGTACACAACAATATCCCCACAGTAGTGATTGTTAAATTATGTCAAAGCTGGTATGAGAAATCAGCCTGATAATCAGACTAAATTGCCTTTGCCTTTCACTTCATTCTGACATCTTTTAATTGTTCGCCGCTCTCACTGGGGCAAACAAAAGCTAAAGTTAGCTTGATTTGGACAAGCTAACGTTGTAGCTCAATTAAAAAGCAACATTTCAAGTAACAGCTACCGAAAACAGTTTGCATCACAAATATGTGGTCAAGCACGGTCCTGCAAGTGCAGGTGTGTCTGTGATTCTCCAAATAAAACTCTTCCGTCCTACACGAATCACGCACGTGCCATCTTTTTCATTCAAAACAGCGTATTTTGCTTTAGGTGTTCAGACAAGTTTGCAGCTATGATTTTTGGCTCCATGAAAACTGCAATGCAGTCCAATATATATTTTTTATACAGAACTCTTTATGGGTAGGGAACATGCTGGACTGCACTCTTGTGAGTGTCAAGTGTGACACAAAGTCATATACAGCAGATGCATCATGGCCCACAATGGACTCAATGTTAAAGCTGGAGTGCGGAACCTTTGTCTCCCTCTTCTGGCAGTGAGAGTAATTACACAAACACTGTCGACACGCTTATGATGTATGCCTATAGTGAGCTCGCCCCAGGCTCGTGTTTTATTTCCACAGTTCCAAGACAATAACCCATTATTTAGGTAGAGTAAATGTAATGGCTACATAGCCGACTCCAAATATTTTACCAGCCTGTCCAAGAGCAGTAACGTGACATCTGTGTCTGCCCTCAGTCCCTTCTCTCAGCGCTCTCCAACAAGGAAAAGCTAAAGCTACACCAATGGTTATCCATGTTTGTCCTCGTCGTCGATCGCTTTCTTGTTTTGACTGCAATCCTTCCTCTGAACCCAGAGTTTTTTTCTTATCTGAAGCATCAGATACTTTTCTTGGACGCTTCTTAAGCTTTACTCCTAAGGCAACTCTAGTTGCTGTAGCCTACTCCGTCGTTACGGTTGCTCCAGAGCCATGTAGAGAGAGAGAGAGTTGCATCAACTCTGTTAAATTTCAATTCAAGTGGCTTTATTGGCGCGACTGCATACAATACAGCATTGCCAAAGCATATTAACACAAGCTATAGAATTATAATAAACAAAATAAACAATGCTCAATAATAAACATTCTCTCCAAAGGACCTTTTTTTTTACAGCAATGGCGGATCGCGGAGCTCTCTACATGGCTCTGGGTTGCTCCCTGCTTCCGCTCTGGCAAACCAAATCAAATCAAATAAAAACCAAACCAATCATTGTGGGTTGGTGTAAAACGCATCATTACCTGTGCTCCAGAGCCGGAATGTCGCCACAGACACCAGACTTATTTGGCAAGGCCTTGAATGTAACGGACATTCATTTATATGTAAAAGTTCCGCACTCTAGCTTTAAAGCCCTGTCAAACAGGACACTTCACATTTCAGAAATGTGAAATAAGGAACCTTCATAAATAAATTCCCAAAATGGATATATAGCTTCTTGCACTGGAACCGCATTTGCATTCAATACGGCACATCAGCAGACAGCACAGTATCCTCAGGCTCATCAGAACAAGCTGCCACCGCTGTTCCCTAATGACATCGAAGCACAATGGGGAATAAATGTTCACAACAGCGAGACACACTGTTTGAACACATAAGGTTGATAAGACACAAATTACATGGACATAAATGCACCTGCACATGCACATACAACATACAACATACAAAAACAAACACATCAGCAAAACATGTCACTGTGTCTGGATCCAAAATCTCATTGGATGAGTTCTCTTCAGTGGAAGAGTCACGTCCTTGATTATTCTTTTTGCTAAAATGAGTGATGAGAGTTTGATTTCACTTCCAATCTCTGGCAAGATCTTGTGTATCTTTTATTTAACAGCACATAACACAATGCCAGTCCCACACATAAAATCACAGAAAGCCAGCAAAAAGATTTGTCACCATCTCCATCCTGTTCCTTACTATCACTATTACTGACACAGAACATTTTCCGAACAGTTGGTAATTGAGTTTGGTGGACTCATGGCCTCCAGTGCGCTCTCAGTAGATGCTGTCCAAAACCATTATTCTGATTTTCTGGAAATGAACCATCTATGAACATTGCTGAGGGATAAAAAAAAAAATGGATTCAAAGCTTTTAAGGAAATTTCTCCCTCCCTCTCTCTTCCTCTTTTGGTTTCTTTTCAAAAGTGAATTTCACCGTGTCACTTTAACCCAAATGTTTTTTGTTCTGCTGAACTCTGCCTGAGCGTGTTGAGTTATTTCCTCTCCCTCAACCCCGGGGCACTGGCCGGCACTAAAGCAAATAGAAAGTCCAAAACTAGATGTGAGTGAAATGGCATACCACTGCAGGCATGGACAAAGATGAATACAAACACAGGTTAAAGAAAAGGTTTTGTACCTTGAGACCATTGTGGAGGCAATTAATGTTCCTAATTCTTTATAAATATAGGCAACTCTCTTTTCATCTATACTAACAGCTAACAGATAAACACTGCCATATATCTCTTCACTTCACTGTTTGCTTTAATTTAAAGGAATAGATCGACAGTTTGAGAAATACACTTCTTTGCTTTTTTGCAAAGATTGATGCCATTCACATGTCTGTACTTTAAATATAAGGCTATAGTTTCCAGTCTTTTTGCTAAGCTAAGCTAACCAGCTGCTGCCTCCAGAGTGGTATCAATCTTCTTATCTAAGACCCCTTCTGCACTTTAACAGTTTACAACAATTAACGGATAGCGTTAGCTAACAACATAACCTAACACAAACACATAAATGAATCAGATTTATGAAAAACAGTATGAGCTAGACAGAAGTTTTATCGTCTTCTCTGGCTCTAACTCCCGCCGCTCTCTCACCCACCATGTGGTGAGTGGTTGAACTGATCAGGGATCAGATAAACTCTACAGCAGCTCAGTGCACCTTGAATTTGATCTAGGGGCGTCGCAATATACTGGTATTGACGATAATCGTGATATTTAAAAATGAAACATTGATATCATTAATTAATAATACACATATGATAATATCGTGTAAATAATCCAGCACCTCTTAAATGATTTCAGTTTCTTTCCGTTCTCGCTTTGTCATAGTAAGTGGTGGTAATGCTGGTTGCCACCCGCCAAGAAGACACGGTAACTAGCTAGCTTTTAGCTAGTTTTTAGGTAGCTAACCTTTTTGCTAATTTTCTATAAATATCACGATAATATCGTTATCGTGAATTCTTTTGGCCACGGTAATCTTGCAGTGAAAATCTGATATTGTGACAGCCCTAATTTGATCGTTTGTGTAGAAATGCTGGAGCCGTTTTTCCTTGCTGCTTTAATGAGACAGAGAACAATGGCTAATTTCAGTGAAATTTTGGTGTAATTCAGCTGCCATTATAGAAGGAGAGAGGCGACAGACCACGGATGTACTGCATTAAGAAAATGAGACAGTGAGAGGCACATTTCCACAGACTGTATGATAGTTACACTGTGGGAGGAGTAAAGATTGCATATGCGTCTTGGAAAGACGGATGGGTTTAGACTTCAACATCTGGCTAGAATGCAGCTCAAACGAACAGTCAGATTTGAATCCATCTTGAATGTTTCTTGGATGCATTTACACTTTGCTCTTTTAAGATCGGATCTGTCTAAGATGCATGAAGTGACTAAGTGTAAATGCCGTTTAACCAGATCTATGTCTTTAATATAATACAACTACTTAAAGTGAGTCACTAGCCTTTGAAAACAGTCCTTGCCTCACAATCAAGGTCTCAGCTTTCGGGTGTGAATTGTGGTGTGATTTTGTATATAGTGTAAAAACGCACATACGCACATCAAAAAATACACATGCACCACATTTTCAACAAGGATACACACACATTATCATATTTAGTATATTTATATATTTTCTTTTTCACTACAACTATGAAAAACGAGACTTGACATAACAATATTATGGTGGAGAAGAAAACACAGAGAGCAGAATTGCTGCAACCTTTATGTCCGGGCTCTTTTCAGCTGGCTCTGAGGTCTTCCACCTAAATATGCTTATCGCAGTCAACAGACAGAAAAGACTGTGACACATGCTTTTGTCTCAACCCACGTCCACCACTCCTACCACTCTCTCTCTTTCCATTTCCCCCCCCTCCTTTTGAATTCACTTCTATTATCAAGGACGCTTCCAGAACAAACAAACGGGTATCCACCAATTAGTGCTGTCAGCCTGCGCCCTCTGTGAACCTTTCTGTTTGCTAGAAAATACATCAGCTTTAACAATGTGACAAGAAAGGGCTGCCATACTGGGAGCCGCTCTCACTGCAAATGCCCCAGTTCAGAACATCAGCGTGATAGCGTAGCCTGGGACAGCTTCCAGTGATATGGCCCACATCGTTCCCGAAGCTACATGAGAGCTTCGCTGCCATGATGGGAGGATTTCAGGCTGTCAGAGCAAAGAGGTCTGGCTTGCACTTTCGGGGAGTTGTTTGTCAGTTTGCCTGCTACAGTCAGTTCAGCTACATCACTGAAAAGCGCTTGCCTCGAGACCAACTTAACGCAGCCTTCTGCAAGTCTGAGGGATGCAGCAGATCCTCTCTAGCATTATCGTTTCCTCCCTTCTGCCTCTCTCTGTCCATTGCACACACACACAGCTTTTAGAGCTTAATGTAAATCATCCACAAATTGAGTTGTGTAAATCCCAAGAAGCTGAGAATGCACGACTGAGAAAGGGATTCAGCTAACTTTTCCAGTAGGCCTACAAAAGGAAACACTAATGCTGAGCATTACGTTAGGCTTATATTCTTCTCTGCAAATTTGATTAATGAGCTTGATATGGCGTGCTAACGCCAATTTCCATACACGTTTAATGTATGGCTCACTGTCATTAACAAAGTCTTAGTGTGCCACCTAATGAACGAGTCAAGAGTTCCTGTCCTCCCCCTAAATGAAGATGTATCATCACATATGGAAATGAAACAAAGGTTCAAACCCTTATCTGGCTGCTTCCCTCTAACACACTTATCAGGCATGCCACAGCGCTGTCCTCACAATCTGGTGAGGAAAGCAATGGGATTTGATGTAATTTATGTGTTAATTTCCAAAACATTACATAAATACAGTTCCATAATTTGGATTACCTTGGTGTTAGCCATCAGTTTCTAAAAGCAAATGTCACTTTTTTT
Organism: Siniperca chuatsi; assembly: GCF_020085105.1. Classification (NCBI taxonomy): domain Eukaryota; kingdom Metazoa; phylum Chordata; class Actinopteri; order Centrarchiformes; family Sinipercidae; genus Siniperca; species Siniperca chuatsi. The sequence continues at coordinate 13,517,665 of NC_058064.1, forward strand.
CAACTGTTCTCATTTTGGACTGAAACATGTACACTGAATGTACACATCTAACCATGGTGGGGTATTTACAATAGCGTCCTCTCTACCATGTTGATTGATGACTCCTGAGCCTAAACCTGCATTGTAGCTGACTTGCAGCATTGCCTTACATACAGTAGTAGTTTGAGTTGTTTACGACTACCAGATGGTATATCTGCATTGGGACAGTTGGTCTATTTATCACAATTTGCATGCACACAACAGAAAGGAAGTGGTTAATCATAATAAATGTGTAGGCATAAAGTAGGCAAAAAGACTGCACATTTATTGTAGAAAAACATGCAAGAACTACATAAAACTCTTCAAGATGGTGGCAGCAGCAGGGTAGCGGTGATAGTCGGGTGGCTTGGGGGTTCCAAGGGATGGCATAAATCTTTTGCTGTATTTGGTTAAACTCCCACAGTGTGAGCCCACCCACAGGCGAGTAAACAATCTTCAGGCATTTTGAGGTAATTATAATACTATTAGTACCATAACAATCTGGTGTGAACAGCAGCTACATCAGAAGTGACAGAGAGCAGATGACCATTAGCAGTTGTCAGTTCTAATGCTGAGGAGATCAGAACAATGTCTCAACAGTGCCATGTGGCATCCTGTCCTCGTCTTCTTCCTGCTCTCTAGCACCTCAAAAATGTAAGAAATAATCTGCTATTTTGGCAATAACAAAGTCATTTGTTTTAAAATGTTTTTCATACAATAGCCATACCAGTAGAGAAATGTGCTAAACGATACCCCATGTCTTTTCCTCTCAGTCTTCTCTTCGTCTTAGGCTCATCTTTATCTCTGTCAGAGCTGGGTGTAACAGTCCTGCTATCACTATATCTTCTCCTCAGCCCTTCTTCACATCCATTTATGCTTCATTTCCCTCTTGAAAGCCCCTACACTCTTCTGCATCACAGTTATCCACTTTTGAAGTCATTGTCTCTGCCAATGTTGGACACATTTCCTATTTTACCCAAGAGCCTCTACGATTCTTGCATAAAGGGCACCACGTTCAGAAAAATCAATTCTTAAGTTCCAAGCAACACATGCCAGGTTTTCGGTCCTGGTGTATGCTAGTTTTAACGCACACCAACATGAAATCCAGCTTCCCCCATGTCTCTGCATGTTTTTCCTGGGCACTGCATTTAATCATGACTTATCAGAGGCCACAAATTCAAAATTATGAGTGAGAGTCACCAGAGTCGCAGCCTGCTCCACAGCATCTAAATCACCTAATTTCAATACCACACCACAAGAAAGAGCACAGTTTGACAGCCTCAGACAGTTCTTTATTGGTAACTGGGGCACTTCGGAGTGGAGAAAAAGTGTATTTCTCCAAGCCATCTGTGGGTGAGTCATGACCAAAGTACATTACAGATTGATATGTCATTATCAAACACTGGCCTTCTGGCTACGAAGAAGAGAGGGACGGGCGGATGGGTGCCAGGGATGGAGAGTAGAAACTAGGATGATGGAGGGGGTGAGGGCAGTGGGAAAGATGAAAAAGCACAGAAAATTATAAACTTGTCAAGAGTTTTGGTAGCTGGACCCTATTGCAGACAACATGATATCATTTTTAAAAATGTTATATAGGTGCCAATACAATACATGAGTTGTGGTACCGATACCGTATACTTTTCGCAATAGCTCATCTTAAATGCTTTTACAAAATAAGCAGCGTTGGGCAAAATATTACTTGAAAAATATGATCACCTTACTCATTATAAATTTCTAATTGAAAAAGCAATTACAGTACTTTACTAATAACTCAACAGCAAAAGTAATTAGTTAACGCAACATTTCTTGTCACATTAATTTTGTTACTCAGCACAGCTCCATCACATTCTTACTTGTCTAAGTGGGAAAAGCACAAGTGTTACTAACGATTAACGATGGCTCCACTCGATTCAAGTGGAACCAATGCAGCTAAATGGTATTAGGCCATCATTCATTTCATTATCTACTGTGACATGTCAAAATGTCTTCCATGAAAAAGGCTTATTCCTAAGCCTCACATCTTCTGTATACAACACGCGTAGAAATACTGCAGTTTAACCTAGTTTAGAAGTATTTAGGTATTTACTGGCCATCAACAGCTTGTGTTTGCTTAGCTGTGGTGACTCCATGCAGCACTCCATAAGTCCTGTTCTCACAACAAAGCTGCATGGTTCACACACCCCCAGCTCTGAACAAAACCCAGGTTCCTCCAGAATATAGGCTTAGCAGTGGCTAACGTTAGCAAGCCAGCTAAAAAGACATTTGTATTTCTCCTCTTTTGAGGCTAGCTGGCAACAAGCTAACGCATACCGGACCAGTCCCTCCAGTGAATGCACAGAGACAAACTTCCATCTAACTCCAGGTAAGTAAGCAAACCCCAAATGTCAAAATAAGGAATCATTAATGGGATAGTAGGCCTAACTGTAATGTAACTACTGAATTTCATATTGTAATCCCCACACTACCCAGCAGACATTTCCTCAACCTGCGTCGAGGCCAATAAGTTCAACAGACGTCGAGTCACAACGTGACTTTATTTCGATCATTTGCCAACATGAAAGCATTATCTTATGGGAAAGGTGGTTTCCTCAAACATAATTTTCATCCATGTTTTTGTTCTGGTTTAAAGATGTTGTACTTTGGGTAACATTAAAAAAAAAATGCCTTATGCACTTTATACCCTGAATGTTAAAGAGTATTAGGCCATGTATTAATGCTTGATTTAAAGTATTCATAATTAAAGGAAATATTATAAATGGCTCTATCTAGCCCAATATTGAGATCCTTTTGATTTAAACCAAATGATATCTAAATTTGGTGTTTAGCATGAGCCACATCCTATTCTACAGTGTGGGTGTAATTCAGTAGGAATTTCTGAATTTCTGAACACTTTGTGTGTTTATTCGGTTACACCACTGTAAAATAAGTTTTCCCTCAAAATCACCATTCCCTTAAGATTATGTTCTTATGTCGGCAAAGGGTCAAAATAAGTCACATTGTGGCTCGACATCTATTGGACGTAGTAGGCCTATTGACCTTGATGCAGTTTGAGGAAATGTTTGCTGGGATTGAGAAGTAAAGTCTAATGGTTGTAAATTAATTTATAATATATAGAGAGACATAATTATCTACATGCAGCACAAGAGCTGTGCTTGTTATAGGTTTTGTGGGTGTGTCGATGTCCAACTTTATGCAGGCGGCAGTGGAAGCAATCCTGAAAACCGCAAATCGGGGCAAACTACAAGGTAACTGAAATTTTTCTATATGTATGTGGTTGTTTAGTGGCTTGGCTTAAAAGTAAATTTTATATAGGTTGAAATAGTGTCTATGCAACGTTGAAACAATGTGGATTTATGTCGTCTATAAGCAGTTGAAACGTGGGAAGCCAACATCAGAAAAACTTTCATATCAGCTCCTCCACTAGACGCCATATCGACCTCCAGGACCGTTATTGATTTGACGTCTGATTGACGTCGAAACGTTTGGGGCAAACTTGTTTATCTTACTGTTGCTGGTTCATTATACGGAATGGTAGCTCCACATAAAAAGTGAGAATAAACACTGTGCTGTTTTACGACTGAAAACACGGCAGCAGATGAACCGTGCCAGTGATGGCTCTGCCGGGAAATGTAGAGAGAAACAAAAGGAGAGAGACGGTGCTGAATAATGGCGAGGCTTGTGTTTCACCCTCCAACCCTTCCAGGAAAGACATTTCACAATGGGCTGTTAATGCCACCTCTCTTTCTCGAAGCTGCCACCCCCCCACCACCACCCCAAAATGCAGACACATATTTGCTTTGTGCCTTTTTCTGAATGCTCAGCAATACAGTAGAATGTAATATTCAAAGTACCTTCAATATATGAGGTAATACACCAAGCATTCTATTTTAACTGCGGTTTCTTATTTGCTCACTGGGGTTGGACTTTGTAATAAATCCTCATATAGCTTCGGGGCTTGTCATATATTTTTCTTTCATTTCTTTGCTTTTCATTTCTTCCAGACGCCCCCATCCCTCTCTTTCTCTCACACTCTGGCAAAATCCCTGTTCTCTTTCAAGTGTTCTCCTAATCTAGTCTAAGAGAAGTGATCTCTCAGTTGACACACAAAAAAATCTTCTTTTCGCTCTCTCCATCCTCCTCCTCGCCCTTCTCTCCTCCAGCTTTTTTTATTTCTTCCACCTCTTGTTATTAGGCTGAGAGCTCACGATGACTAAAACACATGCTTAATCACAGAAGATCACAACAGCTGTTCCAGGAAGGTTTTCGTGATAGAAGGTTGCCGTGGTGACGGCTCGACAGGACGCTCTCTTTCTCTCTCTGTGGTGATTGGCGTCCCTTTTCTAATGCCACTCGAAGCTTGAAAAAGAGAATGACTCAGGACAATTTCGTGTTTTACTGCAAATGGCTCTGACAGCACATCTGAGCATTTTATGATGCGCTGGTGACTCAAGGGAGTTTGGAGAAAAGGAGGTTGCACAAGGGTCCCATGTAGGCCTTTAAATTATGCGTATAGTACCTGGATGAATGACAAATATCAGTTCAAGCGAAAATTATGATGACAGTGGCATTGATGGCTCAATTAAAATGCTTTTTTTTAATTTACAGAGCAATAAAAATCCCAAAAAGGAGTGGGGAACTGAGAGAGCATGAAGAATGTCTTGCATTTGTTTACAACCCAGTGATGTCTGTCTGTAAATGATAGCTACATAGTGTGACAGACTGCAAACATCTAGTAATTTGGCTACTTTAAAATGCGAGTGTGAATGATTACACTCGGTAGCCCGTTGCCAAGCCTAATTACCTTATTTAGCATTCCTTCTGACTCTTCATGATGTAAGGGCAGCCCACATAGAGCAGTAAGCATTTTGGCCTTGATGTTTGTAATGAGTTTCCACAAAAAGTGGAAAATTATGCACTATACGCATGTGTTGGAATATTTAGATTCGGCAAAGGGGACTGAACTCCCTTGATGTAAGTCAACTAACATTAATCTTGTTTTTAAAAGTAACTGCTTGCTGGCATGTCAACTGCAAGGTTCAAGCAAAGCACATGTCTGGAATTCAGAGCCCTTTAAAAGTTAATTCTCTGTAGTACTTGTAAGATGAGAGGAATGCTGATGGAACACATTAATCCTACATAAAGTTTGAGTGAATAGCTATTATTTGCTTTGTTTTTCAAATGTTAGCGAGATATTTCTAGATATTACATTCCTTTCAGCGTGTTGTACCTGAGTGTACAAGTGAGGTGCATATTTGGTTGTCAGCCCCTCCAGTCAGTAGGTTTGGACATTAAATACATAAAGTAATACATTTGAGATTATACCTAGAATATAAAATATCACGACTGCACAGAATATGGTGCTTTTGGGACTGACTCTTATCAGATTGAGGAAAGGTTTAACATCTAGCTATAAATCAGTATCCAGTAGACGCGAAATAACCTTTAGCACTTTTCCTCTGAATATTTAAACAGGATTGTGTAAATTGAGAATTGTGAAAATGTATACTATAGGTTAGGTTTTCAAGGTTCATTTATTTTTATACAACATCATCATTATACAACACAGAGTTGTACAATGAAAAGCAAGCTTCATTCTACACACACACACAAAATTACAGAAAACTATATGGAAAATACTAAGGCACCTGACTTACTCTGTCCCACACACCTTTAGTTCACCCACACAGGTGTTTTCATTTTGCTTAATTTGACCGCTTGTGCTTGATTGACAGCTCCATGACTCTCCTGTTAGTTTTTTTGCACCTGTTAGGGCAACACCACTCACATCTTTACGTTTCTTGTAACTGTTTGGAGTTTGGTGGCCTTTGCAAACTTGAAGCATGGCTCTGCCCAATCTCTAATCAGCCAGGTTTAAAACAAATGTTAAAATAGTGCTTTTGTTAATTTCAGTGTTTTTAAATTTCAATATAAATCAGTGTATGTTATTACTTTGTCTAGAGTGTATTTGGTTTTATTGTCACCAATATTACATCATAAATTTTGCACCAATGCAGGTTCCTGTCGGTCAAATGTTACCACTTTCTACACTAAAAGATGCATGACCCGTCTAGCTTCAGTGAATTTGACTACAAATTACCTAACACAGGCCTGTGCTCACACGCATTTACTATTTCTCATATCTCAAATAGGCTTATACTGTACACACACCTATTTGACATTTCCCCAATAATGATCTATTGAGGTAAATGCATTTTAGAAGTCATTTTCAGGCCAATCAGGCATCTCTGTCTTTATCTTTGTGCCGTTATCACTGCTCTAATGATGCATGAAAGTGCTTAACTCACTCACCTTGACAATGTGTAAGCGTGTGTGTGTGTGCGTGTGTGCCATGTTAAAGATGGAGAGAGAGAGAGTCAGAGTGAGCAAATGAAGAGCGAGATGCAAGTGAGAGGACGAGTGACACAGAAATGGCATGAGTGACACAATGAAGGAGAGAGTGTGCGATAGAGAGAGACAGAGATGATGATGATGTGTACTGCAAGTATCTTCTGTGAAGCTGCGCTCGGAGAAGTGAATCATCAGCTAGTGTATTGTTTGCAGATTACGTGTTCTAGTGGTTTGGTTTCTGCCACACACATACAGTAATCATGGTCATCAACAGTCCTGAAAATGACACCCTCTTCACACCAAGACAAATCCTGCCTGTGTGTCGACACTTGGTCAATTCTCTGTCTCTGAATATGACTCACTCTCATTGCTCAGCACTTATCACACTTCAGAGGATCGAGCGAACAGCATTTCCTGTGAAGGTTTGCGTAACTGTAGTGTGGGGAGAACTGAGGGGGTAACCGCAAGGGCTCGTGGGTGTTAAACTAATCTGACTGCTGTTGACCTTATATGACTATATTTTTCTTTCAGATACATGACAAAATGCCATATTTATGTGACACTGGCAGCAGGATGCCTGAACTTGCTCACCTAGCTACAGCCACTCTGAGCGTCAACTGAGGTCCAACAGGACTAAGAGCTCTGTGAGGCTGTACCTAGGTACAGCGGTGCTTTGAGCTAAATGCTAAAGTCAGCATGCTAACATGTGCACAGTGGCAATGCTAACATACTGATGTTTAGCAGGTTTAATGTTTACCATGTTCACCTAATTAGCACTAGGGCCGAAACAATTAGTCAATTAATTGATTAGGCAATCGAATTCATCAACAACTTTTTTTTAAATCATTTAATGTTAATGTTAATTTAATGTAATTTTCAAGCAAAAAAGCCTAATATTACCTATTTGTAGCTTCTCTGTTGTGAGGATTTGCTGATTGTCTTATGTGACAGTGAACTGAAGATGTTTGGGAAAATATTCGGCAGATTAATTGATAATGAAAATAATTGTTATTGCAGACCTAATTAGCACTAAACACAAAGTACAACAATTTAAATATTGGGCAAATTGAAATTGTGACCTGATGATGCCGCTACATGGAAAGTTAAGGAATCATCAAAGTCATTAAAATTTATCCTCTAGGGACCATAAATATCTATAGGAAATTTCATGGCAGAAAAGTCACCCAAGTTGTTTGGTGACTGGCTTCACCATCTAGGGACCGTGAACGTCTGTACAAAATTTCATGGCAATCCATCCAATAGTTTTGAGATATTTAAATCTCGACCAAAGTGGTGGAGCAACATAGCCATCTCTAGAGCTGCTTGTATGGCTTAAAAATACAAAATAAATCAAGATAGGCCGGGTAGAGTCACTCCAAGGCCAAAGGTACAGTGTTTACAGTAATAATAAGACAAATGGTATCTTAACCAGTTTTAATGCTGTAGCCTACATTTCAGCAAATAACATTTCAGCAGTGATGATTCCTCTCTATTTCCCAGCTCCTCAGCCCCCTCTTCTCACCTCTCTCTGTTGTCTAGGTTGGAATCAGTGGGTTTTTGGCTGGCAGACTGGCCAACAGATGCTGATTTGTTAAACCTGAGAAAGCACAGCGAGACTCCTGAACGCTGCCCCTTTCTCTGGCATATTTTCCTCCACAAGCCCACTTTGTGCTGGTGTGGGTGTACTGCAGAACAGAGTGGAGGGGAATCAAGTGACCAAATCTTTGTCTCAGATCCATCTGCCGAGGGGGAGGTGAGCGCAACTGGACTGTGTTCACACTTGACAAACCGCTGACTAATCCAGGGCAATTACAACACAAGCACATTAAAGCTCGGCGATAGAGATAGAAGTCAAATCCCTCATTTGTGAAACCGTGTGTGTTTAATGAACAATACCATTATCATCAGCACCATTGATCACACACTGAAAATCCATCCAGCGGAGGTGTCAGTCGACTTTACAGGAGTGTACAGTGTTTCTCACAGTGTCACAAACAGATTCATTATTTGAATTGTAATTTTCCCCCCATTGGCACAATTAATGAATCAGACTTTTCATCGTCACAGCTCAGTGGGACTGAACAGGTAGGGTTATTAAAAAGTCATTGACGCTTCACTCGGTGATCTCAGGCAAAGAACTAAATTAGATTGGTAATGTATGATTTCCCTCAACTGGTCATTACATTCACAGTTCATGAATCATGGAGAAGCAGAATGTCTCTGTACTTTTCAGGTTGTAAGCTAATATCAAGCCGAGAAATGTCAATTAAGGAGCTACTTCTGTTCTTTCTTAATAACAAACTTTCCCTCTCTTATGGAACATCATATGAAATCCTGTTTCATCCAAACAATTTCCTCATCTACTGTAACTGTGACATGAGGGAACGTCTTCTCTGTGCGTCTCATCTTCAGTGCTGGCATCATGTCTCCGCTGTTGACAGGGGATGAAGCAGCGTAATAGCTGTTTGAATTGATCCCCACGAAATGGCACGTCTTGGCAGATAAGGCATTGTCCTTGTCCCGCGATGATGGTTTGCCTTTTGAGCAGGAAGTGACTGTGAGTGGTGGATTTCACTTCCTTTCAGCATTAATCAGCAGAGGGGGATTTATTTTTACATCCTCTGTGCGATACTGAGTGCGCCTCCTGTCCTTATTTCCTAGGAAATAAGAAAAGTGACAGGCCCTTATGAATATTGCTGTTGGGGGGAAGAATGAGAGAATGAAGGAAAATTACTATAATATTCGCAGATTTTGTCTGCTTTATCCTTTGTCTCCTTGTTCTTGTTCTCTCCTTGTCTCCCACACTATGTCTTTGACGCCTCCATCCAGTGAAACTTTATCTTTGAATCTATTTAAAAGGAAAGGACATTTGCTTCTCCTGAAGGAGAAGTCAACAAGTCTTTTGGCCTCATCTGCTTATATTCCTCTATTCTTTCTGTCTCTCCCTTGTCAACCTCTCTACCCATTCCTTTCCCTCTAACTCAAGTCACAGGCCTTTTTTTTCCAAAATTCATTTCAGCCTTGATGGATATACTAAGCACCGGCGGCTTTTGATTTGGGCTTCAGATGCTGTCTGCGTCTCCTAACATCCACTTTGGGTGCAGCGCTCCATCACATTGATTTCTCTGAAGATGAAACTCTGATTGAACAGACCTCTCCTGGCGGCCGAGGGCCCCCACGTGTATCTTGCACTGTTACAGCATATGAAGGAGGAAGCACCCTATCGCTTGACTGGCAAACGACGTGAGGCCAACGAACCAGTGCACCTTATACTGTATGACCTATATTTAATGATGACTCTTTTATGTAGAATGAGTTCTGTCTCTTCCTCCGAGCCAAACTCTGCACTGTCAGGATGAAAGATACAGAAACGTAGTGTGTAATTAAATGGCTACATCGCAGACGTTTGCTCAGTGATGCTTACAAAGCCTGAAAGATAAAATCCCAAGTGACCCAAAGAGTAGAAATAGATTTTTTTTATAGTGTCCTGCAGTCTTTTAAAGCTTTTCAAATCACAGCTCATGTTTTCACACAGGACTCTTTGTACTTGGACAATGATTCTTACTTCCAATGCCAAGTTTCAGTGCCAATGCAGGAAGTAGTTTGCCCTCTATGTAATGAAGCAAAAACGAAGGGTGTCGCGGTTGGGATGGTGGATACATTTAGTGCGTTCGACCTTCACAGCAGAGCGCAGAATTCACATCCCATCTCAGACCAGACTTTAATGTTGTTTTTTAACCACAATCTCTCCCTAACCTTAATCTGAAATGTAGCTACCTTACCCATACAGTAGTAGCTAACAGCTTCTGAATGCTGATTTGACATTAGAACACCAATGCAAATTAATATCCATAGTTCAGGCTAGTCTTAGTGTATACATGCATGTTATTGTGCATGTGTGTGTGTTTGAATTTGCTAGTGTCTTGTGCACTCAGGCACATGCAGGTGGTGTGGAGGTGTGTCTGACATTAGAATGAAGGTAGCCTCTGCATAATTCAGATGAACCTGTCTCCCTTGGTCTCCTATATCCCTCTCTCTCTCTCTCTCTCTCACCTATCCTCATGTAACCCTCCCCATTTTAAATGTAACTCTCTCTTTCTCCCCCTCTCTGTATGCGTATCTTGAGTGTTTTTGAATTTCTTTCAGCACTTTAACCTTCATGAGATCATAATGTATCTGCACCATTCATGAGCTCTGATCGGGTTGTGTGCCCTGCTTCTTAGTGATAGCTCATTAAACCAAAGCAAACACATACACACACACCACAGTTTTGGTTTATTTATAAATTATTTAATCACTGGATTCTGCAATTATGCATGAATGCAATTAAGGCTCTAATTAAATACATGTGGTGACTTCTTCATTGTATCTAGGTCTTTATCCAGAAATAAATGGATGTTGGAAGGAATTAACAGAAGCTCTAATGACCTCTTGCTCATCAACGACAGAAACCTTCTTCTTTAAGTAGCTGCCTTATGAGGAAAGCTTCTCCTGGTGTGGTGTGATCCACCTGCTCTATATCTCAGGGGACATGCGTATACACACATACTGTAGACCTCTTCTTTTGTGAATAAAGTTGCAACTGCTGGTTCATGTTCACAGCACTGGTGTACCTTTACATGACCAATATCTTGTTTTGTAGTCTTCAGACCAAAGGGACTGCATTTCCAGGTTACCACAGTACTGTAATACTGCTACTGCATAGGGGATAGGATTGGATTAGGATCAATCAGCTCCACTCTTATTCTCTTTAAAAGCATTACAGGGATACAGACTTACATAGCTGCACCATACAAGCCTTTCCCAAGAGGAAACTGGTGTTGCTATCCAGGAGGTGCACAGTTTTAAAGCACAAATGTTCTGTATGGCACCATTTTGACTATTTTCTACTCACAGTAATGTGATCTGAGAGTAGCTGGTGTCATTCAGTTGGTTGAAACATTTATATCAAAGCCATGCAGAGGCCTTTCCTAACTAGGATTTGATATATTACAGATGTTTTGAACACATAAACAGCACTGCACCATCTGATCTGTATTACTGTCATCTGTTGCATTGCCTGCCCATTTCTGTGCAACAAACATTCATTTCTAAACAGACACAGGCAGTAAAGAAACATGATTTTGCACAATGAAATTGCTGCCCTTTCTTGTGCACTACTGCTTTTGACCTGCCTTGATTTTACACGAGCTTTTATTGTCAGCATTATTCAGTGAGGATCCTCCATTCAAAAATGTAATGATTGTTGCTTAGGACAAATATATCATTGTACATTTCAGTGTTTACATCTTACTCTCAGCCATAAACATTGCATGAATAGAGGGCTGTGTGCAAAAGCAGGGGGCTAAAGCACTGTGTGTTCCCAGTTGTGCCTTATGTCAACATCTGATCAAAGCAGCACACACATACATGCATGCATTGGGCTGCTTTAGTATACCCCCAGGGTACTGAGTAAGCCTGCTTCTTGATGTTCCCCTGATCGTTACATTTATCACATTGCATCAGTAGAAAATCCGAAATAAACCTTTTAACAGGCTTCTCCTCAGTAATGCAGTAAATAGGCTTCTTATCCTAGAGGCCAATGGGTTTATCTTGGTCTACAAAGCCCATGATACAGACTTTTGTAGTGTGAGTTGCAGGATTGAAGCAAGTAAAAGGTTTTTCATCGCTATGAATAGTCAGAAATATACAGCAAACAGGAATTTTTCTCTTGTGGACATTTTACAAATAATTTTAGAATGAGTTTGATTCATCCAGATGTTACTCATGAAACAGTGATTTTTTTCATAATAATAATGTGTTTTAAAGCTTCATCCGCTAAAAGCAGGGAGGTTTTCAACAATACATTTCAGACAATACAGTTTTAACAAACATCAGTAGTGCAGACAAACTGAAGCTTCTCATGTAACCCAACAAAATGACTTATTTTTGTACATTTCTGGAATGTTGATTCATGAATATTGTATTCTCATATTATCATGAGGTTTCTTTAATACGAAATTATTATAATCAAAGCCAGTAACAATGTTTTTTGTTTTTTTGAACAATCTCAGTTAGAAGATTTTTTTTGCAACATATACTTTGAAATCTGTCCAAAGCTTGAGGGGGTCTCTACCATAAACAGCAATCGGCCTTTGTCACAGACATTTTGACAAATAGCAGATAAAGCACAGGTGTAATTAATAACTGATTATTGCTGCATTCCATGAAGGTGTGAGTTCCAGGGCCCTGGCATTGTGCATGCTGGCTCACAGACACTTCAGTAGAGCAGAGTCCTCGTTATTGGTATTAGTTCCACCTGTGCTTTTTCTGCAATGACAAGTTACAATGTCTTCTAAAAAAAAAGACAAAGCCTATAATATCTGCTAAATTGAAGGTTGAAGTTGGGCTCTCTGCAGAATTGTAGGTGTATAGTATTTATTTTACACTTTTCATCGCCTGAAGAAAGCCCTAGGAATATCTTTTACCCTAATCCACTAAACAGCAAATACAAAGAAAGTGATGAAATCTACATAATTTAACAAACATCTTAAAGAATACCATTGTGCTGGGAAATTCAGACAGTATTAGAAGATGGCAATTGCAAATTTCAAAATCTTTCATTTTACATCAAGGTACAAAACAAGGATGTCCAGCTTCAGGACTTCTATTTAATCTAATCATTAAACCATTAGCTGAGGAAATAAGATCTGAAAAGAATATTAAAGGCATAAAAAATAGAAGTCAAATATATAAATATCAATGTAATGTGATGATATCATCATCTACCTAACAGATGTGGACTCCTCACTAATCAATATGACTCACTCTCAGGATACAAAGTAAATTGGGGAAAATGTGAGTTACTGCCTTTAAACAAACACTGCAGTATCACATATATATCAAATAAATAACATATTTAGGATAAAGAATTACAACAAATAGTTATCAAACACAAGATATAAATCTCACACAAATATTTAATAAAATAAAGTCAAATATAGATCAGTGGTCAAATCTTGCCATATCTCTGTGGGCTCGAGTGAACATGAGATTATTATTTATTGAAGATTTGCATAAAACAATGTCAACCTTTATATGGCATGGGAAAAAGGCAAGATGTTCATACTTAAGGATGTCTAGTTCAAACAAAAAAGGCGGACTACAGCTACCTAACGCCTTTTCACTATTATCTATCCTTTGGTTGTCAACAAGTTAGTGAGTGATTTGATGCCTCTATAAGTAAAGATTGGAAACACATTGAAGAAAATACATTACAAAGCTTAAACATTTACACGAAATGTCTATATTTTATGAAAACACTTCCAAAGGACATCATGCAAATCCCAACTCAAGTGTCATTTGACATCTTAAAATCATGTATAAAGATCCTTGAAATTAATGCAGCTACCTCAATAAATCAACCGCTATGGCAGAACTCAAATATAACAGTAAACAAAAAGGTTATAAAATGGAATAAATGGAAAGACAATGGTATCACTAAGCTCTATCACATATTCTCTAATAACTGTTTTAAGACCTTTTAATGAATTAATCATTGAGCATAATATCCCAAAAAGTGAATACTTAAATCACATCACTTTACAGCATTCTATTAAAAAGAATATTCCCATAAACAAATTTAACATTGACACACACACAAATTATAAAACATAATTTTTAACCATTTGTTGAATAAAAATATAGTTAAAATGTTTTATACAATATTAAACAAAAGCACCAACAATCAATGTAAGACTTGTGCAATGAAATGGAATCTGGGACCTTCATAAACTAGAGGATGATGTGTCCTGGAATGATATATGGAAAAACACAAGGCAGCCCTTCTGCTGGAAAAAAAACAAACTAAGGCAATTTAAAATACTTAACAGATTATATTACACCCCGTCACAGCTATACAAAATGGGCTTAAGGGATGACAGTAAATGTACAAAATGTGGTGCTGCTGAAGGAACTCTGCTCCATCTGTTGTGGGACTGCAATAAAATGAAAGAGCTTTGGTTTGGTATAACTAAGCAAGCGATGAGCCACACTAATATAGCCATTCCACTCGCACCACAATCATGTATTTTGGGAGATTTGCATAACTTCAGCAGAGTATCTTCAAAGAATAAAAATATCTTTCTCTCCTTATGTATGGTCACAAAGAAGGTAATCATGAATAACTGGATTGCTTTAAATACACCAACTCAGAAAGAATGGATCACTGAAGCAATAGAAATGATTAAGTTGGAAAAGGTAGCCTTTAGACTGCAAAATAATCAGAGAGAATGCACTGAAATATGGGCATCAGTGGAAAAGCACTTCACTATAAATACATTTTAAAAATAAAAGGTCCAAGTCCCCCATTTGTATTTATTTATTTTTCTTATTTCTGATTTAGGCTAATAACTGTTGTCTTCCTTTCCTGTCAGTGCTGCTTTACAGTATTAACATTGCATGTTACCTGTGCTGTAAATGAAAGTACAGTGAAAATTGAAGGATAGTAATACGTGTATGATTGATATTGTTGGAAGGGTGCATTAGTAAAGGGTGGGTTTAGGTTTGTAAATTTGTTTGGAGGGAGTTAGAAATGGTAGAATGGTAGGACTCACTTGTTTGTTAATTGTCAGTATTGTGTATCTTTTGTTTTTCTGTTTGTATCTTTTTGAGTTAATAAACATTTTAAAATGAGTTGGCAATTTCAAAATGACAAGGTGAAAGAAAATTGAATACCCTTTGTTTAAAGATATAATAATGCTAGGTCCAGCCAATATGTTATCAATATCATATCATATTGTGTATTTTTTTTTAATTATTAATATTTATCCACAATTTTAAAATGCAAATTAACAATGCAAAGCTATTGATCGGGCAATGATTTGCCCAGACTGATTTTTTAATACTTGAGTCTTAAATCCAGCAGAATATGTTAGCTGCTCTTCATTATCACGTATTCCATGAACATCAAACCAAATTCTTGTGTGACTTAACACCTAAGCAGATACAGTATTGTGAAATATATTATTAAGCTCTTCTGATTATTGTGGTATTTAGTTAGTTACTTATGTTTGTCCATATACATTCACCACATGCCATACTGCATCTACTTTCTCCACACGTGGACTCGTGAAATCAGCAAAGCAGAATGTAAACAAACTGGATAAAGCATCATCGAAAGAAATAAGACATTTAGTTTTTCTGCCACCGCATTACTGTTGGACGCTTTTTGAGTTTCTACAGTTTTATGTCAAGTTACGTTTTCGGTGATTCATGTACGTAGTGTAAAATCACATCGCTGTTTCCAGCCTGAAAAGCGAAACCTTGACTATTTGGACACTTGCGAGATGCCGTACTTTGGAATCCGGAAGTGTAGCCGCTGTCATCCATCCAAACAAACAAACAACATGTAAGCAACATTTTGACGACATAGACATTACCTACTATTATTTTTTTTTACAGTGTTCACTTTGAAGTTTGTGCAAGGGCTACTACCTGTTCTTTTGACAGTTAAAGAGACAGCATTTAAACGTTAACCAGCGAGTTAGCTAACCGTGAACGAAAAGTCAGCAGGGAGGCTATGGAAGTTAGCAAACTTCGTTGCGCTGCCACATCGTCACAAACTGACAGCAGGGCCGCAGTCATTGTTTTATTTTATTGATATGTTGTCAAGGTATTTGAGACGTTTATCTCGACTGTCTTGCTGCTTATCACTGTGCGTTAACCCTATTATCATTATTATTGTTATTATTATTAAGTCTAGCAAATCACACTGCTTATTCTGCTAAGGTATTCTTAGCTTATTCTTAGCCATTGTATTCTCCTATTAAGCCATTTTATAAGGTCAGGAATTTGTAAATTACGATAAAACTGCTCATTCGTATTCTACTGTTGTGCTCACATTAGCGTTAACTAAGTTAATGAGTATTTACTAATTCATCTGGACATGAGTAACTAAGAAGTGTACTATGTATAAGTTTGGATTGCCTGACGAATGGACGGATTGATACTTGTTAACTTGAGTTTCACTGCTTTTTGATTTGTTCACAGGGGTTGATTTCAGAGAATGTCATCAAGAGGCATAGTCCTCCATTTGCAAACCTTCTGTGCAAGTCTAGGGAAGGTGACTGAAGGAAATTTACTGTCAGAGACTTCAACTGCATTTGGATAAGTTGTTTTCAAGTCAGTCATGGCTCGGGAGGAAGAGGAAGAGGAAGAGGAGCTGACAGTCGATGGACCCAAGGAGGTGGACATGTTTACATCAGTGCGTTGCCTCGGTTACCTGTCCAGCGTCAACCTCCTTGTGGCGGTATGCGTTGGCATGTACGTACGCTGGGAGGTCACAAGTGAGCCAATGATTCTGGTCATCTTCATCCTTGGCCTCTTTGTCCTGGGGATAGCCAGCATCCTCCATTACTACTTTGCTATGGAGAAAGCCAGTCTCAGCTTGTTCCATTTGTGGTTTGGCTTTTTGCTCGGCCTTCTTTGCTTCCTCAACAGCCCCGCCTTGGATTCAAATGTCAAGGAACTGGTTGCCAACTATCTCCTCTTAGCCAGTATAATCATGAAAACATTATGGGCTGTAACTGAGCGAATATGCAGCTCCATCCGTTACAAACCCACCTTGCTAACATCAGCTGAGCTGTTGGAGCTCCTGGGATTTGGCATTGCCAGCACTACCATGCTTCTTCACAAGTCAGTGGCCATAATAGGCTTGGTTGTGGCCCTGGGGGCTCTCATTGTAGACCTGAAGATGAAATCCCTCCTGGCTTTGCCCAACCTGGTCAGTTTTTCCTTGGTTACCTCTCTTGTGTTCTTCCAGGCCCTAAGCATCACAGCCAACCCTTATGCCTTATGCTGCTACCTGGGCAGGCTGCTGTGTGAGCCAGTGTTGGATGTGTACTTCAGTGGGCTGGGGTCCAGCGAACGCTGGATACCAGTGCTCTCCCTGGGAAAGGTGTGGAGGAGGCTGTCCCTGCTGCCTCTGAGTCTGACTGAGCTGGCCTTCTTTGTCCTGGCTGCCTTAAAGGTACACTCAGCATTTTGCAAAAATTGTCTCGTGAAAAAATTGCCATTTCCATTATGTGAATCTTTAGGGCTTCTGTGTGACTTTGGAACTCAATCATTTCTTACAATTTGTAACCCTTTTGAAACAGTTTTTTTGAATGATGATACCGTGTTTTGTATAGCTTAGTTACAAAATTTAAGGCTGTGTTTAATGACACTTTTCTCTTGCCTTACATAGCTTGGCCACTTGGAGCTGTGGTATCTGGTGATCCCAGGCTTCTGCCTGTTTGGCCTTTTCTGGTCCATCTGCCACATAATTCTGCTGATCACAATATGGGGCTTCCACACAAAGTTGAGTGAGTGTCAGAAGACCTGGCGGGCCCAGCGATCCAGTAGCCGGAGTCTCAACCAAGTCATGGCCTCCAGGGGCATCCGACACTTCTGCCTCATTTCAGAACGTCTGGTATTCTTTAGTATGCTGTCAACGGTCATACTGGGGGCTGTGTCCTGGCAGGTAGGAGACACAAGAGAGATTACTACTACTTTAACTCATATCAGAAATATTACCATCAGAAATTATTATAGCCAAGTTTACAAAGCATCTAAAGTTAAACGGTATTTTGTTCATTGTCCCATAGCATATATTTTATGCAGTGAACATTTCTAATAGCATAGCAAGCATCATTATAGTCATGTTTTATTGCTGAGAAAGGGCCCTGCTCTAATTCTTCCTCTTACACTTTGGGTTTCATGACAAGATCTCTATAAACATCATACACCCATGTTATAAACTCAGGAGAGAGATGCTAGTGGCAGTGTGTCGTTAGTAGTTGCTCCCCAAGCCGAGGCACTTCTGCTCTCATGCGGAACCAATTTAATTAGCACTTTAATATCTCTATCTACTTGCATAAAGAGCAGCAATAACTTATTTAGCCTTATTAGACGTTTACTGTGTAAGAGTCTCATGGGCCTGAGCCCTAATTTGAGATCCGCACATTGTTGATGTCAGTTGCAAATTTGCCTGAGAAAGTGGCAGCTGTCTGCACTCACATATGAGAAAGTTAGTGTGTGTTGCTCTTGTGAGTGGTTTTTGATGTTTTACAGCTTTTTATTTGCCTGTGCTCTATGTGGTAAACCACTTAAATCCATGTAACTCTCATGCACACACAAAATAACAGCGATGGCAGTACAATTTAATGCAGTCTCAGCAAGAAAGGTGTTGATTCAACTCTATGCAAATGTTTAAGGCCACAGTTTGGGGTGTTACATTAGATTTACTGCTTTCTGTTGAAATAGATATTATTTATATTGTGTGTATTATATTTTCCTTTTAAAAGTCTGCGTGGAAATGCATTTGAAAGTGTGGATTGACTGAAAAGCAGAATAGTGCTTTTGTGCAATTGTATAGTAATGACTTCCCTAATCGGAAGTCAGCTCATGAGCATCCCCCTACTCCCACAGCTTGGGGTCCTCTCCTGGAGAGGAGAGTATAATACATTTTAGGGGTATACAACTTCATAAAAGTTCAAAGAATGGGTGTAACACATTTTTCAACTCAGGCATACCCTAGGCAGTTCAATATATTCTGCAAACTCAAGTGTGGTTCCACTTAACCATGGAGGTATTGATTTGCATTCTCAGATACATTGCCATGCTATGAAATCACAGTGGCTTTTTGCCGATGCTAAATTGCATTGTGTACCATCACGGTGAAAAATTGGTTGCACTTAAAGCCTAACAGTGCTTTGTAGCACAAGATGTGTTTTATGTCATTACATGGTATTATGTATTTGCAGTGGTGGAAGAAGTACTCAAATCTTTTACCTAAGTAAAAGTTGCAATACCACAGAGTACAAATACTCTGTTACAGGCAAAAGTCCTGCATTCACAATGTTACATTTTAAGTATTTGCATCAAAATATACTGATCATCAGTTTAATGTTGCAGCTGGTAAAGCTGGAGCTAATTTTAATTACTATATAAATGCTGCCGGGTAACTTGTGAATTTCCTCCCAGGGATCAATAAAGTCTTCTTGATATAATAATACAGTTACTTATTTGTTGATTATATGTTGTATTATTAAGCTGAATCTGGAAAGTAACTAGTAAAAGTAAAAGTTGTCAATGAAATGTAGTGAAGTAAAAACTATAATATTTCCCTCTGAAATGTAGTGGAGTTGAAGTATAAAGTAGCAGAAAATTGAAATACTTCAGAAAAGTACAAGTACCTCAAAATTGTACTTAAGTACAGTACTTGAGTAAATTCTACAGGGTCAAGCCTAGCCAGAATGTACAGAATCAAACATTGTAGTAATTATTCTGTTCTTAATGGATCCTTGTGATGTATGTTTAGTCTGCTGTCATAAACTGCATTGTGTCTCCATTTAGTTAGGTCCTGTCATGTTTTGTCCTGCAGCAATAACACTGTGTCTGTCCCATATTGTATAACTGTCTTGCAAAGTGTCACCACCAATTTACTGGGTCTGATTGCTTCGGTCCAAGCTGTAAGTGATGAATGAAAGTGACTCTGATTCTTTCGCTTTTTGCAGCCCTCCAACGGTCTCTTTCTCAGTGCTCTGCTGGTGGTGCTGCCTTTGGAGTCTCTGGCCCACGGCTTGTTCCACGAGCTGGGCAGCTGCCTGGGGGGAACCTGTGTTGGCTACGCCTTGGTCATACCTACTGCTTACTGCAGGTACTGAAGAGAGAGGAGACACAGGAATATAGACATGCATACAGACTAACACAGACAAACTTGCATAGACTTCAATTACCATTTGCTGTAGCAGCAAGCAACAGCATAGCTTTCAGGCGAGTGGTGCGGCAGCAGGCATGCAGCAAAAGAGTGATCAGCAATGACAGCTTAAGCACACCGTCATGATTAAAAGGGTGCGTTGGATTTATGATGCAAAGAGAGGAGTATGGCATGTGAGTGTCATTGCGACTCGAGTTGGGCTGCCTGAACTAGCTTGCAGGCTTCGCTTTATTAATCATTCAATCTATAAAATGTTAGAAAATAGTAAAATATGCCTGTCACAATTTCATAAAGCCCATGGTGCTGTCCTCTAGACGTTCTGACCAACAGTCCAAAACCCAAAAATATAGTTTACTATTGTATAAGACAAAGAATAGACAAAACCTCACAAATAAGCTGCAACCAGAGAAAATGTGTGTGGTGGGGGGGTTTATTAATTAATTAGTAGTTTTTAATTAATCAATTATCAGTGTAATTGCAGATTAATTATTGACTAAAAAGTAATTGAGTAATCATTTCTGTAGTACTCTTGAATGTTTAACATTTTGTTAAGGTCTCTATCACAAGTATATGCACTCCTACCTTGCAGCGATTTACCTATTTACTTGCCAGTTATGCATGACTTTGTTTGACAGTCTACATACTCAACTAATCACAACACACACAGACTACACAGCAGCAAAACACACCGCATTTACACATATAAACACACACTGGACCCACTATGCCCCACGTCAAAGCCTTTCTAGGCATCCCAGGCGCTGGTAAATGTAATAACTCATTCCAACTCCCTCCTCAGTTAACACAAAACCAACTGGATAAATAGGCCAATAACTATGCATAAACATGCCGCTAATGTTTGGGCCCTTAAGGGATCATTCCAGGGCTCCCTCTGCAGCATACTAAGTTGTTCAGCTGGAGCAGTTAGCCATTAGCTGCTGCTGCCTCACCCAATGCCCTCTCACTCGGCCAAGTGTATTTTAAATAGCCTAGTTAGTTTTGATGATGCCGACACGTCTCCACCTAAACAGCAGAAGCTAGCTGTCAGTTATACGTTAGTGTTTCCATCTTCGAGAGCCCGTCGGGGGTCTTGAAATCTTGCCTTTGGAGATTTTTTGGCTGGTATATATATTCATGACCACTCTGTGTATATTGAACCTTTTAACTGATGGTTAGCTTTAGCATTCCGATGGGATACCAACCTTGCTGGTGTTTAACTCTCCAGGTGATTTTGGATGCAGGCCCATGTACTATTGGAGCTGTGGACGCTCTGTATGCAAGGCCATATGTGCAGAGTCCATAGGGAGGACTGACAGCATGATGAGAATGCAGCAGTGTATAATCGGCTGTTTGATGGCTGCAGATCATGTTTTCACAATGACAAGAGCCCCACAGGGAGATTAGAGAGAGAGAGAGAGGTGAGAAGGGGAGGCACGCAGGGTAAAATAGGGAGGGTGAGAGGACGGGAAAGAAAACACAAGGAGAGGACTGAGGTTGTAAACAGTGAGGGAGGGTGTTGGTAAAAGGGACAAACAGAGTAAAGGAAGGGAAGGAATTGTGTAAGAGGGGAGGGGTGGAGCTCTGAGAGAGCTGTGACGAAAAAGACAAGATTTTTTTTAAGGATGAAAGAGAGAGTGTAACAGTGGAAGATGTGGTCTGAATCTCAAACTACAAGACTTCACTACCCTGGGCACCATGAGATCTGAAAAGATCACATGGGTTTTAGTCGAACGGTGAGCTTGCGAAGCCGTGCAAAGGTTGCAGCATGTCATTTTCTAAGCAAATGTAGTATATCCTTATTGCAGGCTTTTAAATTATGCCAAAAATAGTCTTTACAAAATATAAAGAAAATTGTTTATCTAATTCTTCAAAAGCACACAAAATAATATACAATGAAAAGCTAGCTAAACACAAGGAGTGTCCACATTAGATAAAGATAAACTTCCACCTGTCCTTGTCAAGGTGAGACTGAAGCTAATAATTGGGGCACAGGGTATAATATGATGGCAGAGTTATGCAGATGTCTATAAGAGTGCACTATGACTTTGCCATCCGCTTGGCCAGAGATGGAAAGAAAATGTATGGCTGCACTGAGCTGCTAGCCTTGACTTTGTGTGTTATCATCTACTTGTTAATATCAGGCAGGGCTTTGTGCCACATGCATCCATGCACACTTTTATAAAATCACTTTGCTCTCAACTATCTCAGTGACTCACTAACCTCAGTTCCCATTTTCATTTCTTGTCACCCTGCTCAATTCCCCTCTCTATACCCCCTCCTTTTGAGCCATTTTCTTACTTTCTTTTCACTCCTGACTCCCTTTACATCCCTGAGGCTAATGTCATTTCCTTCAGCTCTCCTTTTCCCCATCGCCTTTCATCCTCTGCTTTCTGTCTCCTCTCTCCCCCGGTGATGCAGACAGCTACTCCACCCTGGTGTGTCAAACTATCAACTCACTCATTCATCTCTCGTTTGCTTGCGCCCTGTCTTTCTCTGCCACCCCTGCTTCTGACAAGCCACCTAACTCGCGTCTCCCTCGGAGTAGATAAAAAAAGATTAACATCTGAGTTTTTCTCACATCCTCTCATCTCTCTGTTTTCTGTCCAGCGCTGATGGCCAGCCCACTCTCCTACCACCTGAGCAGGTACAACAGCTGAACCTGCGCTCCACAGGTATGCTGAACAACGTGCAGCGCCTCTTCTCCCACCACATGATCCAGACGTTCGGCTGTGACTACTCCACCAGTGGTGTCACGCTGGAGGTTGTGCTGACAAAGCTGCGCAACTTTATGGAGCTTCGTACAGCAGACGGGCCCCGTCATGACACCTATCTGATTTTCTACAGTGGGCACACACACAAAGGCACCGGGGCTTGGGCTCTGGCAGGTGAGACCCCACATATTTTGCTTTTTCTTTACTTTCTTGGAAAATGATCAGTCCTCACAGTTAATTCCCCTCTCTTACTCATTCGTTTAATTTCTGTGGATGTATTAGGGATCCAATCTTGAAACTTAGACCAGTAATTTTCATGCTTATTTCAGCTGACGCTGATATTTTTCATTTGACTGCAATACCACCATGTGCTTACCATTCTAGGCAAAGCAAGGCAGTTTTATTTATATAGCATATTTCATTACAGGTAGCCTCACTGTGCTTTACATTAAAGTGCATACAGCAACAAATATATATTCACATATTTAGTCAGCTGCAACACCTGGACATTACATTTTGAGATTGAAAGTGTGTGAAAAGTAGTTAGTTAAAAGTAACGAATAAACAGGTTAAATAGTTAGGTAAATATAATGGAGAAACAGTTGAAATAGGTATCTAATAGTCAGTCACTAAACAGTTCTGGATGGAGTGCTGCTCGGGTGTAAAAAAGATGTCCCTCTGGTGGTCTTCAGTTTGGGGATCCTACTAGTTTAGAATTGTTGAAGAAATCTGAGGCACTCAAGAGGGTAGTGATTTAAAAAGCCTTTAATA
Source organism: Siniperca chuatsi (assembly GCF_020085105.1). Taxonomy (NCBI): domain Eukaryota; kingdom Metazoa; phylum Chordata; class Actinopteri; order Centrarchiformes; family Sinipercidae; genus Siniperca; species Siniperca chuatsi. The sequence continues at coordinate 13,541,251 of NC_058064.1, forward strand.
TCTCATGGCTATTTAGTCATATTATTAAATGCTTTTTAGTCATTTAACTGTTACTATGACTTAATAGCCATGAGATATTAAAGGTTTTTTAAATCACTACCCTCTTGAGTGCCTCAGATTTCTTCAACAATTCTAAGATTGCTGATATTGTTGGATAAATGATTATAAAGGTAAAGGTAGTGGATAAGTGGTTCAAATGGATGGCTACAAGTAATGGATACAATTTGAAATAGTTAAACGTAATTTATGAAGAGTTGCATTGTTAGCTAAAAATACTGGATAAATGGTTAAAATAGATAACTTAAAGTAATGGATAAATGGCTGAAATGTCCAGCTTCTATCACTCCAAGTGATAGTAGTACAAATATAAGCTTGACCAAACTGACCTAAACATTGACTGTTCAATTGAATTAAAAAAAAATACTGTCTTTTGCATAAAAAATAGTGTTAAATAAAAAAAAAAACGCTTCATCATGATTTATTATTGAACATCACATTTGAGTATCTTAATTCACTAAAGAAGATGAGCACAGTTACTTTAACTTTCATGTAGAGCAAGAGTCATTTATTTTTGCATTTTCAAACGTCTTTGCTGTTGCTTTCACAGCAGGTTTATCTATGAAAGCGTTCCTGTAGGATGCTGACAGTCACACTGTTGCCTCAAGCAAAAACAGTATTTGTAAACATCAAAAAGCTTACATTTGCCAGCTTCAATCATCCCAATGAACAGTAAGGTGGATATCAGTAAGATGGATATCAGTTTTATCTCTTCAAAGTTGGCTAGTAGTTATCACAAATAAACAGTTAGTAATTACTGAAGTAGTATTTTCTCCAGCGCTGTTGTGTCAGATGGCATTTGGTTGATATTGTATTCTCCCTGCAAACTGGATTTGCATTACAGTCTGATTTCCATCCTTTTCATTTCCCCTCCTCTCAGTCAATCAGAGTCCGATTTGCACAGATCAGACGAGTAAGCCAAAAAGAGTTCAAATTGCTGTGAAGGACTGGGCACAGAAGTTTGGTTCCAGCAGAGAAGATTCTGTGAAAGTTGCAGACGGTCTGCTGTGACACGAGCATTCCCTCAACAGAAATGGGAATCACAGCAGGTTAACACCGTGTCGGCTCCAGCTCCTGTGTTCAGAGATTACTTGACACATTATCTCTGCGTGCTGCTGCAAACAAGAAGAAAAAAAATCCCCATTGAAAAGATAATCACTTCCCTGTGTCACCATCCTGAAAGGACATTTTCGGTCGGTGTTCAGTGGATAATTGTACACATTTTGAAAAAGTGGGGCTTGTTTTGGCAGAAATCCAAATTGGGAACAGTCACTGATTTCAAGTCATATTGTCACTCTGATTCCTACAGTTATAAAGACTTTGTGTGGCAGTGTTGTGCAGTCCTAAAGTGTATTGTCTTTACTCTGTTGATCACAGTGGATACATGCCTGCAAATTGCTTTAGTAATGCAACAGCAGTGTCTCCAAAACGGCTTGTTGTAGATTTTTAGGCATGTGGAAGGAGCCCAATTTCCTATGCAAATATAAATCAGTCCTTGGTGGAGTTGCTCTATGTCCAGCAGCAGTAGGAGTCATTTTTCTCATCAGCTCTTATTTACATTGCACTTTCCTATAATAAATGATGATTTTGAGGTAACAGAAATAATTCGGTACATCTGTTGGCGAGGTACCACAGCTCTGATCTTTGTACTTTGGATCTGCCATCTGGAAAACGGCATCTTTGTCCAGTTTATGTGGTTGTGATGACAGCAGTTAGACAGACAGACACACAATCCCGCAAGTGAAAGTTGACAGGGTTGATCCCTGCAAAGCCAATGTGTCCATCAACAGCCCTGTGTCCTGCTGAAATGTCCTTGAACACAACACTGAACCAACGGTGGCTCTATAACCACCACTGTACATCTCCTATAAGGGAGTTTTAGCTATGTAAAAACATAAAAATGCAAATGAACCTGACACATTCCGCAGAGATGTGTAGTTCAAAAAGAGTTTAATCTACAAAACATAGGGGTACATACTTAAACAGTGATTTATCATTCTCTCCCTTCCTTTTCCATTCTCTCTTCCCAACACTTCATCACTCCTCTTTCTGTCACTACCTTCTCCATCTCACTATCTAACCTTCTGTGGTGCAGGAGGTGAGAGCCTCCACCTGGCCCAGTTGCTGGAGTTGTGGAAGGAGAAGAACGCCGGCCACTGCTCCCGTCTCATCCTCGTCCTGGATACTGAAAACTCCCTCCCCTGGGTGAAGGAGGTGCGTAGGGTGGAGGGCGTCCATGTAGCCGTGCAGGGGGCTGAGCTGTCCGCCGCCAGGGTGGACCCAGAAGCTGGAGACATCCCCTTCCTTGGGGAGTTCACTTCCGAATGGGTGGAGTTTAACTGCAACCCAGACAGCGACACTCAGTGGTCAGAAAAAGGAAGGACTGTGATGGCCGCCTACGGCGTGTCCAAACGCTGGAGCGACTACACACTTCACCTGCCCACTGGAAGTGATGTGGCCAAGCATTGGAAGACCCACTTTCCCAAGGTTACATATCCCATGGTGCACCTCTCCAACTGGTGCTGTGGCCTCAACCTGTTTTGGTTATGTAGCGTTTGTCTGCGCTGCTTCAGGAGGTGTAAACTAGCTTGGTTCCCACCAGCTGTACTGGACACTGGGCAGGGCATTAAACTGGTGCACTCTTAGAAATGAGGGAAGTTGACATGTACATTTTGACTCTGGTAGTTTGTGTTTTAACAGCTGGGCTATGAGGTGGTTATAGAAAGGAAAAGGAATACTTCTACACCTATAATACCAGATTTAACCCCAAGTAAAATGTGGCCTTCTGTCAGAAAGGTTGTTCAACTCCTGATGCAGAGACATTGTGCTGATGATTTTACAGCAAAACACTATAGTGATCTAAAAAACAGTTACAATGGATAAAACCATATTAAGTACATAACTATGTTTTTTTTTTTTTTAAGGATGAGGTTAAAAAAAAATAAAGACCAAATAGTGTGTTTCTGTATAAGTTTTTATATTTCGGAGCCGTGTGTTATTATGTTTTTGAATACTGTTTTTGAATATTATTTCTTTGGAAAGGGTTTTTTTTGTTATAACATGGCTTCTTTTTTTTACAGCAACATATAGTGCCTTAAAGTGCCTTGAAATTGGATTTGGGGTCATCTGTAATATGGATGCCTAATGTTCTATATGTAAGTGTGTGTGTATATGTGTGTATATATATACACACATACACACACACACCCTCGCCTTGCCTCTTATTTATATTTAGAGGATTTAGCTCACACTCTTAACTTAAACTATGTGAGCAGGGAGAGGCTCGGTGTCTTCCTAAAGCCTTTCAACAAGATAGACAAAATGACTGTTGTGGGGCTGAACTCCATACCCTCTGGTTACGGGACAGTATAACCACCATGCCAACCTGCCGCTCTTGCTGTGGGATCTTTTCCTCATCACTTTCGAACAGTTTAGATATGCATTGACTCCTGAATTGAATAAACAAAGACGCATCGGCTGTGAGGTAGTATATAATCACTAGACGCTGGCCCTGTATTGTGCCTCATCCTGTTTATCTACACAAATTAATTCAAGTTGAAGAAGTCCTTTGCTTTATAAAAACACAGTACATTCAAGTTCTGTAGCTGTTGTCCTTGCCATGCTGTGAAATAGTAACTCATGCAAAACAACAAATCAAGAAGCTCCCAATGCTTTTTATTGCTACACTGACCTTAGGAACTGATAATGACCATCCTTTATTTCATACTTGTTTTGCTGTGTTGGCTCTCTCTCCCACACATCCCTAAACTCTGGAGTGGATTGCTGCCTTAAGGTTTGTGTTTCACTGTGGTGTTTCCAAGAGGTCAAGTGGCATTTTCCACATGCAATTCCCCATGTGCCAAAACTAAACTTGGATAATAAACTGATTTAAATATTGCTGTCTGAAGTAGTTGTATGAGAAATGTATGGAGGGAATACAAACAGACAAGTCTGATTAAATGTAAATAATAGAAGAGAAAAACAATAAATGGGAATAGAAAGGAGAAAGTAAGACATGGTGGCAGACAAGCGGCCAGGCTCATTTAACATGCTGGCTTTACAGACACTGAACAAACAGACTCTTCTCTGTGGAAACACTAGCATTGCCTGGCAAATATTAGGATTGTGAGCTGAAGAAAAATGAGAGAGTGTAAAGGGAAAATTAAACAATACATGACACAGTATCTCTGAGGGATTTGCTCACAGAGCTTTCACCTCAGTTAGTCGCAGTGCCTGGCTGGACATGTGTCCAAGGCGCTGCTGGGTATTTAACTGGTCTCAGAAAGCAGGGCTGTGACCTGGCTCATGCCTGAAGGGCGCTATTAGGCACAGAGCAAGGTTTGGGGAGACCTTGGAAAGATGAAAGCTGACATTACAAGCAACATTTCATATCAGCTTTCATCTATAACACGCGATAGGGAGAGCAGAGGAGAAAAATGGCATGAACCAGAGCAACCTTTCACCACTCTTAACTTGCTGTAAATATCAAACCATTAGGCAGGTATGAGCAATAAGCTGAATATTCACAGTGGCAATTGGTGAAAAAGAGACAAGTGTAAATGCTGTCTTGTGTGGCCATTCTTTTACATTGCTGTTGCCTGCAAGCTGCGGTTATAGCTAAAGTCATGGACTCGTGTATATATGGTGGGAATCATTTATGAGATTATTTGATTACGGGCTGGATTCATCTCCTAAACTGGATTAGGTAATAAAAGAGCCAGCCGCCTCTGAGGGCCCATGTGGATGCGCTGAGTCAGAGCCCGCCACACACTCTCAAACACACACATCAACACAGATACATGCATACATACAACCACACACACCAATTCTCTACTGCCTTTCTCTGTTCCTATTTCTCTTCAGCTGAGTCTCTCGTCTGTGGGTAATTACAGCCTGTCATGGGGCGTTACCTTCTAATGCAGGCAAAGTTATGTGCCTGACGCTTGCCTGCAATTTATTTGGGGAAATAAATGTGCTTTTATAGCCAGAGTTGAATTTTAGTGCAGGGACTGGAGCAGCAAACACATCAGCTGTTCCTCTACTTTTGCTTATTCAAATCCATTTGAAGGCACAGTGGGGTGGCAATTTTATGTATTTTTCTTGAATACGATTTTAACTTCCTTAAGCCATGTTTTGGGCCCCTTATTTAGTGTTTAACCATTGGTCTATTCATTATTATCTTAAAGGATGTCTGAACTCTGCAGGGAAAACTTGGTTTGATAAATAATTTGTTTTCTATGATTCTAAAGCTAAAATGAATGTTAAATAGTGTGCTGCAATTTTTCAACCTAGACATCTTGCATCACTTCAACAACTCAGTGACATTGAGAAGGCATCCATTTTGAGCTAAATGTACTAGAACCAGATATATACATAAATGCTGAATGTCCCCTTTTCTCTTGCTCTCCTGAAACAGAAGGAGTAATGGGATGAGAGATTACAGATTCAGCAGCATAACTGTTCCAACTTTTGTGCCCTGCTTTTCAGGAGGCCTGCTCGCTGTGGCTCGCAGTAGGTCCGACATTGAAATGTCAAAGTCATTATCTCAAATTACAAGGGCTGAGGATGCGTTTAGTGGCTCTTTAACCATGCAACGCTCCCTACTATGCAGACAATCCTTTGGAAGAGGCTGCCAAAATCTGCCTGTTCTCACTCAGGCTTCTCTTTCAACATAGTACTTTCTCTGAAATACATATGGTCATTTATTATCAGATAGTTTGCAGCAGACAGTACATTATTTGGCAGGACGCTGCACATGATTAACTTCCTTCCAGGATGTTGGAAAAGAAAATGTGGCCATACTTCTCAGGAGAACAAGGATTGTTCAAGGAATAGTTTGACATTTTTGGGAAATACACTTTTTCGCTTTCTCGCTGAGAGTTGGATGAGAAAATTGATACCACTGTGATGTCTGTACGGTAAATATGTAGCTGGAGCCACCCGCCGGGTAGCTTAGCTTAGCATAAAGACTGGAAATGGGAAAAAGCTAGGCTGGCTCTATCTAAAGGTATTTGGATGCGATTTCTACAGTTGCCATGGAGACTCCAGCCAAGAAATACCCTTGCACATAACTCCCTGCAAAACGGCAAATTGTCATTTCTAAACAAACAAGATATAATGTGCTAATTAGTGAGCTTTAGAGGTGCTAGTTGGCAGATTTTGTTACCTCTGGACAGAGCCAGGCAAGCTGATTCCGCTTGTTTCCAATTTGTGCTAAGCTAAGCTAACCAGCAGCTGGCTGCAGTTACATATTTGCTGTACAGTTGTGGGAGTGGTATCAATCTTCTCATCTAACTCTCGGCAGGAAAGCGAGAAGCATAAATCTGAAATGAATGAAACTAGTTTTTTATCTGGTGTACATGAACATGATCAGGCTTTTCCAGCAGGAATCAAGTACTGCTCTAACTGGAAGTTTTGATCCCCTCAACATTCACTTTCAAGATAAGAATATCAGCTAAAATGTATAGATTTTCAAATTCAAGGCAGAGATGTGAAGAGATTATTCATGGTACAAGGATTGGAGTTACTCTGGGCAAGGATTTTCAAGTTGATGCAGAAGGGGGGAAGGGTGAAGCAGACCTTGTATCCTCAGTTATTACATAAATGCCTTCTTGTAAAGTGAAGGTCAAGATTATGGCAGGATAAAGGAATGAAGTGTATTTTGTGCAGTATTGTGTGGGCAAGCATCTGGGCTGCCTTGTCCTGTTGTCATCTTGGCCCCATAAACACATAAAGACCCCTTCACTGTCTTATCTGGATGATAGAAAAAACTCAGCTTAATGCTCAATATAAATGCACACAGCTAACACTGGAATCAGAATGTGAACACATGTAGAAGAAATGAAGGGCCCATGACATCTAATCACACAGTCTGAGGTGTTAATAGGACCTTTTCCAGGTGTGTCATCAGTATGGATTTTGAACCTTCCTTAATCAAACTGAACTGCTCTGGATATTGTCTCTTATAAGCAGCCAAATATACTTAGTATGAGCCAGATGATGCCGATATGCTTGATTCAATTAAAAGTGTAAATCGGAGGCTAACAAGACTGTCAGCACTGTGGGATCAGAGGTTCGGTAATTAGCTTTGTTGTCACAGTTGGTTTGAGATGGGACAGGGCTAGGCTGAGCTAGGCTAGTGAAACAGATAAGTTTCCTATTATGATCTCACAACTGGGAGCCCAGTCATCTTCAAAATCAGCCAAAGCAGGCTTCTCCTGCTAAAGGGAAATATCTTTTTATGTCACCTGAGAGTTGGAATAGTTCAGTACACAGCCTTTTTTAGTGTTGTTTGTTGAGCAACAAACATTTCACACATTTCATTGTGCAATCAAGTCATTTACTCTCATTTGCACATTACTTCTGCTATTTTGAAGACTAAACCTTACTAAGAGAATTTCTTCAGAAAAAAGTTGCAAACACAAAAAACCTCTTAAGGAATGGATCGACATTTTGGAAAATATGCTTATTTGCTTTCTTGCAAAGAGTTAGATGAGAAGATTGCTCTCACGCTCATGTCTGTACGGTAAATATGAAACTGGAGCCTGAAGCCTTTTAGCTTAGCTTATCATAAAGACTAGGAACCGGTTTTTGGACGGATTTAACAAACGAGATAAACTGTATGTGTTAACTATCACATACCCCTTATACCCCTTTTTCCAGTCTTTATGCTAAGCTAAGCTAACTGGCTGCCGACCCCTGCTACATCTTTACCATACAGACATGAGAGTGGTATTGATCTTCTAATCTAATTCTCTGCAAGAAAGCGAATGAATGTATTTCCCAAAATCTCTGACTATTCCTTTTATGCTTTTAATCCTATAAAATTGATAATGATGGGAGAAACAAAAGCTGTTATGTTATCATTAGGTTTATACTCAGCCCTAAAGGGGAGGTTATCTCTACTCTACGAACCTGTATGTTATTATGGATATAGGTGGATTGTGGCAGACTGGAGTTGACAGGACTGTTCTGTGCAGCGTTTGAATGTCCTTATGAAACTCGTTATTGAGCAGAATTTGAAGTCAGACAGAAAGTTAGCCCAGCTCCCTGTGCTGTCTCTCTATAGACTCCTATCCTGATTTGAAAAAATCCAGTTAATGCGATCTTCAGTCTGTCTGGCTGCCGGTAAGTGGGTTATGGAGCTGCACTGGGGGTCTCTTCTCAACCATGACATAACAACGCACTCAGGCACTGACTTAAGACATACCTGTTTACTGCCTGTAACAAGCAGTCAAATAGCTTTAAGTGTAGCTCAGGCATTGAGAAAGGTTGGGTTGAAGGGGGATTAAAGGATGGCTGCAAGATTTACAAGAGGCCTTTTGCTCTCCTGCATGTTTATCAGGGGTTGTGTTTACTGTTGTGCTCTTAGGCAATTGTTTGTCTTGTAGAGGTGTACCCTTGTGTGTGTATGTGTGTGCGTGCAGCCTTTTGCACATTCAAGAGACATTCAGAATTTATACCATGACCTTTCCCTAGAGGAAGAGAAAATCCTAAAGGTGATTCAAGTGGAATTTGTACTCTGAATAATAAAGGAATCCTTGTGTGAAAAGAGCCAAAAATTCTGCACAATTGTGGCCAAGGCTTCATTATTGGTGCACATACGCTTGTCCCTAACCTGCTGGTTTTGTGATCGTGTGTGTGTACATGCATGTGAGAGCGTGCAAGGATGTGCACACATTTCCCCTCTCTTTTTCTGTGTGTGCGTAGTGGCAGCAGAACCCCAGGGGGGTCTAGCAGGAGCTCTTTTGATTGGCGCCTCACAGCTGGCTCACGATGTTAGCCAGCCGGGCTCCGAGTGAAGTGAAGAAAGAGAGAGTGAGAGGCAAAAATGTGAGGAATGGAAAGGAGAGATGACCCGATAAATAGTGGCAAAAAGAGAAGACAGCTCGTATCGGCCTCCTGTACAGCCACAAAAGGAGAAGAGAAAATCAGGGATAGGAGAAAGAGGAGAGAGGCATCAACAGTGAGGAAAGAGGAAAGATGGATAAAGATAGATGGAGGAGGGATGGAGGCAGGCAGGTGTGCCCATGGCTGTGTATCAGAGTAAAGCAAGCGGGGAGGAAAGAGTACACCTGTCCTTCAGTGATTCACATACACTCTTTGACTCAGGAACTCTCAGATATATTCCTGCCCACACTCAACGCATGTTGTATGCACAGGACACAAAGGACACATATATGCTTCAAGAAAAATGCTTAGTGTTTGTCTCAACAGATGGTATTGCCAGGGTTTTACTGTGGGATTTAAAGGCAGGCTGAAGCCCTCGCTCAGTTTAACTGCTGCGGTCAGAGCCTCATGCTGTTGGGCAATTGGGCAACGACATGGAATAGCCTAATTTTGAGGCAGATGACTGGATGTCCCTAAACAAAGGAAAAAGAGAGACAGAGAGGCAGGGAGACACTGTGGAGACCATGAGATTTTGTATGCATAGGTGTTAGCATAAACAGAGAAAATATGAATCGCTCAAGAGATAAAGAAAAAGATTAGAAAATACTCTCATATAGAGGCAAAAAAAAACAACACACAATCCCATTGAGAACTGCTGTCATCCATTGTTGTGTGCAGTGTGGGAACATTTCACACTCATCTGTTTTGGCTGGAGTGCGACTGCTTAGAGAGAGAAATTCACTGAGAAAGAGAAGACGACTGAGAGATGAGGAGGTTTAAAGAGGCGGAGCAGCAAGAGAGAGGAGCAGACAGTGAGGAAGAGAGGAAGCAAGACAAAGAGAAAGATGAGAGAAGTAGACCGTGGGTTTTTTGGCTGTCAGGTGATGTGTTAGGGGGCGAAGAAGAACCTGTTGCTACACTACTAGTCCAGCTGTCGCATTTGGATGAAAAAGCCTGTTCTCAATCACTCATCTGTATGTGTACTACAGTGTTTGTTAGAGCTGAGTATCGCCACTGATTTCCCGATTCGATTTTCAATTCAATATCAATTCAGTTACAGATATTTTAGTAACAATACCAGTTTTGCTTGGATATGAAAGAGATTCTCAGAGAACTAATGCTGTGAATTGTACAAGGAACCCTCTAACCTGGTGCATTATTAAAAATATTAATGTTTACATTAAGAATTGACTCTTTAAATCACCTATAACAGAGCTGATACTTCCACTCAGAAGCCCCAGTGTTTCCCCAACCATTATATTATAAATAAATATATAGATATGGTTATGTATCAACATTTATACGCACTGTTTGTGAACTTCCTTCTCCTGTTTATCTGGTGTGACTACACGGCTAGCAGTGGGGGTAAGCAGCACAAGCTAACAGTCTCCCGGCTCTAGCTAGCTTCATATTTACTATACAGACATGAGTGGTATCAGTCTTCTCATCTAACTCGTAGCAAGAAAGCCAATAAGTAAGTGTAGTTCCTAAAATGTTGAACTATTCCTTTAAGAAAAATAAAATAACAACATAACATAGCATAACAATTTAACCCCTTTCTCCTAAATGGCCTCCGAATCTTTCCGCATCCAGATGACTGCTCCCCACATTAGAATCATCTCTAAATGTCGTTGACCCTTTAATTGCCACTGAATAAAAATTTAAAAGAACCTGTGTTCTTAAATAACACTCTGTTCTTAATAAAAACAATAGGCATGTCATGATGTCCCATCTAGAAAGGGAAATTAACAAAAGTAGCTTGTGTTTTAATTGCCCCACTGATCATCATGAATGAAGCATGAGAGCAGTCAACCTGTCTCATCACCTGAAGGGCTCATTGCATTTTAATGTACAAAATGTGCAATACAAATTAAGTTTGTCTGAATAATTGAATCATTTCTTATTCAGAACACAGAGGAAGATTAAAACCTCTCTGAAGCAGCCCTCATGGCAGTGCTTTAACGATGCCTTCAAGGACACCGTCAGGTCCAAACTGTTATGTGAACAGTTTATATTTTATTCTTTTCTTGATAGGTCTCTTTCATTACCTTCTTCTTTTTGACCGTTAGTCTGCTGCTGGCCTTCCTCTCCTCTTTCCCATAACTGCTGCTTCACCTCCAGTTGCTAAGCTGCTGTTTCAGGTTGAGCTGTTTTAACACCCGGCCGTTGATCATATTCAGTTTAATTACCTCTGCGTGGACCGGAGGAGCATTAGAAATCATGACCTGATGCATATTCAATAAATTGACTTAAACAGCAAATGGAAATGGCTACCCTATGATGCGTATTCTTCTGTGCATTGAGAATTTATGCAAGAATGACCTTCAGATATCGTCTGTCTCACTCGCAGGCAAAAGAAAACAGAAATCCCATTGATATTAGATTATCAGTGAAAGAAGCTTTATGCATGCTGAGGACTGCTTCACGTACTATGCTTATTTGTAACTGCATGATATGAAGAGATGGGCAAAGAAGCTATAAATAATTCAGGTTTGTGCCGGAGCTAAATACAATAGCGTTAACATGTGTAATACCATGTGTAATCCCAATGGAGTCCTGGAAAGTCATTTTTTATGCATGCTCTCTGCTTTTTCAAGCAGGAATGCCATATGTCCCACAGTAAGCAGGAAGTCTCAAATTAAACATGACAGTCTCACATAGACCACCAGTTGAGATGATCAGATATGTCTTGGCTTCTTGCACCAGCAAATAGAAAACAAAGAGTTACGGATCGCGAGGGAAACAAATGTCTCTGAGCTGAATGTACAATAGTCTGTATTTCTTTTTAATGTGAAGGACAAGAGGCTTGCCTGAAAGAAAAATGACAATATAATCTACCTCACATGACACAAATCCAGAGTTTATGTTACTAATATTTTTGCAATTTTTCCATAGTCCCCTCAACTTGTCACGATACGGTGCACATTTGTCACCTATGGCTTCGCATTTAATGTCTACTGAGGTAAGGCAGATATTTTTTTATTCTTTTTTTTAATCAGGAAAAGAGGATTTAAAGTCGAGCCCTGACCTGCAGAGAGAAGTGGCTGCATGTTTTCTTTATTTACTCATCAATGATGTTTACCAGCAACTAAGAGATTGAAGTTGCAACATCAGGGACCAACTTTTATTACCCGGGGGTCCTTTGTATTCCTGGCTGTCCACTGTGAAAAAGCTTTCTATTGATTGTCTCAGAGCAGGGAAAGGGAATTTGGTAACATGCACAGGCCCTGGAAAGACATAGCTGTGTTAGCAATCTCTGTGGAATGCATCAACTTCGTTAAGCTGGGTGTTAACAATGCAGGAAATGACTTTTCTTCCTCTTTTGTTCTTGTTTTGGTCATTGCTCTCCTTTGTGTGTCTGGCTTTGTCCCCTCCAGCTGGGCATACTGTGTGTACACCATACACTGCAGGTGTGTGCATGTGCCTGTGTGTGCATGCATTCATACATTATACGTGTATAGGTCAATGTGTGTTTGGATGCATGCACAAATGCTCCTCTGTATATACACTTCACTCGGGTGAACTGTGTGCACATTCATTGGCTTGTGCTGCATTACAGAGAATTAACTGACTGAATAACTTATGCTCTCAGTGTGCTAATTAAAACAGCTTGCACTCACAGTGATGGTGCAGCCATGGTAAGACTGTAATTAATTTCTGAATGGACGCTTTTTGGACACGAGGATGTTCTGAGGACTACCAATGTCAAAACATCCTGCGTAGTTTGGCTAAGGTACCATTCTTAAAAGTGATTAATTAATGTTGAGCGGAACACAAATTAATTTCTAGCCTAGTCAATACCACTGCAGGCTCAGTGCTTATTATCCTTTTGCTCAAAGAGACTTTGTTTGCTAATGACTGATGAACAGATTTCCCTGTTTCAAAGGCAGAAAATATGAAATATCTCTCACAACTATCTCCAATAGCATTCTTCTTGCTGTGGTCTCACAGTAGTAGTTAATTAATTCAGAGGCTATATCATATTCCTGTATAATATGGTGAGGAGGCAACAAGTCGTCCTTGCCAGCAGCCTTATTGTCAGTCAGTAAGGAATTTAAACAACCCATGCGATGCCGACCGAATGGCCTCACTCACAGAATACAAACTCAGAAATCTGTATCCACCCATGGCTTCCACACAGTATGTGTGTGTGTCTGTGCTTGAGACTGTGTCCTTCTTTGTTTTCATGTGCATGTATGCCTGTGCCACATGCGGCAGGGAATCGTAGGAAACACCTGACCCAGAAAGCAGTACAAGGAATGTGAGGCATTACCCCCCGACCACCACCACCATTCATTTCCATCAAGACCTGTAATAAAGCTTGTACTCTCGCCTGAAATTGCTTTCTGCCTTTCTGGTCAGCACAACTGGATTGTGGGATGGGGGAGGGTGTTGTTTCTGTGCAAGTGTTTTCTGCTTCTTCTTTTTATTGTGTGTGGTAGTTAGCAGCTAGGGCCTGTGGTCAGCCACCATGCTACGGTCATATTAGTAAAGTGATTCATCTGTGCAGAAATCCCAGGCAGTCCTCGAAATAGAGGTTTACGACAGCATGATAGAGTGGCCTCCTGGTGGACTGCATTTCCACGTTCGTCCTCTTTCACATTTCTTTTTCTCTGATGCTTTCCTTTTGCCAAGCACAAAGCACTAAATTTATTAGTGCTGGGATGTGATGAATAATGCACTCTGTCATATTTCTTTACAGGGTGCTTTTCACTCTGAGCAACAGTGTGACATTGCCAAACATTTATCTCTCTCGCTAAACAGTAGCCAAACAGTTGTGTTTTAGATAGGGGAGGGAGACAAATGAACCCTTTGCTCCCTCCCATGACAGCAGGGCTACAGCATTTAACCAGAACCCATACAGTTTCTATGACAGCAATGAATTTTTAAAAATACCAAACATTTGTTGTTAAAAAAAAAACGGTAAAAAAAATTCTAACGTGGCTAATCTGCATGCAGACCTGCACGCCTTGTGATTGGTTGCGAGGTAATTGGTAGCTTTCATTTGACACCGTGCTGATTGACCCGCCTTGACATTCTCAACAATGTTGCACCGGCTTGTCAGCCGCTCAGGGTTCTGCTTAAGAAATCACAACCAATCATACAGAGTTATGCAAAGAGCTCTCAGAAATGTGAAGAGCTGAAACTGTAGGGGAGGCAGCTCGGGATCAGTTGAATCCCAATTATTAAAACTTTGAAATATTCTTCCTTTGAGTCTACACTTGAGGCATGACTGCAATGATTTTCCAAAAGAGCTCAGTGATGGGAGGAGAACACTTGCAGTTCCTGCTCACACCCTTATAGTGCTTTTTGAACACAGCTAAGGGCGTGTTAAAACGGGTGATTAAGCAGAAGCTGATTGTCCTCTCCCTTTTGAAATATGTATAGAGAAGCTATATGCTGTATCAGCTTTTATAACAGCATTGTCATCAACATCTATTTTATCATTAGGACAAGACTGCCCTTACTCTGCACTTTACTCATCTTCTTCACACTGATATTGGCAGATGTGAGCACAGGCCAAAGCTCACAGACCAAATGGTTTTGGTTTTAAAGGAATAGTTTGACATTTTGGGGAATATGCTTATTCTCTTTCTTGCCGAGAGTTAGATGTGAAGATCGATATCGCTAAATATTATTGTAAATATTAAACTAAAGCCAGGAGGCGGTAAGCTTAGCTGAGCTTAGCAATAAAACCACACCTTGGGGTTTTATGGCAGGGTTATGTGCCGCACTATTCTAGCTAACAAACGAGATATAACATGGTTTTTGTGAGCTATTTATTACCTCTTCATTAATTAGTGAGCTTTAGAAGTGGTGGTAGGTTGTTTTTTTTTTACTTTGGATATGGCAAGTCTTTATGCTAAGCTAAGCTAACAGTCTTCTGGCTGTAGCTTCATATTTAGCACACAGACTTAAGAGTGGTATTGATCTTCTCATCTAACTCTTGTCAGGAAAGCCAATAAGAGCATTTCCCAAAATGTCAATCAATACCTGTAAAATAGAAACACACCTCCAGAATCAAGGTTTGGATAGCTGACAGGCCGGCTGTGGACTGGATTTTTGGACATGATAGATGGGGATACTACTCATCAAAGCACATCTACACTGATGTTTTAAGTTGTCTGATTAAACCTCCACTCAGGTTGAGTTTGGTGACGCTTTTAAGAGAAATACATGTCACCAAACTCTACTACTCAGAATGTCATGGGTCTGACGTGAGTAATAAAGAAATACTGAGCAGAGGAATCGGTATGTTAGTGTTAAATTGTACAAAACGGAGTGACTCCTCCATTTTCACACACCAGATGCATGCAAGACAACACTTTCTGTTGGCAAACTGTGCGAATATGCAGGTCAAAATCGAACAAAGGTGAACTTTGACGAGTCTGCTCAGCTCGCACTGAAACAGGAAACTCATTCTTGAATACGCAATGAATACGTCAGCCACACAGGCTTGAATTGAGGTGAATGAAGGATAGAGTGATTGTTCACAGAGACTGGCGTAAGTGTGACTTAGCAGCAGTAGAGTGACATAGATGCCAAACAATCACAGTCTGTAGATGCCCACGCAGTCCTGAGAGGAGGTCGAATCAGGCAAAATAAGTGAAAACACCTGCGTGGGTGCATCATGACTGTGAAGGGCCTTTAAGAGAAAAAAAACACTAAAAAGCGTGGTCATAGTTTCATGTGATTCATCCTCTTCTAACACTACATCTTGTTTTTTCCTGTGCATTACCAAAATTTCCTGTGGCTCCAGACCTTGCTATTCCTCACCTGCCCACCAACTGTCCTCTGGTGTGTTTCCGGCTCCAACTCATCTCCTGATCTGTCACCTGCCTGCACCCCTGCTCCCCATTACTCATCAGCCCCAGGACACATGTCTTGTTTCTGTATTATGGTCCACTGAGGCTTCTGTCAGATTGGAAATTTGTATTTATTTCTTTTTAACAATGAATTGCCCCCTGTGTGATTGTCTAGGGTCAGAGCAAAACAGCTTGTCTACAAAATTGCAATTCAGTTGTTTAGCACCAAGACCAAACCTGATGTTGACATTTTACGGCCTTTTTTTCTGCTGTTAAACCTTTATTGCAGCTGCACTGTAATTACTTTGACAACAAGTCATGTTGTCTACATTTGGCCAGTCAATAAGATAACTACACCACCAAACAAACTAGGCCCATGAATTTAATACAGTGCATTGACAATAGTTGTTTTTTCACCAGTGTTAAAATGCTTAAGGATGGACAACACAATCTATTAGGATATCCAGATGCTGTTGAATGTTGTTGGAGCGCTGACTTTATTTTCTATGACAGAGGAAGCTTCTGTGAGCGATGGAAAAGGCCTTCACTGCAGAGGCTACAGAGTTAGAGCTGTCCTGGGCCACAGGGAGTGGATTGCCTATTTGTTGCATCAGTGGTTTAGCAGTCACAGAGGAGGGTAGGGGGAGTGGATGCAGGGCCCTGGAGGAAGCCACAGTCTCCAAACTTTTTGGGAACAGTTATTGGATATTTAAAAAGTGGCTTTGTGGGCATGCGAGACAGACGTGGAGACAGAGATGGCCAGACGGAAATTGTGTGCATTTGTAGAGAAAAAAAACCCTAAAAGGCATGAATTCAAATGGATCATTAAAGTTGTAATCCTTAATCTGTCAGTCCTGGTTGATTTGATGATGCCGGTGGTTACCGTAGTAACAGCAAGTGCAGTTTAATGCTACACACTGCAAACACTTGCTAAGCAGCTATGACAATGACTGTTGTTTTGTAGATGCATTTTTGATAACTGATCCCAGTCAGTGCTAACTTTTCCTGTAATGGCAGACTCCGCCACTACTTATAAAAACTACTATATAGAGAGATCATTACTGAATGTAAATACATTGAAATGGCCTTAGCAGAAAAAATGCTGACCATAAATGGTATAAAAAATTAAAAAATAATAAATCATCTCAATTCATGAAAAAATAAACAATATTTTCAAACAAACTGCTGTGGCTTTTGCTGTAAATGTATAATGTGACATTTCCTGGTGTTTTTTAATCAGGTCTTCACAGGTAATAAAGATACCTAATATATCAAAATGCCACAGTTAATTTATTGTCTTGATGTTATCTCAGTAAGTATGTTGCCCAAGCTGCAGAAAGAGCCTTTTTTAGAAGCAGTATAAATTCAACAAATCCTAGATATTGATTAAAATTCTATGCGTATCCAGAAAACTGATGAGCTGCTAATACCTGAGGAGCTCTGGCTGCAGGTACAGGCAACTCACCTCTCTGGCCAGCAGCCAGCTTTCATCCAGGCTGCAGCCACAGAAAATCTAATACAGATGACTTCATCATTTTTGCCTAGTGACCTTTCTGGCATCCTATCCTACTCCACTCCTCCCTCTCCTCCTCCCATCTCCCTCCTCCACACACACACACACACACACGCACTCCTCCTATACAACCTTCCCACAGTCTCTGCAGCTCTTTAAATGCACACCCTGTCCATGTCTCTCTCGTTGTATTTCTCTCTTACCTTGCCTCCCCTTCCACCACACCTCCTCTCGTCCTACCCACCACACTCCCTCCCCCTCCACCTCCACCTCCCAAGGGCATTATTCATAGCGAGGTTGAACACAGCTTCAAGGTTAAGTGCCAGCAAGTGAGCTACCGAAAACTCTGCTGAGTTGCGCCTGGTGTCGCCGCTGTCGCTGCTCTCTTTTGGCAGCTGCACTGATCACATCTCATCTCAAAAACCAATGGGTCCTTGGCCGCCGCCGCTGCAGGCAACCGTAGGCAATCAATAGGTTTCAATATGGCCCTGCTGGCGACTGTGAATGAAACTCAATTTTATTTTGCAAGATTGTGCATTTATTAGATGAACAGATATTGATGGCAGTATTGGCAGGCTGCTCCTCTCCAATACACACACACAGGCCAGATTTGGTTTAACTGCAAAGGCTGTAATTCAACTGTAGATGGATCAGTGTTTTTATAAGGACATTACCACTGTCCTGGATCCAGCCAGGTAAAGAGAAGACTGTTTTCTCTTAGTTTGATTATTCTCTTATTATTGCTGGCTCATACAGGCTTCCTTCCATCATCTGACATTTTGTCTACATCCTTTTAGTCATACTTTATTATCATCTACATGAGCTAGAGCTCCCTTTTTGGCTTTTTAACCCTTACATTACATTACTCCCTCCCTGTGGTCATGTAGGTCAGTGATTCCCAACGAGGGGTACTTGTACCGCACGGGCTACTTGAAAAGATTCAAGAGAAACTCAACTAATTTGTGAGTATATATCCACTTACTGAGTCATCTGTAACACGTGTACACTACATGTAGCGATTGAGAGTATGTTACAAGTTGCAAGCAAGCAGAGAAGTCTATATTTACCAAGTAACAAAAACATGGTTGAAAAAGTTAGCTAAAAATAATGAATAAATGATTGAGATGGACAGCTAAGTAGCTACCTACTGTATTTCAACCATTTATTCATTATTTTTAATAGTGGGCTAGTCGTTAAATGGTTGATAGATAGAAAAAAGTAATGGATAAACAGCTGAAATAGTTAGCTAAAAATATTACATAGTGGCTAAAAGTAGTGGTTAAACAGTTGAAAGAGGTAGCTAAAAGTTTTAGAAAAAAATGTGAAAGAGCTGAAGTAGTGGCTCAATTGTTGAAATAGCTGAAAGTAATGGATAAATGCTTCAAATAGATAGCTAACCGTTATTGATAAATAGTTGAAATAGTTAGCTAAAAGCATTGTAAAAATTATGAAATAGCTAAAAGTAATGGATGGCTGAAATGTCCAGTGTCTGCCATTCCAAGTGATAGTAGTATGAATGCACATTTGTCCAAACTGACCTGAACATATACAGTTCAACTATATGAAAAAATTCACATCGGTATAAAATCAGTCCAAATCATTTGGGACATGACAGGTGGTGTCTATGATGCGGTACTGTCGTTCATCTCACAGGGCTGCGAGGGTACATTAGAGAACAAGGTTGGGAACCACTGATGTAGGTTGTCTGAGGCCACACAATGTCAGGTTTTGTTTTTCGGGGAGTCTGAGCCCAGTCAGGAGTTAATGCAATTACAGAGGATCAGGTGTTTTTCTCTCTTCACTATTTGATTAGGACCACTTCACTGGCTGAGTAAGCAAACCATATACATAAACACATATACTGAACATACACCATGTAGACCGCTCTCTATCCCTCTTGTCCTTTTTGTATCACTCTTCTTCTTCTTGACTTCCCCCAAACACACACTCATGGGTAATTGTTTAAATTTTCCCATTGCAGCCTACAACTATCCTTGCCCTCCTTTGCTCACCTCTTCTTCTCCTCTCAATTTGTCTCTTGCTCTCTGACACACACACACACACACACACACACACACACACACACTGTCCTCTGCAGTCCCGGGGATGAGGTCAGGTGGTTTCAAGGTGTTTGGGAGCAAATCATCTATGTTTACTGGCCCCACCACGCCAGGTGTAAGGCTTTACTTACAGGTCCTGAGGCTGATGTCCATTTCAGGGAAGTAGCTGTGGAGAGATTTAGTGCGATCATTTGAGGGAGAGGAGAAGCCGTTGGAGCATCATAGGAGCCTCTGACAATGTGGAGCCATGCTTTATACACTGAATGTTTATGGAGAAAAACATGCAAAGAAATGCACACAAACACCTCCTACATGGCTTTAGCTTCTTTTATCACAGGGATTCTGTTGAATTGGACACAGTATGTTTTTGGTCATACTGCACAGTTTGTACTTATAATAACATGCTAGGAAATGGACACATTACCTGTTTCAATTATATTTGATCTTCACTGCAGGTTATTTTAAATATCTTCTTTTTTTTTCATTAGACTTCAAAGATTTCAAAGCAGAATCGCATCTGCAGTATGAGGACTGACTGAAATGTACTCCAAGTACACTGATGTGTAATTTTACCTGAGCAGAAATGTTACCAACTCATTTTTTTGATGTGTAAATTTCTCAGCTTGGCATCGTTGAGAGCTGAACTCTTATCCAACAGCCATCTGTCTTTGGCTGAGATATGTGCAGATCAATTTTATTGAGGTTCATATTCGGCGCTGAGGACAACCTTGAGACCAACATGCCTGGCGATGTGATGCTCTAACAAAGGCTACATAGTCAGCTGAGGACACAAAGACTGAGTTATTACTTTCATATGTGGGAGGAAGAAGAGGAGGAGGAAGTGAAGGTGGAAATGAGTTACAGACTTGAACTATCCTCCTGTCCCTGCTCATTTTCATCTCCAAATTACCTAGCCTGGCCTCGGCATGCAATAACTGTAAATCACAGCATGAGAAGAAATGATTTTGCTATTTCCAAAGGGCACAGAAGCCACTGTGGTGAATAACAAAATATGGGATCAAAGTGAACCAAAAGACTAATTAGAAAGCATCGATAATGAGTTGTGGGGGTCTCGGGTTCACGGCCATCTGTACAGAGGTTAATAGATGAAGGGAAACTCGTCCCATTGACATCTCATTGACACTGATGCTCACTGTCTCTGAATATGCAATAAGACTCCTTATTCATAAGCTCTCCCTCTTTGACAAAATGAAAAACAGATGATCTGAATTACATTTACAAGCTCCACCATCCTACAGAGTGGACAGGCTTCTTTACTCTCGTCTCCAGGAGGGGCTCAGTCAGTAAGCAGCCCCTTTTGATGCCGAGAGTTGTTTTTTCAAGACATCAAACCCGATTTCCCTTGTCAAGAGCTGTTGTCATAGCGACTCATTGACTGACTGAGAGGAGCGCTCGCTCTCATTGGATGTGGTTAACATCTCATGACTGAGTGAATGAGGCAATGTGACAGCGGAGACTCATGATTTGCTTCATTATATTCCTCGACCGACATTTCCTGGCACCTGAAAAAGCACATCAGCTGAGTTTTTATTTTGTCAGGGAGCAAATTTTTCTGACTGAAGCACATTCTTTGGCAGTGAGGGAGAAGCACCTCATCAACCCGATTTTCAAAATGTGATTATCCCTGTTGATTTATGCATAAGACGCAAGACGCTCCTCGGTTTTGCGCATTAGTATGGGAAATGCAAATCAATTGGATGTGCAATTGAGTCAACTTTGTTTTAGCGTTTTTTTTCTCTCTCTGTATACAGCATATACAAAGTCTTACTCTATGGATTAGAGCAGTTTAGAAGTAATAGCTGACATAATAAGGGATGAAGATAGATCAGTGTGCTGCTATGATGCCATGTTTGGCATTGTTCCAGTTACATTAATACATCTTAAACTGACTGTTGGGATTTCCAATACACTCAGTTTCTCTTATTTATCAATCACACCTGACCCTCATCTGCTTTTTATTTTAAGCTTTTTTTTTTTTTTTTGTCTGCATACAGTGTCAGCCGAGTTACCGCTGCACGGAAAGGCCTCGTCACCGTGGTAACTCTGCTCCCATGGGGTTAGCAAAGGTTTCCATATTTGCACAACTTCTCAAAACATCTCATTCTACAGTGTTCAGCACAACATTTCAGTTAGCCTCAGCGTGACACTAACAGTACCCACATGCAAACTTAAAAGTCCAACCAGACCAAACTAAATAAATTCTTCATCTGCTCATTTTTGTTCCAATTATTTAATTTTATTCTTCCAACCTGGTTATATAAAGCAAACTGTCTAGCACTTAAATGTCATAATGCAATTTGCATTACAAAAATTATCAGTTATCTGTTTGATTAGCGCAGTACATTAGAACATTATCATATGACTTATAGATGTAGTTAGTGTACGATAGACTGATGCTCAAGTGACATTGATACCACTGCTTATAAGTGTCATACATCTGGATTAAAGTGTCCCATGAATTTCATCTATCATTGTCTAATGAGTTCTGATAATGACTATTGGCCCTATTTTCTGAAGCAGATGTGAGCTGCTGTCTATTAGCATATTTTATTTTCCCTTCTGGCTAGATGATAGTGTCAAGCAAAAAGTATTTACTGGGAATAAGTAAGTAAGTATACTGGGAATTATGCCAGTGAACAAACTGTACCAAATTAAAGCAGAAAGAAGATCACTGAGGTTATTATTTGTAACAATTCCTGTTGCAGATGTATTTTTGTGTCAATGTTTTTTTGTTGTTGTTGCTGTTTGTTTAGGCTGGTTTGTGCAAGCACCTGGAATCCGTTATTTCAGCTATTTCCTCACCGGCAATCAATATATTTGAGAAATTCCTTTACTTAGCTTTTTTAAGACTGACACAGTGCTGACCCTGGTACATATTATTTGCTGAGTGTCATAACATGCTGCTGTGTTTATTAGCTTCCAGTTATCAAAATCTGGAACCCCCAAAAAATGAATTGTCATGTAAACATTAGAGCTGTCTTCAATTTTCCGGCATTTTTAGTAGTAAGTGGTGAAATTGACACATTGCATTGCAAACTTTGTGTCAAAGTTTATGTCTACATCCAACTAGTATATAAACATTGTTTCTAGGAGACAGGATTGCTACATCCTCTCCACTGAGTTCTCCTGGTTTCTTTTTTTAGTGTGTGTTTAGTTATTTTTCCATGAACATGTTTAACTATCATTATTAATTGTTTCTTCACCTGTCTCATAGGTTTCAAATTAGCAAAAACATTCTCTGTGTCTTCTCCAATTCCACATAACATTCTCAGTTTTGAATTGGTGCATTTTCACATTTATCTACCTTAAATTTAAAGCAAGACTATTTAACATTTGCTAGGCAGCAAAATGACTCAGTAATGTCAGGTACACAGCAATTTTTATTTAAAGTTTGCTAACAGTAGCTAAAAGTAGCCTACACAAATATCAACAAAAGAAGTCATGCAGGTGAGATTCTTGATGAATCCACACATGTCAGCATTTGCAAGCAAATCTGAGTTTCAGAAAGAATGCGTATGGAAAAAAGATTTGTTTAAACCTGAAGTAACATATTTTTTTAGCCACATGGGGGCAGCAGAAACAAGCTGTAGACACAACACTGATATATTATCACCTTTGAGGTTGATGCTACAAACTCGCTAGCAAACAGGTAACATGATCATATCCAGTAGATAAGGAGCAACATTAGCATTCATGGAGTCATATGTCTGGCCACCTGAAGAATTTAAGTCCATTATTCACTATACTTTTTACTCTGTTTTGCTCTCCACCAACTCCTGTGGGAAATGTCTGGCTCTTTCGCTGCTAAATGCCTCAACTTGCTTATATTCACTAGCTAGTCATTTGGTGCTGAGCAGGTAGTGTACAGTGGGTTTCTCAGAGCTTTTTTGGGTGAAAACAGCTGCCTGCTATATCAGAAAATGACGCTGATGAGAGTGGTGGTGACACTGGATCAAAACAGTAAAGCTGCAACCTGTAAAACCAAAACAATGAGCTGAAACACTACGTCG
Source organism: Siniperca chuatsi (assembly GCF_020085105.1). NCBI lineage: Eukaryota > Metazoa > Chordata > Actinopteri > Centrarchiformes > Sinipercidae > Siniperca > Siniperca chuatsi. The sequence goes on from NC_058064.1 coordinate 13,564,607, forward strand.
AGCTGAGCCAAACTGCATAGTCGGGTGATAAGTCTGTGGGTTCATGACTACGAGTGACCCCTTTTCGCATACACGTAGTCATCCATTGTTAATACAAACATGTTGATTATAACAGCTTTAAGTTTACTCTACCATTTTACCATGTGTGTCTTTTGTAGTAGACTTTTAGACAAATCATATTGCCTTTCATGAATTTCTGTATGATAATTTCTTCTGGTGTTTACGTCATACCCAAATTTTATTTCTATCAGCATGCATTTCTCCCCCCTCATATCTGTTATTGTACCGGAGCGTTTCATTTGTTGTGTTTCCTTGTCCCTGAGTCGATTTAGTGTGCCTTGTGTTGTCTTCCACATTCACAGTGTTGCCATTCTTTTTGTACCTTTTTTTTTTTTAGAAGTAAACAGTGCTGATCTGATTATTTACCCCTTCTGAGTTGATTCACTTTCTAAGCGTGAATGTCATCAAACTTTTTAATTCTATGCTCTGCTTCAGACACTAATTCATCTTGTGTTTCCTAGATTTTCTTCAACGCTTCAATTTCATGTTTTTTACTACACTGCTGGAAAAATTGCCACTGACTTTTAAAAAAATACTCTTTAACGTATTTTGAACAGAGACCCTTACTTTTGCTTATCTGCTTCCTCATCATTTTCTACTCAAGTAGGTTTTGGTAAAAAATCTACTTAACCTTATGTTTTGACATGGTCTGGTCTCTGGTCCTGATGGATCAGTACAGTGATATTGTGGGTAGGTTTTTGCCTCAATGCACAATTGCAACTCAGCCAGTAAAATGGATCTGAAATCTCTTTTCTTTTCCCTTGCCATGTCTTTTTTCCGTTGTTCTTTACAGCTGAGACTATGTGGAAGAACGGCAGAATAATGAGGAGGAATTCGACTGTGAAATATATAAGTGGACTCCATCATCCTTCTTGATGTATTGCATGAGGATAGCAAAACCCAGCAAGCAGCCAGGCACTGGGCAATAACAAAGATATCTATCCAGGAAGTTACTAAACCAATGATCTTATAACTGATGAGCCTGTGAGGCAAGACAAGGAAAACAAAAATAGAAATCCATCAAGAATAAACTGGAAATAGGCTATGATAAAGCTGTGTTTATGTCATACTGGAAAACCAGGGTAATTTCATCAGAGTTGTGGTTTATTGCTTTTAACAGAACTGTTGTAGATATTTTTACCACTTTAACTAGACTTATATAATAATAATGTTGGATGTTGTTTACCCAAATCTTGAAAATGATTCCACTGCTCCCTATAAACATATCCTTCTTAAAGCCTTATCACATGGACAGTGTCAAGTTGAAACAATTTGAACAAAGTCACATTTCAATTTGGAGATGGAGAAATTGTGCATGTACAAAGTCAAGTAAGAAACAATCTAACACAGAGGTTTTGGACAGAATCAAGTCTAACACAGAGAGAAAGGTAGTCTCTGCAACCAAGGCTTTTTGAAAAGAGCTGGAGCAGTACTCTGACTAACAATAACAATGTAGTGCTCAAGAAGCCAGTGACACACATCCTGAGACCACTCCAGCCTTGACACCCTGAACATCATTTCACAAACCTTTTATTACTCCTTCAGAAAATATGGCCATTTTGACAGTAAGCAGCTATGAGACAAATACAAAAGAAAGCAAGCCAAAGTATAAGTGACATATGTAGTTGCCATCTAGGAGTAAGTTCTCTCTATACTGATCCTTTAAATGAACAACAGCAAACGGAAACATAGGCAACTGAACAACATTATTAGCTGCATTTCCACCACAGGAACTTTCCCCAGGGACTAGGAACCTTTGGAGGAACTCCACCGCAGGGACCAGGGTCTAAATTAAGTTCTGGGGACATTATTTTACCCCCCAAAAGGTCCCTGCTCGGGAGGTGGTACTTTCTACAAGTACAGGATTATTTGGGACGGCTTGCTGCGCTGAACATTTGTGAGTGGTTGAGCGTCGACCCGTATAGAACCATGGTGTTCGTTAAGACAAGGCTTGGCTAAATTGATCACACACAATTCTATCTTGTTAATGTCGTTGCAGTGAGACACAACGTTTTTGTTTTTTTAAGATGAAACTGACAGGTACGCTGAACTGCGGGCTGCAGAGTAGTGTGTTTACTCCTGCGACCAACAGCAGCCCTCATCCCATGTCTCCTGCTGAAGCACACAAACGCTGTATTTTGCATATTTATATTTCTGCAGATAAATAAATTGTTGTGGAACTAAATGTGTGTATAGTGGCTTTTCTTGTATCTGAAAACAAGTATATACACTACATATGTAAAAAGACATAATGATTATACTTGTGTTACCATATTCTAATATTACGATGCTCTGAGGAAGTAGTGGCTCTCAATTTCACCATTAAGCTCAGTATTTAAAACAGGTGAGAGTGCATAGGTTAAAATAAGCAAAGGTCCTTGTGCTGAATTGCAGGTGATGTGTTTAATAAGTTAAAATTAAAGTTATGCAGCTGTGTTATGGGTGTAACCTAATGGGTGGAATTTGCCCAATCTCTACAGGTCTTTAGACTGAGGTGGAAATGCACACAACAATGAACTTAATAGGTTCCTTGAAAAGTGGTTAGTGGGGATAAAAGTAGCGGGTACTTTGGGTGGAAACGTGGCTATAGACAACATGACCATACGCACACGCTTGCTGCTCATTTTAGTCCACCATTTCCGAGCTGCTGGGGGAGACTGTTCCCCCAAGAGAAAAGACAGCATGAGTTGCTTACCACAGATTCCCCAAAACAACATATGGTTATTGAGTGACAAACATCTCTAACGGCTGTAGGAATTATGACTTGTGTCCGTCTGGAGCAAAGGAGTAAATAGTGTGATGTTGTTATAAAGCCACAAAGTCAGCAGAGGGGGGAGGTGGGTGGATGGGTCGACTAAACACTGGGAATCACTGTTCCTGCCATTCAAGATGTGCAACACCTAGTTATCTCATTTAAGTTAAAAACACTACAAAAATACTACTACTGTGTATTGGTTTCCCACAAGCATTGGGAGTGTGGGAGAAATTCTAGACACAAACTTAAAAAACCCAGTTATCTATTACTTATTTGGAAGAGGAACAAAAATGAAGAAAGCTGGGAAGTAAATTGTTATCATAACAGATAGGAATAGTATCCATTAATTTCTTGAATCATTCTTGGTGTCATTTCTTTCACTGTTTCTAAGGGGAATGTTTCCACTGTGCACAAGCAAAAGCTTTGTTTCCACAGGGTCTGAACTGATCACTGTGGAGCTGTAAAGTCTGATATGAGGTTATCTGGTCCATCTGCTGGCAGAGTGTTGCGCCTCAAGCTGTAAATCTGCATGTACGTGTAAAGCAAGTCAACAAGGGTACTAAAGAGACAAAACCTGTTAGTTGGGGAGTGTAGCTTTCTCAGATTGTTCTGCTTTGGGAACAGTTTGTTTTTCTCTTTTCACTTTCAGTACATCACTTCGGGTGACAGAGAGGTGTCCATGCCCAACACCAGTATTTCATTTAAACAAACTTGGGCAAACCATAATTATAATAGTCATCATGACAATATCCTTTTCTAGTCCTTTAGAGAAATATAATATTGACATTGAATATACAGCGCTGTAGGACAGATGTACTTTTGCTAAGCAACAAAGAAGGGAACATCATGGTGGCCCTGGTTCATGTATGAGGGAGCTTTCCATGTTTCCTAATGTAATATGTATTCTATGATGACTGAAACTAGAACATATTATTGGTGTACAATTCAAAGCAATATAAGTTCATTGCCCTCCATGCAGTGTTCTATAAATCCACTTGACTTTCAAACATCAGGTGTAGCAATGTTGTGTGTGTGTGACTCAGGGGAGATGTTGTCATTCTGTTGGATAGTTTTATATTGATTGTTGCTGACGACGATTGCTGATGATTGGATGTGCGCTGTGACTGTGAGAGACACAGAGAGAGATGTGTGCCTCTGTATTGACTCATCTTATGGGGACATACGATGACAACTGTGATATTCAGTTTAAAAATACAGCATGATACAAGGCCGGTTTGGTTCATGAGTTTGCAAGAGAGTACAAGAATGGCCATTTCTTCTAATGTTAGCTTAGCTCAGCACAAATATCGGAAAGACTGAGGAGGAAGCTAGCCTGGTTCTGTCCAAAAGGTTGTTTTTTTTTAAGCCTACAAGCACATCTAAAGCTCACTAATCTCTCGTTAGTTTAATCCGTTCAAAAACGTTTCTGCTTCCTGGAGTCTTGTTGTAACCATTTTGTGTTAAGCTCAGCTAACCAGCTGCTAGCAGTTAGCTTCATATTTACCCTACATGCATGAGAGTGGCATCAATCTTTTCATCTAACTTTTGGCAAGAAAGCAAATTATTTCCCAAAATGTCTGTAAATGGAATGATGTAGTTGTAACTGAACCAAACTTAATATTTAACCTCAAGCTAACGTTCACAAGTAATGAAAAGATGAAAATGGAGCATCAAGTTTGTGTCATTGTCCCATATTGACAATGACAAACGAATCGCTGTGCGGCTGAATAACTTAATGGTCGCATAATTTCTGTTTACAACATATCATTCTTGTTTGACCTCATTTTTGAGACTGTGCTGGGTTTCAGGCTCCCACACAGACATGCTGGAGGAGCAGCTCTGGTCCTGGAATGAACCCATCACATCTTACCTTTAGGTCTTGCTGTACAACAATTGCACCAATTTTTGTATTTTGGACAGTCTCTGCTTTTGGCAATGAGCAAAGACGTTGTCAGGAAAAACAACCAGATTTATTTTTGTTAGCACTGCCTGGTGGGAGTGCAAGTAAAGGAGATTGGCAAACCATAAATGCTGGGGGACAAAAATACTGGATGATTCATTTTCAATCACTTGCTAACCGCTTTTATCAAGGAAAAGGTTTGATGGGAGAGCGTGTCTGTCTTTGTTCGCAAAATAATTTGCTCATTAGAACCACAGATGCAAAATCCCCAGTGACCTCCTGCACACAACAACACTGTGAGACAGCCAAGAGACATGTTGACTGGGACTGCCAAAAATGGAAGGTGACAGAGAAACTGGGTTTACCCAGAACAGGGACTGCAGTGACCTCTCTGCCTTTGTGAAACCCCCTTAACTACATCTGATAGCAAGACTCAACAGTTGTGTTTATTCTTGCAACAAGGCTGAATAACACCCCAGTCCTGAGCTGTTATACCAACCAAACCATTCTTTATGAAAAACCACCTTCTCTTTCACAGCTGGACTGTGGTTTCACAAGACTTCCAATTAGCTTACAGCTAGTCTGTCACAGCCGTCCTTGGTACAGTATTTGTGTTAGCAGCTCAGAGGTGTTGAAAAGTGTTGAGGAAGGTGATATGTAGGACTATGGATATGGCTAAATCCTGTTATTGTCTGTCTTGTATATGTAGTGTGTCAATCCTGCATTGTGCAATTGCCTTGCAATGTGTCAGCACCAATTCATTTTGATAAAATTGTGCACCAGTGGCACCTAAACCTACATTTTTGTTTGTAGAAAAATGAGACAATCTTGGTGAAAATTGGTGCAGTCTATGCATTGCTTTCTGCCTTTCAGTGTCCAGTGTCAAATCCATGGTAGGATGTATTGTTTGAATGCATTACTGTCTACCACAGTGTCTTTTTTGATGCTACCCCTTCTACGAATTTTACCTTCAAATTTTACCTTTAAAGCCCCTGAAAACTTGGTTTCAAGTCTTGATCACATTAAATTGTTATGACTAAGTAAGCAATAATCAAAGTTAAAGTTTCTGAGAAAAAAAAACACCCGTAGATATTATTTATTAATCATATTTAACACTCAAAAACTCAGTAAAATGCCACCAGATTCCACTTCAAATATTGCTCAATTCTGATTGGTGCACAGAAGTATGTGACATAACCTTCTTCCAACTGTGAAATAACCAATGCTGTTCTATCTTTGACATATTATTTGTGTTCATGTAGGACCACATTGTTCATATTAAGAGGGCCTTTAATATTCATGCGTACAGAACTTTAAAATACTGTTATTCCTTGGGCAAAGCTGCAGTACATCTATATCTCTGTGGTCTCTGATGTGTCTCGTATTTGACAGCAAGGATGTTGCTATGAGCCAAATTTGCACTATAAGTACCTTTGCACTAACAAAGCAATTAATTCAGCTCACACATACTGACAAATATCCACGCACACACACACTTACACACAAAAGCTGATGAAAGAAGGCATAATAAACCAGGTATGAAATGCAGGTTGTATGTGATTAACATGTTTGTCTGTGTGCTGCAGGTCTTACCTCTCAGATATTATTTAAGTGATTGTCTGACAGGTTGCCTGTGGTTTTTTTTAATGTTCTACTTTATAACCATACGTGTAGGTACATTGTATTTATAAAACAAGCATGTTAAAATTGTACTTCCTGGTACAACATATAAGAATGTATGGCTGCTTCATGAAAGAGCGCAGAAAAAGAAGATCTACAGACACTGACAAAACAAGTTCAAGTAAGAGAAGTGGAATGTTTCCTATTATTAAACCCAGCTTCCTGTCACCGGAGAGGTGAACAGGGAGGTGCAGTAAACACGCCAGGGGTGACAGCGCTGATGGAAAGGAAAACTGCTGCCTATAAATAACATAAACGCATTCACCGGCCCCTGTAAAAAATTATGATAAAATACATGTGAACCCTGAATGCCTAGTAAAAGGAGTGACAGATATACGGTGTACAGCTAACAGATGATAATTGGCTTCTTAGCTTGTACTCCGCTGTTCATTTTTTACTGGAGAAAGTGATAAAGATAAGTTTGCCTGTTGAAGACGGTGAGAATGATGGTCAGTTGGGAGGTACGTGCATCACACAGCTGCACTCCACTTGTTTTGTTTTTTATTGGAATAGTAGGCTGTAAACCAGAAGGGACAGTTTTGGTGATTTGCAGGTGAAAATACATCTTGTCATTTAGGATTAAACTGTAGCATTTCTTATATTAAACCTGCTGTTTGTTCATCGATAAGAAATGTTGTTAAGACAACAGTTATTTATATCCTAGCTGTCTACATACATCTTTTCTCTCAGATTTAACTCCTGTACTGATCTGTATGCCTTGGCATCTTTTCACCTGAAAATGAAACTAAAACTGTACTTCCTGGGCAGGAACCTAGTAAAGTTGTAGATAAGATTTGACACCCCACTGGGAATCAGGAGCCCCACAAGGTGTTGCAAGTAATGTGAGGGGTCACATTTTCATGTCAATTACTGGATAAGTTTTGGTGTTTCAGACCTTTCAATAATTATTCAAACAAAACAAGGAATAAGTTGGTTGAAATGGTCACAACTGATAGATATTCATAGCCAGTGATGGGGGGGGGACCACTGTAGCACCCTAAAACTATGGATATTTTGAGTAAAACATTTTTAAATGATTACATCGTCTGTAAATTTTCAAGCAGCAGACAGTGAGTTCTTTAAACCAGTGGTTCCCAACCTGGGAACCCTGAAGGAAGTCGCAAAATAAATCTAGGGGGTCACAAGATGATTAGCAGGACAGGAATAGTAAACATATTTCTGCTATAAATTTTATTGTTCTGGATAATACTGGATAGTTACACCTCTGGGTAGTTTTAAGGTTATTTATTCATTTATATTTTTCAAATCTCAGAAAGGATCACTCTTTGGTTGAACTGATCACAGCTCATAGACATACTCTGGTAAATGTGAACTTTGTTTTAATCGAATAGTTTGGAGAATGGCTTTCTTGCAGAAATTAGATGAGAAGATTTATACCACTCTCATTTTGCAATGCTAAATATGAAGCTATAGCCAGGAGAAAATTAGCTTAGCTTAGCATTAGGCCTGGGAGCAAGGGGAAAACAGCTAGCCTGGATATGTCCAAAGGTGCAAAAAGTCTGGCAACTGGCAACGTTTTTCACCTGCTTCTAGTCATGCTATGCTAAGTTAAGCTAATCACCTGCTGGCTCTAGCTTAATATTTAGCATACAGACAGCTGGTATAGATTTCTCATCTTACAATAAGCGTATTTCCCGAGATGTTGAATTCTTCCTTTGAGGTGTGACAGACCAGATTGGTTGGGAACTACTGCTAAATGATCATGTATGTGCAAAGTTACCATCCAATAATCATATTTGAGGATGTCATCTTTCATGTCCTTTTATCTATTTATGTTCTTCCAGAGGCGGGGGGATGGAAACCACAATATTATATCTTCCTTTGGTTGGAAAGTGACTGTGTGTGTGTGCTCTGTTGCCAGAGCAATCAGCCTTGCACTGAGTGACCTTGTTTAATTCAGCACATACATCGCGGAGCTCACACACGTACGGCCACACACAGCCAGAGGCGTGAGGCACGCAAACACACAGTCCTGCACACACATGCTTACAATCATGCACGCAGACACACAAGCCTGAGGCTGAGGACATATTTTGTCATTGGTGCTTATCAACGGATATAAACCACAGACAAGGAAAGTGTCTGTGTGTGCTGCTTATTCTCGCTAGTCTACACAAGGTTTTTATTCTGTCCCATGATGATCCCATGAGACTTGTGCTGCATATATTACCACTGCATACAGCATATATCACCCCCCATGCATGTGCTCTTCATGTCATCCAGGCAAACACTAGTGGGAATTAATATACTGCTGTGATCATTTCTTACTAGAATCATCATTCATATGATAATGTGGATAGATCTGTACTTGAAAAGATCCCCCTTCACCTTACACTACCTTGCCTGCTACAATAAAAGCATTAAAAGAAAAGAAAACACCACTGTAAAGCTGAGCTAATTAAATTGGATGAGCAGTGTGTGCCGATACAGAGTAATGAGAGATCCAGGGGTTGGTACAGAAGGAGATGGGAAAACATGAAAAGCTTCCTTTATGGAACCGGCCAATCCAACTGGTGAGTTCATACGGTTATGAGCAGAGGCGACCAATCAATTCGCTCATGCTGAGCCTTGGCAACAACCTCCCCGGCAAAAGGGAAACAGTCGTGTGATGTGTGTGTGTGTGCATGTGTGTGTGTGTGTGTGTGTGTGTGTTTGTGCAGTCTCACTCCATAGTGAGTGTGCAGCGCGTAACGTCTCCCATAAAATCTGCCTTGTCTCCTCTGTATTCAGCGCTTGTGTGGGAGCTGCAGTGTGTGTCACACACACAAACACATACACTGCCACGTCTGTTCTGATCTACTGTGTACACTGAAGACTAAGGCTGAGCCGCTCTCATCCCATGAGTGACAGATTAATTGATGACCTCATGAATTCATTATTACGATCTCCTATAAACACGCGAGACACATGCTTACCTAATACACACACAGGTGTGTGCCTGCATAAATAGGATCGAGCGGAAAATTTGCCCAAGTTGGATCAGGCAGAAATTGACTGTAGAACAGCTGATGTACAGATAGAGCTCCCCTCTGGCAAAAGTGTAACCAATATAAATCCAGCATAGGGCTGATGGGAACTTTTGGTTTTCTGAGTAGACCAAGAGCAATGTCAACATATTATTGGATCCAGCCAGTATAGACATTTCTCTGTCTGTGAGATCATTTAACTCCAGTTTTGGTTTGCTCACACAACAGTGAAAACCTGCTTTGTTGAGTCGATACATTGAAAGACACAGCGTAAGCACAGTGGCCATGTTCAAAGTATATAGATAAGCTGTGAGACTGAGTACTGCAGGCCATAACACATAAAAATATAAAAATCAGCATAGATACTCCAATCTATTTCTAATGTGAGCGGCTATTGAGGGAAACAAACAGCTCTGGCTGCAGCTGAGGGAGCATGCATGATTCATAGCATCTCCACTACTTCACAAGTCATGTGTTTGACTGACCCCTTATTCACCTGAAATTAGCTTTCATCCTGAGTTGCAGATCATATTTACAGCAGGGAAAACATACAATAAGTCTAGGCATTAATGCACCTTAGATTATAGAAACTACCAAAATCAAAAAAAGTACAGAGCTGACAAGAAAGCAGGGTCGAGAGAGAGGGGAGGGGTGACAAAGATCTCTGGCTGGACTCAAACTGGGGACATTACAATTACATGGTCAGAATCTTGGATCCTTTCTGTTCAGGACACCACAAAATCTAAAAATCTGTGAAAAATTGTCCAAACCAACTATTGATGTACTCAGAGACATAACTGACCACATTAACAGCAAACTTTAAATACATGTCGATTCTTCCATGACATAAAGACGCAATATGAACCTTGATCATCTCCTTTTGTGTCCTTTTTAAAGAAAGATAGTTTGACATTTTGGGAAATTCAGTTACTCGCTTTATTGCTGAGAGTCAAATGAGAAGATCGATACCACTCTCACATTTTTTTATGGTAAATATGAAGCTGAAGCCAGCAGCCAGTTAGCTAGCTAGCTACATTAGCTTAAAGACTAAAAACAGGGGGGAAAACAGCTAGCCTGGCTTTGTCCAAAAGTAATAATTAAAAGGTTGTGGTTTTACGGGGTGTTATGTGCTGGGCTAGCTTTGCTTAGCATAAAATTTATTTATTTAAAGCTAAGGTAATGACAGTGGTATCAGTCTTTTTATCTAACTCTCAGCAACAAAGAGAATAAGTGTAAATGCCAAACTAATCTCTACTAATACAGAAGTTGGTCAGGGTTAAAATGACAATAATGTACTCCAGTTCTTGTCTCATTTTAGAGCTCTGTAGGCTGTAGTTTGGTTCTAAGCAGCTGATAATGGAAGATGACAGGGAGGGGAACCCTGCTATCTCTTCCCTCCTGTCAACGAGGTGCTGTCTGCGATTCAGGCTGTGAGTCAATGCTTTAAAAGAAGAGATAAAGCCTCGGCCTCCCATATGTGCAGACTTAGCTTCAGATGCCAAATTCAAGTGTGTATTAACTCTATTTGTTGTTGTTAGGAATTTATTTTTGGGGGGGGGATCTTTTGTGTGCATGTGCGTCATCACTATGTATGTGTGGGACTGATGCTGCTGCACACAGGGACAGGTGCCCCTTAACTATGGCCTCCTGCCTTCTCTCTGTGGCATCACTCGGCAAACAGTTGTCAGCCCTGACGGGGGTCTGCGCTCAATGTTTGCCCACACCACGGGGGGGGGGTTGGAGTGTAACAGTGTTTGTCTGCGCACGTGCATTTGTACATACGTGTGTTTGTGTGAGTGTACAGTAGCCATGAGTCACACAGTGTGGGGGCTACAATGCATCTGCGCCATCTGCACGACAAATGTGTACCGCTTGAGTCTGTTTCAAGTCTACAACCACATTCCATATGGTGTCAGCTTTGCACACTACAATATAGAGCCTGCTCTGTTTTACCCGGAGATGAATGAGGTGTGTGGAATTCAGTGATCGAATGTTTTATTGATTACTGTTTTATGACCTGTGCCCTGGAGTCAGGGTCATCTTTTCACTGCAGTTCAAAGACAGATCTGTTGTCTGAATGACTCAGCTCACACAAAGGGTAAACATCATTGTTTATTCGATGGTAAATGAGCAGGAGTATAAGTAACATTATAAGTAACAAGTGGCTGCAAATTGAAGAATGAACTCATTTGAGGATGTGTATTTCCATATGATTCAACAAAATCTTTCATGTTTTCACCTCAAAATCCATACTCAGTATCATCGGTTATGCTCAGTTGCAAGTGCAGAGGTGATCACTGTCAATTCAAGTGTTGATACAGCAGGCAGCTTAATGGTGAACAACTGCCACCACCTGGTGAAGTTAAAAATTACACTCACCTTGACATCGTTATTACTATGACATCATGTACATTTCAATGATGTCAACAACAATTTAAGCAAAATGAAATCAGCATAATTGCATTAGGACTTAGATGATTCATAGCTTCTCTTTCCATTTCTATCATGCTCTAGAAAAGGTGCAATATAAATAAACTTTAATGACTTCAGCTAAAAACAATTTTCCTGCAGCAGCACTACGAGTATTATTAACCTCTCTTTAACAAAGTAAAAACTCTCATATTATTACTCATTTTAATACTCTCTTATATATTATTAAATAACGCATATTTCAAGTGTATGCATTTTCTATTCATTTATCATTATTTCTCCAACTACTGATGAGTGCGGGATCTGCTTTCAAAGAGATTTGAAATTGCACATAAGAGAGCCCCACAAGAGGTTGAGTAAATCATGCTATCAAGTCGTATTATGTCTAGTTTGTATGCAGCAAATCACTCACAACAGAGTAATTTGTAATCCTCTCTGAGACATCTTGTAAAGTAGTACACTAATATTGACTAATATTGCTTTAGTGACTATGTGCTTTGAAATATGCTTGTGCCACAATGCTAACCTTTATATCAACTTAAGAAGAAGTGGTAAACACATAACACTTGTGGTATATCTTCAAGATGGTTGCATAAGTGCATATGTGCTTACATATACATGTGTCAACATAAGACACACATTTATATGGGGGTATAACATATGTACTAAAAAATATGTTGTGTTACATGTTCTTTAAAGAAAATAAACCAAGTGCATGAGGTTTCATAATGAAGAACCAATTTTTAGTTTAGTTTTTCTGCTAGTTTTGACCCAAACACCACAGTTTGGCCTTTCTGAGACATTCTGATAGAGTAGTGCGAGTAGAGACACAGAAACTCCAACAGTAATGACAATAAAAGTTAGAGTCATCACCTTTGACCCACGCTGCAGCGCGGTCTGATCTGATCCATCTTTAATGTCATCTGAGCTTAAATGACTGCTATCAAATGCTTAGGCATCAGTTACCTTCCTGTTCTCAAACCATAACTAGACTCTTGATGACGTGTGAAAAACCAGCCTCCTAATGGGTGTCAGAGGTGTGGGCAACAGACAAACCCACTCACACTTGCAGAATGAAACCTTGTGCCCCCTTCTCCTGCTTTTTCGCCTGAATGTGCCAAGATATGGGACCTCACCACTTGACTCTATAGAACATGAGTCACTATGCATTTAACATAGACTGCAGCATAGACACTGGTAGTAAGAAACAGGCCTGAGATACACTAAGTGTATGACCAATGATTTATGGCTCAATATGCTACACTTTGAAAAACAACTAACATCTTTCTCCTGGGAGTCTGCCAATTTATAAGTAGACACATTAACATTTCTCACACTCCTCGCACTTAACTTTTGTGCGGATGTGTAAATAAATACTGAACAAACAAGTAATTTATTCTCATGGTGAGTTAGTGATGTGTGCAATATCTTAAATAATGGAAAACCATTCATCCTCTGTCTCTATTGTGATGTTGCAGCTCATTATGTGATATCAACACAAAGGCCGGGTCAAATAAAACACATGTAGACGGTCAGTACATACACATACAGGTTGGTCTCCAGGGTTATGATGCTCCTGCTGTGGCAATGATTTGTCACAGAGAGTGTGTGTGTGTGTGTGTGTGTGTGTGTGTGTGTGTGTGTGTGTGTGTGTGTGTGTGTGTGTGTGTGTGTGCGTGTGTGTGCTACGTCTCCACCTCCACGGCTACCTAATTATTCCACAGCTGATCTAATACAGGATGATATCCTCCCCAGAGACCAAGCAAGAGATGCTTCAAAATTCAAGTAATCTCATGTGCAGTAAAAAATAAGAAGAAGAAATCAGTCACACACACAAAGCAAACAAGTTTTCATCGTCAAAAATTAATATTGGGTGGCACACTAGTGTCAACATGAGACATTTGCAAGGAAATAGGCTGATCTATAGTGGGTGCCACAGTAACAGCTGCTGAGACACCAGAAGCACACAAGTGGAATAAATACATTAACCTGGTTAGCTATTGAAAAGCATCCATCTGGAGGGTGTGTGTGTGTGTGTGTAAACCGGCCCGTTTCTGCCTGTGTGTGTGACTGCCACACATGCTCTGTGGTTTGGCTTCAGGCCCTTTTTGTTGCCAATGCGTGGCACGATGAATGGAAAACTAAACTCAACAAGGGATGCCTAACCAGCCATGGCAATAACTGCCTCACAGTGTCTATGTATTGCAGCTAATCAAACACAATGCCACATTACAATGCATTAACTTAAATGAAACAGAACGTTCACATCCATAACAGTAATATCAAACAGTCAATGGCAACAATTAGTTGAGGTGTACAATGGGAGAAGAGATTGCAAGTGCATTTTCTTTCATTGTTTTGCTCCTCCATACACCCACCAGTCAAATCCCTTCCAACTACAATGACATTCTATTCTGTTTTGTTCCATATCTCCTCAAGCACACTGCAGTTTCCACAGAGTTTTCTCAACTTACCCACAACAAAACCTCACAGAAGGAATCACTTAACCAGTAAGTCGATGGAACAGTGAGAGCATTCAGTCTAGTGAATTAGGTTGAGTGCATTACGACACACAAATGAAACTAATTACTGATTAAAGTGAAGATACCCTATCACATCTCTTACTCGTTTGATCCTCATTTATCCCTCTTAATTGCATAATGATGGTTTTTCTTTGCAAACAACAGACTCTGATGAAATATGAATAATAACAACAGCCCATTTGCATTCTCCACATTCATTTCTACCTGCCTGACTGTACCAAAGACAGAGAGGATTTAATCATGATAATGTTTACTTACAGAGAAGCCATATAGGCTGGGAGAAATTTGTTTTCGATCCAGAAAATCAACACAACTAATATGGTTTTTAATAGCAAGTATTAAATTCTTAAGTAAACACTGATGAAATGATTTTAAAGCTGCTGAAATCAATATTTTTAGATTACATGATTATGTTTATGTGAGAGGGGTTGCTAGTAGTGATGAACCCACAGAGAATTATCAGTTCCCCTCAGATATGCGGGGCCTTTTAGCATTTTTCAGCTCATTGTTGCTAGCAAGTTAGACATACCAACTAAAAAGTGATAATATATCAGTGTTGTGTTTACACCTTGCTTCTGCTGCCCCCAAGTGGCCAACTCCACAGATTTACACATCAAAGTGTGTTTACGGGTGTTGGGGAGTACTACTGCATATGTGAAAAAAGTTGTATAAAGCCTTTTGTGGCTCCAGAGGAAGCTGCAAAATCCGATACATTTTTATAACTTATGTTGCAGCTGAAGACTACAAGTTTGAAAATGAAAAAAAAAATCTGGTGGTGTGGAGTTAGAAAGAAGTGAGCTTTCCAGGCCTCTGTAGTCCACTCCTCATCTCTGCTTGAGGCTAGCAGCTCGTTAGCCGATACTAGCATAACACGCCAAACTGTCGGCCATCTAGTTGCATTGTGGGTAATGTAGGCGCCAGGTTTTGACAAGAAAGAAGAATGTGTGCAATAAAAAAAGACTGTTGTGCTGTATCGATTTAAACCCTTCTTTTTAACTGTCCATTGTGAGTCCAACAATGTTATAGGAGAGCAATGCTAAATCTGTGGGGTACTCTTTTAATCATTTTTGGACATTTTCAAGGTAACAACCTGCAAAAACAGTCCATGCTGGTTTGGTTTTACTTTTTTTTATCATTTCATGATGTTAATCCACCATGAAGTCCACAGGGTTAATTTCTATAGCACTTGTTCAGGTTGTTGAAGAGGTCTGCGGTGCACAGTAAAGCTTTTTCTCTCCTATCAAAAAGGACTGAAGTGAAGCACATTTTAAAAAGGGCTTTCTTCTACAGCCCAAATCCTCAAATCCTTAAAATTACAGTTCTGCCATGTTTAAATTTATCCTCCCAAAGCATATAAGTAACTCATATTCAAGAGGTGAAGGACTCTTTGTGTAATCAGTAACTGCCAGTGCAATTTTGTTAAGTTAAGGATTTTCCTCTTGATCAGAATAGACCTGCTGGAAAGAAATGTATTTAACAAGTGCAATTATCTCTCAAAGGGAATAAGTGAAATTCCCTCGCTTGAATGTACAAAAAGGTTTTACTAGTCCAAGAACAATCCAAGGCTGTGTCGACCCCTCAGTTTGCAAAAAGGTGAACAGCCTCAACCCAAAAGTGTTAATTCAACCACCAGTGTCAGGGATTTGCAGAAAAGCAACCCGCAACTTCTTATTTTATGGCAGGAGACAATGGTTTCTGACAGAAATGGGAAATGACAGGGCAGAACTTTACACCATGCCATTTGGCTCATGCAGTCAGTCAGTCCCTTTCAAATTTTGAGGTTTGATGAAGAGGGAGGGCTAGGAGGTGATGCAGATTACTGTGCATCAGAATGTGTGACAAACACAGTCAAAAGGTTTAACAGAAAATTTAAAAAAATTTAAGCGATACAATGAAGAGACAGGTTAAATAACAAGACATTTACATAAAAATGAGTGTATTTAAAAAGGAGCAATGAAATGCCCGGGCAGGCATGGAGATCCAGACAAGAGCCTGAGATGAGATTTGGTATGGGTCCTACCATTTAAAGCTTCAAACACAAGTTATAATCTCCTCTCAAACTTGCAAGCAACAAGGATCAATGTGATACAATCTTGCCTCTTGGACTTAGTTAAAAGCTTGTAGCGTGTAGATATTTCTCATACAGAGTCTGAATAAAGGTAAATACAGTAGTTAAGCTGTGGTGAAATTAAACCAGAGGCTCCTCCTTCCAAAACTATTAATATGAGTTCATTTATACTTCTTGTTGTACAGATGCATGATCAGATCTATTGATTCAAAGTCATTTGAAGGACAGTTTTCAAAAGGCTGATGGACACATGAAACTCCTCTGTACTAAAAAAAAAACAAAAAAAAACAAGACCATCCTACCAGAGAAAGGCAAAAGACAGGCCATGAAAAATGTTATCAGCTCCATGTTGCTGCTTCCTCCTGAAGGGAATATTGTTTCACCTGAGGTATGAGGCTGCATCGATTGCTGGACGCCTATGTGTGCTCCAATCTCCTGAGTAACAGGCCAACATTATTGATGGGACTATTTGTAGCTTTGTGACATTTACCTTGATCATCATGTGGTACTCGCTGCTGTTGTGGACTATTTTTACTGCTCTACAAAAGCAGCCTTCGAGTGGGACCTGGGGGAGTAAATATGCTGTGTACAATGGTTTTCAAAACTCACTTCCAGTGAAGTGTCAAGTCACTTCCCCAAAACCTACTGCCATTTTTATTTCCAACAAAAGGGAAATGATGCTTTGAGCGAGTGACCGGTGTCCCAAGATACTGGATCAGCTGAATCAACTAATCTGGTCAGTCAGCATCATTGTGTCAGTTAAGAACAGTATATCTTGTATTATAAACATGAGTAAATATAAAGAGATCCATTTCTTACAGCTTTTCAATGTTTATTTCACCATCCTTGCCTTTTAGATTACACACCCAATACTAAAAGACATCACCAATATTCACCAAGGTTCTACAGAAATAACCTGCTACGGGTTAACAAGGTAGTGCAACTGAATACAAATTCATCAAAGGGTTAGGACAGTCACAACATGTGTCTTAACATTGCTATGAACTAAATAGGACTACACGGTGCAAAGACAAATGCTGGCTAAATTATATAACTTATTACCTATGTTCAAAAGGCCACATAATTAATATTAACTTGAGGAGAGAACAAATATACACTATATGTACAACACCACTGTTAATGTGTAGATACATTTAAGAATATCAACCACTCGCCTCCTATTGGTTTGAAAGGTGGCTAGAAAAAAAAAAAAAGAAGCACCTTTCAAGCCTACAGAGGGTGAGTGTTTGATACTCAAAATATAGATTTTGGGAGAGGACCACATGAACACAGAGCCGTGACAATTCATCTAAAAAAGCAGAGAAGGCTGATAAATAGGTTATTAGAATCAAAAAAAAAAAAAAAAAAAAAAAAAAAAAAAAAAAAAAAAAAGACAGTTAAAATTCTCCCACATCCACCCTCTTGTCCCTGAACTTGCTTCTGGCCTTGGTCCGAGCCTTGAATGCAGCAGAGTTGTGGAGATGCTGGAAAAGAGAGGCGAAAAAGTTAATACACCATATAAAAATGCAACAAGCATATACATAGTGTACATATAGTATAGTCTGTTTATTGTGGCAACTATGACAACATTTAGTATTTTAAAAAACCACAATGTGAGGGTTCGAATAACTTGTGCATGTACACATACCCTTTCAAAGCGAGAGATTTTCATGGCCTTCATTGTGGCTGAATCAACCAACATAGGTGGTCCCAGTTCAAACACGTCTCTGATGAATTCATTGCCCTTGTTTAAGAGAAGTAAAAAACAAAACCTAGTGAGAAAACACTTCCATCAGCATTACACAACACAAGCATAATACAAAATCTGAACAACAGTAACTAGCTAATTTTAGATACTTTTTACAGTGTTGTGTGGTCTGAAATACGTTCCATTGCCTCATCTTCACTTTCTAATCGCACTAGCTGCCAGACAGATTGCAGACTACTTTCCAGTTATTTGTAATGCACCCCCCGCCTTCTCTACAATACACATTATCCTAAATCAAGCTGTAAGTGTTGTCTCCAAACAAAGTGCAATTAAATGTCAACTTTCATGCATTTAAATTTTCAGTTTGCCATTGACTCAAATATATGCCATACTCTACCAACAACTATTTTAAAAAATAAATAAATAATAAATAATAATAATAATAATAATAATAATAATAATAATAATAATACCTGTAGGTGGTAGTTCATCCCAGAACCCACAAACTCTCTGAAGGCATCATATGTCCTCTTTCTCACCCAGCTATCAATGGTCATCCGCTCCGTCCCAAAGCGAATGGTCTCAGACTGGAAGTCACCCTCCTGGAAGAATATAGAGGGGAGGTGAGAAAAATGACTATAGCCAGAAACAGATACTTGCGCGGCCTCTTAATTTGCCTATTCGACTAAAAACACAGAATCTCTAGCCTGTCACTTTAACACCGCGCAGGATAAGAGGAGGAAGAAGCGGCAAAAATGTCAATTAAAACCTAGCAAACCAAGATGCTGTCAAACAACACTTAACACTCACCTCAACAGCCTTGAGTACATCCCTAAATACAGACCGCTGCTTCCTCTTGTCCGTCTTGGCTCTGTGTTTGTTACAGTCTGTGGCCAACGCGTTCAGTTTATCACACAGTTCTTCCCAGTCATCAAACTCAAACTCCTGCAGGGACATAGAGAAAGAAATACTGCATTCATGACCAATGAAAAAGAAAAACAGGTTATCAAATCCAGCAGTGAAGTTAACATGCAATGTAAGGCAAAAAAAGTAGAACATTTCAGTCCCTTTTGCATCCAATAACATTTAGTCCCAATAGTTGCAGCACTTTACTACAGTAATGACAGGATCAGAATCAGAAATACTTTATTGATCCCCCGAGGGGAAACTCTTTTGCTACAGCAGCTCACTATCACATCCACTAAGCAAAAAATATAATACACTATAATACAGGTCAGAAAAAAAAAATTAAGTACCAAGTGGGTATAAGTATAAAATAAAATAAGTGTGAAGTACAAAGTGGGTTTACCGGTTGATGATAATACGGTAATAGTGCATGAACTGCCAAGTTAAGTGTAGCTTATTAAGATTATAATGAGACAGAGGATATTGCACAGCAGTAATAGAGGTATGAATAAATATCAATAAATAGGGAATTTAAAAGAGTATATTGCACAGGAGTATTAACACAGAATATTGCACAATTGTGTCGATCCTGGATAGTAAACACAGCATGGCTTTAAACTTACAGAGTCCATGTCTCTGGCCAGCTCAAAGAGCAGAGCAATGGTCTCCCCTGCAGCAATTCTCATGTTGACATCCTCACTTTCCAGCAATCGTGGCAGTTTAGGCAGGTGTCTGCACAACAACACACATGCATTCCATTTTTGTTAATTTTTTTTTTTTTTTTTTTTTTTAATATAAATACATGTATCAATTCTTACAATTTTCAATACTTATCTGGGTTGCAGTAAAATACTGTGTGGTTGAGGTAAACTTAACAGCAAACTTCTGACTGTGAAACTTAGTTAAAGGGTTAACGGCGGGTCTTACTTGTGCAGGATGTCTTTGAGCTGGTTGGCAGTGCAGATGGTGAGCAGTAGTGCCCAGGACAGGAGGGCGTTGGTGTGGAGCTGGCTTGTCTGGGGACTGATCAAAGGACAGGTACCATCCACCTTAGCATAGGACCGGGTGAACAGGTTCTCAAAGCACTCCATGGTAGCATGCACGTCCTAGAGCAGGAAGCAGGGATAATGTGAAGACTGGAGTTTGCAATGCAAAAATTAAAGGCTGCAAGTGTTTAAAAACACTTCAGAAGAAAATACGACACCAGTGATCACAAATAACATGTTTATGACTTTGAGTAATTACTTGAGGCACGTTTGAGTTCAGCTGCCAATGCTGTTGACATAACGAATGTTAAAACTGAATGAGGCACAATGTCACAACCGATAATGAGAACAAATAAAGGACTGACAGAAGGCTGTAGAAGAGACATCACTGCAGCTTGCCCTCAAGCCCAGAGGTGTCAAACCACAGAAAAGACACCAAAAGTGATCAAGAGCTTACCAAAATGTCATCTTCTGCAACTAAAGTACAGAGGCCCAGACTTGTCGCCACCTATTAGAGAAACAGAAAGATTTGTTCAGTTGACTTTCCACACACACACACACACACACACACGCAGGTACAGTGTGGCTGCTGTTCGGCGACCTGTCAAAAATGCATTCTTCCAATGTCGTAAATATATATTGCTCTGCCGCAGACAAAACCAGGTACTCACAGCCTGTCTGGCTTGTATGTTGGCTGATCCATCTGCCAGGATGTTTTTGAAGATGGGTTTCAGGGTCTTGAACACCTCCTCACTCTCGATGCCCGAGCCCAGCTGGATACACAGCAGGCAGGCTAAAGAAGCTGCTGCTCGCTGCTCCTCGCCCTTGCCTGGCAGTGAGAGGGTTGGGCATTAACTTTCCCCTTAAATTCGGGGGAAATTTGTCGTGAGTAGATTTGAAGATATAAAGTTGAGGTTATCAACTTGACCATATCATCCAGAAAAAAAAAAAAAAAAGAAAAAAAAAAAAGGGAAAAAAAAGCAAATCAGATCCTAAAATAAAATGACTTTCGCAACTCTTCCTTAGATGACTATGTAATTGTCGACGGACTGTTCTTACTGACAGACTTGTCATGTCCTGCATTGACATTCTTAGAGTATTATAGTAGGGTTGCAGTGCATAAACCCCTCATTACAAAGATGAATGCACATTTGAGAGTTCTGTGGTGCAAAAACCATTAGGCACTGGTCTACAGAGATGTGGGAAAAAATTATATGGTCAGCTGAGTCATCCTTCACCATATTCTCGACAAGTGGGTGAGTGCATGTGTGGTGTACACCAAGAGACGGCACAGGCCTGAATGCTTGACCTCTACAGTGTGGGAATCTGGTGCTCGGTTATGCTGTGGGGGGCATTTTGCTGGCATGGTTTGGGTCCACTTGTCCCCTTAGAGGGAAGGGTCACTGCAAATCAATACAAAAAGTTGTTCTGAGTGATCACCTTTACCCTATGATGAAACATTTCTATCCGGATGGGAGTGGTCTCTTCCAGGATGACAATGCCCCCATCCATAGGACACGAGGGGTCACTGAATGGTTTGATGAGTATGAAAATTATGTGAATCGTATGCTGTGGACTTCACAGTCACCAGATCTCAACCCAACTGAACACCTATGGGAGATTTTGGACCGACGTGTTAGACAGCGCTCTCCACCACCATCAGCAAAATACCAAATGAGGGAATAGCTTTTGGAAGAATGGTTTTTCATTCCTCCAGTACAGATCCAGAAACTCATAGAATCAATGCCAAGGCACTGTTTTGGCGGCACATGGTGGCCCAACACCTTACTAAAACACTTTATGTTGGTATTTCCTTTAATTTGTCACCCGTCTGTATGTCGAATCTGTTTAACCCAGCATTTTACACAGTTTAATTTCTTTTGATACCTTTCTTGAGGCAGCGTTCGATGCTGTCTGTGATGGTCATCCTTCTCTCTGAGATGAACTCATACAGGATCCGTGTGGCCATTGCCGTCTTTAGCCCATCCAGTGCCCCTTGTCTGGTCTTAGCACTGAGGAAACAGGTACACAACCATTCATTATTGCTATTATACAAATGATTATCTCTCTCCTTAAATATCAATCTGACTTAAGAGTGACGCATGACAGTGGAATGTCAGAGAGAAAAAAAAAAAAAAAAAAAACATTTTTCATGAAGAAATTAGCCCATGTAAAGAGCTTGGGCTGAACACCCACCAAATTAAACATTTCTATAAATATTATTCTGTGAGCTAATAAGATAAGATATTGACTTTTACATCCTTAGCTGGCAAAAGATTTCTAAATCGCCAAGAACTAAAAATGTTTTCCCACCCCTCAATCTTTGCTTTCATGCAGCATTCTGTAGAATAAAGTCACTTTATTTGCAATATATCATGTAAAAGTGAAACTCTGCACCGACATGTTCCAGCCTGCATACCAAGATGAGATAACATGTGTACGTAGACGGCTGAAATCTTTAGATAGGACTTTTACCTCTTATCCACCGTGCTGTCTATGAACCCCTTCAGCTTGTACTGGAAATCCTCCTGGGCTGCGTCCTCACTGGACTCTCCACCTGGCAACACCACAAGATGTAGTAAATGAAGACTTGCCTGATATGCTTCAAAGTACTGATATGAGTTACTGGACACAAAACATTGGATGAATTGCATTTTTCATAGTAGGGTTATCTAACTTTTAGGAGGTCCTTGATTCCAAGAAAAACAAAAACTGGTAGTTTTACTCAAATGTTGGCCCAATGAGAAACTTAACAGCAAAATTCAAACCAAGAAATAAGCTAGGCATCTACTACATTCCTTTTTGATGATGAGTGTACACAAACTGCAAACACTGGCCCATAAAGAAACACCCACTGACAGCATAGCCAGTATGTATACTCAAGTTCAAACAATCACTGAAGCACATATAATACACACAATTGCATACCCAGGTGTACACACAAACCTACCTTCATCTGCTACACTGGTGGTGTCACTGAAGCTGCTGCAATGACTGAGGGTCTCAATGGAGACATCCTCATCACTGAAAGGCTGCACATTTCCATGCTGCCCTCCTGGAGAAAAAGAGATAGATGTTAATTTTAGCCTAATCACATCAAATGCATTAGCACAGTGTAGCAGGTCTGTGTGTGCTCATTATGTAATCCCAGCACCTGACAGGTACTGTAGCAAATACTGTAGTTATCTAATCAGTTATGTCCTTTGCACGGGTTATCCTTTCATTATCTCATATGAAAATGCACCATGTTGTCAGGGTCAAGGGCAACCCACAGTTCTGTCGGTTGTGTAAATACGACATTATGTTCAGGTTGGAAAGACGTGGGTCAACACAACTGAACTTTTGTGACATGACAGAAACTGACAATCTGCTCTCAGCTGCAAAATTCCACACCAGATAGTACAAGTGACTATCAGTCCAGTAGGGCAACTGTTCATTGAAAACTTCCAGAATACAGTTAATTGGAATTAAAACCTGCAGACAAAAGCACTCCAAAACACACAATACTTGCCAGTCTGTGTGTAATATTTTAAAGGTCTTCCTGAAAACAGTGTGAGAGTGTGGGAGAGTTGTGGAACTTCACAGCTTAAAAAGGGTCTGAAAAGGTCTGTTCATTTTTCTAAACTAAAAAGCTTTGATTGTATTAGTTGTGAAAAACGTCCAATAAAAAAAAATGTAAATAATGTGTAGGAAATTGCGTCCTCAATGGTTGTGCACTGCAACCAGACTCAGACTAAGACATGTTGGTAAGTTTATCACGTTAAGAACACGAAGTAGTCACAACCAAAAATGAACGTACTTCAGTATTTCAAGCCATGATAAATGCTATAGGGAGCACTATCAGATGACTTAAAACTGGCAATTTTATCTAATAATAGAGGGTATTTCTATGTATTGACGTGGGCTCTCCCCCCACGACAGCTGATATCTGAGAACCGGGCGCCGCCTCTTTTCCACGCCGCTCTCTGGGGTCCAAAATGTCCGCCGTCACTAAACAATAATAACCCAACAATAACCAACATACACAACTGTTATCTGCCTTACATGCCCATGCTAGTTTAAAGTCGGCCAGCGTTAGTCGGAATGAATGCCAGCCACACATTCGGCTAAAGATTAATTGAGGTCAGACAAGATGACCACACTTTAGAGTTCGAGCTAACGTTATGTGCTTGATGTAGACCCACAAAAAAGTTACTATTCGTTTACCTAGGCAATAATCACGGTAAAAGCAATCAAGTTGTCAAATAGGTATATTTATTTACATGAACTGTACCTAGCAACCCCAACTGTGTCTTGGTAGCGGGGAGTTGACACTAGCTGACGTTACCTTGTAACGTCCGACCAATATTAGGGGCTCGTGTGAGGTATAAATTAGTTTATGACCATTAAACGAGTGTAGCAATAAATACAAAGTAAAACCATACCATCGTATGATGGCACGTTTTGTCAGTAAGAGCGATGCTTTGTGTGACCACGGCTAGTTAGCTTTGTGTTTTGACGTAGGCCAGCCTCTGACGTTTGTAGTCCTAACTGTAAACACGTCCAACTCCAGTCAATGGTCTGACAACATGAAAAGAACTACAACTACCGTCGACAAAGAGAAGTCCAAAAAGCAAGGCCAAAGCAATGCGGCCGCTCGCTGACTTACCCCTGTTTTTCTTCTTCTTGGTTCTTGGCATTTTCGTGCAAATAAATGTATAATTTGATCCAAAATCAGCCAATACACGACCAGCTTTTATTGTATTGTCTCGTAAAATGAAAATATTCCCGTGGCACAGCGGATAAAAAGGAATTGAAGGCGATCTTGGAGATAGACTGTTGGCCGAGACGATACATTTTCCCTCATAAAACAGGGCTGCGTAAGAAGAGGGCAGCTCTGAGTATTTATACCGGCTGACATGTCACGAGGAGGTTTCCCGGCATCGCCGACCAATCCGGGAATAGGAACAAGCGTCGCGTGTGTTCGCGCGTGATGCAGTGAACAGAAATGTGGGTACTATGCGTATTTGGTTATTTTGGTCTGTCCATTGTTCACAAATTGTACTTGTAAGTAAGCTTTAAGAGTATTTAAACAGACAGTGGTTGGTATTTATAGCCTGCTACAGTGATTATAGGCATTTATGATACAATGGATGGAGGAAGTAATTTACAAAGTACATTTCTGAGGGAAATGTTGTATGATATGTTTTACTCCACTACTATGTGAGAGCTGTGTAACTTTGCAGATTCAGATTTTACATACAAAACATATGATCTATAAATATAATCTGATGCATTGTTATAGATTAAACAACAAAGCAGTATATAAAGTAAAATAAGATCCACATGTACAAGCTACATTAAAATGCTGCTTACACATTAAATATAAATAAATATAATAATCTAATGTATATAATAATATACACCCCTAAAAGAACCATTCTGCATAATGAGTAACTTAACTACATTTTGATACTTAAACTACATTTTGCTGATAATACCGATACTACTGTACGTTTTACAACTACAAGTAAAATGCTGCACTTTTATTTGTAACATACTATTTACGTTTCGGTAATGCTATTTTTAGTAGTACTTCTTCCACAACTGTCTGTGATGCAATATGCATCTTTATGGAGTAGATGGCATTAAAGGGCTCTCTGCAGTAATACATAGCCTACTGTGATAATGTTCCTTTGTGATGCAGTTGATGCTGTCGTTTTATGCATCTGTGATGCAACAAATTGTCCTCTAATGCAGTTATGCTGTTATATATATATATATTGCATTAGAAACTGTGATTATAACCCCTGTATCACAATAAATACTGTGATTACAGTCCTCAGAGATACAATGCATAATCTGGATTCATTTGCCATGCAAAATACGTACACTATTGTATGTTGTAGCCATGCTAAGGTAGACAAAATAACAGCTGAGCAGTAAACATTCATTTGGTGAATTTTTATACTGACAGAGGTGCGCTTAAAGCCAATTTTTAGCCCATTTCTTAATGGTGTTGTTTCACAAATACGGAGATTTAAATGTCTTTTAGTCATTGCTAGAGTCGGCTTGTGGCCTCTGTTCTTATGTGCCTTTGCCAAATTTTCTGTTTTTTGGCATATGTTGTCATTATTTTGAGACTTTACCCCATGCAGGAAGCAACAACTTAGGAACTTGATAGGAACGGTCCATAACAGCTACAAAGTGAAAAGTCTGCTTACAGTTTCCTTCTTTTGACGAGGTGTGAATGAAGGTTAATACAACCAATAACATTTGTTCATCAATGCAAGGGTGTGAAACTAAGTAATTCATATTTATTTCTTTGAGTAGAAAATTATATAAAAGAGGTTTTCACAAACCCGGCACTGCTTCAGTCTTGTTGCTTTATTTACAGAGGTACAAGGAGTATGGATTTTTTCCAGACTAACACTGCGAGAGAGAATCAATTCCAACTAGTATTCACACACCTACTGCAGTTAATGGCAGTTGCAGATCTCAGGAATGAATGCATTGTATCAATTCCCCGAGCTCAAGAACTGAGTTAGAATGTCATTGGTCAAATGGATTCCCATAGTCAAGTTAAAATGATAATTCTGCCAAATCAGAATCATTCCTGGACTCCAAAGTTTCACCGACTTCCAGAGTGACTGCCGCTTCACTTTTGAAGAGAGATGCCTGCTCATATTAGAATACAATCCCATCTGTATGATATACTAACTGGAAAAGATATACATAATTGTCTATTTTACATCTTTGCCAACCATCTTTAGTGTTTCACTGAAAATAAGGCCAGTTAGTTCATTTGATAATAATTCGGTAATCCAGCCAGGTGGGAAATGGTACATTTCCCTTAACTATGTAGAACAATGTGTATCAGTGACACATGAGCTTCCTGGACAGTAAAAGGCAGGCACATATCCAATACCTGTACTCCAGCAGTCATATTGGAATTTCCTGGTCTGGATTAGTGTATTTTAATGCAGTCTGCAGATTTCTGGTATTGTTTTGGAATTTTGAAGTTGTTCATGAGATACTGTATTGTAAGGTGTTATTCTTTCCACTCCTTATAGGTATGTATGTACATTTGTAGGGGTTGGGTTCTGTATATATACTGATTTAGAACATGAAAACTCTTCTTTCACACATCTAACTACTTTTTGCCAATAAAGCTTGAATAACTTGAACTGATACAGACAATTAAAGACAATTGTTTTTAGTTTCACCTCCCTACAGAGAGAGTTTAGAGGTCAAATACAGGACAGCATCTGACAACCACAGTCTCCACTAAATTGTCCTAATGAACATTAATCAAACATTGGCTTAACACAGAGCTGGGATTGAATCATTCCAGTTAATTATTTTTTCTGGCTTTTTTTTATTTCAGTCACTCTGCGTTTTGCTTGACGGACAGAAATAGTTCATTCTTTCATACACAAGTGGAAAAATCTCACAGATGCAGTCTCGTTGCTGCCATTCCCACGGCCCAGCTGTCAACAGCTCAGACCTGACAAACACTAGAATATAAACTTGCAGAATTCAAAGCTGACTTTCATTTTTCATGCACCTCGTGTTCGACTATTTCCAGAGCTGCTTCCCAAACACACATGTACACTTTCACACTGATTATGATCGTCACTTGCCTTTTTAATGCTTGGTAATTAGTAAAGCTGATTTTTATCATGTAGTTGTCAGTTTAGATCATATTTTCTTTGAAGAAGCAAGTGCCTTGATCCACAAGCACTCTCAAGACGTGGGTGGACTCAACACATTGTCATTTTTTCAATCTTTACTTAACCAAACTAAAGATGCCAAAAGAAGATTTTTCTGCACATCCTGCCAGGACAGTAAGTATTAGCATGTACAAAAATTCACATAGAAAGAGAAAATAGTATCTGCTCAATGACTTCAGCAGGCCATAGCCAATGGTAGCAGGATGGAGCAGTTGAAATCTTGACTAAACAAAGCTCAGACAGCTCCTTTACTTAGTCACCCACACAATCCTTCATTATGGGGTAAAATACAGAAAGACAGATTTGGCGTTACATGTGTGAGTTTCATGAAACAGTGGAGCCCAAAGTTTCAAAAACAAACAGGTTTAGTGTAGGTTTTCACATACACAGAATTTGTCTTGGAGTTGTGGTGCATAACAGTCTATATATATATATATATATATATATATATATATATGAAAACCTTGTCCTTCACCCTCCGCGGGTGGTCTCATCCTTCAAGCTCGGGTCCTCTACCTGAGGCCTGGGAGCTTGAGGGTTCTGCGCAGTATCTTTGCTGTTCCTAGTACTGCACTCTTCTGGACCGGCATGTCTGGTGTTCTTCCAGGGATCTGCTGTAGCCACTCCTCCAGTTTGGGGGTCACTGCCCCGAGTGCTCCGAAGACCACGGGCACCACTGTCGCCTTCACCCTCCAGGCCTTCTCCAGCTCTTCTCTGAGCCCTTGGTACTTCTCTAGTTTCTCATGTTCCTTTTTCCTGATGTTGCCATCACTTGGTATTGCCACGTCAACCACAACGGCTTTCCTCTGCTGTTTGTCCACCACCACGATGTCTGGCTGGTTCGCCATTACCATTCTGTCAGTCTGAATCTGGAAGTCCCACAGGATCTTGGCTCGGTCATTCTCTACCACCTTTGGAGGTGTTTCCCACTTTGACCTCGAGGTTTCCAGTCCATAGTCAGTGCAGATGTTCCTGTACACTATGCCAGCCACTTGGTTATGGCGCTCCATGTATGCTTTTCCTGCCAGCATCTTACACCCTGCAGTTATGTGCTGGATTGTCTCAGGGGCCTCTTTGCACAGCCTACACCTTGGGTCTTGTCTGGTGTGGTAGATCTGGGCCTCTATTGCTCTGGTGCTCAGGGCCTGCTCCTGTGCAGCCATGATGAGTGCCTCTGTGCTGTCCTTTAGTCCGGCCCGCTCTAGCCATTGGTAGGATTTCTTGATATCAGCCACTTCAGTTATATATATATATATATATTCTTAAGTAAAGAGCTGTACAGTGTTTAAAATGAAGTTAATGGAATGTGCAAAATATTGAGGACCAGTGCTCAGTAATTGCAAAGGTGAAAGGGATTGCACAAAAATACATTTGCAGTAAATTTAGGTACACCAGACAAAAGTTTTATCCTTAAAACATTGCAGACAATCATCCTCCTTTGCAGACCAACCTCTGACATTAAATACATAAACAATATAGCAATGCTATAGGAGTAAGTACTTCATTTTTTGCATGGAGCGATGTGCTGCCTTGAACATTTAAGGTGACAAACACTTTACGCTCAAGATGGCCCACCCTATAAGACTGTACTCATTTCCTGAAAAGGTTATATGTAGCCCTTAGGGCACAGTGCATGGACAGAACTGCTGCTCTGTTTGCAGCATCAAGCTTGAATAATTCATTATGTGTGAAGGTGGGTTGTGTTAAGTGGGCAGAATAACACATAGTGTGAGGTTAAATGGGAAGCATTCAACAATATGGTCAATTTCGTGCAAAATTATTTTTAAAGATACATTCCTTGATTTTTTTTAAGGGGTCTAATAGTGCCCCCAAATCTCCATATGTACTCATAGCTAACTGTTTACTACTGAGTTTGGGCAATACAGCAAAACCAGAGAGTGTATAACTGTCAATGAACTGTGAGTTAGTCAGTGCAGGTATGTAAAAAGATTCTGCTTTATTTATCCAGCTATACTTTACAACTGTCTTTGGCACTAGGGGGAGCCATTCTGTTTGAAATTCACACACTGCTCTCACTGCAATCTAGCAAGTGAAATTCTAAGAGATGTGTTTTTGATGCATAATTTATTGAGTCAGTGAACTGTGCTCGCTGCTGAGCTGTGTCTTGCTTTAAACGTTTAATGAGCTGGAGCAAATATCAAATAACCCAACCAGTTAGGACAACTGTAAATGTTGCATTTCAAAATGTATACTGAGTAATGCAAAAAAACCAAACAAAAAAAAACAGATGTTATTTCGAAGGTAGTGAGAACTGGTTTAGACAAGCCTAAGCAATGTGTAGTGGAAAGAGAGAGAAATCACCTGCCAGGAAACCAGTGTAGGAGTAAGGAACAACAAAGCAGCCCAGTCTAACCTCACTCAGCATGCCTGGCACGTTGCATCAAGGGGTGCAAGCCCTGACCAACCTAATGCCACAGGAATACAGATCATTACCAAAATAACAGATAGCAGGGAGAGAGAGAGAGAGCTGACAGCAGATAATAGAAACTGTCTGAATATTAATTTCATGCTCTGTTTTTAAATAATTCATAAATGACATGGCCTGGAGCAAAGTGGTGAGGCTGCATGGGTTAAGCCCGTTGGGGAGGGAGCGAGGTTTGGAAATTATTTCGGGTCGAGAGGTTGATGGAAACAGTGTCAAAGGTTTAGCAAAGGTGATCTTTCAAAAACCTCAAACAGCTCTCTTTGAAATTTAGCAGTGGGCTTTCTCTTCCTTTAGTGATTCATTGTAGACAGGACTCCGTAGGCTCTCACTTGTTCTACTTTCTGACAATAACTGTCGGTAAGAATTTCAACCAAGGTCTCATCAAGCATCTGTATTTATATCATTTGTAGTTTGTCTGTGCAAAGGAGTTTTAGGTGTGCAGCTATTAATGCACATATCCAGCATTTATTCTGGACATGCTATGTACAGGTGTACATTTAGGAGGAGCTATTGGCAGAAATGGAATATAATATTTCTAAGTATTTTTTCATTAGTGTATAATCACCTGAAAATAAGAATCGCTGTGTTTTCGTTGCCTTAGAGTAAGACGTTTTTATCTACATAGGGAGCGGGTTCCCTTCCATGGAGGCCGCCATGTTGCACCGCCATGTTTCTACTGTAGCGCAGAACAGACAAACCAATCACTGTGTCTACATAGGGCCTTTTGCGTTTTTCGCGAGTTTCCCGGCCACCATAGTTTCTCCTACAATCTTGGAAGGGGAGGGTGAGGCGAGCAGTATTCAAATGGTTGCAAACTACAATTTCACCGCTAGATGCCACTAAATCCTACATTGAGGACCTTTAAAGGAATAGTTCGACTTTCTTAAGAATTTAATTATTCACTTTTAATACTGACAATTAGATGAGATTGATTGATACCACTCCCATATCTGTACGATGAATATGAAGGTACAGCCCTGAGGGCCAAAATGTCAAACTATTCCTTTAATTTGAACATGATATAATGATTCGTTTCAACATTTTCCTATCATGCAATTTCAAAAAAAAAATCTGATTCACTTGCCTCTACTTGGTGCTATATTTGCACTTCACAGAAACACATTGTGAAAATTGTTCGTTTTGAATGTTTCCTCTGTTTTTTTGTTTTTTTTTGCATTCCTCCTTTCCCATTTTCTTTGCTGTATCCTAATTTTCACTGCAACAAGATTTCAGTTTCCCTTTAGTGATCATGGCATTTTTATCTTGCCATAAATACCACTCTAGATAAACTTGGCTTAATATGACCTGCATAAAAAATACCAAACGGTATCATTTGGCATCCACTTGGCTTGGACACCACCTGCAATAATTTAAATTCAGATTAATTATCAAATATGTGGCCCTGTTCAGGAATAAAGACAAGTGCTGGTTGATGCTCAAATTAGAGCATCCAGCTCCTAATCACAGTCTGTTAGTCACTGGCTGAATCCCATATTCTTTCCCCTCATTTTCTTGTTTTGAGAGGGGTTTAGCACTTTATCAGACAGCTTACTATGACAGCTAGGCTACGCTTCTGTCATTGTAATTACCTCTCCATTTCTGCACACATTTGTCTCATTATTTTGCAACTTCAATCTCAACCCATTAACCTTTTTAAGAGGGCTCCAGAGAGAGGGAGGGAGAGAGAGGGGCTTTTGTTCTGGAAATGTGGTGTGCCGCACCCTTATCAGGATCCCTAACATGGATTCTAATTTATCAAAGATCAAAAAGAAAAAAAACACAATAAAGCGAGAGTTGGGGGGAAGGTCGGTCAAAAACACCTGTATGCCCTAACTCTGCTCTGCCTTTTCATCTCAACTTCAAACCTAATCACACTCAAAGCAGAAAGTCACTGTGTCACAGCCTCTCTTTGACTAGCTAATAGTTTGCTAGTCAGTCATCCAATAAAACAACAGGATATATTTACATTTTTAAAAGCCAGTCACCTTTGACTGGCACTGCTTGTGCTTGTGTGTCTGCTGCAATGAGAAGTTGTTTCTGTTTACTCTAAATGTTATTTTAAGGTGAGCTTTACCTTGTATCTTGCTCAAAAGGTGTGATCATCAATTTGCTGCAGAATCTGAATAAGAATCTGCAATGGAAGCATTTTGCACTTATACAGGCTTATCTGAGTCCTGGGAAAAATCCATTCACAATCCAAGTCACACGAGCACACACACTTGCTCACACACGCACACACACACACACACACACACACACACACACACACACACACACACACACAAAGATGATAAGGTAATGTCGTTGTCATCTGGCTATCTGATTAAATAGGTTAAAAGCACATTTAGTGGCTGGCTGTGGCTCTGTGTGGGGGGTAAATGGCACCCTCTGTTTTGTCCTCATTATCTGTTGCCTTCTCTGGAGGCAGCCACCATGTTGTGTGTTGTAAACACCAGCAAAACCAAACCAATAACCCAGATTCAGCATTTCGGTGTAAAATCCAGACCATCCATATTTTCACCTGTTGTAAAGCACGTTCCACAAACAGTTGTTTTAATTGTGTGCTTTAGCTTATTTGGCCAAGTCCTGGAAACAAACAGAATAGCCACTTGGATGGTGAGGTCTGTTTTGCAGGTTTCCACAGACAGGTAGCCCAAAAGCCCTGGGCATTGAATCAATAGAGGGCTGAGCTACTAGACAAGCTTGTTCAATTCCATTTCCTCAGAAAAGCCCCTTTCCTATTACGAGAATTTCCTTTATTTTCTCCCTTCCTCCGCTGTGGGAGAGATTGTGGAAAAGGTTGGCAGGAAAGTACTTGAAATAAGTTCAGACATCCTATCTAAAGGTTAGTGCAGCCACCCGGAGAGGCGAGCTGACTGACTTGTTTGAAGTTAAAAGACTGTTCAGTGATGAGCTTGAAACTATTAGGCTAATTTCAAATGTCAGTCTTCTTCCCTAGTCTACACTAAGGTTGACATCTGAGTTATTATTATTGAACATATCGTGTATTATGTAATTTTTCTCATTAATTCTGGTTGTCAGCCTCACAGTTCAGTGCAGAGAAGAATAGGAAAAAGCAAATTAAATATGCCATTAACAAAATAAGACATCCTCTTTAAGAAAATACTGTAGGTAATCACAGATGCTGCTGGAGTCTGTGTGTGTCTGGGCAGGCAGCAGCCTTCCAGACAATGGAATCCCATCTGAAGAGGATATTATGCCCAAAGGCTATTAAAACAGGCAGATGATCTGTTGGGGAATCTCTAGTGCTTTGGTTTGCCACAGCGCATGACTACACCTCATTGTTATATGCTAGCCTTCTATTTCCCCCTGTATCTCTCAGCATTTTGCGCATCATTTCTTTTCATGCTCAGGTGCATACACACAAACATCTCCCCTACTCTCCTCACTCCCCTTCTCTTTTTCTCTCTGTATTCCAGTTGAGGTGCCTATCGACCCATGTGGTATTATTTGTACCCTCAGAGCTGAAAAATACCAAACCTCTCTCTATTTTTACCTAAAATAAAGATCCAGATGCAGATGAAAGACGTGTGAGAAGGCGGGAGGTTTGATCTTTGCAACAAGTTTGTCCATGTGTCCCTCCAGTCCACTCTGCTTACTCAGTGCAAACTTGCTTGGTGCTTCAGTCATGTAAAATGTTATTTCTTGTAAGGTGTCCTGTAAATAAAACGTTAATATTTCACAGTGCGCTTCAAGCTAGCATTTTATATGACATAAGCTTGGCCTGCATAAATCTCTCTGACTTGAGACAAGGTTTGTTGTGTGATTTTGCGTCCATTCAGGGCTATGAGGGCTGTCTCTGTTTACCATACCACACAGTGTTAACGCACCTGCACTCGCAATACAGGGGACGTCTAGTATGAATCCATTTTCAAGCCCATAATAATCCATTTTAAAGGAGGGACAGTGAATGGATTGTTCAATCATGGAGCCCTACAGCCCAGTCTCAGAGTTCAGCAAAGTCATCAGAGTGTAATCACAGTATAGCAGTAGTGAGATATTTTAAAAAAAATATCACAGACAGCACACTGGGTCATTCATTGCAGTTACAGTTGAAATGGGCATCACACAAAATTATGTGAAGTTAAGCCAATATGAGCTAACATAGGGAAATTATCTAATGTGTCTAATGGTAAGACACTACATTTCTCTGAAAAATCTATTTTATGTACTGTACTTTAGAAATATGGGTATATATGTTTAGCTTTGAGTTATATCAACATGATCACTAATTTTTTTTTTTTTGGCCACCACAACAATTTAATTACAAATAAATATTTAGTTCAAAGTTTTATCTAATTATAATCTCTTGCCATGTTGTGTGGAACATGATCACTTTTAAATGTATTTGTGAGTATGTGTGTTGTATATCTATGTGTGTTCTACATCTACACTTTAAAGCAGCAGCAAATAACCCTGACGATGTCATCAGGGTTGGACTTCAGACTTCATATTTTTCACAGAAAGTCTGTGGTATGAACCGGGGGCATGGAGTTTGAAAGGGCATAAAGGCTCTAATGAAAGAGACCATTGAGTTTTATTATGGACACATACTAGGGGCTAAAAGTTACGTCATGTTATCGTCTGCTGCTTTAATTTTGACTTTTAAAAAAAAATCTGTCTCTTGTAAGTTCTCCAACTTTATGTGTGCAAACAATTTATTTATTATTATTTGCAATAATTAAATCACGTAGAACCCCTTTAAGTGTGAATGTAACTCAGCAAGTTCAGTCTGAGTGCTACTTGATCCTAATGATTCTGATTCACAATTTTTTTTTTGCATTCATCAGGAAAGAAAATCTATATCTGTTGATGTCACGTCTGTCTGACTAAGAGTGACCACACACTGGATGGACATTCAACAAGATGATGTTGCACATCTGAGTAGCTCAGTCTGTTTTTCTGTTTTTCCTGTCCGGAACCACCCATCTGTTAATCACAAATCATCAGACACACTGTGGATCAAATAATAGTTTGGCAGAGACAAGGAAATACGATTCCAAACAAAAGGGACTTCAAAGAAGACACAAACTGAGACGCAGCCTTAATTTGGGTCCAAGTTCCTTTGGCCGCCTCTTTCCAGGAAGTTAGTTGGGAAACTCCACGCTGTCATCTGGTGTCCAATGAAGTTTCTGTTCTCTTTTCAGACTTCTCATTTTGGCAGTGTCATTAGTTTAGATAAACACAGATAACAGAACCTCATCTACCTCTGAGACAAGACACTTACAGAAGAGAACAGGTGATTAATTAGGATTGGGTTGTATGTGTATATGCATGTGTGTGTGTGTGTGTGTGTGTGTGAGTGCCACAAAAGGTTGCAGGGACGCAGCTAGGCAGACGTTCTTGGAGTTGCCTGGCAACCCTCTAGCCACAAAGAAGGGGAAGTGTGGTGCTTGTTATGACGCCTCATGTAACTGCACGGATGAGTCTGAGAAGAAACAGTTAAATAATCCATTCCCACAACTTGTTCTCTTTATAATATCTAGGGAAACAAAATTGAAAGAAAGACTGAATTAAAGATGACTAGATTGCATGCTCTGTGGTTGCATTTTACAAACCTGCCACTGGGGTTAAAACAATAGCATTTCAGAATGTAACACTCAAAAGTCTCATAGATTTTGCCTTCTCTAAACTCCACAAACGGATTTATAAATTCACAATCCTATATAGGCCACTTATCCCTCATCCTGGGTGATGTTTTCTTTTCTGTAGGTCAGCACCAACTGTGCGCTGCAGGGTGAAATGCAGTGAAGCCATGAGAACCTGCGGTGAGGCATGGTGGGGGGATTCTTCTCTCCCCTGTCTGCTTGCCTGGGGAGCTTGGAGCCTGGGATAAACACAGCCCATGGGTACCCTGAGCTAGATCTGCCAGCAGCATGGAAGATTATAACACCGGGCTAGAGAGGGAAGAAAAGAAGGGGGAAGTAAGGATAGAGAGAGCAGGTAATCTGGAGAAAAAAGGAGAGAAGAGATGGTGGGCAGCAGCTGGAGATGATTACCACTCCCAGGTTGAATCTCTCACCATGCTCCAGTTCCCTCGTTCGCTTATTCACTTGATCACTCATTCACTCACTCACACCTTAACCACTGCAGATAGACACCTGTGGTGCACTGAGAACCACATAGCTCTTTCCATTAAACCAAATTATTTATGAAGTGGGGAGTGAGTGAGTGAGTGAGTGAGTGAGTGAGTGAGTGAGTGAGTGAGTGAGTGAGTGATACAAACAGCTAGCGATAATGTAGGTTGCATTCTGGGTCTGTTCTTTTGCTGAAAAAATACCAAAACCAAAAACATACACGTTTTGAGTCCTCCCTGAAAAGTCAGAGAATACATTCACCAGTCAGAAATCCAACATAAAGAAGGGACACCTACCAATTTTCCTTTGAGTATAGCCTAAACATAGCCTAACAATGCAATATAGTCACAAGACATGTTTTATTGTTCATAAACTAGTTGGATGTATTTGTATGCCTGAGTCCTCGACGAGTTCAGGTACATTCTTTTATTTTTATGTTTTATTTTTATTCTATTCTTTAAATATTTTTATATATGTTCTGTGTGTGTAGCATGAAGGGGGCTACAACTTTAATTTCACTGTGCAGCAGTGAAACTACAAATAAATCTACCTTGAACCTTGTTCTCATGCCAAAAGGCAATTCTGGTAACTTGGGAAAACTTAAAGCTGCACTATCAAAATGTTTTATATTAACATAGGTTCTCATAACTAGTGTAGTGTGAAAGGTCTCGCTCATAGTGACAAACCCACAGAGAATTATCACCCAACTCTGCAGTTCCTTTCAGCTCTACACATCTTCTTTAAGTTCATTGTTTTGGTTTTACAGCCCACAACTTCACTGGTTTGAGTCTCACCGCTCTTAACCTTGTTCCCAGCTGTTTTAAGAGAAAATAAAACCTGTACCAAACAGCAGACAGGAAAAGGTAGCAGCTAGCTGGTGAGCCTTTAGCAGCTAAAGATCCAGATATTTCCCTCAGGAGTTGGTGGAGACCAAAACAGAGTATAAAAGAAGAGTGAATATTGGACTGAAATTTGTCAGGTGGACACAAAATGACTCTAAATGAATGCTAATGTTGCTATGTGTCTGCTGGATGTGTAAACTGTTGGCTAACATGCTCACGCATCAACTTTATATAATAATAATAATATATAATATGATAATATGTCACTGGTGTGTTTACAGCTTCTTTCACTACCCCCAAGAGGGGAAGAAATTAATACTGCTATAATGAACTACAATGGGTGAGGCAGGTTGGATGTAAGTTGGTTTATGTTAAAAAGAAATTTCCAAGACATCTTCACAAAATAATTGCTGAAATGAGACAAAATGATAGCGTAAAAGTACCAGAGAGTAGAATTTTTTTCAGGAGTGCAAAACATACAAAAGAAACTGGACTGTACATGTATTATACATATCACTCTGCACATGTTCATTCAGTATTCAGTCAGTATGTGCATCCAGGCATCTTAACAGCATACTAATTTCCTACACTGACGCAGTCCTTGCTGTGATCTCTGTCTGAGCTCTAACATTATTGCCAGGGGCCACAAACAAAAGATGAGTAAATCAGAGCTTCCTGGCATCTTGGCAACTCGCCCCTGAGCTCTGAGGATTGGGTGAACAGATAAAAAGTAAAAGTATGAGAGAAGGGTGAGGGAGAAATGAAAGACGCTATGATTGAATAATTATTGGAAGGTGAAGGAGTGATGCTTTGAACACACAAATGAGTCATAGAGCGAGAAAAAAAAAGAAACGTAGAAGCAGTCATGGCAGGAAGCATGGGGAGGTCAAGTGATCAGGGGAGAGATAGAGATGATGATAGAGACAGAGAAATATAGTAATGGCTGTGGGCAGTATTTAAATGAGTCTCTGTGGCGGTCCAGTGCACAGATTGACTGTGAATTATTACAACTGTGTGCTCACTGAAGCTGTTTGCCTGCTAGGCCAATGGGCAGAGACAGAAAACAGAAAGGAGGGCAGAGAATTAGAAAACCCCGAACAATTTGAGTACACCATGTTACATTACATATTAACTGTTTTCTTAAAGGTAATGAATTACTTTGTAACTTGTTACCCACCATGGTGGACAGTCTCTATTAAGCTCAAGTCAAGTTTAGCAGTACAGCATCATATAGTGTCTCAATGGGCTTTACAGGTTCACTACAGCAATCTTCCCCGACCCACAGCCAACACTCTGAGAAGAGGGTGTGGAGAAAAAGAGCTTAGATGTCTAGCAGAGCAGATCAGTAAGGCTGTGGGCAGTAGCAAGGCACTGGACCCCTGAGTCCCAAAACCATCACATATACTGCTGCCCTCAGCAAGATACACACACACACAAAAACACCATGGGAACTCAAACACATATCTGTGTGTCTTTGTTTCTTTGGTGCTTGTTTGTTAATATCTGAAAAGTGCAACTTTATGGATTATGTTAATATGCATGCGCATATTTTTTTATGTTCAGGCACGTTCACAAGCTACTGTACTGTATATATTATGACATAAAAACATTGGTTTATTGTTGCTGGTGCTGTCTGGAAGAAACCTTGTGACTGCTGTGTGTTATTTTCCTTTTTCCCATACAATTTGAACACAGTCAGTTATAAAAACTTAATGTCAGTAATAACCTGTATGTAATCGATTCTTATAGGGTAATTATATTGTCACTTTTCTTCTTTCCACAGGTAGGTTAGAGGTCAAGTGAGAGGTTCGGGTTCAGGGATTGGATTGACTCTGATTGCTCGACAGCTTACTGCTTCAGGAGCCTGAAAGCAGCTCTGGTTGGCCTCCTAATAAAAAAGAAACATTGTTTTTCTTATGGCATCAAACAAAATACCTTTTAGGAATGCACATTTTCATGCACTTTACATTGCAGTGTTCCCTGTGTTGTTTGTGTGCTGCTCAGATTGTCTGCTGCCCCCTTCCATTAAAGTTTGTATCAGTGGGGATCAAATTATTAATTCCGTTATATGTATATCAAGCAGCAGCATTGAAAATTCTGTTGTTTGCTTCTTATCTTCAGTTTTGTGTGTGTGTGGGGGGGGTCATATCGCCACAGCTTCCATTTCCTTAACCTGCCCTTTTTTTTACCCAAATATCATAAAACAGCACTTCTGTATTTTCTGTTTCACTGTGCAAAGTAACGTACTATAGCTAGACTTAGAAATAGCATTCAACAGTGTTGATATATTCAATGTTTATTTATTGTTCGTAATGCATCTCAATTTAAAGTCAGTGTCACATCAGAAGGGAACAAATCATCCAAAGAGCTCACAGCTCATGTTCCTGTTTTGTTTGGTCTGCAGGCTCTTACTCGTAGTGTGTTATGGCTGAATGATCATTTATTTTTGTTGGGGAGTGAACAGCTGGCTAAGGAAGCTTTGTCTTTTCCCACCTGGATACTTTGTTGGCTGTCTGGCTGCTATCAGCTAAAGGAAACTCCATAAAACAGTCCTGGCATCAAGTCAGCATGGCTTCCCTGCAAAAAAGCTTAGTTATGTGTTCATCTGATGATTTTTTTTTCTTATCTGCGTCTGTGTCTGCATGTGCACTCTGTTTTTGCCTTTATCTACAGCATGCTTAAATCTATACTGTCTGTCTTGCTCTCACACTATCTGTCTCTCCCCATGAGTCTGTTTTCCTTCCTCCACTTATTGATTCTGATTTCAGCAGTAACACAATGTTCAAGGGAGTGTTACTTCCCGCTTAACTGGGTGTTTGTTTGTGTGCATGTATTTCACCCTATATGTTTGCCTGTGTGCGGACACCCCTCTGTCCTGCTTAGGCAATAGAAAGAGACAAGATATCACTTCTTGTAGCTTGTTAACAGTAATCTCTTTGAGCTGTCTTCTTGTACTAAACTAGTGTGAGTGGTTCACAAACATGGCTGGAAAATCTGCCTTTTTAAGCTAGAAATACCATTTAATATCATCTGTCTTACCATATATATATCTGTATATCTGTACACTGTACGCGAAATATTTCATTGGCACTGGGATTTGACGGGAATTATTGATATCTAACATTTTGTTTTCACTGTTAAAATACATCTTTTGCAGAAAAATTAATAACTATGGATCCAATCCCCCCCACACACACACACAAACACACACACCACCACCACCACCACCACCACCACCCCAACCTGCCTCATGTATAATAAAGCCTTAACTCTCTCCAGAGAACTGCCGGAGAATTCATAATTTTCCAGCTTTCTCTTCCTCCAAGGTGCTTTTACCACAAATCCACCCTGGTAATGTATGCTGCCAGCACAGAGATCAAAGATACATAGATCATATTTTGGTGTGTGCATTCGTACATGTATGTGAGCTGCTAACAGGCATGTATGCGTAGCTTCAAAAGCACCATGACGAGGCCCGAGGCAAGTGGGCAAGGAATGCGGGTTTTGATGCCTCTACAGTATGTGCCGCATGCATGCAGTCACATTATGAGGCTCCAGCATGAAGGTGAATCACCAATGTGATACCTCAAAACCCTGCCAGTTTGTGACGACTGACCTTAAGTAAATACAATTCTGCATAGCATATTGCAAGTCCTGCTAACACACCACTACAGGCCACATGGTCTAAAAATAGGTAGAATGCATGGCTTTATTACACACAGCGTATATATGTGTATTTAAAGAAATAGTTCGACATTTAGTGGAATAAGCTTATTAGCTTTCTTGCAGAGAGTTAAATGAGAAGATTGATACCACTCATATATCTGTACGGTAAATATGAAGCTATTGCCAGCAGATGATTATAGATTAGCAGGTAATAAAATCCCCTTAACAGCACCTCATTAACACGTTATATCTCCTTTGTAAACCGAAGTGTAAAACTAAAACTTGTGTTACGAGGGGGGGTGGTCACGTGCAGGACTATTTAGACTATCGTCACCATCACCAGCGAAGACTCCAGGAAGTCACTGGTCCCAGCCAAGAACTAGTCTGGCACATATCCCCCAGTAAAACTACAACTTGTCATTTTTACACCTAAAGCTAGAATTATGCTTCCTCGGGCTGCACGTTAAGGAACGTACACGAGTGTTGTTCGGTCACATACACGTGTGTTTCTTTTATACTTCTAAGGATTGGGGATATAACGTACATTTCCACTAAGAAGCAATGTCACGTTTAGCAAACCCCAATGTAAGGAAAATGTAGAGGAAATCAGGAAACAGAAATTGATTGCGCTCCGGTGACTAGTGTAAACAAACCACTATATGAGAGAAAAAAACCTGAAAGAATTTGGATCTAGCAACGTAAATGGACAGGACAATACCAAGGGCAACAATATTAAATGCTTTGAAGAGGAATTTAGATTCTTATGATCTGCTAGAAGATAACTTGTGGCAGTTCTATGCTGAAACATATGCCCAAATTCTGAAAGAAAAAACAGAGATAACTTCCTGACAGGAAGTTGGATCAACCAATCAGTTTGCTCGATGTGCAGTTCCGCATTATGTGTTGGGAGATATGGGAAGTGTGATGTTGAAAAATGTAGAACCATTCCTTTAACAAATTGTTTAATATATTATCCACTGACTGTGGGGAAAGATTTACACCAATGCATGTGTAACTATGAAACTGATGTTTCTGTGTGTAAATCCACCTGTTGCTCTACCTAGTTCCTCACTTCTTTATCACTGTTGGTAGTTTAATACCAGAGTCATATTAAGGTGCATTGTACCATTTCCTGGCACTGCACTGTGCTGCACTCATTTTATTGATTTGGTCTTCATTCCAGAGTGCTATATGTCATGTTTGGTTAGTAACAGTGGGCTGAGCATTCCATGAAAAATTGCAGTAATCATGGAGCGGTGCTGTTCGGAAATAGAGCAGACTGAGACAAGAAACCGAGCCAAAAGGCTTTTAAAGGTTATGTCATGGTTTGTGACAGTTAGAGGAAAAAGGAATATCCGCCGGGACTCAGCTCTGTCTGTCAGGCCAAATATGAGGGAGGGAGATAGAGAGACATAGAGATAGAAAAGCAAATGTGTCTGAGTGAAATATGAAGGTCTAATAAAGCCAATCATCGCAAGAATGAAAGAACTTGAATTGTTGCTTTTTATCTCCTGGATTAAAGGTTGCACAGGTGAAGCTGTGTCATTTTGTTTAAGTGCAGAAGGGTTTCAATTTCCCTCCAGGAGACAAAAAAAAGGCTATTTTTAATATAAACAACACCCAAGCACAGAAATAAATTTAAGCCTAACAACAAGCATGTTGGACGCAATCTATTTACTTCCCCCTCTGAGGGATGTGAGAACAGAGATTGTTCTGTCTGGATTAAACATACACTACCTAAGGTGATAAATCGTGATCATGGCAACACATCTGCTGTTTTGTTCCCACTGTATATTTCTTCAGGTGCCAGTCCATCTTTCTTTCTGTCACTCACCTAACCTCCCATACTATCAGTTCATCCACAGAGAAATCACCCCTGCCATACCCTTGACTTGGAGCTGCAGCTGCATCTCAAATATTAACCATAAAAAGCTGCGGTGCATGCTCTGGTTGCAGAAGACACCTGACAGTCAAGGTGTAAGGACAGCGAATCAATCCATGAGGGCAGGCGAGCCTGACTCAGAAGCACAGGCAGGCCTGATATCCAGCTGCCCTGACATTTGGAAGAGAAGGCTTTTGATGTGGGAGGCAGAATGGAGCTGTATTTGCTTTTTCTGTCTCACTGTTGCTGCAAACGTGTCCTGAGCTGTCTCTCGCTCTCTCGCTCTCTCTCCGCCTCTCACTGCATGCTTGTCTTTGTTTCCGTCAGTTTCATAATTTCACTCCTTTCTCTCTTTTTTCCTTGTCCTTGTTTTGCCTGCCCTCTATCCTGTGTATATAGTTGTGATGTTTCTGTATGCGTGAAATAGGCCCTGTGTGTGAGTGTTGGTTGCAGATATCTCTGTATTGCACTCCTGTCTGCAGTGAGTAGAGCAGCAAATCACCGACCCCCTCAACTCACTGTCAGAAGGTTATCAGAGTAAAGGCTGGTGTGTCTCCCACCGAGCCAGGAGGCACAGATCTTCCCTGCACTGGCTTTCATATGTGCCTCAATGTAGCTGCACTGAAAGCACACACACATTATTTATTTGCGAGAGGTTTCCCACTCCCACACCAATTTTATACCCCCATTCTCCTACTTGTAAACCCGATTTCTAACCATCAGTTTGAATCATCTTTGAGTTCCTTCAAGAACATTTGACGCTCAAAGTGTTGCAGAAGAACATCCATGCGCAGCAAATCTTCCAGTGTTAATGAATGTGGATTTTTCAGTGACAATTATTTGGTATTGACAAGTGTCGATTGGAGTGTTGTTTGTTCACTGATAGAGCCGATACAGCTCTGGGTTGAGTGTTCGAAATGATTACAAAAGTGTCCACTTGACTCTGATGGCGCAGACACCATCAACAGGCACTGTCATAGTGCTGAATTTATATTCTTAGTTAAATTAGCATTGATTATTTCACCGGGTTAACATGTACACAGTAAAATACTGAGTGCTATTGTCAGGGCATTGAAAACATGCTGAAACACATACTTTATGCTCTGTGAAATTCAAAAATTCATAATTTCCATTCACATTATGTTAGTCCACTGTTTATGACTGTGCAGCACAAAGGCCTGTAAATAATGTATGTATGCAACATGTGAGACCGTATGCCTGACAGAGCTTCCCAAGGCAGTAAATCCAGGCTGTTTCATATCCTGCTGTGATTTGTAATTCTGTTGACTTATCTGTCTAAATCAGTCTTTCCTGCTTCTGGTTTTGCTGACAGGCCAAAGCCACTCTGTAGTACTCAACCATGCTCAAACACACACATGCACACACTCACATACATACATAAGAATAGCTTATTTGTACTGTATAGTGTCTTTCTAAACAGTTTGAAGCATGGGT
Organism: Siniperca chuatsi; assembly: GCF_020085105.1. Taxonomy (NCBI): domain Eukaryota; kingdom Metazoa; phylum Chordata; class Actinopteri; order Centrarchiformes; family Sinipercidae; genus Siniperca; species Siniperca chuatsi. Next base: position 13,608,731 of record NC_058064.1, read on the forward strand.
GCAAATAAAAACTAATTCTACCAGTCGCTGCCGACTTGGAGCAATTCTCAAACTACAAAGATGTAGTTGATTTTCTGTGTTCAGCAGCTGATTTAGAAGCTCCAGAGGCTGTCACTAGCATATGAGCTCACCATAATAATAACGACTAAGATAATCATATAATGTCGGAAATCTCAGATCTTGATCACCACCAAAATTTAATTAACTGATCCATTGACCTTGGGTTATCTCTCCATCAAATTTCAGTTAAATAAAATCAAGACCAGCAATGTAAGATTAGTAAGTTTGTTACGTTAAAAAAAAGTACAGTGAAAGACCATTTAGCCAGCTGACAGATTGTTCCAAAATTTAGGAGCCCTGATTGCCAATTGCACATAAGTGTGACTGTAGAATAACACATAAATGCCATGCAAACACTCACATAAGCATGTTCTCACACAGCTTTTCACACATACTTCACATATTCACTGTGATCACATATGGCATAATAATCTCTATAATGTATGCAGAGCAATATGGAATTTCATATTTTATATGTTTCTGGGTATCAACTCATTCTTTCTGTAGCCATGGTTTTACCAGAGATAACCTAACTGCTGACTTACAACTGAATCTAAGCATTAGCAATTACAGTATGTAATTCCAGCCCCTCCGGTTGATAGCGCTGCATGTTGTCACAGTTGTCACAGGCTACAGTTAAATGTGTCAGCATGTTTTTATGTTATTAGTCCATGTAAACATGCAGCCATGGTAATCACACCCCTCGTGGCGTTTTTATGCACCGAGGGCCTAATGCATCGGAAAAGCAGAAATTATCAGCTCACCCGCTAGTGAATCTTATACACCACCTCTTTATGCGGATTACATGATGTAGGTGGGGCAGTTACACTCATCGCAGCACAGACTGCTCCTCACACCAACACCCACAGACCAACAGGCTGATAGAACAGCTAAACACTGACCAGAAAAGAGCAAACAGCACTTAGCTGAGTGCTGGTCGGGATATTGCCAGTCTGTGGTTTTACAGATATGAGTAAGACAGATGACTAAGCAGAGAAACAAAAGATTGCATGTTTGTGCACTGCTAAACTTGGACTCTTCAGATGTTATTTAATCTGGTGATGAATCTTTTCTATCTATATATCTATCTATTTGAATAACAGTCAGAACAAGTGAATACAATTAGTTCACTCTACTTTTAGCTGGACATTCCTCTAATTATTTTTCCCTTCATCTTTTTGTTGAATTTTCTGTCAGCACAGTTTTGGTTCTGTATAGCTGCTACTGTTTTCTTAGTAACTCTGTGTTTGTGCTAACGATCCAGTTCTTTCATATTCCTAATAATACGCTTTTAGTAGAGAACATGTTGTCACTTCCTGTAGGCCTATAGTAGATATGGGAAAGTCCATTGTTTTTCCTGAAACAACAAATGTTAATGCTTTTAAGAACTAGGAGTACTGTATGTGCAATCACTGTTCTGCTCTGCCAACCTTTGTTCCAATGCCTGTCAAACTTTCCATTCTCTCACAGCACATTTACAGTGATGAGGGTGGCAGATATGCGACTTGCAAACGACCGCTGATTTACCAGCTGAAATGACAACTGTCTCTAGCAGCTCTTTTACCAGTTGTAGCTAATTAAGCTAACATTAGCTCCATTTGTTGGTTGAAAACGTTGTCTCCAGCTGACGTTTTAATGTTACAATCTGACCCGTTTTAAAACAGAAATCCTTTAAAAGGATCTTAAATATGCATGATATAGGCTATGCATGATATCGTGCTAAAAGCTGCATGTCTCAGCATCCTCACCAGCTGATGATCTATGTACAAAACATAGAAATAAAGAAACTGCTCTTGTGTTGCAGCGTAGAGCTAGTTAGTCCTAGTATTATAAGTATGATAAGGAAAACTATAAGATCAGACAGTTATTTCACTCTAAAATAACTCCACGGAGCTGTTAATGTTAGCCTACGCTCCGTGGAGAAATACTACACAGTGGATGTGCTACTCCCACAAAATGATGTAGTATGAAATGCTCCTTGGCCTTGGAAGTAACATTGGGTTTCGGTTACTATTACTACTGTAGGTAGCAATCTATGTTGTTAGCCAGACATGCTAACCTTTGCACACTGTTCCAACCATTTCCTACACTTTTGCTCTTGTGGGTTTTTTTTAAAAGTCTAAATAAAAAAGAGATGATCCCAAAAAACTCTTTAAATTGTGAGTACCGCTCTTAATACACTGCACATGGACAAATCCAAAGCTTGACAGGCTTGCTGTGTCTAGTTACTGATGCTAAGCTATGACTGGGCAAGTGTTTTTGCGAACGGTCAACTGGATGTTTCAGCTATACACACACACACTTATTTTTATTTCTAAATTTATTTTATTTTTATTTTTAAGTTTTAAAGTAGTACTTTTAAGCCAGAAAATATGACTTGTTAAGACAGATATTTTTCTGTGTGTGTGTGTGTGTGTGTGTGTGTGTGTGTGTGTGTGTGTGTGTGTGTGTGTGTGTGTTTGTTTGTGTGTGTGTGTGCTGTCAGCTGATGAGATGAAACATGTATGTGGGTCGTGGGTAGGTGTGGGGAGGGGACACATTGCCAAGGATTGCTTTCAACTTGCTAACAGATACAGCCATTTATGACAACCATCTGTCCAGCATGTATGTGTGTGTGTGTGTGTATGTGTGTGTGTACATACACTTGCAGGCACAATTACGTTTTCGCTGGTGGGTGTCGAGGTCCAGGTGGCTGTATTCTGTAATATTGCACCCACAGTGCGCAACAGCACGGGGGATGTGGGAGCCCAGCAGAGCATGTTAGTCATAAACACATTCATAGATGCCCAATATGGGGCCTGCATTTACCAAGAAGTAAAAACTGTAACCTGAGAAAAATGTGGCTTTTAGGATTGCAACTCATCTTAGTAATATGAGTCAAGAGAAGGTGCTTTAGCTGACCGCGTCCAATACAGTTTCTGATCGGTCACAGTAACCTGGACTGAGACACTTATCTTAACAACATTTATATATCAATTCAAAATCTGTAAAACAAATATTAATACCAGTAAGAGATTTCATATCTCAAGGCTGTGTCAGTTTTCTGGCCATGGCATGCTAAAATTGATGGAAAGCATGGAATGAAGGAAGGTTTGAAAAACCTCCAAGAATCTTAAAAACTATGGCATGTTTTGGAAAGTTGTCAGCAGTGATATAAAGTTAGTGTGGTAAGTAGGCTAAACACGAGAGAACACTTGGATAAGCATTTGGAGACATCTTACATGAGCTCCTCTGCTCATATTTAAAAGAGCAACAAATTGGGACTATAGTGTTTAATATAGTGATCAGAAACAATAATAATATAGTAATATAGTGTTTACCATACAGATAAGAACCCAAGATCATCATGGAGTAGAGGACCACTCACAATCATACAGTGCAGTGGAACAAGTGTTTAAATGAAAATGTCTTGTTTGTTACCAGGGTGGAAAATGACCACATGATAAATTTTGTGGGCGGCTGGAGAGTTCAGAGGCTTCCTGGAGACAAAGAGGATGAAAAATATCACTTCATAGACCAAAGCAGATAACAGATGACTGAGTCGTTCATTTTAATTCCACTTGTTGATATCTTGAAACAAGATCAGGGTTCATATCCCATGGGCATCAAACATCTTTGGGAATATGTTGAAAACCGAGACACTTTGTGACTGGAGGAGCAAAGATTTCTTTTCAAAGGAAAAAACTTGTGTATTGTTCGTCTGCAGTGACTCATACACTTGTTCATAGTAAACGTTTTGGGTGTATCAGAGAAGCGGTTAAACTACATAAGAGAGAACATGGGGAGGGGGGGGACTGTACTTTTCAGTCTTTTGATTCCCACTTGCATGTGACAGGCTCCATTCCTGTACTGCAAATCATATTCCATCGCTTCTGAGTGCGGTTTTGCATATCAAACCAATGAAAAATCATCCGTGGTGCGTTCCGTGTTGATGCTAAGGAGGGAGTCAGAGGGAGTCTATTTTTACATCCAGCCAAAACCAGGTTTGAAGTGAAGGCCCAGCAGAGAGGAGGAAAAAAGTTGAGCTGATATGCTGCTCTGATCCAGAGTGTCTAGGATCTGCAGATGCTGCTCTATCATTCATGTTGTTCAGATGGAGAATATGAAGAAAACTGCTCAGATATCTGGCATAGCTTTTTATTGGTTTTGAAGGACTTTTAGCAGCAGTTGCAGTGTGGCTCAAAGGATGGCAATGTGGGTTGGTCGGTCCACCACTTTGGTTTGGACTGAACTATCTCAACAGCTATTGGATGGATTGCCGTGACATTTTGTACAGACCTTCATGGTCCCCAGGGCAAGACTCCTGCTGACTTTGGTGATAGCGCCACCGCAAGGCTGACATTTGTGGTATTTAGTGAATTGTCTCGACAGCTATTGGATGGACTGCCATGAAATTTGGTACACACATTTATAGGATGATTTGTTATAATGTTGGTTGTCCCTTAACTTTTCATCTAGCGTCAAAAATTTTAATTTTTTCCAATACTTTAGTTTATGACCAAATACTTCATGACATTCCCAGTAGTCGCAGCTGTACTTTGTTTTTAGCACTAATTAGCAAGTGTTAGTATGTAAACTAAGATGCTAAACATCAGCATGTTAGCATTGTCATTGTGTGTATGTTAGCATACTGATGTTAGCATTTAGCTCAAAGCCGCTAGCATGGCTCAAGACTCAAGTTGAAGGTTTAAGTTTGGGATTCATTTTCTTTTTTGCCCTATTTTAATTTGTTTTAAATGTTTTTTATGTATGAAAACAATACAACATGTACCCCTTTTCATATCTGTGACACATTTACTATCTCACGCTTCCACTCTTTCATGGTGCTTGTTTTGTTTGTAGGTCCGACTGTATTGGCTTCTAAGATCCACACATGCCACAGCAAGACACTGGTGTGTGAACTATGTATTTCTAACAATGTGTCTATGTGTGTGTATACATGCACGTGTGTATAGATTCACATGTTTGTGTGACTGTGAATGGGCTGTCATGGGTGGATTATATCCCAGGAGGGCATTACACCTGATATAGAAAGAGCAAATGACTAATCCCTCTCATAGCTACAGTAAACGTGCCAATACTGTAAATGTACTGTCTGGGAAAAGCAAAGTAATTGAGGCCACCATTTCCATATGAAGATCCTTCATCAGAGGTATTGGGTTGTGAAATTCAGTCTTCATATGGTACAATGTACAGAGATGGGGTGTTTTCTTGTAAGGCACAGCCTATTTTCATGGCTATATTTAGAGGCCTGTTTCTACTGGAGGTGAGGATATTGCCTGCTGCGCGTGAGCTGGGGGAGGCATATGCTTCCTTCCTGGTGTGAATTAAATCAAAGCTCAGAAGTGCTGAGAAGAGGTGATAGGCAGTGGTCTCTTGAGATAAGGCAGTGCCATTTTTGCTCCAACTGGCCAGTAAAGTAAATCAGCCTTGTGTAGTCTCACTTTTTGACAAATAAACTGACTGTAGTTATAGTGGTTTGATGCCCAAAGGGGGTCTGTAAATAAAGGAAAAATGAGAGGACACGAAAAAGAAATCAGGGTTGTCCCTAAATGAAACCTGAAAGCTCTACTATGGCTTTAAGACGCATCACTGACCATGTCATGTCGCATCGCCTTTGTTAGATACAACTTGTTCATGTTCCAAAAGCAATGAAGTCCTGGCTGATGCTAAAGACCAGTACAAATCTCTTCTCTTCACTCTAGCCATTTTGATTTATGTGTCACGGATGTTGCGTTTATTTGTGGCCATGGGCCAGAGATGAAAAGAGACTGGTGGTTGAGTATCGGAAATGCTGAGCAATTTTCAGAGCCCATCTGGGCTAGTGGAACTGTCTGTGGCAATGACTGACTCCATCTTCCCTTCATCATCTTCAGTAGCACTACCAACTATGACGCCCTGCGGGTAACATATGGGTCCCCCTGATGAAACTCGGAGCAAACATGAAGAAATGCACGGACACTGGGAGTGGACAAGGGATAAGAGGAAGGGGAAAGGGAGATGAAGAGATGAAGGGAAAGAGAGAGAAAAATATTGAGCACCTAAACAGAATGCTGGGTGACTTGACCTGTACTCAGTCCACCATGATAATCCTTCACAGTGTGGTCAGTGAACAGAAATGCCACCTCTGATCCCTCTCCTTTCTTTTTTTCCATCTTCAGCCCCTCAGCTGCCACTTCATCATTCTGTCAGTCAGACACTTACGATAAATTTGTTGCTAAATATACTGAAGATAAGTACTTTTAGCCACGCTAGCAGCGTGGTTCGAGGGAGGGCAATGTTGACCGGTCGATGTGTTGGTCAGTACATCACTTTGGCCCAGACTGACATATCTCAACAACTATTGGATGAATTGTCATCAAATGTTGTACTGACTTTCTTTGTCCCCAGAGGATGAATTCTACTTCTTTCATCTAGCACCATTATCAAATCAAATTTTAACTTGTCTAATACTTTGGTTTATGACCAAACAACTGCAACTCTAATGACATTCCCATCAGCCTCAGCTGTACTTTGTGTCTAGTGCTGATTAGCAAATGTTTGCATGCTAACATGCTAAACTAAGATGGTTAGCATGGTAAACATTACCTGTTAAACATCAGTATGTCAGCATTGTCATTGTGAGCATGATAGCATGCTGATGTTAGCATTTAGCTCCAAGCACCATTGTGCCTAAGTACAGCCTGACAGAGTTGCTAGCATGGATAAAAGACATGTAATCACTGTTCTTTTCAAACATTGCATTTTGTAAATTAACTCTTTCTTTGGAAGCTGGAATTGTAAGTTAACAGTAGTATAATTTCTATGAGTGTTTAAATATGCCATACTCCCATTTTATATGAAACTCACTGGGACAAAGGTCTGACAATAAAACACTACATCATTTCAGTCAGGTCACATTTAGCTGTAGGCAGTCAGCAGCTCTGTCTGTCTTATCTATCCCATTCCTGTTTTCTTGTTTACCTTGCCATAATATCTTCATCACAACCAAAATGTGATGGCTGCCAAAGTTTACACAAGTGATTTACTGATGTAGAACATAGTCTAGTTTCCACTCTCTAAAAGAGCACACTGGCTCCAATCTCCTGTCCTCGCAGGGATAAATCCATTGGGTTTCTGTCTTACTTTGCTCCCCGGCTTATGATTTATTCATACGTAGAGTAGAACATTCCAACAATCCCCCACATCCCCACCCTATAACTACAACCCCCTACCTCTCCAATCAGTGTTATCGAAGGAGGCCGTATGGGGAAGAAGAAGTGCAACATGGAAACACACTGTAAAATTAATCCAGCTCTATCTGCTAGTCTGCTTATTAATGAAATGTATTATTCCAGGGCATTTACTCTACATACTGTATGGTTGTGTACAGTGAGAGAAGAAGGGCGGATAAGAAAAGGGGATGACATGCGACCCATGATGCCCTAAGCACACGGTATGTACTTTAACCTACAATGCCAGCAGCGAGCCTCAGGTTGCTTGCTTTTTCATGTCATATCCATTCATAATTCACCATGTAAACTACAAAGGTGGATGAGTAAGTGGACATGTGAACTAGTGATGAGACAGAAAGAAAAGAGAGGCACATTTGACACTTCAAAGCATTTTAATGCACCATTTGCAGCATGGGAAATGAACATGCATTAGAATGGGTTTTTTCAAAAATCCTTTGTACTCAAACACAACACCAGCTACACCCAGACAGATGATGAGAGCTAGTAGGGAATGAAGGGGGGAAAGTGTATGGGTGCTATGGACGTATTAGAGGGTGAGGACAGCCGGCTCATAAAAAATGTGTGACATTGGGTGTACATACACTCACCCACGTGCAACACAGGCATGTACAAACTCACTCTCTCATGCACACACAGATACTGAGAGTTGTGTGTTGAGTTTCTTTTCATGTAGTCTCATGTATTTTTCATGCACCAGTTATCCCAGTAGAAGGCCTATGTGTCCAAGAGAGGACTCTCAACTGTTACAAGGTCATGTTCTACACTATTACCCTGAAATTAGGCGTTTAATATCTAATGTTAATGAGTGAGTTCATCTTTCTTTCTTTCTCATAGGCTAAGTGCTCACAGAAAGGCCACAAACAACAGAATACTCTGATGGTTATAAAGATGCTAGGGATGACGGGATCTTCATATCCATATTGACGTCACTGGGTTCTACACTCTATGATTCTACTACAAGTCCCAGAATGCGTTGCTCTCGTTTCTCGCTGCGCTGGCGATGCCGCTGCATTCAAGTACTCCTCGGGACTTCTTACGACCGATTTCGTAAATCTCAGCTGACACTTGTAAACTCAAGTGGTTGTGATATAAAATGAAAAAACTCAAGATGGACATCTTAGTGAATCCTCTATATTTGTTGTAAGGAAACAGTTTGTTACTTTGCAGTGCCATGGAAGAATGAAGAGGTATCATGTAAGTTTTCATCATTGAATATTTTTTTCATATCAAATTTTTCAGCCTGTATGTTTGGTTGATTTGGCACTTGTGGTGATGGTCGCATTTGTTAATAGGCTAGGCTACATGTCTATCTCAGTTACACTGAAAATATAACAAGGACAAAATATTATGGGAAACTCATTTGTAACAATGGTCAGGCAAGCTAGCATGTTTAAACTGGAAGCACATGTGTTTTATGTAGGCTAATAGTCCTGCTGTAACATGTTTTTTTCTTTTAACTTATAGCTTACTAGCTTATCTTTTTCTATAAAAAAATAGGCTAATGTTAGTGGTAACTTACTAGCCTTATGCTATTAGTACTTTAGCCTTAATTTAGCTTGTGACAGCAATGCACTGAGTGAATGTATTAGCCTATTTCTGGTTTCAAATGTTTTTATGGTAAAGCAACTTCATGTCAGTAACAATGTCACATAATGCTTGGCAATGTGTTATTGCTTGTCATGTGCAATGATTGGGCTAGCTTTAAATGTGTGCTGTTAGTGGGAGTGGCAAACTATTGGCACTAATATAAAGAGATAATATAATCAGAGGTGCACTTATATATAAATATAGGTAATAGAAAAGCTAATGATACAAACATGTCAGCCCAGTATATTCACTAGTCTTTCACAGAGCAAGTTAGATGGGCTTTTGTACTGCTACAGCTGAGAAGTAAAGGTTAAATGAGCAGCAAAAACACAAAAATGCATTTAAATACATCAATTTAAACATCAGACACTGGTACAGCTTTCATGCTCTCCGCCCCCTCATGTCACGAAGTTGGGAAGTGACGGACAATTTCACCAGACTTGAGCAAGTGCGCAAACCTCGCAAATGTCACATTTCCGACAGCACTAGAAGGCAGCAAGTCTCCGTACCACTACTAGCAGCAGCAGCAGCGGCGGCGGCGGCTGCAGCGCTTTCTCTCTCTGTAACCTAAACAATGACTCCTACTACAGACCGGAGGAAAGCACACCAATAGAATGCGTTACACAGCACCAAAAGCCTGCATTTCGCTGCTATTCCGACCACTCACTTAAATGTGCCGACCATAAACATGTGGATACCTACAGAACATGAAAAATACGGCGTCGGTAAGTTTATTGCCTTTATGTTTTAAAAACTGTCCTCTGCGTTCACTCACATTCAGCCGTAGGGCATGTGTGGATAGGTTTCTAGAGGTGAACTGGCTCTACGAATGATGATTTCCAGCACTGCGAATTGTTTTAGTGAGTGGTATATATATATATATTTTTTTAATTCAAGGCAGCATCAGCTCTTTCAAACAGCCCATATTGAGAGCTTGGTTTTCATCTGACTGCCACATTGCAAAGCATAGGGTTGTCGCTCTGACCCCCCCCATGGTTTGCCAAATGAACAGCCACATTTAATTTTTCCCTGCTCGTGCTTTGCCCTATTTCCCCTTGCATTGTCCGGGAATAAACTAATGGGCTGTCTCTACTCAGAGGTACTTTGAATTTGCTCCTGTTGTGGGCTACCGTGTCTGTTTGAATGGGGGGGAATCAGCTGCTTATCACAGTCGGCCGCTGTATATTTGTGTATTTCCATCAGCCTGTGCCAATTCTTCGAAAGAAACACAAATATGAGGAAAAAGAAAGAAGAGACCTTTTCTTTAATTTAGTGTATGGGATTGAAATCGCTGTGGACCTTGATGATCCTGGAAATGTGAGTATCCTTCAGTGCATTGTTCCAGGCTGTCGGGGGCTCTGGTTCAAACACTGAAGTGAGACAAACAAGCGACAACAACGCAACCAATGCCAAATGGGGGGGGGGGAACCCCCACACAGACTTTGCATTGTTGATGTGGTAGGAATTTCTTCTTGCTTGTCTTCACCCGCAAAAAAAAGGGGGGCTCATTGAGATGCGGCCGCTGAGTGGCGGCTTAAATGTCTCCTAATTGTATTCCCCAGAGATATTGGTCTGCTCTGTGTGTGTGACGCTTTGGTCCCTACATGATCCCACAGCCTCCGTGAAAAACGAGCCAATAATCATTTTGTAAATCTTTAAAAGGATGCCAGGAAAAAGTGGCCAGTAAAAACCTCTTAAAACTACTGTAACTGTGAAGAGATTATGCTCCCCCCCCCCTTCTTGTGCTTTCTTTCTTGTATGTCTGTATCTGGTTTCATAATAAGGCAGGCTCCCAGGCTGTTGTAAATGTTGCTTACTGCCCCAAAATGCAAGGTGCTGCCACCTTGCCACCATGACCTGAAATCAGTGAAACACAGTGAACCAGACCACTAGCCTTTGGCCCCTCTCTGTCACACTCAGTGGTCTGGTCACTTGACTGCTTTGCTAAATTTTCCCCTGGTGTAGACTTGTCTCTATCTGTGTAAGTCCCAAAGACCTGACCTTAGTCACTGTGCAGTTATATTATGCTTAATCCTGTGCAGCGTCCCCTAGAGCCCATAGCTTCCATATTTTGATAGGGCAGAATATAGTAGATTTATTCCATTTAGCTCCTTAAACCCATTCCCTCCTGTCAAAGTTCGCTTGGCTGGATAAAAGAAAGACATTTATTTTGAAAGCTAAATACTTGCCATTGTCCCCAAACTGCTAGAAGGGGCCCTGCTAATTGGATTAAGGCTCTTTATCCTATTTTTTGCTCAATAACAGCAATAAGACTCATTTTAATTGGCTGTGATTTATTAAGACATGTTTTGGCAGCGGTGCACTTCTTTGTGGCCGGATCCTTTTTAAGGAAGGAACTGGGATGTTTTCCTGTTGTGAAATTCAGGTTACGCGATAGCCTACAGATGCACACAAAGATGTGGTGAGAAGCTGTTTGGCGGCGCAGGTTTGTTTTAGTTATGATAACAGCAACTTTGACGTGTCAGCTTCAGCAGGTTAAGTGTATTTTTCAGTCTGAAGTCTAGAAAGGTTGATGTGCTTTTGGTCTGTACTGTACATTCTCTATCAGTGTCTGGAGAGAATGTCATTCATTCCGTTTAAGTGGATCAATGGAGACGTTAGAGAGACTATTGAGTGCTTTAAGGGATATCATAAGGGCTGGGTTATGCTACAAAAGAACTAGTTTGTATGATGTGCTGTTTGACAACATCATAAAGCAAAAGTGTTTATAGCTCTTCCAAACTTCCACACTCGAAGTCGGGGTGAAAAGCCGGCCGTCGTAGAGATCGTCGAGACACGGTAAATGTTTAAATATGTGGATAACAGCACATATTTTCTGACAGTCTCCTGTCTCGGTTGTAAACACGAGAAGTGACAGAAATTGTCGTGTAACGAATGAAAAAGAGAGCTTGCGAGGGAAGTTCAGACACTGCTCACCTCTACACAGCTTGCCAATCGCTGTGTGATGTCGGTGTGAATGTCAGATTGGCTATTTTAGAAAGTTACAGAAATTGTTGAACGCAGCCCCCCATTTCCTATGTCAGAAATAAGTGAGTGGAGGGGGTTTTCAAAGCTGTTTGACCTGACAAGCCCTTCTGATGAAGTAAACTGGCACCTTAAATTGCAACATTAACCTTTCCTAGTAGCCCTGCATAAATAATTTCATATTCATCAGATAATCCCAATGAAATGAAAGACTTTACATTTTCACTTTGCTATTGCTAAACTGTTTGCAGGTTTAGCATGGTTATTGCAATGTTATTACACATGAGGAGCCAACATATTCCATCAGCCGGTCTCCAAAGTGTTCTCCACTTATTTTGCAGGAGAAAAGGATAACCAAATGTTTATCCTCGGTTCAAAATAACCTCACACCAGTAATGACCATCGATCCCCAGACGGAATCTCATCCTAAATTATTCATGCCAGGAGGAACAGCTGTTGCCTTTCCACAGGGCTCCGCAACTTATAGCAAAACACAACCTGAAATGGTACTGAGCTAAATCACACCTCCAGTAGAATTAACATCATTGATCCACATCTGTTTTTACTTTTCGGTTCAGTCCTGTTGGGTCTTTCATGAATATCCATGCTGTAGAATTGCTGTGATATCTAAATATTGGCACAAGTAAGTCCCTACCTTAGCCATTTTAAATGTGATCTTCTCCAGGTGCTTTAAGCGAACATTTTATCCCCTTTTGACAGGGGGGCTGGCAAACTAAAAGGGCTTGGAAATCCTTGGATTCTTGCAGGAATATTTGATCTCTGGCCAAATCGAAATGAGATCAGAACGTCTTGCTGTCTAATTGGAAGGTTGCAGCGTTTGATGTCGATTCGCCTTCCTAGCGAAGTAGGGCCCTGGAAAGACGGGGGCCACTGCCATTGATGAAATATGAATGGACTCTCGGCGAGTTGATGTTAAGGCGCCCATTAGCCCACCAGTAGAGTGATTACTGGTTTATAACCTGAAGCAAGAAGGTTGGAAGGTTAATGAGATGATGTTGATATCTGACTACTAAATGGACTTGGGTTATGGAGACATTAGATGGAGCCAAGAGGGAGAATATCAAAGTCGTGTTTTTGAACACAAAGATGGGTTAGGTTGGCAGTAAAAATGATAAGATCAGGTAAGATAAGAGGAGGCATGAAGTTGAGATCTGAACTGAATCTCGGATGACAGACGTACCCAAGAATGTCTTTCCAGTGACCAAAGTACATGATGAATAATCTGTCACAAATGTCACTGAAGACAAACATACTTGACTTAGACTACAGAACATACTCAAGACTGCATTGTGTCATGTTTAGAGTAGACGTAGAGTTAATGCTGTAGACAGACAGAGTGAGGCCTTTCTTCTCATTAAAGCCCTTTGATACAACCAATCACGCATGTCATTGCTCATCATAATTTAGACACATAATTAAACCATTTTAACGAGCTGGTTTGCATCCATGTGCATGCAAGTTGAATTCTCCACCGATGGCTGGAGAAGTTTGATTTCATGTGCAACCCTGTTCCATTCTTTGAGTGCCGTGGAAAAAAGCAAGTAGCAGCATCAGATAAAGACAGAATGGAGCAGCGGCCTGATTGAATGTTACTGCTTCAGGCCTGGCTGCGATGGAGGGCCAGTGTCGGGCCTGGGGGTTTCCTGCTCTCCCATGGCTGACATCGCTGGTTCCTCCCCTGGGGGGATGTCGCTGTGGTTGATGGTTGGTGGAGGGGTGTGTGTGTGTGTGATGGGTGGTTGAGGGTGCTGGCGCGTGTCAGGGGTGGACTCATTGTTGGGGCGTCCGCCCTGCCCTGTTACCCCCAAATTCACCCCCTCCCTTACCCCCCACTCCACAGGGATTTAGCAGGTTGTTTTGGAGGGGGCCCCAAGGCCCATTCCACCATTATACCCATGATTCCCTAATGCAGCAAGCCCCAGGGCAATGTATGGGAGAAGGTGGGGGGAGGAGGCGTGGTGAGGTGAAGCCTGCCAGCTTGTAATTGCTTCCTCGCCCGCTGCCTCGTCTCTATCTGCAGAGATAGCACCCCGGATCCTCTGCGTGCGCACACACATTTGCACACTCGCCCAATGCAATCATTCAACATGGAAGGAGACTGTAGGAGGCTCCCTCGTGAATTGAACAGATGCAGAAAATAAAACGTATAAATATATATAAAATAGAGAGCAAGAGAGTGAACTACACAGCCCACTACTATACACAAGCTGTTCCCTGGTGTGTGCATCATTTAAGGTTTAAATAAATCTACATGGACATGTGACATATGACAGGCTCACTGAGTGTTTTATTCATTGCTGATTCACCCCTGACAATAATAGCCATTGTAGCACAAACATGGCCTGAGACGTGAGGACAGAGTTGGAGAAATGCCACCGCTGGTTCGTTTGTGTTATTCAATTAAATCATGCTCTATTTATTATGGAGCCCTCAATTACGAAAGAAAACACCCAAACCGCACAAACATTGTCTGTTAGTTTAGATTCAGCGACACTAGACACAGGAAAAGGACACCATTGTGTCATCTCAGTTATATTTTGTGGAAATGAAAATATTTGACCTCCTTTTCTTTTCACCTCCTTCCAGCTTGTTGTCACCACACACACTGGGGATACCTTTTGTGAATCCCATTGGAGTTGGTGACACAAACAAACCAATATGCTGTAACTGTCTGTCCACATCCATGTATAATGTTGAGACAGGCAGCTGGGGGGAGCTTTCCTGCATTTCCACTCCAGTGGCAGTCTAGCATGCTTGCTGTAAGGAGATGATGCTTCTACTCTGAGATGGCCGAGTGATTTCCAGGTTACCAGAATGCATATGGCTATTATAATGGCCATTATGTCACATTTGGCTTGACATGAATTGCTTTCAAATGCTTGTCTGTCTGGTAATTGCTTATATCCTTCCACTTGTCTACTGGTTTTAGAACTGAAACGATTCGTCGATTAATCGATATGTCGATCGAAAAGAAAATGACGTATTTTGATAATTGATTAATAGTTTCAGTAATTTTTCAATCAAAAAAGCCAAAAATTCACTGTTACCTCTCAAATGTGAGGACATGCTGTAGGGATTTGGACTTTTGGTTGGACAAAACAAGACATTTGAAGACATCTTGTGATGAGCATTTTTCACTATTTTTTGACATTTCGATAATGAAAATAATCAGTAGTTGCAGCCCTACACTGTTTGTTTTAAACTGAGAGGGCTTTTCTTTGTGTGCTATAAGAATGATATGAAACGCTGTTTCCAATTATACACGTGTATGCCTTACTTGCTAAAATAATCTTAAAGTCTGCAAATTAAATGATTGCAAAGTGAGTTTTAGGTGATGAGATTTTCTTTCTTTTCAAGATACTGCATGACATTTGTGGTTTTTGATGAAATCCATCTACCTTTTTGGCCAGCTTCACTATTATAAAATACTCTGTGCCTTTTGTAGCAAGCCTGTTGTGGTGTAGCGCGGTTGTGGTTCCCCTTCCTCGATATCAACCCGTGATCCCTGCATGAGTTAATGGGATATGTCCTATTAGGAATTCAGCAGCTTAACTGATCAGTGGCGCTCCTGTAGTGGAGGCGAGGGTAGAGTGCGTGTGTGTGTGTGTGTGTGTGTGTGTGTGTTTTTGTCATCTGTGTGGGCCGGGGGAAAAATGACTGACATGCCATTTTCATAAATGAAGGGCGTCTGCCGGTGACAATCACTGTGATTGGCGGGTGAAAAGAGCTGTTTATGTGTCAAGACACACTTGTTTTTTTGTGCTCAATTGCGGCAGAAAGATGATTCTCTGCACTGGCCCAGCATCAGTTATCTGTGTACTGTGGCTGTAATCCAGGATTTCATGTATTGACCATAAAGGAAGTGTACATTGATTTGTGTGAGCGTTTGCGTGGTTGACCCAGTGCATTATAATGACCTCAAGGCTTCCGTTGTCCTCTTAAACTTCACTTTAGTAATAGCTATGCTCATCCTCAAGATACCAGTATGCTTCATTCATTATTAACATGCTAATAAAAAGGGATAGTTATGGTCTGTTCAGGATAAATCTTATATCATTAATGTATTATTGATGGCTAATAAAGTGTCAAGGCTTGCTTAAAGGACATATGCATAATTTAAAGATTTAAAGAAGAGCTAATGGTCGTGGTTGTCTCCGTCTTAAATTACCCTGTTAATTCTTGAATATAGAATTGGCCTCTAACACTCTCATTCACACAGTCACAGTGGGGGACGTGTAACCAGAGGAGACTCATACAGATGGCTTTGATGGTTTTATAATGACACTAAGGACACGTCCACACCAATGCAGATACATATAGAAAGTGTATATGTCCACACTGAAATGCAGAAACAGAAAATTACGAACCAACATGTAGTTCTGTCACTGTTTCTAAACTACGGCTGACATATCTTCGGCATTTCCGACCAATGTACCTGCCTGGCCGATTTATCGATCAGGCTCTACTTAAGAGTACCAACCAAAATGTTTACGTAGCACAGAGTATCAAAAGTAGCTAAAGGTTGCCTCAAATACTTTGTCAGAGCTTGTTTACATGTTCTTTGATCAGATATTTCCTCATTTGAGTAATAATAGTAATCAGTTTTATAATATTTTACTTTAGCAAAGTGTCTGCTAAGAGAAGAAAACTAGGAGAGTCCAGTTCACTGAGAACACTGTCAGGAGTTTATCAGCGGGGTGATGGTCAGGATTAATGTCAGCGAGACAGAGACAGAGAATGAGGAAGAGGGTGAAAGGTCTTCTGACAGAAAGCTTGTAGACGCCATCGCTTGACTTTGACTGGGCGTTCACTCACAGTACTGTCCACAACTTGCTGACCTCATCTGTTCCCTCTCTCCTCTACTTTTGTTTTGTTGTGCCTTAATTTAATGGAAATGCTTTTGTATTTCTGTTGTATTGAATTGATTCCTTTTGCTTCCTGTTTCCCCTCTTTGTGTCCTTTTCTCTCCCCCCTCCACTCTCCTGCGCATTCCCGCAGAATGAGCTGTTTCCAGAGACAGCAGGTCGCACTGTGATGACCTTTATCTCACTTTCTGCCTCTTTCTTCTCATCTATCGCTCACTCATTCCTTTTCTGTCTGGCTTTTTTTCTATTCCGTTCTTTCAGCAGCCCACTTCCCTCTATCTGTGCTGCAGTCTGTTCCACCTTTTATCTCTCTTCCACATGTGTCTCTTTCTCTTCTTTCCCCTTCCCTCTTCTGGATCCATACTCACCTGTCCTAGATATCCCCAGATACTGTGTGTGTTTGCCTCTTGTGTAGCAAAGATTGTGTATTCAAGGATACATGCATATTTGTGGCTGTGCTTTTCTGTGTGTATCTGATGTTGCATATGTGTATTTGTATTCTTGTGTGCACGCTTGTATGTTGTATTTCTGGGTGTGTGTTTGCAGCAGCCTCAGTGGACTGGAAGTCTGAAGATGATAAAGCACTACAGATGCCCCGCAGGCTCTGGAGTAGAGCTGTAGCTACAGATGTTATGCATCCTTTTGTTGTGCTACATACTCCTTTTTAAATGGAAGCACAAACACTAAAAACTGTTGTTTTGAAGTTGTTGCAAGTGCAAAGTATAAAATAAACAATGTTGTTTTAGATTAAGCAGACGTTGCTGTGGACAAACCACAAGCATTTTAGACCCCGGATGCTCACTAGTGAAGATATCAAAAAAGGTTCTAGATTGTTACTAGAAGGCTAGACACACAGCAGCAGCTAGCAAACAGGGAGTTGCTAGAACAAAATAACAGTCTGAGCTTACATTTTCCTTATCCCACTTGTAATACTAGAGCCTACTAGCTCTACCCTGCAATACATGAAGCGACTCCATCATTTCCATGCCTGCATGGGTCATTAACTGGTGGATAGGGTTAGGGTATTGATAGCTATATACATGATATTGTGCTAAAGAACCCTACCTTTAGCACAATATTATGTATATAGCCATCAATAGCATATTTAAGACCCTTTTTCTTGTTTTAAAATGTGTCAGCCTGAGACTGTTTTCAACCACCTCATGGAGTTAGTGTTAATTAGCAAGCTAGCTACAGCTGATAAAATCTGTTAAAGTTGTCATTTCCGTCAGCAAAATCAATGCTTGCTGGCTAGAAATGAGACGCCTACTTTAGTCCACCTCTGTGTGAAATCAGAGAAAAAAAATTTGAGTGGGAAATCTGCCACAGTTTTCAGTGTATACTGCGTACGTGCTGTGCATGAACAGAAAGCTTGACAGGCGTAGCAACTACGCCTGGCTGGGCTTAGCGAATGGTCAATTGATAGATGCAGAAAAATCATTCTGCTTTACATTTTTTAAGGATCTATCTGTCATAAGTCCATTGCTTTGAAATGTAGGTAGCAGGCAGACAGATGGTATGTTCACGTTTCCTTGGGTTTGGTTTCTGTCCCATTGTGTCTATTCTCTTTATGGCCTTGGTACCTGTTTTATCAGTGTTTTTTTAACGGAAGAGGCAGCTGTTTCCATGCTGGCTACAGTGCAGAAACAACATAAAGAGGACGCTCTGCTGTCGATTACTTCTGTCTCTATAAAAAGCGGTGTTGTGAATTTTGTTGTCTTCTCTTGTCTCTCTATCCATTCATCTTCCTTTTTTTGGTCCTGCTTACGTTCTCTGTACGCATATTTGAATCAGAGCAGGTTTTAGTGATGATCATTTCAGAATTAAGCATGAAAATCTCCACGGCAAATAGAGATGCTTGCACACATACACCACAGGTATGCCATATTAGTAGTGTATATTGACTGTGGGCTCATGAGCTGTGGCAGTGACATTGATTGGTTTAGATCCTTCGCTGTCTTCTCTGAGATTGAACTGTTTTGCCGTCTCCATCACTCTCTCTGTCTCTGTAAAGCTCACATTGGGAGGATCAGCTTCTGCCTGGCTGATTTCTGGGCAGCAGTCTCTTCGACCTTGGCTGCTGTTAGCTGTCTCATTACCTGCACAATGTGTGTATCTGTGTGTCTACACCTCTACTGCGGTTGAATCATTGTATATACGGTCTCTAAATTTGATCTTTGTCCCCTTTGAGGTTCATGCACGTGTGTGTGTGTGTGTGTGTGTGTGTGTGTGTGTGTGTGTGTGTGTGTGTGAGCGATCTGTTTCCTGCGCTCGCTGTGGCATCGAGATGATGGCCTGGCTCTCCTCTGCATGTCAACCTGCTGCATGCGAGTTGCTGGCTCACAGCCCGTCCTCCTCACCTCTCCTCTATCAGCTCCCCTCACTTCCCCTCTCTACCCACGCAAAGAAAAGCCAGTTTAATGTCAGGCTGACTTTCAAATGGGCTTTTCATTGCAGCCCACTGCCACTTGCTTTGCCCGCTTTCGTCACAGCGTCTTTTTTTAAGTCAACGAGACTGAAGTGTTGAAGCTGATTTGCAATTGATTTTTGGCATGCAAAACTGCTCAGCTGATTGAAATAGATTTATTCTGTAGAGGGAGAAAGTATAGGATGAATAGTGGGGTTTTCTTGATTTAGATTTATGGGGCAAAACAACAGAGTCGGTGACAAAGCTCCAAAATATGATTACTTCGAAACTGACTGGTTCTCCCCAGCTGAACGATTCTTATGAATTCCTAAATTAATAGTGTGGGTGTTGTAGAGTGTTATTGCCTTAGAGAGTCTGTTTAATTCATCAGATTGACTAAACCTCCAACTGCGACCCACTTCACTTCTTACGTCTTCTTTTTTCAACCCAACCCCTCTTAGGGGATTGTTCCTGTTTTGGAATGTTTATCCAGTTAAGAGGAAAGCCTTCAAACAACGCAGAGACAGAAACACATTTCTTAGTTAAATACTTGTCTTGAATTAATAAGCCTCCCAAACATCTGAGCTGCTGGATCATTTGAAGCTCTGTCTGTCTGTCTGAGGGGAGAAGACCAAGTGTCTTCCTGCTTCTTGCCTCTCATCGTTGATTGAATGGGGCCTTTTCAGGCTTCTTCTAGCAACACCAAAGGTTGGCATTGCAGTGCATTGTAAGGTTTGCTTTGTTTAAGCCCCTTTTCTGGAAGCTGCACAGAGGATTCCTTCTGTAGGCTGTGTATTACATCTCCTGCCATTTAAAAGAGAACTGCAAAGAGATGGAATAGACATGTGTTTTCATGTTGTTAAAGGAATAGTTCGACATTTTGGGAAATCCGCTATTCGCTTTCTTGCCAAGAGTTAGATGAGAAGATTGATACCACTCTCATGCCTGTACGCTAAATATGTAGCAGGAGACAGCAGATGGTTAGCTTAGCTTACAGCTAGCTTGGCTCTGTCCAGCACCTCTAAAGCTCACAACACGCTATATCTTGTTTTTCTAATCTGTATAAAAAAACAGGTTTAACAAACATGAAAGGCTAGCTGTTTCCAGTCTCGGTGCTAAGCAAAGCTAACCAGCTGCTGACGCAGCTTTATATTTACTGCACAGACATTAGAGTGGGATCGATCATTTCATGTAGCGTAAACTATTGGCAAGAAATTGAATAGCCTAAGTGTATTTCCAGAACTTTCTCACATTAATGTGTGTATCTTTGGATGTTTTCAACAGTTTATATGCGGATTAAGTTGTTTTTTTTTTGTTTTTTTTTACTTCTATCATTAGCTAACATAATTATGTCCTCTTCAGTTACACAGTGCTCTGGGTAAATAATATCAACAAAATGTAAATGTTAAGCAATAGTTTGACAGTTTGAATAGTTTGGAAAATACGCTTATTCACTTTCTTACCAAGAGTTAGATGAGAAGATTTCCCCTCTGGAGATCAATAAGGGCCTATCTTAATAAGCATATTTCCCCAAATATTAAACGAGAACCCAAATCCTATGTTTTTCAAATAAATGTACTGATGTTGCAACAACTCTCAGATAGCATGAAGCAACACAGCACTAAACCAGGAACCAGGCTCACTCCCGCCAGGCGTTAGCGGTTGGATTGGCTTGAAGTGGCCCTGTTTGCCACAAGCCTAACCTCTCTCCCAGCATCCACCTGGTCTCTTTATTTTCCTCCTCCCACCAGTCGCACCCTCAGGGGAGGGAGTCTGAAGAACTAAATGCGGAAAGTGGCGCTGCTAAAAGCGGTTGAAATAGATCCCCTTTGTGTAGGGAGCGAGAAGGGAAATGCGAAGGAAAACCCCCACTGTGGTAGCCTTTGTACACAGAGTAAAAGCACTTGGTCTGGGCGATGACGGCGCATGGACACCTCAGGCAGTTGGTTCAGTACAGCAGAGGAGATGACAGGAGAGAAGAGATATTTTGGTATGTATGTTGGCTATGTACACAACATAAGCTAAACATGATCCTATAGCAGTGTCCTTCCCAGTGGATGGCTCTCATACCTTTTGAGGCCTCTGGCTATTCTTGCTAACAAGCAAATTGTGTTGAGAGCTGGCCTCAGATAAAATATACAGACGCTGGCATGGAAATAGTACTGAAGCTTGGATGCCAGTGAGAAAATGCCAACATTTTCTGGTATTTATTGCAAAAGATCCTTTTTGACTGCAGATGGTTATGTTGGTCAGGTGATAGAATACATTGAGATTATGGTGGTTTATGTTTCATTTCCAAGGGCATCTGAATTTTAAAAATAGCATCACAGCCCAACTAGAAGTATTTTTCCATAGAGTAATCTCCGCTGTTAATGGATCAATAATGGAAATCTCTTTTTGGATCATGTATCCCCCTACCTATTTATCTACAGGCTACTGACCTGTCATGGGTTCCATTTTGACCTTGATGGTCATCACAAAGCCCAGTATCATCTTTCAGTCTTTGAGCACTTAGAGCTTTTTGAAGAATGATGCTTTCATGTTGTTTCAATAGTTTAACTTGAAAGAATAGTGAGAGGGATAGTGTAACATCAGTGATTTATGTCGCTTGTCCTGAATCCCATCCTCTTGACTTCGACTTTTGTAACGCAGCACCTCGAGGCATATTTGTCCCCCTCAAAAATGAACTTAATTGGAGCAGAGAAAAGCAAAACACATTCTTCACTGCCAGGATACATGTGAGTGGCTCGCATGCCGGAGCAGATGCCCGAGTTGAAGCAGAACTGTGCATTGTCTTTCTTTCCTGTCTCTCTCTCAGTTCACTCAGACCAACTCGGGCCTTCTGCTGTGCCATGCTGACATAATGAGAATGGGGATGCTAAAAATACTGATGCACAAATGGAGCATGCTGCACTGCACAGGTTTATGACATATGTTTTAGCATAGCTGCTGATGCTGCTGTTGTCTTCTGAAGCAGAAAAGGAAGAACTTCTTTGCTTGTGGTTCTTATTAAAATAGTGCAGCTGTTTCCCTTTGAGTCAGCTTCTGATCAGTGGACAGTAACCTGGACAACACATATGATTCTTAGTTCATTCAAATATCTGTTCAGATCCAGCTTTTTACATTGCAATATGTACAGGTACAAGGTGCACCCAGTTTGACATTTTGTAACATTCTGTGGTTACATTTCCTCCAGCCTGTATTGAGTTCAAAGGTTAGTGTGGTAATGGTAGTGATTGAATGGGCGCTTGGAACCAGGCCATTGATTTGTAGGGGAATGTTTCCAGGCATCATCAGTGGTGATGCGTCACCCGTAAGCTCCCCCCGGACCCTCATCTGGACTACAGCCATAATCCTCTTTGCACAGGCTGTCCTAACACACAAGTAACCTTACCATTACTACCACCTAGGAATACAGACTGGGTGACAGTGGCTGGCTGTGCTTATTTGGCATATAGCTGTCAGAATGGACACACTTGTACACCAACATGCAGGCATACTGCTATCAAATTTTTAGAATGTGAGAACAAATACCTCATACGAACCTTTTTTGACAAACTTATTAACTTATCATTTATTTAATCAAAAGATGAATGATGTTAGCTTTATTTAGTTGATAATCTAAACATTGAAGTTATCGTATTGCCAGTTACACATTTAGCAAATTACTGGCAGTAAAAAATAATAATATAAACTGTACACTGCAATTATGTATGGTATTTTAAAACGAAACAATGGTATTCTAGTACTCAAAAATACTTTTTGCGATAGTATGTAGGCTGCATCATGCGTTTAGCTAGGTATGGATAGAAAAAATAAACAGTTTTGCCCTGTTTTGATCCTCACCGTCAGAGCATCCTGTCAGTCTGTGTACAAATCCTTCCTCCTTTGCTCGGATTTGTATCCCATATAACCATATTTAACCATATATAGATTAAACCTAAATATAATCAGTTGATTGGTGGAGCTTGTTTGGGGTGGGGCAAAGCCTAGGAGTAAGTCCCCTTTCTTTTGGACATATTTAATTCCAACCAAGTTGTTATTAAATACTACTAAATTAGGTATTCAGCTCTACATACATTTGGAATATTGTGATATACAGTGTATCTGTATCATCATATTGCACAACGTGATCAAATGTGTTTAAAATCACTGTAAGCTCACTTATCTTGGCATTTTAATGTCAGTTTAGTTGTCAATTTATGTTAATGGAACAGCCGATGCTGATCCCGTGCTCTGCTGATTTGCTGATCACGATAGTTTGCTGATACATTGTGCATCCCCTATACTGTATGTGCGCTTACTGTCCCAAGCTGCCAGGCTTTACCCAGTACCACACAAAAGGAAGTGAGGAGAATATGAAGGGAGAGATAAATGAAAAGGAAAAGAGAGGCAGATATGGGTGAGATGGAGGAGGAAATATAGCGAGGGGGAGAAAATCACACAGACACAGAAAGCGATGGTTGATGGGCTGTCAATTGATGGTCCACATGGAGTTCCTCCTCAGAGCTGAGCTGCTAAGGCTAGCAGTGCACCGTCCCAGTGTGTCTCTATCTGCATGTTTGTGTTTCAGGAACTCTCTCTGTTGCTCATTAGAATCTTTATACTTTCTTCCCCCCCAGGGAGCACCAGGCATTGAACGGGCACACAAATGAGGGTACCTTTCTACTTTGTATAATGGTGTTCACTTGCAACTGTGGGAGGAGAAAAACAAAGATGAAATTAATCACTCTAGCCTCCCCCTTCTCTCATCCCACTTCCCCCCTCAAGTTCAGAGCTCCTGCAGACTTTTTAAACTATTTTTATTTAATTACAGACAGCATTAGGGTGCACACAACTGCCGCTGACCTAAATCAGGAAACTGGGGCGTTTTTTTTGTTGTTTTTTTTTTCCTCGCCCCTCCAACTTCTTACTCCACTCTATTGATTTTGTCTGTGTGGACCCGAGCACGAACAAATTAGCTGAGTACGGCCATCAGTTTGACATTCTCTCTCTGTGTCTGTCTCTCAGCCGGCTTCTGTCTTGCTGCTGCATCTGAATTAGCCTAGTTTAGCCTAGCCACAGCTCCTTCTCCTCCCAGTTTAATCTGCAGGATGTGTAGGGTAATTGGGAATCTCATCCATTTGGGGTCCCTGATAGGACGAGAGCCGTTATAAAACAAATTGGAGAGCAGCCTCTTTGTTCACACTGATGGTGTCTCAATAATGGACAAGATTAAGGCAAAGTGTGAAGCAGCTCCTCGAGCAAAAGCAAAATTCAAAGCAGACGGCAGGGATTTTCTTGTGTGACAGTTGAGTATCGGTCAATTATTTTTATGTGTAATGGCTTGAGTGGCTACTGCTCTCTCTCTCACTCTGTGTCTCTCTCTGTGTAGCTCTTGGCTGTGGGATTTCCTACGTGGTTTGCTTTGACAAACACAGCGCCGCTCTGCAGTCCCTTTTCCCTGAGTTTGATTCCTGGAAGAAACCGTTCCAAAACCATGGTGGTTCTCTCTCTTTTTCTCTTTTATTTTTTTTCTCCATCTCTCTGAGCCCAAAGTTCTCCGACCCCAGGAGTAATCCTCCTTGATCCACCAATGGCATGCAGCGCACAGGAAAATAGCCCCGACGACAGCTGAACCCCTTAGCCCCGCAGGAATGTTTGACCACGTGCACACACACACAGGCCATACATTCAAACACACAGTGCAGCACAGTGCAGAGCAGAACAGAACGCTTCATTCTAAAGATGGCTGTTTTGGAATCAGTCGCAACCAGCCGTCCACCCTTGTTTACATTAGCAATTTTGCTTTCGTTTATGTTGACCCCGGATGAACATGAAAGGAAATTTAGGGATCGAGTCACCTCTTTTCACAAGGCCTACATTTTCTGACAGCAAGTGCTATGCGAGGTGACCAAAGCACATAGAAGGAAGGAAACCCATTTCCTACTGACACTGATTTCCCTGACGTAGTTTTTTATATAGATACACCACACACAAGTTTGTACGTCAGAGAATAGTGTTCGGTTGTTTGACATCTTTTTTTTGTAGGTTCCAGTAAATCAGCATTTTTAGAAACACCTTTGTCTAAGCTTCATTTACTGATCTGCCCCATTACTTGCCCATATTTTTGTGTGTGTGTGTGTGTGTGTGACATCCATTATTGATCTAAGTTATAGCAGATGTTAGAAGGACTGGCATGCTAAGAAGCCACAGAATCCAACCCTCATTTTTCAGTTTTCAGTGTGTAAGGACTCTCTTTATAGGAAAGAATGAGTATCAGTGCCAATATAGACATGGACACACACTCATTCATTCTCCATATCTTGTGGCTCATGGAAAGCGGAATGCACATCACATGAAAACATTTTATTTTTATTCTGAGGCTTGGGCTACATGACAGATTCCGTACTTGTCATATTTCTTGGTTCAGTCACCCCTCACCACTGTCGCTATCTTGTCATTGTTAGTTCAGCTCTATTGTAGTCTCCACATTAAATTCTACTCTGCTAAGCTTGAAAGGACTTGTGGCAGAGCTTAAAAACTCTTACTGTTGCTTAGAACAGTAAGAGTATTGCCTGATACCCAGTCGTACACCCTGTACTTATTGTACACTGTTGAATGCCTCTTTGTTTAGAAGCCCTTAGGATACTAAACTGTATTAATCACAAATTTGCAGATTGCATGTGAAATCAGACTGTAAACTATGGACTTCTTACTTTTTGGTAATAAAATACTTGATTCCGAAACACAAGAGTAAATGTTTTATTTAGGGACTTATCAATGTTTATGATTATGCTGATTGTACTGACAATCATGACTTCCCTGTTATCCCTCATATTCTCCTCTGTATTAAACATGTGAGATAATAACAAGAACCACAGCAATGCTCAGACTCCCTTAGTATAAACCAGAATTGGCTGTGTTTTGCACTGTGGTTTGTGTTGTGTGGTGTTGCTATGTCGATGCAAGTTCATAGATGTGCTCCATGTTCTGATAACTTGCTTTGATGACTTCAAGTATTGGTCACTTTTCGCTGCCATTCAGCCAGAATTTGATTGCATGTACAGAAATTCTGCCTGCTCTTCAGTTACCTCTCTCAGCTTTTTTTGACTCTCTTTGGTGCTCTGTGGAAAAGAGACCTGTTATTTATATTACATACTTTTTGTTCTGTATTTTAATCATGTTTTGTGTAAATAGATATTAAAAAAAGATATTAGATATTAAAAAATACCTAATAATGTTATAAGATAATGTGGAAGAAAGAATATTTTATAATCATTTCTACTGATTAGAAAAATAATCACACACACATTAAATATCTAGGCCTACATATATTGTATATGTTCAAAATGCTGTATTAAGCCTGGAATGAGCCATGGTGTCAAATGTAATGTGTGCCACGGACCTGGATGAGTTTCGTGTTTCTTCATTTAGTTGCTCTTCCTCTTCTTTACTCTCTCACCTCTCTTCAGCATGTATTGATCGGAAAACACTGTGTACAGTGTTCATTTAAGACATTTATTAGGTTTGGGTGGCGGTATTTTGTTTTTCACTGGCACTGTTTTGTATCTATTGTCCTTGTATCTATTTCTCCGTGCTGATAACATGGGATTTATGTTGGCTTTTACAGATCATTTTCATTGTGATATGGTATATTTTTAAAGCTGGATTCATAGGAAATTCCAAAGTCTCCAAACTGTCCAGCAAACATCTTTCTACTCTGCACACACACAGTTCTATATATATCTTTATCATTAAACAAATCATCCATACATCCATCCATCCATCACATTCAGTCTTGTGTCAGTCTAGTTTCCAATTGATTTGCTGAACATGCTGCTTCACTGGTTTCCCTTTAAGTTCTTACTACTACTCTTTTCCCATGTTAAGGGACATTTTCAAAGCTGCAGATTGGTTGGCTGGCTTAGCTGATAATAAGGTCCAGTGGCTTGTATTTGTGTAGCACCTGCCATCTGTGTGTCCTTGAGTGGAGCCACTATGCGTGTGTACAAATGTGTGTGTGTGTGTGTGTTTCAGAGTTACTCCATGCTGTCACTTCCTGTGAAGCGTCTTCAATTGCCCTGGCTGTGCTCGGAGGCTATCACCGTCTGTCAGTGTGTGTGTGTGTGTGTGTGATTTTTAGCAAGCACACCGTGTTCATGCATGCACGTCCTGTTCGTGTGACCGTGCGTGTTTCAGTCAGCGCCTCTTCCCATGTCTCGACCCCACGCTGTGAATCTGATCACACATCTAACATCCAAACCTGCACCCAGCGGCCCTTCAGCTCAGCGCTGACGACCCACACTGTGGTCTTTTCATTCACTCTCGTTCTTTTTATCGACTCCCCAGTGACTTGAATCACTCACTGATGCTTCAGTGCTCTCTCTTCTCTTATACAGTCTCTCTGTCTCTACTTGTCACTGAGCTCTTTGTTTAATCTCCTCAGGAGGAGAGCAGAATGAAAGCTACTAGGCCAGGATGCGAAGTGAACGTATAGAATAATGACTACACAGCATTTGGGATACTAGTCCATTGGGATTTTCTATCTCTCATTTGTTTGTGATGTGTCTTTTATTCATTTATATCCGTTTTGTGTTTTATCTTGTTTGCAACAAACTAGGCTAAATAAGACTTTTGGAGGTTGGCGGCAGACTTGCCAACTTTGAGTAGACATCGAAACAAGTAATATAATTGCTTGAATTGTCTTCAACTCTATAATTCGCGTCAGCCCTATAATCAACATTGTCATGTTCCCCTCCTCTCCACTTTCTTTGTCTTTGTCTCTCTTTCTTTGCACTCTAGGTACTCATCTTCTGGAAGGCTTAGCATTTAGCAGTAGCAGCATCGTGCTTCAAAGGGACACGTACAGTCAACCTCATCACTTATGATCCGCAGAGGAATTAGATGAAATGGCTGCTGAGGTTGAAGTCATTATTAACCCCATGCTCCACTGCTGACATTTACTGTATCTTCAGGATCCCTCTTCTTGCCCTGGCTCTCCTCTTTTTACATCTTCACCCAACTTATTTTCTCTTCTTTAAAATTTTGCTGTCTTCCCCATGTACTAAAGTTACATTTTACCGTTTTCCCCCTCTCTTCTCTCTTCTAGCACTTCCTCATCCCTTCATTTAAATTTTTTCATCAACCCAACTCTTTTCCACTCTCAGACTAACCTTTCTCCTCATCCTTCCCCTAGGCTTGTTCAGATACTGCTGCCCTTAACACATACAAGTGCACTTTAACACAGAGAGAGACGCATACAAATACATAATGTAGGCGCATCAAGTTGCCACATAGATCCCAAGGTATGTGTGTGTTTATAGTAAGAGGCCATGCTGTGGTTTTTCACAGAAATTACGCCGTAAGCTTTTCATTTCCTCACTGCCCTCGGCCTCATAGCCCCATAGCCCCATACCCTAGAGAGCTAAAGAGCATTACTGCCCTTTTATTACCACGCATGAATGATAGAATTACCCTTGAAGTACATTTATGTGTTTATCTGCCCCCATTTAGCACCAGGAAACCTAGATAGATCCCATTCAGCAGCGAGGAATGCTGAACAATAGTTTTAGTTTTAGTTTGTGTGAGCTATTGAGCTGCTGGAAGTTCATCCATCGTCTGTGGGCTTTTGTGTCACGGCTCGCACCCTACAATTGAGAGTGCGGCGGTGATGTTGCGGTGGCATGTTGCCTTAACAACAAATCAGTGCTGAAAACAGCCTGCATCTGTGTGTAATAAAATGTGTAACTTGTTCCCAGGCCACTGTCGCGCAACAATCCAGCAGGGTTTAACGAAGAAGAAGAAAGCCTCCATATGGTTGTTCATGGCTCAGTGCAGATTCAGAGATGCCGGACTACCCCAGCTCACCACGCTAACAACATGCATGTGGGTGTGTTTGTGTGTGTATCATGGGCCTCCGCAGACCTATGAGTGCAATCTCATGCATTAGTGCATGCTGAGATACTGTGTGTGTGTGTGCAGAACAATATGCTTTTCATCAAAGTGGGGGTGGGAAAATATTTTTTAATGAGGTGATAAGCACCAGCTGTCCAGTATGATACGACAGAATCGAATGGTATGATAGCAGCGCATTAACCCAGTAGCACACGCTGAGTATACAAATGAGAACCATCCTTCAAACACTGAGCTGCACAGCTCATGCATCGTCCTCAGGCTTGAAAAACCCCACTTTATGGTTCAAGGTCCAATTCAATCATTCAAGAAAGCATGAAAATGACTGTTCTCGTGTACTTATCAACCAACTCAGATTAAAAATAGGTACAAAAAAGATTTTTAAAAATACACTACACTTTGAATGAACTTGAAACACAAGATGAAAGGGGGGAAAAAACTAAAATTCTAGAGAAGCCATAGGAAAATGTCTTGCTCAACTATCTTTATTTACAGGTGGATGAAGGAAAATAAATGCTACTGCCCTGGACTTCCTGATAATCATTAGATAATATAACAACATCTTAATCATTAACTTGATTAAGAAGCAGGAGAAGCTCAGAATGGATATGCAGAACAAATTTTATTCCCAAAGCTGACATTCCGCCAACAAGGTGTCTATTTCAGAGAGAAGGGTGGAAGCTAATTTAGTGCTTCCGGGACATACGGATGTATAAAATTATCCAAAGAACCATTCATCAAAGCATTCAGTGACCCTTTGCTGTCTGTATGGGAGTGTCTGCATTTATTATATTTCTCCAGTAATTTATTAAAGTTTTCCCTTTAATTTGTCATCCATTTGTATGTTTTTGCAATTATACAGGCCTGGTTTTGAGAAACCTGCTGTTTCCCTGACAATGTCTCTGTTTTTCTCTCGCATATATAACTGTTCTTTGCTGTTATCTAACAAGTGGGAGCTTTGCTATTTTCTGATCTGCTCCCCTGCTTTAATGTCATACCTTGCCAGAGCTCTACTGAAGTCCAAGCCTTTTATTGAGCAACAAGTTATCTCTTGGTAACTACGCTTTTAACAGTTTTTTGTACATTCTGTAGCTGAAGCAATCATCACAGTAAAAAGCCTCGGAGCTGATGAATGCATCTGGTTTTAAAGATGAAAATAAGTGGGAAATAATTTAGATATCATTGGGTACACAATTTCCATTCCCGCAGCAAGTTGAGGCAGAGACACATTCAAATTGTACACTTAAAGCTGTAATTAGTAACTTTCCACAAGTTAAAATTACAGGTCTGAAAGAGCATCTAGTAAACTGGAAAACTAGTTTTCAACCAACTCTAAGCGACCAGCGACCGTCATTTCAGCCAACAAAAATGACGGTCGCTGGCTAGAAATCAGAGGCCTGCTTTTGTTTTTACCTCTGTCTGAAATCAAGCACACATTGTTTCAAAAATTATTAAGAATTTCGAGTGGTAAATCTGCCACTGTTATCACTGTAAACTGCATATATGCCTTGCAAGAATGGAAAGCTTGAAAGTAAAGGAGTAGCAACAGTACAGTAATAACGGGGGGCTGGATTTGGCTAATTTTTCACCTGTAAATCTTGAATTTATACCCCTTAATCCACATGTATCACTTTATATACAATTATTATCAGATATTTTCATCGTGTCATACAGCCCTCTCTTCTTCTCCTTCTTCTCTGTGATTGTTTTGACTGTTGTGTGTGTTTGGCTCCCTGATCTCATCCACACCTCTCTCGATTGGCCCTGCCGTCGGCGTGTACTTGTTTGAGAGCCGACAGGGAGCATCTCTCTTCCCTTCAAGCTGACATACAGTACAGGGGCAAACAAAGTGAAGTGAAATACACAAAAGCTGACAGCTACTTATCTCTCCTGCCTCTCTCTTGGATTCACTCTCCCTCACTCTTTCTTTCTCCCTCTCATCCTGTCTCTCTTCTTTTCTATTGTCTCTCTCCACCGCATTGTTTGCCAGTCTCACTGTTCTGCTGTCTTTATCTGTCCTTCACCTTCTCTTTCTGTCTCTCTTTCTGTGTGTCTTTACCCAGACTCTCTCCCCTTGCTCCCCAGTCAGCACAAATCCCACTTGTGTCTGTACATCGACAGGCTTAAGGCTGTTGCTGTAGGCTACACTGCACTGTCTCTCCCATTCGAAGTCTCTTGACAGACACATAACACAAATACAAATTTAAACTAAGCCATTGCAGCAGTTTTACCTACTCCGCTTACAAAATCCAATTGATTTAGCTTCACCTAGGGGCAGCATTTTTTCCTTTCTTTCCTTTTTTTATAAATGCCACACCTTAATTGTTTGATTTTAGGCCATCCTGAGCTGTGAGATAAAACCACAGATGCTGTTTTTGGTGGGTTTTGTTTCATCATTTTTTCATCATAGTTTCATCATCCTCAATGTGGACCTGACTGCAGTTTGGGTTGCTTTAGCCTGGAGAAATGAAAAGAAGCGTGTGTGTGTGTGTGTGTGTTTTATTTTTTGTTTATTTTTTTTATTTAGTGGGTGAGGGTCTATTGCTGATGTCATGTCAGTGAGATGTGATGTCAGACACTGTTTAGTAGTGCTGCTGACAGCTAAACATACAACCTGCCAAATACATCACAAATCTATGTGGATTGAGAATGCATGTGTGTGTGTGTGTCACAAAAGTCACACACTCACCGGTATGCACGTGTCCTGTTCAGGCCGCATGCTCACATGTTCACTCTGTTGTCAGCTTTGGGTGTGTGAGTGTGTTTACATCTGCATGTGCTACTGCAGCACAAGTGCATAATTTGTTGTCATTTGATTCAAGGGAGCTTGAAGTACAGATAGAGGTCAGTCACACACCCTCTTCCCTGAAAGAGAGCAGTTAAGGGATGGTAGAGATAGAACAGAAAGGAAGTGGAGAGGTTGCAGTGAGTCAAAATGAGAGAGAGACCGATTTGATGCAGGTTTCATATGTCACTCCCACTTTTAACTGTTATCCCCGAAGGAAGAAACGCAAATGTTTGTCTGCTCATCTTTCTTCTTTTTCTGCTCCATCTGTCAGTGGGAGATGCAGCCTACTCTCCACTTATCTATCTCTGTCCCTCCGATTCTCCCTCCATCACTCTCTACAATCTCTCTTTCCCTCCATCTTTTTCTTGTATTACTTTATCATCAGCCACACCCACATCCTTCATTCCCCCCTCTCCCTCTATATATTTTAGCCTTTCTTCCTCCACTCTCCATCTTTCTTTCTGCAGAGTGGGAGGATGTGTAGGCACCAGCGTCGGTGTTACTTCAGCTGGTGCTGAAAATCAACACTCTCTAAAGCTGCAGCTCCCAGCATTTGCATCTGGAGTGTTAAGAGTAAGAGAGAGAGAGAGAGAGAGATGCTTTTTTGAGCATTTAGTCATGTGGTTTGTCAAAAACTGCCCCACAACTTGGGTCGTACATTTGTTTTTGGTTTTTTGTAGTTTTGGCCACCATTCTATGTTAACATTGTCCCCACCATGTTAATTGCTGCGATCATACTTTAAAAAGGCAAACGAGGCAAGAAAAACAAGCAGTCAGATGATCAGACAAGTTTTAAGTCCCAGGTTAGTAAAATCTGTTTGAAAGTTAAAACTAAGGCAAACTGTAAAATTGCAACCTAAACTGTCTGCTGTAAACAACCATCACAGTTTGCAGACCAACTTCCTGTTTCAACTTTGACCTAATATACATGCTTTGAGTTGTACACACCCGCAGTTTTCCTGTGTAATGAGGGATTATTACTGACATTTATATTTCAGTTTTACCTTCAAATATAATGGTTTAGAAATTTTGTTTCAAAAACAATGTTTTTGTTCATTCTCACTGCTTTCATCAACCTTGTTTCCAGGCAGCTGTTTTCAGCTAAAAAGCTCTGCTAAACCCACTGTATGCTATCTGCCAGTACCAAACAGCAAACAGTCAAAGTTATCAACTAGCTGATGTACATAGTGGAGCATTTAGCAGCTAAATAGCCTGATTTCTAACTCAGGAGTTGGTGGAGAACAACACAGAGCTACTAGGAGAGTAAATGTAGGGCTCATATTTGCCTCGTGGACAGACACATGACTCCAAATGAATGCTAATGTTCCTCTGTATCTGCTGGATGTGTAAATAGGCAACTCTTTGCTAACACATTAGCCATATCAACTTTATTAGATAATGTGTCGATGTTGTGTTTAGAATTTGTTGCGCCTTCCCGAAGTGGCCTAAAAGTGAATTAATGCAGCTTTAAATATGCAGCACACCTAATGAAGATGAAGAATATTCTTTCACACTTAACTTTTCTGGTGCACTCTGGAGTGTTTATTTACAGACATGAAAAGGATTGAATTCTGGTGGCAGCTCAACAGGTGTCCTCCTGTCCTCCAGGGAGAGCTGGCGTCAGATCGCAATGAAATCTGGGCTGGTTTGTTATTGGCAAGCATGCAAATCAACCCAGTCACAGAAAGTGTCCTTTATGTTGTCATGCACCACCAAGGTATGAAACAGATGAACTACAAGAAAGTGAAATGGGATTAGAGAGGAGGATTGGGATAAAGATGAGCAGAGTCTGCGCAGAACGTGCACAAACTACTTTCAAATACTACTTTCAAAATATTCACTACTTGATTGTAGACATTGTAGAATGTAGACATCACAATGACAAAAACAGGAATAACGATGTCATAATACATTGATAAATAGTACAGTAGAGGGAGAAAATGACACATTTATGCAGGTGAGATAAAACCTCCCAAGAGGATTATAAAAATCATCTCATTTCAACTTTGGCATCAGTGGGCTATCAAATGCATGCCCTTAGCTAGCTTTACACACACACACACACACACACACACACACACACACACACACACACACACACACAGAGTCAGATTAATGCCTGGGAATGAGGTGAGGTTTTAGCGCACTGACCTATATTTCTATTTAATCTAAGTAATTTATGATTTCTCCTCTTCAGGCCAGTAGGACAGACTGAATGTTGGTTGTGTTGCTCTGTGTTTTCCTGTTCTTTATGACTGGGGCAAGAACTGGTGTTACCTTTCACCAGTTAATCATGCTTTTTTTCATGTTAAATGCCTTCTGCACTTGTGTGTAAGTGTAAATTGACAAATTCAGTGTGTATCTGTGTGTGGCTGTGTTTACAACAGGTTCTTCAGTGCTAATCATGTCAGAGGAGATGTGGAGGGGAAAGCAGCAGGAGTTCATAGAAGTTTATAGACATCCTCTCTTTTTAAATAGGGGCTGTGTGTGTCACCTGCACAGCTTGTGTTCTTTCATGCATCACATAATGTAGGTATAAGATTTCACATTCTGTCTCTGATACTGAGGCAATGCTGAAATGATATTGAGCCCTGAGCTGCACTTTTTCGCCATGCAGCCATTACAAAAAAGTAATAACATTCCTCACACAACTCTGCCTTGAAAGCTTCTACTCCAGCAACGTGATTTGAGCGAAGGGTTATTGTTGCTAGTGAGCGGTTTTGTGATGGCGGTTAGTTTGCTATCTCCACGCACACACAAAGGCAGCAAATGGAACCTGGCGGCCGTCAGAAGGCGAAATGAAAGCTGTTCCTCCTGGGTGATTCTGCTGGCCTGGCTTTTGTGTGCGCCGTTTATCAGACCTCTGTCTGCACACATTGTGTGCGTGTTTTCATTTTGTATGTTTCTGTGTGCACCAACTGCCAAGTTGAGTCCTGTTCAAGGCCTTCTCAGTGCTGCTACTTTCAGGCGTCTGCCTACTCTCTTCTCCCGCTGCAGACCCCTGTTGATTCCCCTGCTTTAAAATGTATGATGCCACTTCCCAGCATTTCGAGCTCAACCAGAGAAATCACCTTTTTGCAGATGCACATGAGTGCACACACTGACTTAATCTGCCTCCAGCTCACACTAATGCTGTCAGATATCTCTCCTGCTCTGTCACACTCATGTGAGTTTGTGTGGATTTGTGCCTGCAAGTGTGCTTCATATATGCATAAACACGTCTTTGTGGTTTGGATTTTCTTAGTGTACATGATCCCTGAGTAAGTCCTTGTGTGTTGTTAACCACATTGACAGACTCACTGCCTTGAATCCATGAGGCAGTGGGACACTTACAGCATTTTGACATGACGTGGAGGCATTTTAGCCCCTTTTACCTCACCGCATAGAAAGCTAAATGCCTGAAGCCTTTGATTAGGAACACAGTGTGCATGAAGTTGGCTAAGACAAAACATAGCTGAGCTAGTTTTGGTCGGTGTAGGAATGTTTTAGTCACATTGCTGGAATAAAGGGCAATTTTGGTTTGGCAGTTCTGACAGTGTTATGCTTTTGGATAGTGGACGTGCAGAATGCAGACCGTGCACCATGAGGAAGTGTGTGAAAGAGTATTGTTTATTACTTTATTAGTGTGGTTAACTTTCAATTCTGTGTGTTACTGTAGGTGCTTTTTAAAGTTCACCTTGTAAATGTATAAGAAACAGGATGAAAACAAGCATTGCTTCCCCATCACTCTTCTTCCCTTCTTCAGAATCAACTCATTCATCTTAATACATCCTTACAATCGTACGTGTGTTTACGTGTGGGTCTGTGCGTGTTTCATAAAGCTCACACTTATATTGCCACACACAAATGAAATATTCATGATCCTTACATTTGGCAGCAATGGAGGCCAGTGGAGCACCACCAGTTGCTGTGTTTTCAAATTTGCATATTAATGATTATAAATGCTGTATAATTAACATGTGGGAGTGGATCATGCACGTGAATCATTGTCAGATCAGTCGGAGAGAAGAAAGGGTCAGGCTAATGAGGTTAAAAAGCACATTAACAAGCGCTTTGAATGAAATTTGCCATGTTATTTAGTGCAAAAAGCTGGTAAAAGCTGTGGGCTATGAGACAGAAATCAGTGGCCTCTACCTGCTTCGTTAATATTTTTTTTTACTTCAATGGTGAAATCTCTGTAAAATTGAATCTAGCAGCAATATAATATCAAGCTTGATCACTGACGGTATACCTGCCTCATTCAGTTGGCGCTTTTTTTGAAAGAGCTCGGGCTTGGACTTTTTTGAAGGAGGAGCGCTGGTGTTCTTCATACTTGGGGCCTGTGGCAGTGTTTGTTCTTCTAAGGGGCTTAGACCGAGTGACGAGCAAACCAAATGTAACGTGGTTTGACAGGCCTTGACTCCAAGTGGCAGCCTAAAACACATGTAAGCCTAATCCGAGCCAGTAGGCTTTCTTGAGATCTCGACTTACTCAGCAGAATGCACTTGCAAACTAGCAAACACACATAAGTCCTAATGGATTAAGGCGAGGTAAAAGCGCATTAAAGAGATCGAAATGTGACCTCTGACTTCAAGATCCCATGTGGACACAGTCGCTGTCAGTTAATGAATAGATTATTTGCTTTCGGTGCAGCTTTGTCTGGTCAGATATGTGAGGTAGGGTTAGGGCTGCAAATAATGATTATTTTCATTATTGATGAAGCTATCAATCATTTTTTAATAATTGATGATCAAATAATCATAGTCCAAACAATGCCAAAAAATTTAAATGCCCAACTCAAGTTCCCAAAAACCCAAGGTGACATTTTCAGATGCTTTATTTTGTCTGACCAACAGTCCAGAAGTCAAACATATTCAGTTTACAATAATATAGATCAGAGAAAAAGAATTTTGTTGATTGAATATTGATTTATTCACTAATGGTATTAGCAGTAATTCAGGTAAAAATACACTTAAACACTAAACAAGACTAAAAGGCTAAAAGTGGTACCACAGCCAAACTTTGTGAGGCTGTACTTAGGCACAGTAGTGCTTTGCGCTAAATGCTAACTTCAGCATGCTAAAATGCTCACAATGATAATGCTAACATACTGATGTTTAGCTGGTATAATGTTTACCATGTTCACCATCTGTCTTCATCGTGCTAGCATGCTAACATTTGCAAATTAGCACTAAACACAAAGTACAGCTGAGGCTGATGGGAATGTCATTAGTTTTGCAGGTTTTTGGTCACAAAACAGTATATATAAAGTATTGGACAAGTTGAAATTCTGACCTGATGATAGCGCTCGATGAAAAGTGATTACAGTTCATCTTTAGGGGGACATGTGTGTGCCAAATGTCATAGCAATCCATCCAATAGTTGTTGAGGTATTTCAGTCTGGACCAAAGTGGTGGACCGACTGACAGACCAACCTTTAAGGGACAATGTTGGGATTTAATTTCCATAAAAAAAGAGACCCGAAAGTGACCTAATATAGTCAGACTCGTAATAAGACCAGGTTAACAATACCGGCGACCTGAACAGACCCAAGTAGAGAGAGAACACCAACACTGGCGTCAGCATAATGCACCTCCAGTGAACGAGCAGCCGCAGTAGAAAGAGTAACAATGCAGGTAATTTTTCCCACAGATCATAGATCATACTCCTCTTTGTGGAGTCCACTTGGATCCATTCGAGTAGTAGACTTATTCACACATTAACCTGTGACCCAAAGGAATACAAGGTCCGGGGTTGGAGCTCAGATACTTGTTACCATGTGGACCTGTGAAGACCGCTACTCTGTGCTAAAATAAATCTTTGGCTATACTGAGAAAAATATAGTATTAACAGATGTTGCATAAATGTCATAAATTATTATTATAATTAAGTGTTTTGATTTTCTGATTACTAAAATGATGATTTTAAATGAATTTAAATGAATTACCTTTTCAGAGTTGTGATCAAAGTCTAATGGTTATTTAAAAATGGGGTGAGCAGTTGATAAAGAATGATTTTTAACTTCACTATTGTCAGTGAATAGCAAACTTTGACCTTTTGACCTTTCATTGTTCCAAGTTTCATTATGTTCTCTCAGTATCTCTCTCTTTATGACCCTCACATGAGCTAAGAATCTCAAAGTGACGTTCTTTAGTGCTGTGACGGAGATGAGTGCTGCCATGTTAGCCCTCGTGAAGACACAGTGACACGCTGCATCAGTGTTAAACCACCAGTTTCCCACCAGAGACCCTCTGAATTTTATTTTAGCTTCTATATTTGCTCTCTGTCAGTCTCGATTCCCTCGCCTCTCTTGTTTTCTCTTGAGAAGATTGACAATATACATAGTGTTTCCATGTCTGTGTCGTTGCATGGCTCTTCCAGACTGCATCTTTGTGTAATGTCTAGTTTGGGGAGGATAGTTTGGTCAAAAATAGCAGCGTTCTCGCCGTGACCCAGTGAGCCGGTGTCACATAGAATCACACTGTGTGTTTGGGTGTGTCAGAAAGGATCAGAGTTTGCCTTTTGGTGGCTGAAATGCTGGTCATTGGAGGCCATCTGGAAATTGGGTCTGACAGGTACAATAGACAGATAATATGTGTGTGTGTTCATGTCATATCTGAGCATCAGCAGGTCTGCTTTTGTTCAATTTATGCAATAGGATAGGATGCAGCAGTGGCATCCGCTTAGACGGGCTATGTTTTATGTGTGTGTGTGTGTGTGTGTGCATCGGCCCGTTTTATAGGACTTTCCCCCAGCTATGCCTGTTCTTGCGCTCGGCGGCAGCTGTAGGCTCCAACAGCCATGAATCGCATCTTTCTCCCCATTTGTACTCGTTGTTCTCTTTTTCTGACACAATAGTTCACATCCCGCGATCCCAGAAATTAGGAGAAAACAACAACAAATCAATTCCCTCGAGTAAAAAGCACCTTTCCTGTCTCCCCAGTGCATTGGCAGTTAGCCAGCCCAGACAGTTGACAGGCAGATAGTCAGAGGCAGACGGATGACAGGCAGTTAGAGACAGACGGACAGACAGCAGCTGGCTTGTGGATCGACGGGCGGGAAGCTTTCATTTCACAGCAGAAAAAAAAGGCGTCTTGAAACTGAATAATTTAGTTGACTGCAGCTGGGAAAGTCACTTGGATAATTCATGCATTGGGCACACTTTGTGAGTGTAAGTGTGTTTGCTGTGATTGCCTCTGCCTGTGTGTGTGTGTGTGTGTGTGTGTGTGAGTGATTGGGCTTTGAATGAATTACAAAAAGTAGGCAAGTTTCGGGTTTCTCTGCGTGTATGTGTGTGCAAGCGGTTGGTCTTTGAATTAATTACAAAGTCAGATGTGCACTTGTGACAAATCCCTTGTAAAGATAGTGTTTCTGCAGCTTGAGGGATAACAAGGAGTTACAGAAGGACACAGACTAACACACACACACAGAGTTACAGACAGCGCAGAGTGTCTAGCTGCTGTTTGATTTCATCAGTAGACTTGATCTCAATGTCAACATGAGAGAGCGGGTGGATGGGTTATTCAACTGAATCCTCTCTTGGGTAGTGGGCTACTCTGCCAGAAAAAAACACCTCTGGCAGACAACCTCTGATTTGCTGATGGTATTTCTCTTAGAGTGCAGCTTAGTCTATTAGTAAAGTTCATCGTTTTTAGTTTTTGCCAATTTTCATTAAAAAACATTTTTAAAAAGTGTGGCAGTTTAAACTGATTTTCACCCAAACTTGAATCCCAAACACATCCAAAAGCAAGATGATGTTACGGTAAATGAGCTCCTCTTATAATGAGGAATGTTCAGAAAATGCTCCAGCTATAGAAAGTAAAGGAAAAATGGG
The DNA here is from genome assembly GCF_020085105.1 of Siniperca chuatsi. Taxonomy (NCBI): domain Eukaryota; kingdom Metazoa; phylum Chordata; class Actinopteri; order Centrarchiformes; family Sinipercidae; genus Siniperca; species Siniperca chuatsi. Next base: position 13,648,386 of record NC_058064.1, read on the forward strand.
GAAGAAAATGTAAGTTTGGTGATGATGAACTCTTGAATCGCTTTAAGAAAGTGACAGGATAACATAAATGGTCAATATTTGCACTGATTATTACCCAGATTTTGTTATCATTATTTTTTTTTAAATGTTTCTACCTGTTTTTTGAAAAAAAAAAAAGATCTTTGTGACTTTTTGCATTTACTGAAGACAGCATCCATGAAACATTACCTGTGTGTCCACGATGTTTGTACTCTAGATCTCTGGGTGCAACTGACTGTTTCTTTAAATTGGGCTGGATTAAATATAATCCCTCTCCAGAGGGGGAAATTCTCTGTGCTGTTTGGATGGTGCGTTCAGGTACACTAGATGAGCTTTGCAGGCAGATGAAATGAAAGTCTCTCTAAATGCTTTAGCTGTAGCGGGATCCCTCTCAGTTCTGCATGGCAGGGACTCTTGTTATACATTTCCACTCCAAATCCCAGTGAAGCTGTCTTTTCTTTCCTCTGTATGTGTGCGTCCATGTGTGAATGCATATCTGTGTGTGCTCGCATACATCGCTGTTTGAATAGGCCACTTGTTTGTATTTGCTGTCTGTGTAAGAGTATGTGTAGACATTTCTACACGTTTGTGTGTGTGGATGGACCTGTCAGCGTTTGCATTTCTCTGTTTGTATGAACATCAGTGTGCAATGGTTGACATATCTGTGTGTACATGCAGGTTTAAGTGTGTGTGTTAATTTATCTGTGTGTGTGTGTGTGTGTGTGTGTCAGGCTGCAGTGAGTGATTCAGCGGGACACAGCTCTCTTTTTAAAGAGTTGGTTGAAGAGTTGTCAACTGACACTCTGCTGATGGCTATTACACTCACACAGCACAAAGTACCGTTCACTGCTAATGGACCATCAGCATCTCTCTGTCCCCACCTCCTTACTTATCCTCCTTTTTATATTTCAAGCTATGTTTTCAAAACATGTACAAACTTAAATCTTAACACAATATGTTTATTATATCATCTCAAAACAGTATCCAAACTCTTTTGATTAAGATGTTTTCTCCATTTCATAATACTGTTTCTCTCTGTGCTGCTTTATTTGATGTTAAAATTGGCCACTTTCTCACAACCTCCATCTGTTATATGCATAATTTCTCTCTCTGCCTCTTTGCTTCTCCTTAAAGGGGTACTCAACCATTTCAGTATTGGACTTCCACAAGGTCTTCGTGTCTTGTGGAAGTGACTTGACCTCAAATGTCTAAAATCAGTGGTGTGCCCCTTTAAATCCATCCCTGTGTATGCTCTCCGTCTATTTTGATTGAATTTGGAAAATATACATGTAAACAATACATTTCTGTATATTTGACCCTAGAGGATAACACAATTCCTTTGCTCTTCTGTGTCCACTCTCAAAAGCTTTCATCATATAAACATGGTTTCAGTAAGGGGTTGTTTCAGGTCTGTAGAACGTGGTAGAGATGTTATTTTACCACCTGTACGATCGTCTGCTGGTTAGTCTCTCAGTAGGGAACAAATCAATACAGTAAACAGTCCAACGTGAATCAAGTGCAGGCTGCTCCTTCTATCGCTGCATCACGTAAAATGATCTATAACCCCCGAGTGTTCAGGATTGAATGGGCGGTGTTGTATTACTGCAAATGTTCCCCTGTTCAGATAGCTTCATGTATTCTGTATTACACAGAATGTATTTATGTAAGTTTGTTTTGTGTGTTACTATTTTGAGTTTGTGCAGAAATACAGAGATATTTTATAAGCTTTGATTTTATTTCACCTACACAGATTATTGACTGCACCACCTCTCTCTTTTCCAGAAGCGTTTTGTTTTGTATCACTCTGCTTATGTCTTAGGACCTTTTTTCTAACTTTGCATAACTAAGCTCAAACATACAAAAAAACCTTATGTGGGTGTTTTGTGCCTCTTTTTGTTGTAGTACTGGCCAGTTTCCGAGGGACTGTCCAGCATGGCCTCCCGCTAGAAATTGGAGACACGGTGCAGATCCTGGAGAAATGTGAAGGTACAGTGCACATGGTACACACTTAGTACATTACTTCCAAATTAGTTGCTTTCTGTGAGGGGAAAAATAATTACAATGAAACAGAATGCTACATCTAAGGAAAGCAATTGCTTTCGCTTGAATTGTGAAGTGAACACAAGCACTTAACAGGCTTATGAAATATTAGGAACCCTTCCTCTTTTAATTAAATATACAGATCAAGTGAAACCACATGAAAGCTGTTATACTTGTGGATTTTCCTTATTAAATCTATTAAAAGTAATTGGTAGAGGCATGCACACACTGTACTGTATGTAAACATGCACACACACACACACACACACACATACTCGCATTGATATACAAATTTATGCATGCAACCACCAGCAGGCCCAGAAACAGACACATTACTTGGCACAAACAAACACATGCAAGGGCGCTTAGATGTGTGTTTGTTGATCAAGTACAGAAAGTTCAGCTGGCGGACTTCAAACTTCTCATATATCTTCTTGAGGGATATTGTGGTGCAGTGTGTGCACGAAATGAGCAGCATCATGTGTGTGATGAATGGCTGTGGAAATTCATGTTTGTTTCCTGCACCACAGACTGGCTGCTTTTCCCGCCTTCCTGCCCACGCAGAGTCTGTTTTTCTCCTCTACTTGCTTTCTCTTACACTCTTGTCTCTTTTGCTGTCTGTCTCTCCTTATCTATGTTAATGTGTTTTTTTGTCTCCTTTTTTCAGTCTGTATTCTCTTTCCCTATTTCTCTGTCCTTAGGCCTTTTTTAATTTCCAGAATAATATGAAAGCATCTAACCACAGCAACGCCACACTCATATGCACACCTTAACTAAGATAAGCAGCCACATGCAAACACATACGCACCTCCCTCTTCCGGTGCTCTTGACACACTCCGTCTCACTTCCTGTTGGAAGACAGAAGCACACACACACACACACACATGTGATATTGCGGTAAAAGGCCCAGAGGAAGTAGACAATAGCACAGCCAGCGGAATGCTGGGTCCAGAAATCAAAATCCTGCCAGCAGGGAGGAGGCTGGGAGATGGCTGCTGACAGCAGAGGAGACAGACTCATGGGTCTGCCTCGTGTTGATACTGTTGACACTTCAAAACATAGGAGCTTACCATGTGAAAGTGTCTTTATTGACATGTGGCTCCTGTCTGTAAAGGCCACGTTGCGGTAACTGATTTTTGGCACTTGGAAATTTTGTTAAGTTCCTGACAGCAGTGAATACATTAGACTGAGTGCACAGTATAATTAAACTGTGATGTAAAACAGTGGTTCCAAACCGGTTGTATCTATTTTAACCCCACAGCCCTAGTACAACTTCATAGACACCTTATGTGTCATGTTTCAAATGTGTTCATTTCAAATTATTTTTAAGCAGATGTTAGTTATACTAATACAATTCAATAGTTTTTTAATACAAATAAATTGTCAATGTTTAGGTCAGTTTGGTCAAGTTTGCATTTGTACTACTATATTATTCTACTACAAAAGTGGCAGAAGTTAGATGTTTTTAACAGTTTATCCATTACTTTTAGCTATTTGAACTGTTTATAAATTACTATTACATAACTATTTCAAACATTTATCCATTACTTGTATCTATTTCAACTGTTTATCCAATACTTTTAGCTAACTATTTCAACATCTTTGCTTGCTTGTTAAGTAGGTTTTGTGCATTCTCAGTCACAATTTGTAGGGTTCAAATGTTACAACTGGTTCAGATTGGTGGGAGGTGTGTACTGTGCAGTATCGTAGCAGGTCATTTATTTGTTATTGTGACAATAAATTTACTGAAGATCAGCACCATACCAATTTGTAATCCTATTTGTTTGTTTAATTTCCTCCTTAACACAAATATATATAAATTTAAATTAGCTGAGCTACTTTAATCTTTACTTACCCCCTGGCAACTGCAGTACCCCAAGTAGCCCCTGGTTTGGAATGACAGAGACATGAGTTATCACATCCTACTGTCCTTCACTGAAATATAACTTTGCAGAAAGCTGTCACAGAAATACTGAGCATGTGTTCCACAGTGCAGACCGAGACAAATCACTCAATGCTCTTCTGACCATGCATACCTGAAACTAGTCAGGGAGAAAATAAAAATACTACCTAAATCACCAATGCTCTGGCGAAACCCAACAGTGATTAGAATGATCTCATACATTTAAATTTGAGCTATTTAGCTAATGCTCTTATCTGGAGGGACTTACAATGACTGCAACAGTGGAATGAGCTTAAATTGTCAGTTTGGAAAAGAGCATCAGCTCAAGGCCTCCGATGTAAATGTATTAGATTGTTTCTGTCAGTGTTGGGATTTGCAGAAGCATCAAGCACATACTAATTTGGCTTGAACTCAGATTGGAGTGTGTAATGGTGTGAGAAGAGCATGAGCGTATGCAAGCCGCGGCTTTTGACACATTTTTCTCTTTTTTTTTTCTCTCACACCTGCAAGGACAAGTAGTAGGACAAGGTTTATTCAGTGGCTTTGTGTTTCACAGGTTTCATTCTGCTGCGCATTGGCCTGTGGTCACTAAATACAGGTTGTTTAAAAAAACAAGTTTGTACTGCAGTGCTCTTGAGTGCTGCTGTGACATAAAACAATCTAAAATGGTGGTGACATTTTTATTGGCAGTGGAGAGTTATTCAGTTAGCAGTGAGATACCTTGTCTGTTAATGTCTTAGTCCCCTTTTCATATGACACTGAATTGGAATAAAAACAAATGTCTGGTGGGATTATTATGAAATGTTTTGTACATGCATCTGTCAGAAGGATTGAATCATCATCATTAAATCACATGCACAACCTCTCTCACACATACACATCTACTTCCCTATCTTTCTATTAGTAAATGTCTAGTGTTCTATATTTCTCCAGTGACTATCCTTGTGTGCTCTGCAGTCTAAGCAAGATTTTTAGGTGTTATATTTAAAATGACATGCTGCAAATTGAAATGGTGCTTTGTGTCTGCAGGCTGGTACCGAGGATTCATCCTTAAGAATCCAAATGTCAAGGTGAGCAAACTTTTTCCGAGTGTTTGCGCATGTTTTGCTTGTCTTTCGGCTGCTTATAACTCATTTGTACCCTTATTCCACCCTGGTGCCCTCTCTCATGAAGTTTTTTTTTTATTGAATGCTGTGTCAACTGACAGAGCAGGGATGTCAAACTTACAAATCTCCCCCAGGCTTATAATTGTTAGCCATAACTAGCAGTTTCACCAGCTGCACTTTTATTGTAATCAAAATATTTCGTTCTGTCAGTTGGTCAAACTAAACACTTTACTCTTGTGTGATAAAAGTGCTCAACATTTTGCTAACATAAGCTGCATGTGGTTAGCTGCTGCCCCTTCATCTGTTAAGTGTTTAAGGCCCTACACACCTATGGTGCATCCACACAGATGTTTTGCATTTTTTTGCCTGATCAGAGCTCTTCTCAGGATTGTGTGGGCATGTACAGATGGAGCTCTCACTCAGTTCTCTCACTCGCCTTTTAGTTTGGTTGCACCTGTTAGTGAGTGGGACCACTTTAGACCTTTTTCATGACAGATCATCACCTTCAGGACCCACATTGCACTTTAGTTTTTCCGGCTATTCGAAATGTCTGCAATGAAGAAGGTTTATTAGTAGGCAAGAAAACACCTGTATGTATGTGCAGGGCCTTTAATGGAAACTATCACTTGTCTGATAATAGGCCTTTTTCACAGAAGACATTTTGACATGTGACAGCAGGAAAAGTACATGTGTAAATAATAAAATTAATGTTTTCTGATTTCCATTTCATGGTCCTGATATTATGTATTCTGTCTCACTGTTACGTCTGAAAATAAAAACCCTGAAGTTGCTCAAGACCAACCAATTAAACCAAACTGAATCATTACTGTTAATTTATCCCCACCTCCCATGCAAAAAACACAATGCACAAAGGATTGCTGTTAAAATGACATGAGCTGACTGTTATAGATGTGGCTTTTAAAAGCTCTTGTGCAGGGGAACATGTTAAAATATAAACCAAGTTGGGAGAAAGTGTTAGGTGTGTGTTCAGATCCTCTGTGTTGCGCGGGTGTGTTGCACTTATCCTCAGATACTTAAACATAAGTTCTGCTTTGATCTCCCCGAGTCAATAGGGAGCAACTTGCAGTTTATTAGCGTCAAACTGGGCGCACACACACAAACACACTTTTCATCTTTTTTTGTCTCCTAAATCCCATTGCTCCCTTGCTTTTATCTCTTTGTCTGTTTCTCTCTCCCCCCACTCTGATTTCTTTTAACCCACAAACACACTTAGCAGTATATTGATTATGTGCAGCATTGCCACATGCTAACATGCTAATGGCACTGGAAGTGAATGACTTGCTGAGCATTAGAAGGGCCTCTCATTAGCCTGTTTATCTTCTACCCAAAGGGGATCTTCCCATCCAGCTACATCCACTTGAAGAATGCCCACGTCAAGAATAAAGGGTAAGTAATGCCATGTCTTTTCTCTTTTCTCATCCCTGTGAGTGTGTGTGCAGGTCGTGGTATAGGTTTGAACTCGATTTTCTTCTCATGCATGTATGTATGTTTGTAGGCAATTTGAGACAGTCATCCCCGTTGAAGACTCTGTCATCACAGAGATGACATCAACGTTGCGAGACTGGGGTGCCATGTGGAAACAACTCTATGTGGTAAGAATCCACACACAAACACACACACACACAGAGTTTTGCATCGATTTAAATATCCCTACTGCCTAAGCGAAGCTGCCTTCTTAGGTTTCTCATGAAGGGAATTTTTTTGGCCCTGGGTAATTCAAAAGCCACAAACAGTCAACGCTTTTTCATACACACTCATTAGTTGGATTGATTGTGTTTGTGGCCTATTAAGCTATCTGGGGTGCTGATTAAATTGAGCTGATGAATACTCGCAGATCAGAGTGCATAGATTTGCAGCAAAAAGCAGCAGGACACTGAAGCTAATTTGCACAAATCCATTTTAAGTCGCCCTGTCTGCTTCTCTCTCTGGGTCGCCCTCTTCCTCTCAATGTCGATTTGGCTCTTTAATGTGTATTCTGTTACTCCGTTTTCACTTATGTTGTCGGGTGGCTCGATGCAACTGTATGTTTTCATCTTCTTATCTCTGTCTTCCCTTCTGTCTGTCATCCTCATTCTGTCTTTCCTTCATGTCAATTTCCCTTTCATTCATCGCCTTTGATTGACTCTCTGCGCTGCTCTACTCATTTTTTCCATCTCCGTCCCTCCCCACCATTTCCTCCTTCCACAGAAGAATGAGGGGGATTTGTTCCACCGACTTTGGCATGTGATGAATGAAATCCTGGACCTGCGGAGGCAGGTGCTGGTGGGCCACCTCACCCATGACCGCATGAAGGACGTCAAGCAGCACATCACCGCAAGATTGGACTGGGGCAACGAGTGAGTAGAAGAAGGGCAGAGAGGAAGATGCAACAATGTTTTATTGTTCCATCTCAAAAGACCATATCTATGTTTTTATGTTTGTTTTTCTATGTTTTAGGTCATTCATTATTCATCGGTTAAACCTTGCTACTAGGTTTAAGATTGAATTTCTGGCCTCTACTCAGCCATTGGAGTCCATTCACTTTATGGTATTGTATGAAAATAAAATACCAGTGACCAGAGGCTTTCTTGATAGCAGCGATCCATCACAGGGAACACTCAGTCAGCTTTATTTTTTGAAGTTTTTTTTTTTTATTGCATCATAATGCGGTTGTGAACCAGAGCCATTTTAAGTTTTGCTTTTTGGTGCAATCAATAAAAAAATCTGACATCAGGGCTTTGAAAGTTTGTTGCTGAACTGCAGTCATTTTAATGCAAGGCACTACCAAATCCATATCATCCTTTTCATCCTTGTCTTCCGTCAGCCCATATCCACAGGAAGATCTTTTCAAAGAAAGTGGGAACCATTTTAACAACTTTAGAATCTTGACTTGTGGTCAGACTGGGGAAACCAGGAACTAAAACTTTAGTTGTAATGCCATAGTTCCTGGAGCCAAAAAGTCCTTGTCTGGGGGTTGTACTTTCTGATGACCCAGGAACTATTGAGGCAGTTAACCAATTGGTATCAGTGTTCTCTTTTCCTCAAATTTAAAATCTCTTATCTCACAGTGTGATACCCACTGGAATAAATCTTTTGTAAGGTAACATGAGACCAGCGATTGCATTGGCCCTACAAATTGAGTTGGCAGCCTACCATGACTGAATGAATGTAACTGATAGTAGAAACACTGAATTTTATAATGTCATTGACAAAGAAACTGTATTTAATGTGGCTGGCTCATGTCATGGCTGATAGCTGATCATCTCGATGAGGTCAGTATCATGCCGATACAGATCCAGTGTATTAGATCGGTGCAATAGTTCCTGGGGCTCCTTAGTACTTGTAACTATGTGGTCAAAGAAGGCTACATGCACGATTTTCTAACAAAACTGACTCTAAAATCTTGGATGTCTGAGTTTCTTTGAATGCACCACTGATGAATCATTCTCAGTCCCTGCTCACATCTGCATAACCACAGTATGACAATGTATCTTCTACAAAATAAATGAATAAAATAAATCAAACTTTATGTTCGCTGTGGGGGACACCCTGCAGAGAGTTTAAAGTTTTACTGTGCCTGCCAGGAAGGCGGAAAATCAATCTAAAAAATTGAGACTAAAGTTTGTGGAAATGGTTATCAATAATATAAAGCATATTTGTAGTTAATGAGAAACATCCCAGCATGGTCTAATAACAAGCTGGTTCATTTAGCATTAGTGTTTTCACTTGAAGCAAACAAAACGTAATTGGAAAATGAAATATTCACATGTCATATTTTTTCCCATATTTTAGGAAAAATTGTAATAATGCCAAATATGTGATTCAGTTACTTATTTATTCTGGCTTCTGGCTTCCTAGAGTTCTCTGCAACTCTCTAACTCGTCTTTCCTTCTTTCTCAGACTCTCTCTCTCCCTGACTCTCCTTGCTCCTCTGTCTTTTGTTGTCACCTACTATCCCTGCAGGCACACTCCTCACTCAATCAAGTGTTCCCACTCCCCCTGAACAGACAGCACTCTCGCCATCCTTCCTCTCTCTTTCTTCTCTCATTCCTCTCCATGCCATGGGGATGAAATAAAAAAAAAATCTCCCAACATCTGTCATTTTCTGTTTATATCTGTCCTTGCCCTTCTCTCTCCTTCAATTCAGTGCTGTGGGCCCTCCTCAAAAACACACGCACACCCCTCCTTAGTGAGGACATGGGTGGACAGTCCCTCGCTGTGGGCTGTTGTGTGGTTGACCAGGCATGTCTCGTTTATTGCTGACAAGGAGGCACACTCTAGCGTGCCGTTTTGGTCCACTGAAAGAGCCGCTCTAGAGGAGGATAAAAAGAAGAAAAGGAAGAAGGGAGAAAGCGAGAGGTAGAGCTGTCTGTGGAAACAGATGAGGACATGAGGGAACAGAGATGGTTAAAGGATGGAGAGAGAGAAAGAGATAGAGGGGAGCTGTTTGAGGAAGAAGGATAAAGAGGATAGCGGGCATAGCAGGGGGCTAAAGGGAGAGGACATTTTTCTTTTATCTATTCTTTAGAGAAGAGGATGATCTGTCAGGTTTATTTAGACAACTGACAGCACCGGTTTGTGTGTGTGTGTGTGTGTACTTGTAGGTCTATATGGTGTGTGTTCACTTTGACGCTCAATTCATTCAACCTTGTCTATTTTGCCCTCCACAGAGTAGGATATGAATGAACTATCATTCTAATATGTGTATGATATGTTGGATCTGTATGTAATTCACTTCCTCACTGCATGTATACTGTATGAATCTTTGTGTTACAGACAACTAGGCTTGGACCTGGTTCCCAGGAGAGAGTTCAGCATGGTGGACCCAGATGAAATCAGCGTCACAGAGCTTTACAGACTGGTGAGTGGTCTTACAACTCTCCATGCAGTATTTAACTGCTTTGTTCTCAAACTAACACCTCATTTAGGTGGTGGTAAAGTTCAGGTGATTATAGGACCTGGTTTCAACCCAGAGTTCAGCAAGTATCTGCTCTCCTGAAGTGTCCTCGTATAAGATGCTAAATCTAATACAGCTCATCACTTGTACTGCGTAGTACACAGTGGTATTACAGGCTTGGTCTATGTCCTGTGTGAGTAGTAGAGTTTGATTTGCCTTTTTCTTATTCAGTTTATTTATAATTCAATGCCTGGAAAACAATTACCGTCAGTACTGCAGTACCTCTGCCATTTATATGTAGAATTGGTCATGTTTTAACAAGCTAGTTACCATTAATTTCAAAACCTTGTCCACATATATCCACTCTCCAAAATATTTCTAAAATTCATAGTATGAATAAATATAGGATAGAGATTACAGCCCCAAGCAAATCCCAGTACAGTGTAAGTTGGTGTAGATAATGAATAGATGGATGTATCGTGCATTTAATACTGTATATACTCTATGCAGTGTGTTGCCATTTTGTTAAAACGAAATTCAATTCATCAGTCACAGACTTACAGCTGCTTCTTGCTTCTAGCAAATTGCTTTATACAACACATTCTTCAACTGATCACAACTGATTGTTGACAACAATCTTAGAAAGTTGTTGGCAGGTGGTAGAGGTAGTGGTGTGAACTGGCAGACCACATCAAACCCTGCCCATTCCCCCACCTAAGCACATCTTTAACTGTGGAAAGTGGGGATTGACTTCACAATTTTGGTTTCAGAAAAATATAAAAACACTCACCACACCACCACATCTCACCACAAGGTGCATTCAGTAGATGTTCTGGAGCTTTCGACTGTATCACACAATTTTCCTCAGCAGACTAAGAGTCCTAAGAGTTTGCTTAGTTATCAAGGAATTGTAGACATTCAAATTTCCACTGAGCACTTTAAGGACTTCTCATCCATGTTGGCTTAAAAGTTGGGATTGAAAGTTCATTCTTGACCTTGGAAATAGCAGTTGGCAAAACAAGTACCACTTAGTAGCTGTTCTGGGCCTTTTGATCGTATCACACAATCTATCTCCATTTTTCTCAGCACTTAAAGTACTTCTTGTCCATGATGGCGTCAAAGTTTAGACTGAAAGATTGAAAAATATATTTCTGATGCCATTTGAAACTATCCAATGGTGCTTGAAAGATACTATAATCTTTGGTAATTTTGTGTTGGTTTTCTTTTTCTTTTATTTTAGCTACTTTGCATAGTATTAATACACAACAAACTCAGTGTCAGTGTTAACCACTCAGTGGGCTTCTGGCATCGGTGTTGCACGTAGAAAAATAAAGTATAGTTGAATGTCTGAATCTCTCCCTCTTCCGTCTGTCTCCTTACCTCTCTCGCTCATTCTCTCCTTCCTTTCCCTACTGTTTGTTCCCTGCTTCCTCTTCCCATTTTCTCCAAGCCCCAACTGCTGTTACCGTGGCAACCACTTCTCTGCCCTGATACAGTGCGGGGAGAATTGTATCTCTCACACTTACACACACACACACACACACACACACACACACACACACACACTCTCTCTCTGTGACGGCTTTCCCTTTGCAGGGGTAATTGAAGCTGTTAATCCATCTGTTTCTTTTTTTGTTAGTCAAAACAAAAGAAGGCATAGGAGGATAAAAGCTTAATGCACCTCTATTAAATGGCATACAAAATTAGCAAATTACTACAATTCCCCTATACTGAGACAAGATAAAGGGACTGGCATTCACTGCCGCCATCCACATACATAAACACGCGCACACTTGCTCACACCACGACACAACACACCATCACATCAAACCCAAATGATATCAATATTTGTCAGTGAGATCTGTGTGTATGAGAACAGCTTCTTTGTTTCTTTGCTGTGCTGCTGTGGTGTGGCGTAATTAAATTAAGATGGGGATTACCTGGTGTGTGTGTTTCTGTGTGTGTACTGAAATGGCAGTGGGGTGTTACTGTGGGAAAATGTAGCCTGACTGCTACATTGTGTCAAGGAATTATGTGCTATCTGCCCAGTGAGAAATAAAGAGGACACTGAGAAGGATAAAGGAAAGACATTCAGTGCATTGAACAAGAGAGATATCATATAGGCATGACATAGATTATATATGATGAGTTTGATTCCAAAATGAAATATATACTGTTTGATTTTTAAAGTTGTTTTGTGATATTACAGCCCAAAAGGACTGAGACTTTTCCAAAAAATTGTGGCCATTTTAAAATAATTTTGCGATAAACTCTGGAAATATTTAAAGCTGCAATAATTAATATTTTTATATTAACAATGGATCAAATTACTATGTGTATTGTGACAGGGATGACTTGATGAGTCTACAGTTCCCCTCAGCGCTATGTAGCATTTTAGCATCTTTTAGCTAAAAAGCTCTTGTGCTTCCTACCATGCTGTGTATCACTGCCAACAAGCTCCATCAACCAAATGGTTAGCTTTAGGTATGAGTTTAGGTATTTACTTTGAAAATGGTCAATAGGGATGGCCTTTCTATTGTAGTTGAAGTTTTTCTATGGAGATTGAGGCCTGATTTTTAGTTGACTTCTGAAAACAGACACCCTTTGAAGCATTGTATTTGGTAGTAGCTTTAAAGTGAGAAAACCTTCATTAAATCCCTAATTGGTTCCCCAGTCTCATGCTAAGTCTGCTCAGTTGCGAAAGCTGTCTGTAGTGCAAAGGCAAAATGGCTTCAAACTTCCTGTTATTTCCTTGGAGAGTGAGTTCAGTACGAAGTGCGAGTGGAGCAGACCAGAGTTTAGATCCCAGAGCGATGAATTCATTAACAGTGGCAGATCAGACAGCAGTGATGGATAGACCAGGCCTGGCCCTGGACATGTGGTAGTAAAATTTCCTCTGTGACTTCAGTTATCACTAAAGCGATACACACATCTCTTGCCTCCTGCTTGTGTCACACAGGTCTCCCTCCCACAAGCTTAAAAGAGGGATGAAAAGAGGCTTAAATAGTAATGTAGAAGTGAATGATGAAAGGCAGCTCTGATGGAGGGATGTAGAAAGACTAGAAGTTTCTCTGTGGCCTCAATTTGACCCCTCTCTCCTTTTTAAAGCTCCTTGTAGTTCGACAGTCACTCCACTTGGTGCTGCTTCATGCTGTTTAGGAAAAGATTACCAAGTGAACAATAATAAGATGGTTGGGCAAGCACACACATGCTCTCTCTTTTCAGCTATATCTCTCTCATCCTCTCCTTGTTGCCCACAGCATTTTATGTTGCCAGCAGGGCTGCCAGGCTGTCATGTCTATCCTTTGTGTCTAGTCATGCTGAAGCTGTCATATAACCACACACTGCTCCGACCGGGCAGCTTAAACAACACACTGAAAATAACCCTGTAATAAAACCCCACAGCATAAATTAGGCCTTCGCAGATCTAGTCATTCTGCGTCAAAACCAGGAGCTCAGCCCTGTTGTGTAGAAAATAAAAACAGTTTTAGTGCCTTGTTGTTAGATCATTCTCCAGTGTGTTTTCTTCTGGGATCTCAGATAGGGCAGAGCAGTCACAACAAAACAAAACATATTCATCATTTTGACAGATATTACAATTGTAAAATGATTTGTGGTATAATTTTCAAGGATGTTTATGTCTTAGAGGACCATGTTAGTGGTTTTTGATATGTTTATATTCATAGTACAGCCAACTGTTTTCCAAAGCATACATTTTAGATTGATTTCTTATCCTCTAGGCAGTCACTGTTTATCTCACATTTCAGAGACTTAAACAGGCAATGCTGACTCCCAGGTTGTGTAATTAACCCATATGATTTATCCCAACAAGCTCCACTAAAAGACTGCAATTTACGGCCGGCAGGTTATCACCCCAAAAATGAAGAAAATATAGCACAATTTTTCATAAAAGCCGCTGCAAATTCACTCATTTCTGGCCACAATAATCACAAAAATCTTGTTCAGACTGATATACTGTAAAGATACCACATAGATGCAGTGCTTTTGGGCTAACTGTCAAATCTCAGATGTGTCTTTAAAGGTGAGACGAGTGATACCAACGTGTCTGTATGGTAAATATGTAGCTGGGGCCAGCAGCTGTTTAACTTAGCTTAGCATATAGACTGGAAACAGGGGCAAAGAGGTATCCTGACCAGGTAATCAGCGGAGACTCCAGGAAGTTACTGGTCCCGGCCAAGAAATAGTCCGGAACATAACCCTGTAAAACAGCAAATTAGTTATTTTAACACTTAGGTTTTTGTACGGATTAAACAAACGAGATATAACATGTTGATTAGTGAGCTTTAAAGTTGCTTGTAGGTGGATTTTGTTACCTTTGGACAGAGCCAGGCTAGCTACATATTTACTGTACAGATGTGAGAGCGCTATCGATGTTCTCATAGAACTTGAAAAAGCGTATTTCCTAAAATGTTGACCTATTCCTGTAAATACACCAACAAGAGGGTTCCAACATGGTTGCTTCTGCAGCACCACCCAACAATATGTAATTTTGACGACAAACTGCAGAAAGCCAAACCTTCACAGGACAGAAGGATCCTGCTTTTTTACATATAATCTCCTCTAATAATATACTGTTGGAGGTGATTGGTAGCAATTTCTCCTTTGTGTGTTTGACTCTTGATACTCAGTGATGCTTTTCTGTGGTGGTGCTTCACTGCGCTTTGCCCTTGCATTTTCTTTATTCTTTTCTTCTCTCCTCATCCTCCTCTTGCCTCCCTCCCCATCTCTTTACATCCTACTACAGAAGTGAATGTGGATCACAATTTGGCAGTGGCTCTACTGTCCATCTGGTGCTCTGTATGTGTGTGTGTGTTTGTCCTTGTATTTTTGGATGTTGACAGCAGATTAGGATGAACCTCTCATAAACTGTAATGTGCGTGTTGATCTGGAAGGTATTTATAATGCTGCATCATGCTGTGTGAGGCATTATTGATCTTTTTTTGATATAGATTGATTTAATATAGCATGTAATATAATACACCAATGCACTACCAGACACTGAGATGTGACTTTGCGCTGCATTGTTTGACTATTGCTTTGCTTGCATTTGTATTCAGTGTGAATTTTAGTGCTTTGGCTTCTGTTTTTTTTTAAGATTAAGCAATCAGTTGAAAGGGATGCACATCACAACACCATTATTTCTTTGTGTCAAGAAAATAATTTGCCTCTTTAAATGCTTGAGGTAAATACATAGAGGTAGAGGACAAGTTTTGATGCTTTTATACCTGATGGTAAATGTGTTTCTGAGTGAATAGGCTATAATACATTTCTCTGAAAGCCCTTGTATTGTTAAGTACAGAAATAAATCTGCAAATACCTACGTATAGTGTTTGTTTATGTGCATATCTGTAGCAATATGTGCTTCCCATTGCCGTCCCATTTGTTTCTTTGGCACCAAGATTGCAACAAAGAAACAGTCAGACAATACAGCTTAAACTCTCACATCTTAGCCTCTGGTGCCGTTCACAGTCTGCGATATTACACGCTATATTAACTCGATCTATATCAGCAAAATCTATATCTTAGCCTGGTCTTTACTGTCTTCAAATATATATGCAAATTTGCAGCAAAGCTCCTCCTAACAGTGAGGTGTCTCAGAGGCATATTATCTATCTTTGACCAGGAAACCCAACGCTAAATACAGCAGCTCTTGAATGGGATTGGCCGGTATTAAATGAGATGTAACCACATGTTGTTTTTTCCCCGGTATTAACTGTATTCGATAAGCTTTGATCCTGCATTTGAGGATTTCAGGATTTAGAGCTTATGGATTTTACTGTTGTTTTTTTGTTTTTTTTACCTTTCTGTATCCATCCCTTCAATCCTTTTATCAGAACAGTACAATATGTATTTTTCTAAATGTTATTTAGTACATGTTTGAAGTTCTGTTGCAGATTAAGTATAATATAGCAAGATTTCCCTGCTCAGAATACCATTAGGAAATTTGTGCTGATACTGTTCTCTCCTCTCCTCTGCAGATGGAACATCGGCATCGTAAGAAGGAGACCCCCACGCCTGCTAGCACCCATCACTTGTTCGTCCACATGAAGAGTCTGATGAGTGCCAATCTGGGGGAGGAGCTAGAAGTCTTCTTCCACATTTATGATGGACGGGAGAACCGGCCACTCAGGTAGACACTAAAGAGAAAGTAATGAAGTAATGATGGAAAATGCCTAACTTTTGTATGCTAGTAACGATATTTGCCTCATTCTTATACTTGGGTTATAAGTTTTCATCACTATAACATGTAGTGAAGTTTAGCAGTGATTTGTGTATCTCTTTACTGTACGTTTTTTGATCAAGCGCCAGTATTCAAAAGGTCATCAGTCTTTGTGTTCTTTGCTTTGATGGCATTTAATCAAAACTTGTTGGCATGTTCATAAGGTTGCATAGCTATTATGTTTGCTAATGTTTTTTGGATGCACAGTATGTGAGGTGGATTGGTTATTGCACGAGGACATTTCGAATCGCTCCCCTTCTGATGTCAAGAAGACTGCTCTAATTATATTCATGAAGATTTATTAAATGAAGCAGGTTGTTAAAGTGCACTTGGACACATAAAAGTGGGCAAGGCCATGCCATTTTCTCATATAAAAAGTGTCCGTGCTGTCCACATAAAAGAGCCTATCACCCTGGGAGTCTGCACACGTCACTTGCGCACTCGCACACACACACACGCCCACATACTCCTGATGGGGTGTCGGCCAAGTACAAGACTGTGTTTAAACTCCCTGGTTTCATAGTTCAAAGCAAAGAAATGCCATTTCATGTCACAAACAAGTGGATTCGTCAGGCGAGGAAAATGAGTGGGTTGAAAAATGAGCACGGCAACTCTGAAACTTCTTTTGATAAGTCATGCTTGTGTTTGACGCTACTCTCCGCCCCACAGGGTCACATCAGAGGAACAAGGGTGACATTGATGAGGCTCATTTTATTATTTTGTTTCAGCATACAGTAACTCCACTTCTGTTGAAATCTAATTCATTATTCATGACATTACTGGCACAAAATCAAATTATTGTGCAAACTTGGTTGACCTAAGTTTCTTTTAACCATGCATGGAGAACCTGTGGTTTCCTCCACCACTGTCTGAATAATAGCTCACAAGAAAAAAGGTCTATTTTTACTGGAAGTGTACAAGGCCTTTTGGTTTTCATGATGTGGTTTATCTGAGAGAAAGATGAGTTTCTGAACAAATAAGATCTGCATGTGTACACACAAGCACATACACATAATGTATCAGTGGATCAGAAGCACTTTTAATTAGTAAGGTATATTTAGATGTGCTCTCTTGTCTCCTTTTAACTCATACATCCAAATTCTTGATGTAGGGTAAAAAGGTTTTGCAATAATAAAGGTGCATTTTTGCGACTATTCCCACCCGTGCTTTGTCTTGAAGTGGGTAATTAGCGTCCAGTGGTATCATATTAAGTTCCACTTGAAGCAGTTTCTCTCACTGTCATTATCTGTCTCTCTATTTCTGTCTTGCTGTCTCTCTCTACCTGTCTTCTTCCTACTTTGACTGAGTACCTTAGCCCAGTAAGAGTACTTAGACTCCTTGAGTTCTGTCATGCATTTGAAGTGGATATACAAGCTCATTCTCTGAAACAGAATGAAGTTTTAGTTGTTAAGCTATAAAAATATCAAACTGCAGCTTCAGAGAGTCAACATACAATACAAATCTTATGCGCTTCTATCCAAACTGAATACAGCAATACAAAGCTCTATTTTTCTTAGTTTATCTTGTTTCCTAAATCAGCTAATTACAATTTTTCAATCAGTTTTGGGGGATAATGGCAGTCATAGGCCTTAACCATTGTGCCTTAGTGGTTCTGTCTTCAAGGAAAATCTCGCAATGGCAGCTCGCCAACATTGTCTCTCACTGTCTGGCCACTCACATGAACAGAGACGCACACATTTACGCAAGATGCCTGGCATGTAGCCATTTCACAGTTCCCTCTGCGCTGGTGGTTTCTGTGCATGTGTGTGTGTGTGAGTCAGAGACCAGATGGGGGTCCGACCCGTTGTCTCAGTACCATGCCAACACCAGCAGCCCCAGTGCATCATGGCAGCTTCTTTGTGTTCAATACAGGCTCCTTGTCTGGCTTTTCAGCAGGACGCACACACTGTGGCATACTGTACCATGCTCACACATGATCCTGTTGCTATTCCAGAGCAAACACACACATTATGACAACGATGTGAAGACCCTTCATACTGCCTCACTCTGTCCTCTCAATCCGTACTCTTACTCCTCTTCCTCACCGTAACCTCTGCTCAACTCTAACAAGGTCACCCATGGATGACCGGGCATATGCGTCTATGTGTGTACGTTTTCCTTTGCTACTTTGTTGTGAAGTCATCTTTCCACGTGGTCTCTAGGGGTAGATTTAATTTTTTCAGCCAGGGGGTGGGAGGCAACAGTGGCAGTTCATTTATCCAGTATTTTACACGCCAGTCGCTCACTATCCCATCCCCCTCTCCGCCCCCCTCGTCGGGTGAGTGCACGGCTCCTAATGCAATCATCGATATCAGGAGAGGGAATAGCAAGCGCTGTGTGAGCCCAGAGGGGAGGGAAATCGGCCATTCATGTTATGTTAATGCGAGCGGTGATAGAGGGAGATATGGTCCCACTGGGGGACACTGGTCCTCTTAGCTCGGGTGATCAACACGCTGCAGCTGTGAGAGAGAAGAGTCGGAGGCAGGGGAGGGTGCGTAAGAGACTTGTGTATGTGTGTGTCTGTGTTCGCAGGCGTGGCTGTTAATTGGCAGTTGGGGTTTCAACAATAGAGCACTAATTAGGGTTCGGGAAAGTCTCATGTCTCATGAGTCTCATGTCTAATGCATAGGAATCCATCTCCATATGGCCAGCTAAATGGCCTGGAAAGTTAGAGAGCAGCTAATGAGGAACAACCGCTTCTAAATCAAATTGGCTCTCAACTGGTTCATTCCAATACGGATGATAAAAGTAAAACTTTACTGAAGGAATAAATCATAAAATTAAAAAAATCAAACATTTGTATAATTAATAATCAGGAGATTAATTAATTCAAGCATGGGCACCCACTGCCCTACATACACAAAACACTGAATAACAGTGCATGAAGCAACCTCTTATTTACATCATGGAAGAGACATATGGCAACTTTTAAGCTTGTAATAAGAGCTTTTAATAGCTCAGACATTTATAAAACATCCTAATCCATTGTAGCTGTATACAGCATGAAGTCAAGTTATATAGGATCTGTTGGGGTATGTTCTGCTCTTGTGTGAATGGGCCTACTGTAGCTTGCGCCTGCTAGCCGTGCCAGCGACTTGGCTCATTGTCAGGCGCTGGTGCATTACAAGGTTTTTTCTCTGCTTATCGGTGGACTGTGAAAGTCACCTAACTGGATTAGCCCTCAGCTCGCCAGCCAGGATGAGGCAGGGCCCAGCAGGATGCCTCCGCTGCCTCTCTTTGAGCGTGTGTGTAAGACAGAGAGAGAGAGGACAGAGTACAAAGAGAATGAAAATGCGATCTGTGTCCGTCCTTTCTGTTTTTGCCCGACATGCACTTCATTTCCCGCCTGCACAAAGAGGGGGCGCGGGGCATTTGAGGCCAGAGTTGTTATTTCGAGCTCTTGAATTTCATACTTTAAAGTTAAACGATAGAGTATGTGCAAACTATCCAAAGTATGATTCAGTGTTGTTTAGACAGGAAGGCTGACAATTTACTTTTCCAACTGTCTCCATGTAGCTGCTTACAGTTTTATTTTTACCCGCGCTAGCATCATAGCTCTGTTGTCTGTCTGTTGGTCCACCACTTTGGTCCAGACTGAAATATCTCAACAACTATTGGATAGATTTTCATGACATTTAGTACAGCCATTCATGATCCCCAGAGGGTGTAATGACTTTGGTGATCCCTTGACTTTTCCTTTAGTGCCATCAGCAGGCTGACTTTTGTGATCTTGAGTGAAATGTCAACTATTGAATGGGTTGTCATGAAATTTGGTACAGACAATCAAGTTTCCCTCAGGATGAATTAAAATATAACATTTCATTTAGCTCCACCATCAGGTCAACATTTTCATTTGGTTTATGACTAAATACCTGTAAAATTAATGACATTCCCATCAGCCTCAGTTGTATACCTCAGGTGTTTAGTGCTAATTAGCAAATGTTAGCAAGCTAACATGCTACACCAAAATGGTCAGCATGGTAAACATATCTCCTAAACATCCGCATGTTAGTATTGTCATTGTGAGCATGTTAGCATGCTGATGTTAGCATTTAGCTCAAAGCACCATTGTGCCTAATTACAGCCTCAGAGCTACTAGCTGGTTGTAGACTAATAGTTTTGTCGACAGAAGGATGTAGGTCTGCATTTCTATGTTCTCTTCCTGTCTGTCTGTCGTATCTGTGCTTTGTCTGTTGTTTAAGTTTCTAGCTCATCACTTTTGCCTTAGTGTAATTTCCAGTCGAGTGTGGCTGTAGACTTGTTTTCATGCACTAGCGTTAGCATAGCAGCTTTGATAAATGATGTCAGACCAAACAACTCAATAGTTACTGAACTGTTCCTTGCAATGTACAAAAATGCAACAGTAACCAAGCAGTTCTAATTGCTAATTGCCATTTCTGTATATGTTATCCTTTAAATTACACATAAAGCACAGTATCTTTGACATTTACCAGTCCCTAGTGGGTTAATTTTCTCATTTTCTGCCTGTATTCACCTTGCTAATAATGGTCTCAGTCTAGCCCTGTCACAACCAGAGGATTTATGACAACCAGCTTGGAAGTTTTAAGACTGAGGTTGTACATTTTTTGTTGTAACCCATCACTATTTTTGCTGACAGTCCAGTATCTGGGCTAAAACGTGTCAGAAAGAATCCATATAGATATGAAACAACACACTGAATATTTTATTCAGCTGTGGAGGAGCCACGTGTGGATGTACTTGTTGTCGGATATGTTACAGACATTCTGTGTTGGGGATTTGGTTCAGTAATTTAAGCTTTGTATAGCTCTTTCTCTCCCTCTATCCCTCTGTCTCTGCTGCCTCCCTGCCTGCCTTTCTGCTGCCTCATATTCTCTTTCAGACAGCTTTAGTTTGAAGCTTGAACTTTGAAGCGTTTTCTTCAGTGCCCACCATTCAGCGCTTGACATTTTTGACATTGTTTCTAATCTTTATTCTGTTCCTGTTAGCAGTGGCTTGGATGCGGTTGTTTACGATGACACCCAGCCATCACTCCTGACCCCATTCATCTCAATGTGTGTTCCCTCCCTCTGTCTCTCCTCTTGTACAGTGAAAGGTTCTTTGTCAAGCTGAATAAGAGCGGGTTGCCTAAGTCACCAGAGAAGACAGAAAGACAATGCACGTTATTTGTGGTGAGTAGTGAACATGATGACTTGTGTTTACAAAGATTGATAGGGAGCAATTTAAAGCTATGAAAACTGACCTAAGTCATGTTCTATTACCCTGAAAACTAAAAGCTAAGACTGTGCTCTAGCTTGTTTTCCAATGATTGAATTTCATGCTAATGTGTGTTTTCCTGTTTTGTCAGGATTTGGGAAGCAGTGATCTACGAAAAGATGTCTACATCGTTGTACACATCATAAGAATAGGTGGGAGTTACGATGCTGCTTCTTTATTCTGTTCAGCACTACATGTCTTTTAAATCTCTTGGGCTTTCATAATAGTACTGTTATGCCTGTGTATGCTTCTTTGTGTCTGTGTGCAGGGAGAATGGGAGCTGGGGAGAAGAAGAATCTGTGTAGCGTACAGTACAGGCGGCCGTTTGGCTGTGCTGTCGTCAGCATCGCTGATCTCCTTACTGCCGACTCCAAGGATGACCACCTGCTCAAAGTTTATGCGTAAGTAGTTTATGCACTGTAAACAACCAATATTTCAATACTAAGTCCTTTTCGCCTCCAAATATTGGTTAAGGAATAGTTCAACATTTTGAGTAATACTCTAATTGGCTTTCTTGCTGAAAATAAAAAAGGTAAAACAATCCACCTACCAGCACCTCTAAAGCTCACAAATTAACACATCTTGTTTGTTTAATTCGTACAAGCCGAAGTGTGAAACAAGTTGTGGTTTTAGAAGGGTTTCTTTATGCTAAGCTAAGCTAACTGTCTCCTGGCTCTAGCTTCATATTTAACATATGAAAGAGGTGAGTCACTGGTCTTTAAAATGAGCTGCAAGTAAAATGTTTATTCTAAATAACAACCACACATTTTGCAAAACAGATATCAGACTTCAGAAACCCAGTGCTAGAATTCCCTTTTATGAAGCTACAAAGCAATCCAATTCAAGTCATCTTGTTAGCTGTTAGTCAAACTAAATAAAACAGCAGTATTAATAGAGACATTTCACATCAAGAATGCACCTTTTCCTGTTGTACTATAGGGACTTGGTACAACAGCCTGGCAGTGAAAGGACTTTGTGGTCCAACCTTGTCTACACGGTGCCCTGAGGGATAGAAAAGGCTACTGTTGACACAGTAGTCTGACCTAAATTATAGCTGGATCAGACTGACTGGCCAAATACATTTGGAAAATACAACCACTGCCTCTATACCTGCAGCAACACCAGAGAGGTTTTAGTCGGATTAGCATTAAAGTTCTGAGCCGAATGCTTTCAGAATTAGGTCCATACAAGACGTCATTGTAAATACTGTAAGAATTTGTTTTTACATAATCTGCCCTAGTTAAAAACTGACAATAAATAATAAGTGTTGATTGTAGTCACAGTCAAACCCATAACATTTTACTTGCACCTGTGATTCATATAACATTAAATGTGTGGTTCATGTTACAGTGAATCATACAGTACACGTTACATACGCGAGTGCAGACAGAATAGCAACCTGATGATGTCATCGGGGTTGTCTCATCTTGGGTTTGGAGACAACTTTAAAACAGAAAGCATTTTCAGAGCTTGACCCATATATAGGGCCTAACATTCAAAATATGCCGGGCTCTGCTGCATTTATTTTGACCATTCTTTCAGTAATCTGTGCTTGTGAGTTCCCTACTTTATTGAAGGGAAATACTAAATTGCTGGAGTGCCCCTTTGAGTGGAAAATCTATAAAAATATTTATTTTCTCTTCCTCTGTCTCAGGTGTAACACTGAGAGTGAGTGGTACCAGATCCATGAGAACATCATCAAAAAGGCGAATTCCAGGTACAACCTGTCGGGCTCTAACACCGGTAAGAACCACATCTGTTCTATTCATTTTGCGTCCTCACATCCACACGTCTTGGTTTGAGACATTAAACAAGGGGATTTAGTAATGCTACAAACAGGCTTCTTTAGCCGGGTGTGATTTGGTTTTAAGCGGATGTGCTGGCTCACTTTTTGTTTTGTTTCATGTTTTTAAAATCGAGGAGCAACTTTCAAAGCTGTTAATTCAATAGTCTGGTGATAATCTGTCTTCTTTTTTTTTTCACAAAACCTCAATTTTGCTGTGGTGTCAAATTTAGCAGCTCAGTTGCATCATCAGTCTCTTACCATGCTATAGTCAGTTTCCGGTCAGTCTGAGTAGCATTTATGTGGGAGTGAAGTTCCTCTTTAGGGGAACGGGTGAGTCTTCACATGGTTGTGTCTGCAGGAAGACTGCGGTTGCAAATGCATTCAGATGATTTTTATAAATAGCTCCATTCTTCATCATACTGAACAACAGCATCAGCAGTTTCCCATAGCAACAGGTTGGTGGAGAATCAGAACATTGAGTTCTTTAAGCATCAAAGAAATTTCATGTGACATATGAAGAGGTTTGTTCTGTGTCGAGATCCATACTTCATTTCTGTGGATGATAGAGTGATTATAAAAGGAATCTTAAAAGTGCAGCTGTTAGAGGACTCATATTACCAGCATTTTTGTGTACACAAAATGATAGAACTTCTGATTACGACTTCAAAATATAATATGCAGTGAAGGAAGCTTGAATGGAAGTGTGAAGCAGGAGGACATAATCATGAATTAAACTGTATTGGCTAGTTTGCAGCTGTTTGCATCAAGGAGCAAAAGTACAAACAGTAAGAAATCAGCAACAGCTCATCAGAAGTTTGTCTTAAAGCTCATTTACATACATTTTTTTGTGAAATGTTGCTGCAAACTTGCTGCAGGCTGTTTATTTTCTGTGTTAACAGATGTCTTTGTCTTCTTACACCTCCCTCATATATTCTCAGCCTGCTCCATAGAAAAAGTTGCTAATTGTTTGAGGAGAAACAGGAGAAGAGATTATAGGAATGTCAAGAATCAATGAGACCGATCTACTGACTCAGCTCCTCTTTCCACCTTCCCTCAGAAGACCAATAATTACTTGAGGAGAAGTCATACAACTCAGGGGACTTAAAATTATCATGAATAATCTTTGTAGTAATTAAACTGAATGACACAAAGCCATTTAGCACAGTCTGCGTTATCCGAACAACATCTTTGCACTACGTTGGTTCATAACAAAAGTGCAGCATCCAGCTGAAGTTCTGTATGACGGTGCTGTTGTTGAATAGATGGAGACGTAAGGGGCTTTGCATAGCTGAGGTGATAAGTGCAACAAAAGTCTAAATTAATTTCTGATAAAAGAGCAGAGGAATGACACTAAAATAGGAATATTACGCAACCACTTACTTGACTGTTTCCTTATCTTATATTGAACTCCAACAAAATCTTAATCAAGTTCTTATATCAGCTTTATTTGCTACTTAAACTGTTGACTGGCCGTGTTATCAGATAACACACAGCCATGCACGTGCTATCAGATTTAATTACAGATAAAAGCATTACAAATAATGTGGTGCATTGTTGATGTTAAACTTCCAAGACCTTTGGCAGATGACACTGCAGACATGTGGCTTAGTCAGTTAGTGTTTCATGCCTGATGACAGTGACATCAAGCTTTAAGATAAGCATTCTGTAATCAAAAGCAATTAATTACTCTGATTCGGTTGCCTTAGTTCACAGTATTTTCTCAAAATGTATTCAACATACAAGTGTTTGCTTCAGGCTTTCATTTGACAGCATTATGCACACTAGCACACACACTGGCGCACAGTTCATAAACACATGTAAGTGAATTATTTTAAAGAGTTACTCCCGTCTTTGGCTGCTGTGTGCAGTTTATCACAAACTCTTGGATGTTAGCTGTTGAGTAGCTGTCAGCTAAAGACATTGATCCCTCTGAACGCCTGATTTGCCTTTAGTGCTTTCTCTTTCAAAGTGCATTAGACTTTGGGTCTTTTGTCACAATACTCTGGCATGCATAATTTGAGCGAGTTCGTTCCAAAATTCCATTTCCACCACTTAAGTGAGTTTGACATTGATCTTCCGAAATGAAAAACATTTAAATTATTACCTCTGCTTTTGTGATTAAAGCATTTTTGAAAGATAATGAGCACTGAATATTAGGTTTCATTTGAGTATTATGAGCACCATTCATCTGTCTGGACCAAATTAATTCATTATAATTTTATTTGCTTTGACAGTTTTACTTCGCAAGGACTGCGCTCTTATTGCCTCTTCTCGCTTCTTCTGTCTCTTTAATTACGTCTCTCTCTCACACACACACACATACACACACCTGCTCTTACCCTAATATTGCTGGTGACAGTAGCGACACAAGTTGCAGCAGCCTGATCATCATGTCCACATTTATGAAGATGCATATTCAGCAACAAGTGTGATGTCAACCCAAAAAAATCTTTACGGCTCTTAAATCCCTGCCCCTTAACTGTTCCCTGCTCACTCTACATTCAGAACAGCTATGTATTACATCACTTGCAGCACATTTTTACAGGGTACATCCTCATCTGAAAAGTCGATTCCTCCCAAAGGGAAATTATTCTGCTGCAGAGCAACATTAAAGAATCGATAACACATGTCTGGAGAGAGAGAATATCTCATCTTTAGCAAACAGGTCAGTGTCTCCTCTCCAGTTTATCCCTGTTAAAATGTCCATGCAGGAGTTACGGAACACCATGGATAATTTAAGGACCACAATTTATTACACTTACTGTCAGGAGGGCAATTAAAATAAGTGTGCAGCAGAGTGAGATAATGTAACGTGTGTATATGTGTGCATGTTAATATATGTGTGCACTATGCTATCTTTGTATGAGTGTGTGTGTCTGAAGTTGTCCCGCTGTGTGGTTCTCTTTTTAAACAGACCTGGCAGTGTGCCAGAAGTCTCTTATTAGCAGCCAATTAGCTGGGGAGAGATGAATGCACTGCCCTTAAAATATAAAAAACACTGGGTTGTTTGGGTAATAAAGAGGCACAGAGACAGACAGTGTGGAGAGACAGTTATTTTCTTCACATGTACACTAATGACTATCTAATTTTTCTCTACCTGTGTGTTTCAGGGTCTTGGGGGCTTTTTGGGTAATCTAATTCGAAAGAAGAGAGAGGGAGTTGATGAGATGGTGATTTTGTTTACATGGAGCCCAGTAATCCATAAAAATGATTTCATAAGAATCTGGCTCTGTATGAGTCAGGTCAGGTAGATAATTCAGCTCCCACCCCC
Source organism: Siniperca chuatsi (assembly GCF_020085105.1). NCBI lineage: Eukaryota > Metazoa > Chordata > Actinopteri > Centrarchiformes > Sinipercidae > Siniperca > Siniperca chuatsi. The sequence goes on from NC_058064.1 coordinate 13,674,883, forward strand.
ACGCGAGCGTAGGCAGTGACAGAAGAGGCTGCGACAACTCCACTGTTTTGTTTTTGAGTTTTTATATTCCTCTGCTTTGTTGAGTTTGTGAAGAGGCAGGCCGGGTGGGCTGAGGGCAGCAAAGGTTGATGGTGTTTTTGTCAGCGCCAGGCAGAATAGTAATGAAGCTGGTTTGCCTAATTGTAGCCCTGCAGTAGCTTTTAGAGCCTGTCTGTGTGTGTGTTCATTTATGTGTGTATAAATGCCAAAGGCTTGATCCACATTAAGGGCCAGGCAGATTAGGCTTGGGTAGAAAAAATCTCCCCTGAACCGAAAGGGACTCTTCTTTCATTTCCCACCAGGCCTGAACACACTGTTAATGGACTGTGTGTGTTATTTTTGAATTATTTAGACCAGAGGACTGTTCTGTCACCCCTGTGTGTATGGTACGTTTCTTTGAATTTGTCTTGGAGATGTCATCCTTACATCATAGAAGAGCAGAGCTGTGTACTGCCCTACAAAGCCAAAATGCAGTTACTATATATTTGGTTAAAATTCAGTTACGACCAGACTTTTTGACATCTGTCCCTAGCACTATATCAAGTGAAAGCTAGCCACTGAGGTAGCCATGGCTAGTCTTAGCTAAACCTAAAACTAAATTAACTGTTTTGATTTTTTTCCTTTCTGTCATCTTTAATTGAAGGATATCCACTTTGATTAACTGACGTCTTGGTAATTCAGTTTGTAAAACCCAGCTAAAATTCCTGCTAAAGGTAACTAGCTTAATGTTCGCAGAGTAGCAGTAACCAGTCTCATCTTCTGACTCTAGTGGAATTCATTTAATTTGATATGGTTAAACTACCTTTAAAACTCGGCAAATCACACCAAAATAATCTAGATGTATAAATAGCACTACAAGTAAGAGGAAAAAATATATATTTTTGATTTTGGGGTGAACTGTCCCTTTAAATCACATATTTACACTCATTGTAAATGTATTTATTTTATTGATTTCAATATAATTATTGATTGTAGGCAGACAGACACCTAGCAAAACGGAGATATATTTAATTCCTATGAACTATGGGATGCAAATAATCAAAATTGGTTTATTTTCTTAAACAAAGTTGTTAAAATAGACAAGAAATCTAAAGTAATGCATTTTGTTTGTAGATACTGCATTTTCCCCTTGGAGCCCAGTATCTGCATTTTTTTTTTTTAAGGAATTTTTTTTGTTTTGTTAGAATAGTCAGCCTAAAAGGCACAAAGTTAAGGCATTACAACCTTTCTATCTGATACACAATTTGGCGGCAAGCCTGCAAACTTTAAACCCCTCAACTTCGCTTGCCTTTTACTGCTCTATGCCTTTGCAGTGCAGTATATTTTGGCATATTGCTAGCAGGTTTGCAAACAAGTCACGTCGCTTTGTTGACTCCCAGTGACTGAAACCGCTCGCAGCTAATGAACCATTTCACCACTGCCTCCCAACTTTCCTGAAAACATCACAATAATAATAATCATTGTCATCTTGTCTCTTACACACTCCCTTGCTGTTTAGCTGTTTGTGTATCTGCCTCCCCTTGTCATGAGCATAGACAGGCACACACACACGGACATCAAGGAGATGAATTTTGAGCTCTAAATACAAGTCGGTGCTTTAATTTAGCTGCGCTGACATTTGGAGTTATTGCTTAAAGAAATTGGTTTGAGACGACAGACTTCATGTAGGATTTCCTGTTAATAAAAAAGTGCTGGGGATGACTCACAGGCTGTTTGCATTTTTTGTTTATGTGTGTGGGGGTGTCTGCTTGCTATCCATACACATAAGTGTTGCTGTTGGCAGGTACAACTGTAGCTGTCTGGTTCGCAAGTCCATGCGGCTGTAATAAAACTGAAAATATGCCCTTGTGAATACTTTTTTCTGAACTCACCAATACAAGATTGTTTATAGTGTTGGGAATAGGCTTATGATATATTTTGAGTATTTTATTGAGTGGCTTTGGTAAGGGATAAAAGAGGGAAAATCAAGTCCATGTCGTATAGGTATTTTATAAATCAGAATTTGAATTTTGTTATTGCTTTTTTGTAAGGTCTGGCAGTGGCTCTCCAGCTCCTCCACGGGGACATAGAGCAACTGAGACGAGAGTACATGGTCCTCTTCACTCGGGGTGTGTCCATCACCAGGAAACTGGGCTTCTCTGATGTCATCATGCCAGGTAGGACACCACAAACAAGCTCACTTGCACAAACCATATGGTGCCAAGTTGACTTTCAGCTATTACCTTCCTTCGGTACAATATGTTCTAAACCTTCCCCAGCCTTGTGGGTTTGTGATCATCATGGATGTCAGCTGTCCTATTGCTAAACATAGACAACTTCTCATTTTATTCATGCACACCGCTAATTTAAGAAGCTAGCTTTCTAGCTAGCTAGCTTTAGACTTCACTGCATTCTCTAAACATTTTGAATACAAGATCAAGCCCATACTGAGTTACACTGTGTTACATCCTGCCCCAAGATCCTGGTTCAACAGGAAATGCATCAAATTAAGGAAGAAATCATTACGCAGGGCCTTTAACAAAAACACTCTTGTAGTAACAACAGCTGATTTACCAATCCATTGATCTTCTAACCCTTTCAGCACTAATGTATTCAGCTATTACTTTGCTGTGGTGTTTTTCCACTACAAATCCATAAACTGCTGTTGAAGATATAAAACATATAATTTCCTATCTATCAGATGGGTATACCTAGGATATACCTTATCAGACAGCAGGTGTGAGGACGTGTTCCTAAACTGGGGATTCAGACTTTTGTGTAATATCAATCAGGAAGAGAAATAAAACACTGATTTCTAAATATAATGTCAACTCCTGAAATATTTTTAGCATCTTTTGAGGATATAAACTTAATAATGTCTTTTCTAGTGTTTATATTGAGTACATTGACCTGCCTAATAATGTCTATTGTAGTTGCCTTGGTAACACTTAACATCCCTACCTGTTGCATGAGAGTGATATTTGAATTCCACCTAAGGGTGCTCAGAAAGATAAAACCTTCAGGTTGTTTCAGGTAGATAGGCATCACTTAAATAGCTGCTTCTCTAAATGACACAGACCCCTGCAGAGACCCTCAGGCTTAGCTGGATGGGGTCTTGTTGCTGTGGTAACAAATACAGAACCCCTTGAATGTAAGATGAAACAGGGGACTAAAGATATTTATATTTACATATACTGTGAAAAAAGTACAGAAGGGAAAGTAATAGAATTAGCTTTCTGACGCTTTGTCTGCTCATTCATTTATGAGAGCTGGACGTCGGGGGACTGTTTCTTTTTTCCACAGAAGATCTATTCTTTTAAATAAGTGAGGTGTGCTGTCTGGTCACACAGATAAAGAGGAACCACAGACTCTGGGTCCCCCAGTGCCTCACTAACACAGATTTATGTTCACTGTCTCTTTCTTTGTCTTTGTCTGACTACAAACCCTTAACACTCTCACCGTTCTGCCTGTGTAAGTCTGCCCTTGGGCTAAGGAAACTGTCTCTCCCTCTTTTTCCATCTCTCTTTTCTGGATTTGTATCTGTCTGTCTCTTTCCTCTCATTTTCTTTCTTCAGCTGCTCTAGCCCAACCCTCTCCATTTCTCTTTTTCCTATTGTACATTGAGAAACTGCCCCTGTGTGTGTCTGCCTCTCTGCACTCTTTGTGTGTGTGTGTGTGTGTGTGTGTGTGCGTGTGTGAAGCGAGTGTACAGTATGATTGTCTATAAAATGACTCATGTTGTCATGGTTACTGTTGTTAAGAGCAGAAAATCAATGTTGACCCTAGAGATAGAGATATGATGAGCACACACACACACACACACACACACACACACATAAACACACACACACTCCCAGAGGTTATATAGTGTCTGACCACTGCTTGACTGCAGAGGAAACAGGCCTATCCTCTTTCTTACACAGAGCGCTTTGCACCATTTTGACTTCCCCTACAGAAGAAAATAAATGTGTCCCTGGCCCAGTCATTGTACATTCAGCTGCAATTATAACAAAAAGAGGTAGAATATTACTTCCTGGGATTATTTCCCCTTAGTGTTTAGGCAGATTGCAGCACCAGCCTCAAGAAAAGGCTGTGTTACAGGAGGGTATATTATTTAGATTTTTGTTTTTGAATCCCAGACACCAGGTCTATTGTTTACACACTTAAATTTTGGTTATTATAAAATACATGTGCAGAAAGGGACTGTATTTTATTCATTTTTAGGATACATGGTTGTTGATAGTTATTATGGCTAGTAGCCACTTGTGACTAGAGGATGAACTCTCTGTCTCCTTGCTATCATCACATGTTTGTCTTCATTGTGTAAATTATGTTTATGTTATCTTCCTATACAGTGTGTATATATATATGGGTCAGATATGCACTTACATCTGCATGTAGGAATGAAGAGCATCCAGTGATGGTAACTAAAATGTTGCCTGAAATAGCATGATAATAGCACATAGTACCTGCTCAGGTGTTTTGCATGTAGAGGTATCCCTGAGTGTTTATATGGCCTCTTTTTATTGCTATTAATCAACACTTCATGGGCAGGAAGCACCTGCCAGTCTTTATGTGGTCTTTGCTTTACCAAAAGTCTTCAACAGAAAACGTGTGAATGCAAGTGGAAATATTTATATAATATTATATTTAATGTCACGTCAGCAGAAAATATATCATTAAATGCTACTAATGTAAACGCTGTCCACCCCTGTCATGAATTACATTATACTAAAACTTGAGAGGTCATTAATAATGCTTGCTCGTATGTATAATCAATGCCTTGTTGCCTCTTTTACCTTCCTGTTCCTGCAGGAGAGATGAGGAATGACCTTTACATCACACTGGAGAAAGGCGAGTTTGAGAAGGGTGGGAAAAGCGTAGCCAGGAACGTAGAGATCACTGTCTATGTGCTGGATATCGATGGACAGATCCTCAAGGTAAAAACACATTTGTTTCTTATCTAGAAACTGTGTGTCACAGTTGTTATGTCTCCATTTAGCAAGAACCATAACTGTCATTTGGAAAATATATCATTTTTAAAGACTAAACACTTTGTTTAAGGAAACTAAATGCCGTATTTAAGTCCTTAGTTAAACTCTGTTTCTTTCTTAATAGCGGGGTGTCTTATTTTGGAGCAGAACTTTAAATATCGCTGACCCAGATGAGAGCTAAGTGTCTCTCCAGTGTGTTGCCCATTTCTGGTGCAGCGCTATGACAGTCTGCTTCTGTGGTTTCCTGCACTGCCTTGGCCTTTGACAGAAAATAGATTCAAATATAACCCTGCTGCCACTGCCGCCGCATGACACGCAACCCTCTAACATACATAAACACACACATGTAAACCATGTCATTTTCTCACTTTATTGGCATTTGTGGTGCGTGGGCAATTTACAATACATTGCTATCGTTTGATGTCTGACTCATTATTTCATTGTGTCCTTCAGATTTACCCCTTACCTCATCCTTGAGCCTGGCCTCTCATTTCCTGTCTTCACTTCCTGTTCTTTCTTTCATTCTTCCCCTCCACCTCTGTCTTTATTCGCTCTCTTTCTTTCTGTCTTTCAGAGTCACGTGGCTGCCGGCTCTGGTGAACCAGGTGGGGATGAGTATCACTCCTTGGTGCTGTACCACAACAACAGCCCCCGCTGGGCGGAGCAGATCAAGTTGCCCATCCCAGTCGACATGTTTCGGGGGTCGCACGTCCGGTTTGAGTTCCGGCACTGCTCCAGTAAGTGGGAACGGGATCGTGGATAACCTTTATTTATCTAGGAAAGGTTAAGTGAACACATTTTTCCAGGCTTTCACATATTAGCTGTTCAGGTGTGAATGCCTGAGGTGCTGCTTCCTTTTCAGTGGGGAGTTGGAGGTAAAGAGGCGTTGTTGTGGAGGGAGAAGAGCACAATAAGCATTCACTTTTCCACTCACTTGAATCTGCCAACCCTCCAGCCTCAAGCCCAGAGGCTGCTGCCACCCCCAAATAGACAATGTCCAACTGTATAAGTGTGCGCTTGTTTAAGCATTTTCATGATGAGACTAGTTTGTCCAACTTCTCACCTCCTAATGAGACAAAACTTTAATTATGTCCAAAATATTGCTCTCACTCTCTCTCACCCTCTTTCTGGGCTGCGGGGAGAAGGCTGACTCTCCTCTCTCATAACAAGCTGATATTATTATGCCATTTGCAGCCAAGCTGGGAGGCTGTGTGGCTGTGTGCAGTAGATATAGTACCCTTATTACTGCTGGCAGTGCTAGCATAGCTACCCAAGGGCTGCCTATTAAGAGCCCAATTTAAGCCTGTGGTGACACTGCACTGAGGAGACCATATTACACATACTATTAGGGCTCCCAAACTCGGGGACAACCTGCCTGAAGAAATATGATTAGCAGACACTCTCATTTTCAATTAAGGTAAAACAGAAAGTTCATTTTTATGAATATGCTTTTAAATGCTATCTTGCTTTTGCACTCATTATGCAGCAGCCGCAATTTTTTATTTGTTTGTGTGGTATCCAGTGTTGTTCCTAAATGGTGCTAAAGGGAACTGTAAGGACCTGTCAGCCTCAGCAGTGCAATACTTTGTTTTATTATAGCTCATTGTTTATTGAATATTTGAAATACTTCCTGTATTCAGCTGTATTGCTGAGTTTTTTTCTCGTACTAGACCCCATAAAGATATGAAGTCTTTCCTCGTTTACAATTTAAAACCCTGAATTCGTAACAAGCCCACATACTATTAAATTGTACTGCATAATAGCATTGTGTATTTGGTAGAGTGGGTTCAAGATGTAACATACATCAATCTCTACCTGGTCTGCCAAGCTCAGCTAAGCCCAAATTTCATACAGTACCACTTAATCTTTCTTAATCTCCTAGTGCCCGAGGCTATGAAGGTTTATAGATTAGGAAAACCTGTCCGAAAAAGAACCACACACAACAAAAAGCAAAAGTTTACAGTCTTGAGTCTTGTAAGCAATACCTTTCCCGGTGTAAAAACCTGATCGCAGCAACGCAGAAATTGGTACTGCACCATGGCCATTTTATGTTTAATAAAGTACAACTTGTGCTTCTCCTGGGAGAGTGACACACACACACACACACACACACACACACACACACAGAGCAGACTGATAGATACTACCTAAATAAATCACTTGTGTTGCAATGACAGAGAATAGAAACACTCCACTTCTCACTTCCCGCCGTGCGCACATTAGCACTTTATTGCTAAAGCAGCAGATAAATCAGATTACATGTGTTCATAATGCAAATTATGCCCAGAGCTTTCCAAAAGCTTCTTAAAAACACAGCAGGCATTTTAATCAGGCCCTTGAAGAGTAACTTAACAGCATCTAAAACTCTTGTTTTTGCTTTCTGCCAGTGGTGGAGGTTGTGTGTAAGTGTACTTAACGGTGTGTTCAGTACACCCTTAAAGCATAGCTGTGTGTGGTTACAAGTGCAACAGATTCTGACCACACCCAGCATCACTGTTGGGTGCGGTCAGAATCTGTTGCACTTGTAACCAAAGGTTAAAGGTACCATGTAGAATTTTCCTGTAAAGGTTAGATTTAGTGCTTCACCAAAATGCATTACGTGCATCATTGAGGCCAGACAGAACAAAGGCGTTGAATGCATTTCCCTCCTTTAATAAAACATTTGCAAAGTCAACTTTTTAAAAACCTGAATTGTTTTGTATTGCATAATCTGAAAAGCAGAACCGGTTTCATAATACGAGTTTTTGATTTGTTTATTTTCTCGCAACCTGTGCTGGTGTAATTTGGACTCAATATCATGTCCATGTGTTGTTGTTTGACAGCTAAAGACAAGGGAGAGAAGAAACTGTTTGGCTACTCCTTTGTTCCTCTGATGCAGGAGGATGGCAGGACTCTGCCAGATGGCACCCATGAGCTCATTATCCATAAGGTAATACCTGCATACCCCCCACCACCACCCTCGTTTGACTGAACCACATACAATCAAATAGACTGTGCTTTGCAGGATTTTTTTTTTTTTGGCACACATACAGTGCTTAATATTCATCTTGATGTGTAATTTCATCCAAGATTGAGTCATATTTTGAATTAATAGGATGTGATAATTTCACAGTTTTCAACTGTTATCATCTCAATAACAGGGGAGTGATCTGCTTTGTATGATTGTTCAAGCTACTTGGCCTTTGTTAGTGTGCCATTCTGTCCACTCTTAAGTCCCTTGCATGACACTTTTTGATGTGGTATTTAAAAGGAATAGTGCAGTTTCAAAACAAAAGATTTCAGTGGACAGAAAGAGAAATGTTCCATGCTCATTCTTTTTATTGGTAAAATGCAGCTTAGAGATTCTCTTAAGACAGCTCACATCACTCCATTCCATCCATCACTCCATCACTTTCCAATGTCCACACTGTCAAGCTGTGGGGTTGAATTTCACCACGAGTGACTGTTAATGTATGTATGTGTTTGCTTGTGCATGTGTAAGAGACAGTTGGTGACTGGATGCATAAACATTGCCTTTGAGGCAAAGTTGATTTAATATTGTTGCAAGTCTACTCTGTCTCTATCTCTGTATTTAGACCTTTATGTCTGTTTTCTTCTTTACAGACTTCAAGAGACTCACGCTCATCTTTTCACACATTTTGGTTTTGAAACATCAAAAGACTAAAGCAAATAAAATAGCCAGCATCCGCAGTTAGAAACAGCAAGACCATTTTGGGTGTAATTTAGAATAATTGCAGACTACATGCTTTTCCTCAGCTGCAGGCGAAGGGTGTGTGCATAAACCTCATGCTTTGCAGAGGACGGAAAGCATGCAGTGCATTCATACATTTTATTGACAGTGAGGCAGAACAGTAACCAAAAGTCAGATTATTTATTTTGCTTTCAGTTTAAAAACAAAAAAACTCCTCTTTTCATTGTCGTCTTTTCCTGTCAGGTGGCCAGATTTAGACCTACCAAACCCCCTCCCAACCTGAGCCTGCCAGTTTTAGAGGACAACTCTGGTAGCCTTGTGTGTTCCCACAGTTGAGAGGGGGAAAAGGCCCACTCTAATGCCAGATGGAAGTTGCTGAAAAGCTCAATGAAACTGGCATGGCCTAGTTTCTCCTCAGACCCAAAATAGACACAGAAGAATCAGTCCAAACTGTGTGGTAGCTTTGGAGCTCAAACGGCCTCAGCTGTGCATCAAGGCTTCACAGTAAATCTTAAAAATAACAACAGTGTTCTGTGATTGAATATGCTTCACTTGTGATTGATATACAGCCTACAACCCTACACATTTATCAACATGTGACATTTTTGTACAATCAATAGAAGTCATCCACATATGATCCAATGAAATGTTTTGACAAATTGGCATTAAAACAGTGAATGCAGCATTACTTTAGCACTTCGATATTATCACCACGCCTTTCCTACAGTATAAATCTTCTGTGCCAGATCACAAAATGTGTGCTTTTCTTTCTTTCTTTCTTCCCTATTTTCCAGTGTGAGGAGAATACCAGCTTGGCAGACTGTTCGCGCTACCTGAAGCTGCCATTCTCCAAGGCCAACCTCCCTTCCAACAACCAGACTCTGAAAGGCACCAAAGAGTCTTTCTGGATCACCAGCTTTCTCTGCTCCACCAAGCTCACACAGAATGGTAAACTAGACTCAGGGATTGGCATTTTGGCCACTTGCCTGGTGAAGTGTTTTGGCTGTTACGCTCCAACTCTTGTCACATTTGAAATTGGAGTTAGCTCGTACCTTAATACATTAGCTGCTCCTGTGCTTCTGTGCAGCTCAGTGAGTGGAGTATAGATCTATTACTGGCAAAGATAGTGATCAACACTTCACAAAAGACTAACAAAATGGTAAAATGCCATATGTTTAAGAAAAAAACAGAGGCAGCGACAAGTTGTGTGCAAGAGAGAAAGTGACATTTCCAACCAAACCATCCAAGTGTGTGAAAAAACCTGTGAATATGCAGGGTGACAGGAATAACTTGACTGCAAAAAACAGTGAATGATAAATCTTTTTTTTACCTCATTAAGTAGATGGTAGAATGTAAAACGTAAAAGCTACAGGCACAATTCACTTGCAACAGGCTGTTAATTTCCTGAATACATTTGATTTTGTTGGTGAATTGATTATAGAAGTATTGCAGAGTTTCTGATGACAAAATATACTTGACAGATTGGTTAAAAACAAATGCAGTCATGCACACACACAGACACAAATTCACACAAACTTGCAAAAAGACACGCTTCAGGTTGAACGAAATCCAAAGAGACAGCTAAAAGACTTTCTTCTCGAGGCTTATGTTTTATTCATGCGTATGTCTGGGGACCCTGGCTCAGGAAAATGACTTTTTATCTCCTTTATCCCACCACACTTGAAAATGTCATAATTTGTTTGGATTCAGACGAGAGTTTGGGCTATAATTGAAGGGTGTGGTGATGCTTTCATAATCCTGCGTTTCTTTACAAACAAACACGAGATGTGTCTTGATCTCTTGTGCTTGTCACTTCCGTTTTTTGTTTCTCCTTCCTTTATTGTTATGTCTCACTCTATCTCCCTTTTTTGTCTTTCTCCAGGTGATATGCTGGACCTTTTGAAGTGGCGAGCCCACCCCGAAAGGATCAACGACAGCCTCTCTAAGCTGAAAGAGATCGATGGCTCGGAGATTGTCAAAGTAGGCCCACAATCAGATTCTCAGTATTGAATTGCTCCCTCTATCCTGGCATTCCTAGTATTGATTATTTCTGATTTGATTTCGGCCCACATGTTTTTTAAGTTCAGGTTTTGAGCATGAGGATGTTCAAAAACTGAAAAGTCAAGTTAATTTGATGCCTTTTGTTCTGCTCCCTACCACAGTTTCTACAGGACACCCTGGACACTCTCTTTGGTATTCTGGATGAGAGCTCTCAGAGATATGGGCTCAAAGTGTTTGATTCACTGGTAAGTAAATTGTTCTAATGGTCCGGTAATTTCCAGGGATCTTTTTGTGTTTTATATTTCCTCTTTTTCTTCCTTTGTCAAGCACAATCTCATAGTGTTTGCATCACACACAGAAAACAGAAACACAAACTTACTGTTGGAGAAAGACCTAGTGATGTAACGCTATGGAGCTCGCTGAACCAATCTCACCCTGGTTATGCTGCACTGCGCTGATAGAGCGAGTGATCGATTTCTCTCTCTGTCTCGCTTTCTCTCTCTCTACATCAGTCTAACACTGACACATGAACACACTCTGTCCTCTCAGTGTGGCATTATCAATGATGAAAAGGTCTAGTGAGCCGGTGCAGTCATCAAGTTTCCTTTTTGCGGTTTCGAGATCAATCCAACAAGTCTGACAAGTGGACTTATCTTCTGTGGTTGGACAAATTCAGTGCTTTTCACAACAACCCTTGCACAAGGGAAACATGGAGTAATACGTGCAGCCACAGTCAAAATGGTTTTATCTTGGTTGTATTTTTTTTAGATATCTGTATATGTTAATATCTTAATTTATTTGCACTCTGTTTTTTTTAGATCTTACATTGTTTTCCTCATATCTTTTTATTTTTGATACCTTTTTATCTCTTTCTTCTATTGGCCACATGTCTGAAATAAAGTAAACCGATGAACTGATACCAATCATGCACAATGCTGTGTATCTGTGGAGTGTATTCATGACATTTTACTTTCTCACCATGGATGTCCCAAATAGGTGTCAAGAGTTGTTTCATTTTAAGGTAAAGATTCATATAATAATGACAATCTGAAAAATGACTAATTATTGTATTAGCGGTCTTTAGCACTTTGCTAACAAAACAGCATCACTTCAAATTATGTTTTTTGTTAGCTTAGATGTTAAGAAATGGACAGTGGACACTGTTACCTTCCAAAATTAACATTGTGTAAATCTTAAGGCTTAGGTTAGCTTAACTCAAGCTGTGTAGCTAAACATTGTTCAAACCCACAGAACTTTATTTTAACTTTTGTTTTTAATTTACAGATACCAAATATGTCAGGCTGTATTTTAGGGAAATATGTATAATTTATGCACAAAACTTTTAGAATATTTCCACTGGATGGAATGGTGAAGCCATAAAAGATATAAAAGAGTTTGTATATTTCACTATTTAAACATCATGTAGCTTCAACGAAAAGCTGGAACAAACTGATACAGAATATATATGATAGTGTCATACAGTGTGGAATAAGATGATTTTTTTTTTCAACCATAAAGCTCCTTAAGGGAGAAAATGCCTGCCCATGTGATACAGTATGTCATTAGAGGTAAAAAACAGAGTTGCACAAAAACAAAATCTCCTATGTTAAGGGATACTTTTTTTTACACTACGTCTTTTCTGTCTATTTCCAGGTCCATATCATCAACCTCCTCCAGGACAGCAAATTCCAACACTTCAAACCAGTCATGGACACCTACATTGAGAGCCACTTTGCCGGAGCTTTGTCCTACAGGTATGTGACGTTTCACCCTTCACTTCTGTAGATGTGGCAGTTCAAGGCTACAGTGGTGCCTTGAGCATACAATAACGCAGCCTTACCCGTGTATTGTATTCTAATGACATACTGTATCACATGGGCAGGCAGTCAGAGAGGCCAGCCTGCGTCAGTGCTGAGAGGCAGCTCGGCTCTGTGATGTGGTGTGATTTAGTCGACCAACGTGTGAATGAAATTCTTATGGTGCCCCCTGGCTGATAAAATATGAAACTGTGCTTGCTTTTGCTTCCTATCTCCTCGTTCCTTCTCCTGTCTATCAAATACGCACACACACACATTCGCACACATATTCACAACCTGCTGTTCTCACCGGCTGTCTTCTTCACACTCTCTGTACCTGCTAAGATACCGTGCTGGTGCTGTCTTCTCTTTTTTTCAGTCTTTGCATGTACCTACACACACACAGAATGCTGCTGCCACATCCATCTTTTACCTGGGGTATTGTTTCATCAGAAGTGTCACGCCTTAATTAATTAACACAGAAACTGTGCGTGCATATCACTATTTTTTTTCTTATTATAACTATCTTTCGTTATTAACAGTGAACCAAGATGTCATTCAGTCCTGCCTGGAATGAGAAACCGTCTCATTCAGTAATCACTGTCTGCCTTCTGTGTTACCAGCTTACTGTTGCACAAAGAGAATGCTTCTCTTGAAATATCTGCCTAGATTTGAAGAGTTTTATTCTGAACTCCACCAATTTAAAAAGTGAAACAAACAGCAAACGAGTCTTATTGAATTTGTTAGTCATCCTAAGATCACTACTCCCAACTGTAACATAACACAAACCAGCTATATTTATGAAACACTAGCAAAAGAGTGGTAGGATTTTCTCTTAAATTGATTTAAACATTGTGTGATGAAGTGTTTCATGTTAAAACACTGCATTGCCTCATCTATAGTTACTAAATCCAGTGAGAGACGCTGTGCAATGTAGCTAGAGGTGAGTGGTGATACTGTGTGTGTGTGTGTGTGTCTTCTCCAGGGACCTGATCAAAGTACTAAAGTGGTACGTGGATCGCATTGTTGAGGCAGAACATCAGGATCACATACAGCAGGTGCTCAAGGTGAGGCATTTGCTCTAACACACACACACACATGCAAACACACACACAGTCATGTACATATACACACATACACCATTACACCACCAACACAGATGCATCCAGAAATACAAACAAATAAACTTGCTTCCTCTTGCTGCCACTCCGGCTAATTTATCCCCCCATCAGCAGTGAATACATTGCACCACCATTCATTATTCCCCTCCTCAATCTATTACGCTGCATGCAGTTTTAATCAGCAGAAATATGTGCCTCTGGTGTTGGGAATCCACATCACATTATTCTAATGACTCATGCAGATATGCCGTCACAGGAAGCACATTGCGGCTTCTGTAGTGTGGTTTCCCATTTATCATTCACGGAATACATTATGCACCAGAAGTGAATGCTACTCTGACATTCAGTAAATAATAAATAAGTGATACACCGCAGATGTGTATGCAGGGTTTCCTCATGTGAGTGATCTATAGAATGTCTTTCATGAGGTTTTTTAAAGCACCTCCTTTAGACAGGTTTGATTTTGTCTCAAAAATGTAAAGTGGGTTATCTTTTGGCAACTTTTGTGATACTTTTGAAATAAAGAAAAAAAGTAGGTCACTCTGAAAGCACTGCACTACAATAGATAAACTCCACAATATTTGAGTTAAATGATCTTGATCATTGTCAGGTTGAAAAGTGGTTATTTTACATATTTAATTACAAAAACTGTCTGCACTAGAGCTACAACTAATTATGTCTTTCATTAGCTAATTGTATTTTCTAGAATATCATTAAAATGCCCATCACCAGCTCAGAGAGCCCAAGGTGATGTCTTCAGATTCCTCGTGACCACTGACTAATTGTCCAAAACTGAAATATATTCTCTTTTACGAAGATATAAAACAGAATGCAGGGATGCAAATTCTCACATTTGAGAAGCTAGAGCAAGCAAATAATGATAAATGACTTAAAACAATGAATTATCAAAATTGTTGGCAAGATATTCTGTCATTTCAACAGACGTGTAGACCACTTTCAGATAAATGGAGTCATAAAACTCCAACTTTGGATGAAATACGTCAGGGGCTAAATTTAATATCACATCATTCTTTAACCATTTTCACTGGAAGGGAAGTCTGACTTGCAGGGTTTTTTTCATCACTGAACAGGTGATAAACGATGATTGTTCCTTCTGTCCTCCAGGCCAGCGAGTACATCTTCAAGTACATTATCCAGTCTCGCCGGCTCTTCTCATTGGCCACAGGAGGCCAGAACGAGGAAGAGTTCCGAGTCTGTATTCACGAGCTCTTCATGTCCATCCGCTTCTTCCTCTCGCAGGAAAACAAAGGCACCAGTCCTGTCGCTCAAACACAGGTGTGTGTATGTGTGTCTGTGCTTGTGTTCAGAAGGCTTTGATCTGCATTTCCATGTCTCAAATCCTCTGTGCCTCTACACAAGTGTGCATCTCCGTGTGCACATATATGTGAGTGTGTAAATCTGTGCCTGTTGGTACTTGTGCACCACATTATGTTTTCTTTCTTGTTAATGCAGTTGTGATAGGTGAGAAATTGTCTGTAATTGAATTTCATGCTGCCACAGGGTCTGGAGTCGGAATAGGAATTTCTGTGGCAGCTTCTCCTTTTCCACTGGGAGGTCTGCACAGCAGGGTAGAGCCGCCTTCACTGATTTCGAACAAGACCAAAACAAATAAGCTGAAGACGCCAAAGATAATCCTAATTACACACCAGAAACAGCTGTTTGTGTGGTTGTGTATGTCTTTGCGCACACTTGTAGGGGAATGCCTGCGTTTTTACCTCTACAGGACCTGTGTGTGGGTCTGTGAGTCCATGTTCTCCCCCCTCTTCCTAATTGTCTTTTGTATTTGGCTGTTTTTTGTTCTCTTCTGCCTCTCTTTTTCTGATCGCTTCTCTTTAGTCCATTAGAGTCACGTACTCTTTTAATCGATTATATCCCAGGTCGCTGTCAAGTCAGACAAAACCTGCGTATAACTGTAAATATTTTTTTCCTTAACTGCCTTGTTTGCCTCACCCATGTGTACCCTGAACATATATTTTGTTATAGCATTAGGGGAAAATAGCTCTCATCTTTTCAATTAATCCGTCAGGTTTTCTTTTCACAGCTCATTTGAACAATTATAACAATCTACTCAAGAGACTGACAGAAAGAGTTATTAAAACTTGCAGTCTTGTTCCAGTCACTGTGTAATAATTTCACCTCCACGACAATGAGCGTAACATCAGATATTCCAGTTGTGCCCTCTCCATGCCGTCTGAAAAGCTCTACTTCATCCCTCCACTGACTTCTGATCCAGACTAATCTGTATTCTCAACGCAACAATAGCTGTGGGAAGATGCACGCCAGGCTAATGCTAATCCAAGTTAATCTGTGACACGTGGACAAACCCACACTGGCAAACACACACTAACACATACACCTAAACAGCAAAGCCATGCACGCATAATTTAGCACCTGTAACCTGTTGTAGTTTTCATCACAGGATGACACAACATATGATGTGTTTAGCTCTGAACACATAGTGACGTTGTTCCATCCATACTAGAGACTGTATTTTGCTAGAATGGTCCCTGAATATTGTTTAATTTATGATGTAAATGTCAGTAAGGATTTCTACACAGATGGAATTTGCCTTGGGGAACAATTGGGGAACAAGTGGTTCCTGTAAACAATTAACACAGGATTTCTCAAACCTTTCTGGCCCGTTATTGCGTTCCAAATATGTCATGTACAGAGTAATTAGAGAGTTGAAAGTTAAAGTTGCAACATGGATTTCAGTTTGGTGCTGTTCAATGCCAATCCCCAGTCTTAGCAGTACTGTGGAACTCCTTGTTTCTCCATCTGAACTGCTCTTTTGTCAAAAGTAAATACCCGTGACAGTGAAACAAAGTGTTGCTGAAAAATGGCTTCTGTCCCCTCCCAGGAAAAATTAAGATAAAAAGGACCAAAAAAAAGAGGCTCAGTGACACACCTCTGTAGATTTTAGTTATCTTCATTTTTCATTTGTGCAGCGAGAATCTGACAGAACTTGACAGGAATAAAGAGCGTCAGAATGTGAGCTACAAACAAGCGACAGACAACAATCCCACTGGACTAGACCTTTGGTTGAATCCACATAATCCCTGACTGCCAGAATCCAACGAAATCCAGTCTAATCCAGTGATCCATAACAGTAGTAGTTAATATTTACTTTTATTTATGAAGAGCTGTTTTGTTGGGAAAACTAGCGTATAAAGTATTATGGTTGCCTATTCTTATACAACTTAACAGAATCTTGTGTAATGAGCTTTTTTATCCAAACACCTTTTGTTATTGCCAGCTTTGTCCAATGAGCTTCACATGACCTCCACATCAACATGAGAATGAAGGCCTTAAAAGATTAAATATATAATATGTAATGGTGATTTAGTGGAAAATGTATTGAATTGAACTGAACAAACACTATATAAAACATGCATATTCATATCTTGAAATACTCTATCCAGTCAAATTAGCAGCTCGAATGCTTTTGGCTGTTAACTATCAACAAAGTGATTCCAGTCTTTGAGAAAAGAAATTATTTTGATGATAATGGATTCATAGTGCCTGTTCGATTTAGCCTCCAAATGATTGATTGAACATTGCCCCGTTCTGCCTAGGCGGTGTTCCTGCGGACATTTCCGGCAGTTTATGGCGAGCTGTTGAAGATCTTCACAGTGCGGGAGGTGGCAGGCTTCATCAGGGAGACGCTGGGCAGCCTGCCCACCACTGTCCACGCTGACTGCCCCCTGGAGGCTGTCAAACTGCAGTGCATCGCCAAGACGGTGGAAAGCCAGCTTTACATTAACCCAGGTAAAGACAAACAGATGCACAGTTTATGTATTATATGTGATATGCACACATAATTAAAGCTTGGAAACACATTGAAAATCCAAACATGGGAACATTTGTGAGCAAATAACACAAAAACGCTTTGCATACAGATTATGAACACACAGGAAAAATAAACAGCACAGAGGGAAACAAACAGATTTAAACAACTAGATTCATCCACAAAATGCAGACAACAATCTGTGATACTTTGTACTGTATGTTTGTCTTGCATCATGTACAAATAGTATATATTATACTGCTTGGTTGTGCACTCCTACAGTGTTGTCATTTGAGAACACGCCCTGGCTAATTGTTAACCTGCAGTGCACCTAACTCCATGTCATTAAATTGCTCTTAATAAAGTCTGTACACTGAAGCAAATTACTGTCAGTGTTTTATTTCCAGCATGCTCCCAACGGCTAAATCACATTAATGTTACACAAAGAATTACACTTAGTTACTTTGAATTATATTTAAGAAACAGTGTGAACTCATGAAAGCAAAACAAGAACTATTACAGCCACTGAAGATTAGTGTGTTCTCCCTGTTGGTCTTTGTTGTGTTTACTCTTTATATATCATTATGTCTTTGATGTATGACAAGTATATGTGTGTGTGTGTGTGTGTGTGTGTGTGTGTGTATGTGTGTGTGTGTTGCAGAGTCGCGGTGCATCCTGTTACCGGTGGTGCTCCGGGTTCTCCAGGCACACATGCAGGAGCAGAGAGACCTGGTCATGTGTGCCCGCATCCTCACCAGCATGCTCTCCCTCATCAGGAAGGAGGAAAATGGCACTGCTGTGAGTATTACGTCATGGTAATTGGTTGCCATTATACAGACCCAGCTTCAAAAAATTGTTTGACATTTTGGTAAATATGCTTATTCACTTTCTTGCTGAGAGTTAGATGAGAAGATTGATACCACTTTCATGTCTGTATGATAAATATGAAGCTACTGCTAGGAGCCAATTAGCTTAGCTTAGCACAAAGACTGGAACCAGGGGTAAACGGCTAGCTTGGCTCTGACAAAATACAAAATCCTCCTACCAGCACCTCCTAAAGCTCAGCGGTTAATTCAGTGAGCTTTAGATCATCAC
Source organism: Siniperca chuatsi (assembly GCF_020085105.1). Taxonomy (NCBI): domain Eukaryota; kingdom Metazoa; phylum Chordata; class Actinopteri; order Centrarchiformes; family Sinipercidae; genus Siniperca; species Siniperca chuatsi. Next base: position 13,693,407 of record NC_058064.1, read on the forward strand.
CGGTTACCTTTTGACCGAGCCAGGCTAGCTGTTTCCCCGTTTTCAGTCTTTGGGCTAAGCTAAGCTAACCAGCTGCTGGCAGTAGCTTCATATTTACTTTGAGTAGTCAGAAGACTAGAAAGGCGCAATACAAGTCCAGTCCAATTAACATATTTAGCATACAGATATGACATTGGTATCAATCTGCCCATCTGATTCTCAGCAAGAAAACTATTAAGTGTATTTCCCAAAATGTTGAATTATTCCTTTAATCCTATTCCTTTATCCTGCATCCTCACTGCAGAGGCAGCTGTAGAAATTACAAGTAAAACAGAATAATTTGACTGCGATTTTCAAGTTAAATGAGCTGTAAGCGACATTCACTGCCACTAAATGTCACACTAGAGCACCAGCATCTCATACCAAACAAATGGCCACTACGGCGCACCAGACTCCATTGAGAAAAACAATAATTTAACCTGTAGATCATTTTAAAACACACTTCATTCAAACTGGACAGAAACAAAATATAACTCACCAATACTGTCTTTGTTAGTCTTTCCACTGTTCCAACAATCACCAGAGTTAGATGAGGAAGAAGAAAAAAAACAACTCGCCTCACAGACGAACAGTTTCACACTAGGGACTCACTAACATGCGTGGCCGGTGAGGCTGTATAAACGCAGGCAGACAGGGTGTGACGTCATCCTCTGCTCAGGACACCATTACTCCACTATATCTTTATATAGCAAATAGTTGTTCATTGCTATATTAATATTCAGAATCTCATTTACAGAACCTTTAAAGATAAGTGACTTTTACATTTTATTATAGATTAAGTAACTTTATACCCAGACATTATCCTGTACCGTTAAAATGAATTCCCTTTGCTATTCTACAAGACTTTGCATGGTAATGACCACCATAATAACTGGAAAATAACTTTAAAGGAAGTCAAAGCTAGAGGAGTTAGTCGTACAGCAATTTCCTTGCCAATACATTGCAATAGCAGATTGCTTTGTTGTGTGTATATGGTCAATTAGTCTTGGTAACAAGGACATTGGCAGCCGGGCAGTCCAGTAATGAGACCCATCAATTTAGCATTGGGCATTGTCGAAGTGGCAGTAACTTCGAGCTGTGTGTGTTTGTCTGATTTTGTGTGTGTGTGTGTGTGTGTGTGTGTGTGTGTGTGTGCAGCAGCTCGGGTTGCCTGGCTTGAACTGTTCGCTGCCAGAGGGGCAGCTAGTGGTAAAGGCACCCAGTAGGACACACACACATACACACACACAGACTTGCACCACATCTAAAGGGAAGTGACAGCAGTGGCAGCCAATGTGCCAGTCTGAAGCTCCTTCTCATTATCGCTCTGTCCAAGACCTGTCTGTCTTGTCAGGGGTAGAGACTAGAGGGAGATGTACACACACAAACACAAACACACACACACACACCAGTTTATCCTCCACTCTCTTTGAGTTGCTTTTAATCTTTAGCTGTCTCTTTCTCCTTTGTGTTCCACCTACTTTTATTCTTTTCCATTCTCTTCCTTCTCTGTGAATTTCACAATGTTGCTCTTAGCCTTGAAACTTCTTATTAGTCCCCACACATACTGGTTCAAGATTCATTAAAACTGTGATTAAAGTAAGATTATGGGTAAGGAGTGCAGACTTTGGCTCTGAGGCAGAATGACGTCAGCTTTCGATCATGGATCAAGGTTATGCCGGCAGAAAATCGCAAGTAGAATGCAAATTGGTCAAGATAACTTGAAGGGAACATTCATGTAACTTTGGGAGAGAAATTGAGTCATTGTTTGAAATTTCAAGGCTCACCCTGACATTTTAGTTTCACATTTGGGCTAAAAAAGGGTATTTATTTTCTTATATATGTTAATAAAGTGAATGTAAAGGGCTACTGGTACTTGTAATACTAAAAGTGTTTTGTCCTTTGTGTAGGAGCCGGTGGTCTCAGAGGAGGTGGAGCTAATTGTAGAGAGCCTGCTGGGAGTTTTACTGAGGACCATCCTGGAAATTAGCAACCGGCCCCAGCCTGCTGGACCTGCCATGAGACTACAGTTCCAGGATGTCACTGTATGTGTGTTTTACCGTGTACAGTACAGTATGTGTCTGTCAGTGTGTGGGCGTGTGTGAGTGTGTGTGTGTGTAGAAATTGTTTTGGGACTTAACATAATGTGCAAGAGTAATTATAGATTTTAAATTGAGTTGCTGCTGTGGCGGCTATAATTCCACTAACATTATTAACATTAATGGCAATAATTAAGATTTATAGTACAGCACAGCACAAAAGGGGAATGCTGAAGTGGATAATAATGAGATCATCATCATCATCACTGTGTGATGGTGGAGACTCAAGGAAGGGTGGAGGGTTGTTCCACTTGTAATAGAAATCTACTAATGTTGCTACAATTCTTAGTGCTTGCCAATTGAGGTTAATAAAGGGCGTACTGTAAATTCACTATAAAGTGCTTCCTTTCCTATTTCCTGTAGCAAAGAATACAAAGGACCATCCTTACCATGGCACCATAGTTCTGTGTTTTTTGAACTTCTTCTAATTTCTCAACATGGTTAGGAAAGGAAAATGGACAGATTTGTTAAAATACAAAAATAAATAAAAAGGACAGATAGCGAATAATCCAGTATATCTTCTATTTCCATGCCTCTTACTTGACTACTTTCTGCATAAATGTTTTAAACCAGTAGTACAATTAATTTAGTAATTTAGGGCACCCCTGAAGATAATCCTGGCTGTTCCACAACATTAAAACTCATGCTCACAATCTTTTCTCTTTCTCTCTCTCTCTCGTTGTGTTTTATCCTGTCAGGGAGAGTTTGTGGCATGTTTGTTGGCCCTTCTGCGACAGATGAACGACAGACACTACCAGCAGCTGCTGCAGGCGTTCAGCAGCAAAGACAACCTGAGGGTAAGACCACCACATCCATCCATCTCTTTCTCACCATATCTGTCCATCTGTAGCAAAGCTTCTCTTACTTTCTGCCTCTGATTGTGTCTGTATGTGATTCTGAAAGTGAACAAATAATGAAATAAATAGCAATGGATGGATATTTGACTCCCACCTGCACTGCATGAGGCCAAGTTGCTAACAATGTAACCTCTGTGTCATTGATTAAATATGAACTACAGCCGAATATTGAAAGCAAATTGATCTCAAGGGTTTTAATTAATTATCTGCCAGTAAGAAAACTAATGACGCTGGTTAGTTTATGTAGTTCAGAGAGTGGCAGTTGCTGGGTAGCATGCTTACAGGTGTGAAAAGGTAAATAAGGCAGAATGTTATTTACAGAAATTGGATAGGAGTACAATAAATGGATTCATTGGTGTTGCCTTCCAGCCAATTACAATGCAACTTCATATCAATACCATATCAATCCTTTCTTTTCATTTATGTATCCTTTTCTAGCCACATTGCTTTATATTTTTGCATTATGTGTGTATTGGCATATAAATATATGTTGTTTTTTGGATTTGATATTCCAATCTGTTCGTCTGTACAACACTTGTTCCCCCTCCCTGCCCTCTTTGAGTCATCTCTCTGGCTTTCCGCTTCTCTGTCTCTCTTTCTTTCTTAGCCACTTTGTGAGACATTCTCAGACATTTCTCACGTGTATGTACACATACCGTATATGTTTATATACGGTATGTGTAAGTATTCCTGTCTCTGCATGCACACCTTTTATAAATGTGAACATGTAAGGGAGCTGTACTGCAAGGTCAGTGGTGGCAGGTTACATAATGAAGAGGAGCAGGGAGATGGGAGGAAGAGAGATTGAAAAGGCGCTCATGGAATCATAGATTATTTCTATAATGTTCAGCATAGCTTATAAGAGCTTTAGGCAGTCTAGAATAAATCAAATATAATACACACAGCAACACATGACAATGAACTAAGTATTTGAATATTCAGAATGCATGTCAATTTCTGATTGATGGTACTGAAAAAAACAGAACGAATGATGGTACATTTGGTACGCATTGAATTGTGTTATAGATTTGTGTGCCGTTAAATTAAAATGTGATTAAAATGATTTAAACTGAGGGACACTGGATTTCATTGTTTCAGCACCATGGAGAGAGACATGAGGTGACTGTATTTGATTCCATACTACTCACCAATCCTTAGATTTAAGTATGGAAGTCAGTTTAAAGAGAAACATTTGTGCAGAGACAAGTTGTCTCTGCATAACTAATTTGCGTTTCCAGTGATAACATGTCTGCTGTGTGTGTGTGTGTGTGTGTGTGTGTGTGTGTGTGTGTGCGCGCGTGTGCGTTCCAGGACTTTCTTCTTCAGATCTTCACAGTCTTCAGGATCCTAATCAGACCAGAAATGTTTCCTAAAGACTGGACCGTCATGCGGTTGGTCACCAACAAGTAAGACCACACATGTGAATGTGCACACAGACACAGATGACAGAAGATAGAAAACAGCAAAAAAGAAAAGAAAAGAAAAAGACAGGAAATATACAGTCAGAGGAATGACATGCAACAAAGGTTCTCACAGTGTGTTCCACCTCTCTACAGTCTCTTTTAAAAGATTAGCTGCCAACAGTAATCCAAGGTGATGTCTCTTTATTACACATGATTCTAGATTTCAGCAACAAGGTGGCGGTACAAAGACAAGTAAAATATTTAACCAAACTCAAACATCCAAAAAATGTTATTATAGGCCAGAAACGTAGTGGAATTTTGATGTAGTGCTCTCAGTTAAAATGAGAGTGAATCCAATGCTAATGCACTGGAGGGCACTATGAAATGTCATTCATTCAAAAAAAGTGCATTCGTGATCTAATACATAATGGTCAATGAAATGCTTGTATCTACTTAGTAATGAAGGCATATGTATTTCTAGTCTGTGGATGATGACACAAATTATTCTTTAAATTCAGAAAACTGGACCATAACAACTCCAGGTCATAGCAAGACGAGAGTGCCACTTTGCTGTCTTTGTGTTTTTGGTATTCCCATGGATTTTTTGTATTTGACCTTCCTCAATATGGAATGTAATTGCAAATGGTTCTTCTGCACTATTACTCTACACATGGGCCATTTGAATAGCATGTCAATTGTTCATGGTGATGCATTTTCCTCCAAGGTATCACAATAACCCTCTCCACCTCCTCCTCTCTTTCTCTTGTTCTTTTAGTGTCATCATCACAACTGTCCTCTACCTTTCTGACGCTCTGAGGAAAAACTTCCTCAATGACAAGTTTGACTACAAGGTAGGGGAAATGTGTGTGTGTGTGTGTAGATCTGAACAATGCTACAGTGCTACAAAGCTGTTTGAGTATCAAACAGCCTCACTTCTAAAATGCTGCACCCGCACACACTCACACATACAGACACACAGGCATATACACATTTATAGTAAAAGTCATTCATTTATTTATTTTTGTTCGTTACACTTTTCAAAACAAAAGCCTTCACAGAGACACAGACATAAAACAGAGCTAATACCATAAGTCAGAAACTGAAGGCAGACAAAATTTGTTGAAAGCAAAAAAGAAAAACAGAATAGCAATAAAAACACCACAAAGGATGAGTTAATTAAATTATAAAGAGGCTTTATTCTTCCTGTACTGTAATACCGTAGATTTCCTAGTCCGATGCTCAACATTTTTTGTGACTTTATTTATAACAGTGGTTGTTAATTTTTTACCACAACATACCAATGAAAACTCAAATATCAAGAATCCATGGATACCAGTGACAAACTATCTACTTTTTTGCCTGAGTTCCTGAAAGCATTGACATGATGCTATTTTTCAGGTGTGGGACTCGTACTTCTATCTGTCTGTAATATTTATCAACCAGCCCTGTCTGCAGCTGGAGTCCTTCTCTCCCTCCAAGAGGAAGAAGATACTGGAAAAGTAAGTTCTACTTGTTCGCAAATGCACTCACGTTCGTCATTCTTTGCCACATGTGTTAGGATGGCCTGTAATGAGCCATGCGTTCACTCAACAATCCATCCTATCCATCTCCCGTTGTCTGTCAAACTTCAAAACTGTTACACACACACACACAAAGTATACTGTAGGCCACATACAGTATAATGAGTACTTAACATTCTGTTCTATGCAGCTTATTTCAGTATTTGCCCGCAGCAAGCATGTCTAACCATGTTATCTTATCATGCAGGTACGGAGACATGAGGGTGATGATGGGTTGTGAGATCTTCAGCATGTGGCAGAATTTAGGTAAGATGATAAAACTGTCACATGGTGCACATGGTGCACATCGACTGTTTTTATTCCTAAATGTACTCCTTGTTTAAAAGAGACTCATAGTAATATCTAAGTTATTCCCGAGTGGTGCTGCAAATAAAGTACTGTAAAGGCAACTGTCCGTCTTCCATTCCAGCAGTAGGTATCTCTTACAGGCCCGTAAATATCTCCGTATTAATTCCTCTGATGCAAAAGTAGTGTTATGCACTAACATCAGAGAAAGTAAAGGCAAATAACCTCACTAGTATTTCTTTGTCCTTGAGCTAATGGGAACTAAAAAACTCTCAGCCTTTTTTCTCTATGCCAAAAACTATTTGTCACCATGGTAACCAGCGAGATGCCTCACTCTGGCTTGTGTGGATGCTTTTGTTCTGCTCTGAGTCTATGATGGATCTATGCAATTTTGTGTTTTTATAATAATTTCTTGTGTTTTTTTTAAAGTGTATTCAAGTATGTGTTTGCACAATTTAAAATACATTTGGAAGTCACTTGTTTTATTTGATGTAAATGTGAATGGCAAAATCTTCCTACCAACAATAATTAATTTTAAGTAACACAGGCATTGGGATTATTTAATTTATTAGAATACTGCATCAATTTAGTTAGAGTGAAGTGCACTTAAACCAAAAGTCAGAGCAGCCTGTGTTGTAGTTGGTCAAATTGCCTCTGACATAAACAATATGCTGTGTTCAGGGATAAAGTGAGAGCCTGACCTTGTTGACCCCTGTCTCTCCTCCAGGGGAGCACAAGTTGAACTTCATCCCAGCGATGATTGGTCCGTTCCTAGAGGTGACACTGGTGCCTCAGCCTGATCTGAGGAATGTCATGATCCCCATCTTCCATGACATGATGGACTGGGAGCAGAGACGCAGTGGCAATTTCAAACAGGTACAGAGCTGTTAGAAATAGATTAACTTGCCTGAAACTCATATTTAGTTTATCCCTTGCACACACAGGTCATTGGAACCTACGCTCTTTCATTAGTCACAATAACCAGTAGGGCAACAACTCATCCACAACTAGGAATGTTCGCTGTCATGCCCTTAGTTAGAAGCAGGGTCATTTCATTATAATGTGATGATGCGAATGACAGTTGAGATGTGGTCCACAATAAATACTGTATATACCTGACAAAAGCAGCTGAAGGAGGAAAGATGCCTAACAATTTCCAAAGGAAAACATACAGTTCTTTTTCTACCCACCATCTTGCACTCTGGTGACAGTGATACACTTTTTGACCTTTTGCATGAATGTAAGATTAAGTCATAAAAGTGAAAACAAGTCAGAGGCAACTGCCTTTACCCTGACACTTTGGCATGACGTGAAGTGATTTGATCTAACACACCGCTCTAAATCCTCCATGCTGCTCTTCCTCCCAGTCGTTTCATCAGTATCATTTGAACTGGCAGCCCCTTTGAGACTGAAAATATGTTTTTCTCACAGGTGGAGGCCAAGCTGATCGACAAGTTGGACAGCCTGATGTCCGAGGGCAAAGGAGATGAGACATACAGGGAGCTCTTCAACAGCATGTGAGTTAGAGAAAGGAACAGCAGTAGAAACTATGGGGATGAGGGGCGTATGGGTGTATACTTAATTACCTTGGATTTTACAGGAAAAGGGATGGGGTCAGGGGGCCAGTGTGTTATGTAATTTGGCCCAGTCAAGAACTCAACTGGCTCAACAGTAATATCGCAATAAAGGCCTAAATAAGGAGGCCAGTTCAGGATACCAGGCTTCCACTGACAGACAAAATATTCGTTTATTGGGTCTAATGACCTAAATGATGCGGCCTACACAAGGCTACATCAGGTAAATGCAACTCATAGGTCGTTTGCCTCAGTAAATGGCTGCTGCATCTGTAAGTGTCTGCAAGTATTCTGCTTTTGAAAGTGAGCTTTTAACCCTGAAAACCAAAGAGCACAGATAACAGCGTTAATGCTCAGAGAATACTCCTTTACCTGAATAAAAAAAAAACTGTTAAATGTGTTAAGCTGATAGATTGATTTCAGTACCATGCTGCTAATAAGGAAAGTTTCACATTTGCTTTCAAATTCAGACAAATTCATTATTAGTCATTATTATGGAAGAATAGGCAGTGGGTAGGTCTTTATTGGAAACTGTTTATATTGAGTAGATTGATAAAAAATAATAATGAGAGGTAAGTGATCAGTATTCCGCTTCAGTCACCTCCATCTTCACTCACACCTCCTCTATGGCCAGTCCTCGTTCACTCTGTCCTTGTGTCTCAAGGTTTGTGCTCCTGCATGCTTAGCGTACGTGCTCACGCTAATGTGTGTGTGTGTGTCCCTGCTTCTTTTTGTGCCTGGTCATGTTTTTATGTCCCCCTTCACAAAAGACTACTATATTTGGACTCTGTGCTACATTTCAACTTAGCTTCCAAAAACATACATACTGTATGTCTCTTTTACTATCACATAGATGTGAATCAGTGTGATCTTGATAAGTATCTTATCAATATGCTGTAATTGTCCCTTTGTCTTTCATAGTCAACCATTCTCTTTCCCGCCATTTTTATATGTGAAACATTACAGAAAATAGTGTAATTTCATATTGCATATTATTAAAACTATATATCTATATCTAATCTATATTGTGCACTATAATCTAATTGTGCATTAGGAATCATTATTATTAAAATGCTAATATTATAATAATCCAGCCTGAATGCAGATTTTAAGGTAGTTTCATGATTGATATTAACCTACTTTTATGTTCTTGCTTAGTTAATTTATTGTTTTAATTTAGTTTCTTAATTTATTTCCACTCCTACTAACTCCACTAACCCCTAAACTAACCTGTGTGAGTGTGTGCTGATATTAATCGTATTAATATTAATTTATTCCGCCTATGCTTCCCGCCTGGAGTAGAATTCCTCTGTTTGGTCCGTACCCTAGGTAAGACGCTCTCCTCTTTGTTTCTCTCTGTGTCGTCTGTGTGAGGGGGAACAGCGGCATAGGCTGACATTGGGAAACTAACCTCAGCCAAAAGCTAACGGCACAATTTTGGCTGTGATGTGTAAAACAGTATATCAGCTGTTGTGATATTTTTATTTTTTTTGCCACCTTGGGTATTTTATTTCTCCCACAGGCAGGCCACCAAGCATAGGTGACACTGGTGTGACTGGGATTGATTTCTTCTTTGCTTCGCCTTTTCTTTTGCAGAAACCCCCACCCCCACCCCTCCCCGTCACCTTTCCTTTCCCATTTGCTCTTTTTTACCTCTTGTCTCTTTTGGTTTTTACATCTCTCTATCTTGTCCTCCAGCCTGCTGAAGAAGATTGAGAGAGAGACCTGGAGGGAGAGTGGGATCTCTCTGATCGCTACTGTCACTCGCTTAATGGAGAGATTGCTAGACTATAGGTGAGAGTGCACACATACACTCTCAGAAACATGCAGATATGCTTTATCAATCTGAATTATGTTGGTAAATCTTTTTTTTTTGTTGCCACTTCTATCACAGGGATTGTATGAAGCTGGGAGAAGTGGATGGAAAAAAGATTGGCTGTACTGTCAGTTTACTGGTGAGTAGCGGTTACTCCAAGAGTCTGGTGTTTGGGTTGTCTAATACTTCATAAGCTTTTAGTATCACCAGTGACTGATTTCAGACTTTTTTTTGTTATATCACATTTGTTAGATAGTAGAATTGTGCAGCACTTAACCCCCCGTAAACCCAACTTTCGTTTTTACACTTTTACACGTTTTTTGTCTGAATTAAACAAACTACATAAAATGTGATTGATGAGCTTTAGAGGGGTTTTTTTTACCTTTGAACAGAGCCAGGCTAGCTGTTTCCTCCTGCTTTCATTTTTTATGCTAAGCTAAGCTAACCTACTCCTGGCTGTAGCATCAAGAGTGTTATCAATCTTATCTAACTGCATAAAGTTGAAGACTTTTTAAAACCGTAATTCATTGTTTATCTTCTGCTGATATTAGAAGTCCTGTGAAGCTTTCATCCTTTTGTTGATAAAGAATTATCCAAAAATCAAATATGTTGTAGGTACACAAGTTAATTTCTTCAGTTCAGGCTATTATACATAACTTTATTGCTTTTTTATAGTCATGTATTTTGCAGGATACATAATTAGTCTCTACAATTAGTGTTAAAATATAAATTCATGCTTAAGATTTTTAAGTATCTTTCATTTCCTTCCCTCATAGACATAACATAAATGACAAATCAGTTTTTTCTTTTATTTTTTCCTCTGTTATTTCAATTGTCAGCCCTCTTGCCTACTAGGTTTTCCTTATGTAACACAGCCATCTGTAAGAGCACCTGGGTGTGTAGGCAGATGGATCAGTAGTCACTGCTAATCAGCAGCTGAAATGTATTGTTGCACCTCTACCCTAGAACAATCTGTCACTTATAAAAGTTGTCCTCATTTGCATCTCCAACTCTCTCTGTAATTTTCATAATCCCCTTCTTTCTCTCTCTCTTTCTCTCTCTCTGTTGTGATTCTTTTTGTCCTCATTCATCACCGAACCACCCACTGCTCCTGTCAGAACTTCTACAAAACTGAGTTAAACAAAGAGGAGATGTACATCCGCTACATCCACAAACTGTACGACCTGCACTTGAAAGCACAAAACTACACAGGTATGCCTAAAGGAATGACCCTAGCATACAGTATGTGTGAGCGTGGGTGTCGGCATGTGTGGGAGATACATTATTGTGGTCTTACTGCATGTACATACATGTCCTTTCATGTTTTTTATCCTTACAGCACTGTATGTCTGTTCTGAACTGCTCCCATGAGTCATATTTTCAAAGCTGTTTCTGAGACATTGAATCCTTCATGTTTTCCTAAAAACGTACCTTCTGCTGCTTTGAGATGTACAGTATGTAATCTCCTGACTGTTTGTCCGTGTTTTGTGTGTGTCACAGAGGCGTCATACACTCTGCTGCTGTATGACGAGTTATTGGAGTGGTCAGACAGGCCCCTCAGAGAGTTCCTCAACTACCCCATGCAGAGCGAGTGGCAAAGAAAAGAGTATCTGCATCTTACCATCGTCCAGAACTTCGACAGGGGGAAGGTGAGCTTGAACACACACATTTTTTTCCCCCACACTCTTCCTTCCTCTACATTTGCATTACTTTGTTGACAAGAAAAAAGATTAAAAGTTGGTATCAATAAGCAAATATCCTCCATTGCCTTTATGTAAAAAAAACTAAAACAAAACCTTTTACAACAACTTTCATAATGACATACTATCTGGAACATGTATTTTTCATATAAACTGAATGAATTGTATTGAATGAACACAGAATCAAAACAAAACAGAATAACGTTTTTATTTTTTCCGTTTTTAATTACAAATGAAGTACGGATTATCCGATGGTACACGGACCAAACTATTACATTTTCAATGACTTGAAAAACATTTTGTTGTCTTGAATGTGAGTAGGATTATTTTATAATCAGTCATTCACATCACGAGTAATTTTGAACAGGCAGATTTGCAGAATCCTTCTTTGACTACCAGGACCAATTTGACGCATGAGCACAACGCATCAGGCAGCAGGTAGAGTTCGGACACTGGCATTCGCCACACCGCAGCCGAACCGGTTAGCTTTCCTGTCAACAAATTGAGCATCTCAAATTAATGACGTGAGCGGCCCACTAGCTTCAACTTAAACATTTCACAGCCCACTAGAGGGCGCTCACGGCCCACTCATGGGCCCCGGCCCAGTGGTTGAGAAAGTATGGTTAAGAATAAATAAATGGATTTTAGCCTAAGAAGCATTAACAAATTCATTAAACATTAATACTGAAATGCAGCAGCAGAAAGATGGAAGACGAGAGAACTGGAATTCCCTGCTTGTTCAGTGGAGACGTGACATTATTCACATGAAATGTGAGTAGAGCAGGGCTGTAAGCTGTATGGAGCTACAAAAATGTAATTTCTACCTGTTGTGAACTGTGACAGCGGCTCGAGGCATCAACACCTACTCGGTTTAATCAGATGAATCGCTGGCGGCTGTAATTAAAGCAGGATTCATATCGTCCCACAATATCCTACACCATTCCTGCTGCAAGAAATATTGTGGGAGATGATGACGGCAAGACTGACGGGTGAAGCGTGACTTGCATTGGTGTGTTGGTTTTAGGCATCAGTTAAGAATGAACAGTGTAAACAGAGCCCGCTGATTCAGGATGCAGCAGCATTTGAGAAATACTCTCCAGGCTTTGCTTTGTTTCAGGAACTAATCAGGAAGTAAATTTTTTCTTCCTCCCACTACTCCCCTCTACTGATTTTATCTCTTTATCCTAACTACGCTTGCCATCGTTCTGCAATCTCAGGGAAAAGTGGCATTATGGAAACCCTCCAAAATTACACACAAAGAAAAAACTTCAGCATCCCTGATGAAATAACGTAGCTCTACAGAATCATTAAAACGGCTCCCCTCGTTACTCATAGTCCAATTTTCCTTCACATTCACGAGCTATGCCATCTGTCGGTGCTGCCGCACAGGGATTAGTAGGCAGCAGGAAAGGAAAGCTTTTCATTTAATTAGCATGATGGCTGGGTGCTGCGTGTACCTGCATGAAGACTTTATATTTGACTCTTGATATTGTTGACTCACTAGTGCCCCCCAGTGGGGAAATTGCAGTTTAGCAGCACCACTGCAGAGCATGTCATACAGTGGTGTGAAAAAGTTTTTGCCCCCTTCCTGATTTCTTATTTTTTTGCATGTTTGTCACACTTAAATGTTTCATCAAACAAATTTAAATATTAGTCAAAGATAACACAAGTAAAGCAGTTTTTAAATGATGGTTGTTATTATTAAGGGAAAACAAAATCCAAACCTACATGGCCCTGTGTGAAATAGTGATTGCCCCACCTGTTAAAACATAACTTAACTATGGTTTATCACACCCGAGTTCAATTTCTCTAGCCACACCCAGGTCTACGTTATTTCAAAAGTAGTGTGACAAACATGCAAAAAAAAAAAAGAAATCAGGAAGAGGGCAAACACTTTTTCACACCACTGTATATAGTAGTCTAAGTCAAATGGATAGGCATGAGCTTCCTTGATTTTTTCTTCATTATATTTTGAGACAGGACACAGTGAGAATGAGGATAAATAAGTGTGTGTGTGTGTGTGTGTGTGTGTGTGTGTGTGTGTGTTTTATGTCTTCAGTGTTGGGAGAACGGCATCATACTGTGCAGAGAACTGGCTGACCAATATGAGTCTTACTACGACTACAGGAACTTGAGCAAGATGAGGGTGAGTTGTCCACAATAACTGAGCTATAGACACACTTCCTGAATACAGATTGTTAGTTGAAGTCTTGTGATGATGGGGTCATTCAAGAAAACTACAAAAAAAAGTTAAATTTTATTCATATTATGCATCTATTAATTGATCTGCTTTTAAAATAACTATGCTTTTGTCAATGCACCACATCCCTTATTGGTTACACACTGTTGGTTTATATTCAATATTGTCCTTGATTTCCATTGCCAGATGATGGAAGCCTCTCTCTATGACAAGATCATGGACCAGCAAAGACTCGAACCTGAATTCTTCAGAGTGGGTTTCTATGGAAAGAAGTTTCCTTTCTTCTTACGGGTAAAGAAATCTCCATATTCCCTCTGTGTCATGAATAGCAAGTTGAATAGAATAATACTTTTACCCTCTCCAAAGAAGAACTAGACCTGCAGGAAGAATTAACTTTTCTTATATAAGACTCCTCCAGTGTGAGGTGACATTCAGCAACTCTTATTCAATGCCATTTAATGATGTAACAGGCCCTGTCCTTGGTGGAGTTTGCAGTTGAGGCTGCAGTTGCAACGTGCGGCCACTAGATGTCAAGGTAACCCCACGCTGTCCTCCGCTTCCCCCCTCTGCAGAATAAGGAGTTTGTGTGCCGCGGCCATGACTACGAGAGGCTGGAGGCTTTCCAGCAGCGAATGCTCAACGAGTTCCCCCACGCCATCGCCATGCAGCACGTCAACCAGCCAGACCAGACCATATACCAGGCGGACGCACAGTGTATCCATAACTATAGAAAGAGGCACATGCAAAATGCATATAATCAAGCGTGGACACATTCTGAGCAGACACAGTCAAATGTGTGGAAATGCATAAAAGCATGACACAGCACAGTATACAAAAAGACATATGCACATACGCAGAGGCTTGCACACACAGCATGCTTTGTGTTAACATACACATGTAATGAGGCACACGCTATCACACAGCATGCCGCCCTCTTTCTCTTGCAGTCTCTTTCTTGTCATTATCAATATACAGAATCTCATACAAAGAAAGCGCATCACACACACTACGGTCATACATAAGCTTAAACACAAACCTAAGGGCTGAATTTTCACTGGGGACAGACCTTTCAAAATATTTTTTTCCCCCTCACCACTTATACAGTTTAAGTTGATTCACTCACTAAAATCTCCCTAAACAGCGTCTTCTTGCTCGCTATAATCCAGATAGGAGAAACATGTCATCTGGGTTGCCTCAGTGCGCTCATAGTAATAAGCTTTACAAGCAGCTGTGAGTGCTTCCAGGATTTTATTTTTTTACCCTGGGTTTCGTCTGTCAGGCTACACACTGGCTGCCCTACCTTCTGATTTGTGACGGTTGTTGGAACAGTATGCAGCCTGACAGGAAAACAGCAGACACTACTTAGGAATTTTCATTTCCAGTTAATATTTTCCTAAAAAAGATGGCTGAAATCTTATGATACTAAATAAGATTTTAAGTAGGGTTATGACATTAATAATACAATGATTTACATAACCTTTCTCTTTAGCACAATAACAAATTTGATATACATGTCTGTCATTGCAGTTCAGTCAAGACACTTGCGTCAAGGTTTTCACTATTTATTGCAACAATACACATTTTAGGTTGGTGGTGTGGCCATGCCTGCCTGCGCTGCTGTGAGGCTCTCATACGTTTTTTTGTACTGACTTCATTTTGTGCGCCCACTTCTGAAACCAAACCTACACCCTAAGTCACCGACTCATATTGAGAACTATAGAATTAGTGACATAATGACACAAAGACTTTAGACAGCGAAAGAAAGCCAGATGTTTATGTTGTTCTGTTTGTAATTTTGCTTACAAACAGGACTGAAAAGGACTGGGATTGTCTGAATAAATTAGCACACTGCTCTGTTATTCTCACTGTAAAGCTAATCAATAGAGTCTCTCTCAGATTGCTCACCCATCTGTATATCCTTGTTGCAAACACTCATACATATGAATGTATGTACAGTAGCTGTACTTCTCTGGTGAAGTTGCTTATTAGTGCAGGGGTTGATCATGATGAAGTTGAGGCTGAGCAGTGCAGAAAACCAGTGAATCACTTCCTACTCCTCTATCCTCCTCCACAAGCTCACAAGTCAAAGTCTTGTGTGCTGTCTGTCATTCTTTTTTCCGTATAAAACGTCTTGAGTTTTGCTTTTTTGTTTCTCTGTTTAGTTCTTCTGTTTCTGCGTTCTTCTTTTGTGTACTGAGTGCACTGATTGTGTACAAAAAATGACGTGAGTGTCGTGTGTGTATGTTTGTGTGTGGGGTTGACAGGAGTACCAAAAGGCAGGTCAAGCTAGTTGGCAAGATAGTATTGCCTGTCAGCAATTATTGGTTGTTATGAAATAGAGAAATTGCTTTTGGTACCCTTTGTTTTCTTGATGTGTAGTATTGTGAGGCATCCTTGATTTAGGTCCAGGTATTGTTTTGGTTCCTATTAGTATATCCTTGGCAGGGTATTGTTTCCATGTGGATGTAAATAAAAGTGTGTGGCCATTGACTTGACTAATGAAACAAAAGATATTGCAGGAGAGATGTACTTACCTCAAAGACACACACTTTACCATCCTGTAAACCCCTGCCTGTGTTTGTCCTTGTCTTCTGTGTGAGCGAATCTGCGATTTCCCATGTTCTTTCAGGTCACTGAAGAATTTTTGTCCGTTTTAGTCTGCAGTGCTTTCCCTTGTCACTCTCCCCTGAGCTTTCCTTAATTTCCGGTGCCTCCAGACCTGCAGATCTATGCTGTAACCCCCATCCCAGAGAGTCAGGATGTGCTGCAGAGAGACGGAGTGCCTGACAACATCAAAAGCTTCTACAAGTTCAATCACATCTGGAGGTTCAGATATGACCGGCCCTTTCACAAGGGCACCAAAGACAAGGAGAATGAGTTCAAGGTACGGGGGGGGGGAAGGGGAGAATTCACTAGAAAGACAGATGATGATGAAGATAGACAGCCACTGACACATGAAGCACAAAAAGTAGACACATATGCACCACACACACTAAGAGGGCAATGTGATACAGACATTTCACTGCATTTATGTAATTTCATCCGTTTTTCACTCCATGAATTTGTCAATTTTGTGGAGGAATAAGCATTTAAATAATGAACTTACAACCTTCTACAGCTTGTGGAGTAGCTGCAAAATGTCATATATAAATTGAATATCGAATTGAATTCTGTGAATATTTCAGAATTTAAAATTATACATTTATGATCATTAGCATTTTTTTCACTGCAGACCGATGTGAAACAGCTTCATTTTCTTCTGTGCCCAGGTATTAGTTTTTGTATAGTGCATGTTTTATTCATCATGACTCCTGTATCACTAATTTTACACACGCTGCACACAATCTAAACACATACACACACACACACACACACACACACACCACAGAGACCCTGATATTAGGCTCATAAATATTCACTATTAACACGCACATACACACACGCTCCATGCAGTCATTTCATCTCAGTTCCATCAAATCTATTTGGCCAAATTTAATCATGATATCACATTTCTATCAGGGCTAGATATCTCTGGCCCTCATGATCTAATAATATGTATGATAAACTTTTGCTTGGTGACAAGAGTATGCAGATGCCACAATATGGTGTGATCAGTCATAATAAAGTAGTAAAGAAAGCTGTTTCCAAAATTCAACAAAGACACTTTTATTTGCAGAAAAAAATTGCTTGCAGAAAGGTCAAGACTTTCATTTTTGTCAGATTTTCATTTCAACTTCCTGCTCTTAAACTGTAATACATGGTTTTGTTTTTGTTTTTTTCAAGAGGTGTTCAGGTGGGTTTCTTGGCCTTAAAGAGCAGAAAATCAATAAAAGGGCAGCAGGGTTGTCTAGTGAGTCAGAAGACCCTTCTGCAGCCTGAGGACACTGGATCAATACTGCATGTCAGCACTCATCTGCTCTGCTGGAGTGTCCTTGAGCAAGACACTGGACTCTAAACTAAGCTTAAAATAAATTAAGCTGTACTGTAACAGCACCTTGATCCTCACCTGTCTGTGGAGTAGGCCCAGCCGAAAACAAAATGTCCATATGGGGATCAAAAATATAATTTACATAATGATGTGTCAGTTTTTGGACACATTTTCTTTTCTTACTTACATTCCGATCAGCCTCAGTTGTACTTTGTGTTTAGTGCTAATTACTATTATACCTGCTTAACAGCGGAATGTTAGCATTGTCACTGTGCGCATGTTAGCATGCTGATATTAGCATTTAGCTCAATGTACTGCTGTGCCTAAATACAGCCTCATAGAGACTCTTAGCTTTGTTTAGATTAAATGTGAAAGTTAATGCTTGATCTTGGAAACGGTATTTTGACAAAAAAAAAGACAAAATAAAGCTCCAAAAGAGCTAGTAAGTTGACCTTGGGTTAAGGTTTTTTGTCAAACTATTTTTAGATGAACTGATGGATGAGTTAATCTTTAAAATGTCAGAAAATAGTAAAAGATGCCCATTACAATTTTCTAGACCTCAAGGTGACACCTTTTAAATTGCTTGTTTTTGTCAGTCCAGATCCCAAAGATATTCAATTTACAATGATATAAAACTGTGAAAAGCAGCAAATCCTCACATTTGAAAAGTTGGAAGCAGGGAATGTTTTGCATTTTTGCGTAATAAATGACTTGAACTTTAAAATCGATTATCAGTATTGTTGTTGATTAACTGTTTCAGCACTATCAAAGTCAAAAGTTATGAGTTGGTAATAAAAATGTAGTACACAGGAAATACAATTATTTAAATGCTCCATTCTTCCTTGATTACAAAAAACATAGTGTGAATATTACTGTAGGTGCTCCACTGTAGTGTGAATCTATTATATTAATAGCCTGTAGTGAATGCTAGAGTTTCCATGATAGTTTACGTGCTGTCAGAATGACCTTGTGGGATGTTGGCATATTGACAAGCATGCTGGCTGACAGAGTAAGTGGTGGAACATGAATGATGATATGAGATATAAGACATGACATCTGACTTACACCTACAAGTGGGTGTTTGGCAATAGGTGTACTCAACATGTTTTCCTCAAACTATGTGTCAGTAATTAAATTGTGTGCTGTCTGCCAGAGATAGAGTGCATGTGTGCATCAGGCATAAGTAGCAATGGATTTTTGTTAAGTGTGTTTAACAATCATCTAATACTCGTGTGTGTCGTGTGTTAATGCAGAGCCTTTGGGTGGAGAGGACGACCCTGACTCTGGTCCAGAGTCTTCCAGGCATCTCCCGCTGGTTTGAAGTGGAGAAGAGAGAGCTGGTGAGTGTGACCACCTCTGATGAAATAACCATGAAGATATATCTGCAACACACAGTCATCTCACACAAGGGACACTGTAATACACTTTTATTTTGCAGGTTGCAATTTAGAGTACTGCCAGCCAATATCTAAGTATTGATCCAAGTCATTACATTGAACAACAATAATGACCTAGGTCATGAGTTTGGGGCTATTGGACACATTTCATTTCCTCCATTGGATAGATTGGATGTCGTGCTAAAACTCAAATAGCTTTGCTTTGATTACCAAAGGTCCAATTTTTAGAATGGATTTTTGTATTGGGAAATTTTACTAATACTTTTTTTTTAGCCTGGAATCACTATCATATTTGATACAAGTCCATTGCTACACTGTGTTACACATAAATCCCCTCAAAAGCTTTCCGTCTTGGATCTTCTCATTCAGATCTCTAAGGAGTGGGAGGATTTTAAATGCTGTTTTGTCCAGCGTATGCAAAACATTACACAGTGTCTGTCTCTGTTGGTCTAAGCGCATATTCTTTAGCGCATAGCTGCCGAACGTGGTGTGAAATTGTGGATTGTGAACCCAGTGTTATTCCATGATGGTTGAGCAGTGCAATAGCATATAAAATACAGAACTGGCAAAAGCTATTAGCAAGAGGATTAAGCTTTGAGTGAGGCAGAGGAAGAAAGACAGAAAGAAAAAGAAATGCAGGATGAAGGGAAGAACATTTTTTATGCATCCATGAGTATATGCAAAAGTGACTATATACTAATTATTTGTGTTTGCAACCATAAAGTGCATACCTAATACTTAAAGCTGTTGTAATCGTTATTTTTATATTAACAATGGCTCACATTGCTACTGTGAAAAGTGTTGCTGGTAGTGATCAAACCACAGATAATTTTTACCCAACTATTCAGTTCCCATCAGCTCTGTGGAGCATTTTATCATCTTTCAGCTCATTGTTTTGGTTTTATGGCCCCCAACTTTACCGTTTTGGTTCCCAATGCCGCAGGCAGCACTTTTCAGTGAGGAAACTCCACTGTACGTTACCTGCCCAGCACCATATTTAAGACAGACAAAGTTAGCAGCTAGTTGGTGAACATAATGGAGCATTTAGCAGCTAAAGAGACAGATATTTCCCTCAGGGGTTGGTGGATAACAAAAATAAAGCTAGGAGAGTGAAAATTTGACTTATCAGATGGTCAGATACATGACTCCAAATAAATGCTAATGTTGCCCCATAAATGCTGGATGTGTAAATAAGCCACTGTTAGCTAACAAGTTCTCTGTATCAACTTAAAAGGTAATAATATGTCAGTGTTGTGTTTTAAAGCTTTTTTTTCTGCCCCCAAGTGGCCAAAAATTATTTAATGCAGGTTTACAAAAAATTTTTCCATTACAAGATATCTACCATTTGAGAAATTCAGAGACTTTTCAGTCAGATCATAAGGTAAAAGTGTGTAAATGTTATTGCTTTTACCAGAAATGTAGCCAGACATGAATCTTTTTGCAAAGGTGTACTGTTTTTAAAAGTTTTGCACACAAATGTGCATATTTCTTTAGCATGTACAATTTCTTTTAAAGATTAACTTGTAAATTTTACATTTTTGGTATATAAAGCTTTCAGAATCGATACATTAAATTGAAGAATTAAAGGGGTACTCCATCAACATAGCTTCGAATGTCAACAAAGTTGGGAAACCTGCGAGAAACACAATAAATAGAAGAATGGTCAAAATCAAAGCATCAGAGGCTGACAGATCCTGATTTTTAGTCCCTAGTATGCGTCAACCTCCAAAAATGCTGGATCCTACACTTCCCATAATGCACCTCAATAGCATATTTTGTTTCAGTACACCCCTGCCCACTTTTTTCAGACTCCACACTCCCACTTTGTAACACAGTCTTTCTTTTATAAATCATCAGGGTTCTTTCCTTCTAGCTTTCAGACTTTAGAACGCTCCCTTTACAGCTACAGAAGAAGTGGTCCCTTAAAACTCTTTTTCGACACCCTCCCTCTTTGCAGGTGGAGGTAAGCCCGCTGGAGAACGCCATCGAGGTGATCGAAAACAAGAACTTACAACTACGCACATTGATAACCCAGTGTCAGAACCGGCAGATGCAGAACATCAACCCCCTCACCATGTGCCTCAACGGGGTCATCGACGCCGCTGTCAACGGGGGGCTGGCCCGCTACCAAGAGGTATGGATGGATAGATGGAGGTTGGAGGGTTTTAGAGACCGAGGCAGGAGTGAGGAGCGATGACATATGGATTGCCTAATGATGCATGAAGGTGGGTTTTAGCAGACAGACAGCGTTTTGCGGAGGGAGGAGCGTATGAACAGATGGATGGATGGATGTATGAATGGCTGGGTGAAGGTTTGAATGATATGGATGGATGGAATGGATAGATGAGTGGAGAGCACTAGGGGGTGGAGGCGGAAAAACGAGATGGATGGGAGATGTAAGAATGGGTGGATGGATGGGGGTTCGTTCGGTGGATGGATGGATGGATTTGCGGAGAAAGAGGGGTCAGGTCAAAAAATGGCAGATAGAGGAGTGGGAGGAAGGAGTACAGAGAGATGGATTGCTAGTAATGGCTGAATGAAGGGAATAGGAGTGTTTATGCAGCTGTTATACATTGAACAGACAGACACACAGATTGGCAGAGAAAAACTGAAATATGGTCAATCCCACTGACAAACATTTGCATCTGCTGCTTCTCCAAAAGCTCCTTGATAGTAGATGATTGCAGGATAACAGTACATTACAATTTATGAACCAGGAGGAGCATAGTTGAAGAAAAAGACATCTACAAATCTACTCAGGAAAATGGAGAAAACTGAGTGGACTCAGCAACTTGCTCTGTGTCGCATAGCAACCACCCTTTTCCATTGGGAAAATGTGTGTGGGTGCATGCGTGTGTGTGTGTGTGGGCATATACTGTATGTGTGTGTTTGCGAGTGTATATTGGGTTTGTGCAGAAGAGCATGTCTCTGTGTAGAAGTAGCTTATTAAGGTTTGTAGGATACTTGATAGAGCCACGAAGGCAAAGGTCGCTGAAGTGCTTTACTCCTATACTGCCATTATTTTGTTTGAGAAATTATAGCATATGCAATGATTTTCAGCTTCCAATATACTTATAGAGCAGCCCATGTATATGTTTCTATGGATATAAGTGTATAAATGGCGTTTCTCTGGGTAAAAATTGACCACCAACTTTCTTCAGCCATTTCTAATTTTCATTTTCATATCATACACAATAGAAAGTGACATATATTTCAATTATTTTGCATGAGATGGACACAGGTGGGGCTGTTTCTGCAGCAGACACACTGCCACTGATATCAACACTCATTTTTCTTTGCAGAATATTGCACGCAGCACCCCAACGGAACGCGGCGTAAATCTATTAATTTCCCCGCATAATGCCGATTGACAGCTGCGGAGAAAGTGTCATTATTAATATTCAGATTTATTGCTTTAGTTTGAGTTGAAACCCTTACGGGGGAATGCTGTCTGATTTATTTCCCCTCCCCTCAGCATTCCATCTCTAATTGGACTTTTTTTAATGATTAACTGAGTCACTCATGTCGAGGTCTCACTCCCTGCAGCCTGACAAAAAAAATTCCATCATTCGTAGAAGATTATTGATTATTTTTGCTGCCTTTTCCAGAGGTCCTGCTTGAAATTTCCTGCTGAAATGCAGCACTTCTGTCTTTAGAATTACTACCTTGGCACTGTTGCATATGTAAGAGCGTAATAACATTTAATATTTTTCATTTCTTATACATCTGTGTTGTATGGTTTAATAAGAGGGACGTGATATCATTATACATACAGTGCATACTAATATACAGTATGTTATCTTGATAACGATTGGCACCTGAGGATGTTTTGTCTGGGAAAATAATAATTCTTGTTTTATTGAGGATTCATAGTTTACAAGACATTAACTCATGCATTCATTGAAAGTGATCAATGTGTGTTTGTGTGTGACATGTTTGAAGCAGCATTGAGCATCTTTCTACTGTCATCTGGCTCTGTCTCTTTGGAGATAAACAGCTGTGTCCTTGGTAGAGGAACCATGCTGATCTTTTTGTGAACTTTCAGTCCCTTTTTTTGTGTGTGTCTGCGTTTCCCTCTGTGGCAGATTTGAAAGCAGATTGTGAGCCGGGTCTTTCATCGGCTCGCCGTCTCTCCTCTTTTTGTGCTCTGGTGGAGATTGAATAGGATTTACCATAATCTGTAGACACATCACAAGTGTTGATGGCATTGTAAACAGCAAGGAACCGGCGTTTAATGTATGGAAGCGACAACAACGGTTATTATCATTCAAAGCAGACCGAACATTTTTCATCTTATCTGTTTCTCTTTTGAGTCGTACTTTTGAAGGAAATGTTTGGGAAAGCGAAGAGAAAGCGCAGTAAGCCATAATCAAGAAGTATGATGTTTCTGAAGAGACATGATCTATAACAGGAAGTAGTGTCATGAATGAACGTGATCTGAAAAAAGTTTTTAAAAATGGAGACCAAATTGGGCCCTAAATCAAAGTAAAATCAATCCTTTGGTTCCACTAACATCCATTTGGCTGATGGTTTTTCTTTCTCAGTGTGTACTTTTATTCTGGTCCCTGAACTTGATATTAATATCACAACACAAAACCCCAGACAGGTGTATTACACCCCATTTGAGCTGGATGTTAGCTTACTTTGTTTGGTTATTTACTCAGTTTGTTCGTAAATGTTTTTTAAGGATTCAACAAAAAGTGTGGACACTAATTCACTGTGTCAGCCTAGCGGGGATTCAGATAACACTGCAGTGCAGAAAGCTTACTGCTTCAGCTCCCGGTAACAGATGTGCTGCATTTTGTCTCCACGCAGGCCTTTTTCGTGAAGGACTACATTATGAATCACCCCGAGGATGGCGAGAAGATTGGGCGACTGAGAGAACTCATGTTTGAACAGGTTCGTAATAGGACATAAAAAGACCTTAAACATGACGATGACAGGAATAGGCCACCTTTTATCTAACAGCATGCTTACCAAAATCTTAACAGTACTTCAGATGACAGCTCATTCCTGAACTTGGGAACGTGAAAAAACACCCTCAACTCATGGTCCACTTATTTGCTTGTTCTAGAGCCGAGTAAGTGGACCTTGAGTTGAGGGTGTTTTTTCACGTTTCCAAGTTCAGGAATGAGCTGTCATTGTCAGCTGTTTTGTCAATTTACAGTACTATTTATGTCATTTAGATTAGTATTGAGTGCTAAAATCTTGTTATTCTTTTTAAAAAGTGAATAAAATGTCAGTGGGGTGATGTAGGTTCACTCTTCATTTAATTTCACCTAAACACGTATCTTATACAAACAATTTTAATAAGAATCCCTTAAATTTGTTTTTTAGAGAATTGTGACCAAGACATGTACTGAGTGGAACATTTCTCTGGTACAAAATAATATAAACGGATTTAAAATAAACTATGTTTGGCATTTCTGTACTGCAATTTATCGGCCAACAAATACGCTGATACAGATATAACAGCGATAAGTTGATGCTGGCCAGTATATTTTCCTAGGCGATTTATTGGTCCAGCTCTAATACCTGTATCAGGTGAGATTAACTTGATTATGCTGATATAACCCATATTGTTTTCAGATATTTACTATATCTCGTTTTATCCACAAATTGTTCTTGTTAAAAAGTTGTGAAATATTGCACACAAAAAAAATAGCTAAACAAAACTCAATTCACAATCAAATGTGATAAGGTGGAAAGTATTTCACTAAATGTGTCAACTTGCAGACTATTTAACCAACCACGTCTGGAACAAATGAGTAAATATTTAACGATTTACACAGATGAAGTAGGAGGAATAAAAGCTCTGTCATTTTAATTCAGTTTATCTCTAGACTTGTCCTCAGATTTGGTTATTTGTAATATCCAGAGACGTTAACCAGCTTTTGTTTGATTCAGGCACACATTCTGGAGTACGGCCTCGCTGTGCATGAGAAGTTTGTTCCCCAGGACATGAGACCTCTCCACAAGAAGTTAGTGGACCAGTTTCATCTGATGAAATCCAGTCTTGGCATACAGGTAGGCAAGAAGACAAGACATGGTGACACTTCAGTACATCTTAAAGGATGTATTTCGATGGCTGCACATTTGTAAATCAATATCAAATATCAAGTTAAACGGAAGTTATTTTAGTTAATTACGATCAGTCATGTATTAGGAATATTAAAATAGTCCCACTTGTGTTTTTTATTTATTTTATTTGTTTATTTAACAGGGACAATGGACACTCATTGACTGTCCCAGAGTTAGCTAGATAGCTAAATTTCATCAGCAGTCCCTGGGCAGGCAAATCCACAAAATAATTATGGCATCAAATGTTATGTTATATAGTTATAATTCAGACAGGCGTACAGAGAATAAACACTGCATCATACAAAATCAAAAGCAATTTCAGTGGGCCACTGAATTTCAGTTCAATTGTGCTGTACTACACTGTTGCCTCTGGTAGATGCTCTTGTTTGCCTGATGTTATCTGTGCATAGTGAAGGAGCAAGGTAATTTTGTACATTAAGCAGGAGTTTGCAAGGTAGACAAAATTATCAGTGGTCAAATGTTTGTACTTTGATACCTCGTGATGATACCTCGTAGGCTTTTTGTCTAATATTTTCAGTGTTCTTTTGAATGAACTGTGCATGGGCCTTAGAATGTTTTTTCCTGCTTGGGGCCAAGTGGTAATACAAAATGACAGGTGTGGGAAAATCATAGAGGGCATGTATAACTTAGCAGCATCTGTTGACAATTGGTTCCTAATGAATTTAAAGTTGCTATGGTTTAATTTGACTGTATGGATGACCCTTCACCTGTTTTTCAAAGGTTAGGTGTGAATCAATAATTATCCCAAGGTAGTTAAAGTCTGAGACTATTTGAAGCACCCTTTAACAAAAATTTAAGGCTGATGAACATCTTTCCTCCTGATTGAAAAACACATACATGCAGTCTTGCTAATATTTAAAGTGAGACAGCACTGAGAAAGCCAGTCAGAGATACTAGACATTGCTGCCGTTAACTTATGTGCACCTGTTGTTTTGTCTTGGCATGCACATAAATTATGGTGTCATCCGCATATATTTGAGTCATTACATCAGGGCATATAGTAGGAGGGTCGTTAACATATACGCTAAAGAGTAAGGGGCCCAGAATCGATCCCTGGGGCACACCTAAGGAGCAGTCAATTTGTGAGGAGAGCTTTGTTCCAATCCATGTGCATTGCCTTCGCAAATCCAAGAATACTGCTCCTCTAATGCCACCCCTGTCAAGCTTTGACTTAATTTATTTTACGAGATAACAATTGGCAGTCTCAGTCAAGTAATGCTTTCTAAAACCAAATTGCATTGGGTGAAGTGAGACATGTCCTGTGTTTAAAAATAAATCCAAGTTGCTCTGTTACCACTTTTTCTATGATCTTTGATGCTATTGGCAGAATGCTAATGGAACTATAGTTTGCACATCTGTGGGTTCATCTGCATGTAAATGGGTGTCACAACTGCAGATTTCCAGGCATTTGGGAATGTTGATTGACTTATGGAAAGATTAACAATGGGTGAAAGTTGCTGAAAGAACCTCTTTATTGCTTTAAAAAAATAGGAATCCCATCCATAAATATCTTTAGCTTTAAAGTTTTTTAGAGTACTTAGCAACTTGTAGATTTTCAGCTCAGAAACTTCCATTCCAATATTAAAAACAGTGTAAACTGGATTATTAACAAATATCTCTTAGTTCTGGTTCCAAAAAGATGCACAGGTTCTGTACTGAGTCAGTAAAATAGATTTCCTTCAGGCTCATGAGTTAAGTTTCCACGTATGTCCAATGCTAAGGCTTTTCTATCAGTGAGCCTGTAGTCTTTCTTTGTCAACTGGTTAGTGGTTTTCCATATTATTCATCATACCATATCATTGTCTATTAGTTTGGTTAGATCAAAATGGTTTATAAGTTAAGTTCTTTGAGCTTCTTTTTGGTTGTTTTGTCAGCCCAATTTAGATTAAAATCACCAAGAACAATACACTCCTTCCCTGAATCCAGTTCCTTAAGCAGGTTTCTAACATGGTTATAAAACGTAATGTCAGCTGATGGGGGGTCTGTATACACCAATAATATTTATTGACATTTTGCGGGGATAGACTGATGGTTATTGCAAGGAATTCAATTTCAGTTGCAAATTTAAGATCAATTTGCTTGCATTCAAGGTGAACTTTCATGTACATGAGTAGTCCACCACCCTTACCTGACTTTCTGTCCTTTCTAAAGTAATTATACCCCGGCATTGTGAGGGGAGCTACTGGTGATGATTCACTTGATTCAGAAAAATACAGGAAAGATTTTCCTCAAATCATTAAGTCTCCTTTTAAGTCTTTTATGCAAGCACACACTGTATGTGACAACAGAAACCAACTGCTGTGTTTAGACTTCCAAGTGAAAGACCCCTTTAGTCCTCCGTGGAGAAAGCCACCCCTCATTAAACACATTTCCTTTATCGCCATTTGTGTGTATTGTATTTACATACCCCACGCTGGCACGAAGAAGTATTTAATCATGTGCACATCCTTCTCCAATTCAAAACCCTAGGAGTTTCCGGCTTATGTGCGCGCAAGCCCAGTGCACTTCACCAACGGGAGCCCACGAACATGCAGGAATTCTGTGCCCAACATCATTAGCCCAGACGGTGGCAGAGGGGTTGCCAGACGGAGGTGACGACGTATTTCATATAATGTTGTCTTTTTTCTGGTATTTTTTTTGTTTGATTGATGTTATCTCTTATGTCTATCTTTCTTCCGTCTTCTTTATTTATATTAGAAATTTAAAAAGAGTCAAAACAGTATTAAATTTCTCCTTCATATTGTCTCATCTTCCTGATGTGCTGCCCTTCACTGCAGACATCTGTGTTCTTCTTACCTCCTTTTTTTTGTTTTGTTTCCCCACCTCACCTCGAACACCACGCTCTGTGCCTTTGCTCTCTACTTCCTTGCGTTCTTTACCGGTGTGGCTCCATCTGGGCATACAATAGGTGGGGGCGGCTGGCTGGCACCCACAGGGATATTTCTGTGGCTGCTGCTGGGCCAGCAGGTAGACAGTGTGTGTGTGTGTGTGTGTGTGTGTGTGTGTGTGTGTGTTTTGATGTGTTCAGTGACCCTGCCACTCTGTCTACCTGCGACATTCTGCCTCCACAGTCTGATCCCAGGGGGCACAGCCACACAGAAAGATATCGTCACACACATCACCTCAATACCCTGGTGACATTTCGCGTTTTACTTATTGAGTTTTGATTTCTTTTTGTACTCTGTTTGGAAACACAAAACCAGGTTATGTCTTTTTGATAATTTTTTGGTAAAGACTTCTGCTTTAACCTTCCTTTAAAAGCCCCATTTTGTTTGTTCTCTAACCTTTCTTTTACACTTTTGACTTTTGGCAGATGTTTGATGAAATGCTGTGATTGCAGCATCGATTATCTTCTTAATATAATCTGACATTTTCTGTCTCTCTGTTTGTCTTTTTCCATCCCTGTGTGCCTTTTTTTCGGCCATTCTGTGGCTCGTGGTGAATTTTCGGTGAGTGAAACCTCGGAAAGCTAATGAAACTACATACCATAATAATACCATGATCTCCCTTTACTGAAAGCCACCATGACCATCTTTCTCTGTCTTTCTCTCACCCTCAGTCCCTTCAGCTACCCTGCGGTGAACCGCTACTCCTCGTCCTCTCTGTCATCTCAGGCCTCCAATGAAGTCAGTAACATCACAGGGCAATCGGAGAGTTCGGATGAAGTCTTCAACATGCAGGTAATCTCTCTTACGCCTTCTCACACAGCCACACGAAGGCTCTTAAGGTAGTAGACTGAGTCCACATCCCAACCATTGCCCTCCTGCCCCCTACAGATTTCACTTGCAATGCTTTTTAATCCACCTCACTACATTCCTCCCTTATTTCTCTTCTCCTCTGACCCTTTCTCTCTATTGTTCCTCTCTGCTTGTTCAGAGCTTTGTCCGGCCAAGCAAATTGTCATGATTATATCAAACAAGGACACAGTGCTTTGTGTGGTCCGTCGAGGGAGCTCGCTGGAGTTGGGCAGTAATCTAAACTACATTTGGCCAATTCAGAAAGCTCCGACAACTCCTGGCACACCGGGCAGGTCTGGAATAACAGGAAGCAGAGAAAAACATAAGTGGAAAAAGGCTGCTGTCAAGGCTGCTGTTCATTTGACTGAACCAATTAAGATATTATTTTTGAACATCATAGCTTTAATTCTATAGGTCAAGTACAATTCACTGCACGGTAATCCTAAAGACAAGTTTTACGATGGAACATTTCACTTCACAAAGTGCATTAAGTTTTCAGTTGCAGACCCTGCAATGGATTGTACATGGATATATTTATGGATGCATTCTTGTCAGTATAATATATGCAATATGCAATAATAATTGTTATGACAAGTAATAATAGTACTATATTTATATTATAAAATTATTATTATTCTGATGAAAATGTCTAGTAAGTGAACCCTGTTAGGAATTTTTCTGAAACTTGAAACTACTTGAAATTTATTAAATAGTTTGGGGAAATACACTTATTGAGCTAGATGATTAGATCAATACCGCTCTCAAGTCTGTACAGTAAATATGAAGCTACCAGCAGCAATCGTTTAGCTTAGTCTTGTCGTCACTGTGAGGTTGCCAGGCAACAGGTGGAGACTCCAGGAAGTCAATGACCCCGGCCAAGAATAGTCCATTTCATAACCCCCCGTAAAACCACAACATGTTGTTTTGCACTTTGTTTGTTGTACAGATGAAACAAACAAGATATAGCATATTAATTTGTGAGCTTTAGAGGTGCTGGGAGGTGCATTTTGTTACCTTTGGACAGAGACAGGCTTTCTGATTCCTCCTGTTTCCAGTCTTTATGCTAAGCTAAGCTAACCAGCAAGCAAAAAGGTGTATTTCCCAAATGTCAAACTATCTCTTTAAAGGTCCAGTGTGTAACATTTAGAAGGAGCTGTTGGCAGAAATGGAATATTATATTTAAGTATGTTTTCATTAGTGTATAATCACCTGAAAATAAGAATCCTTGTGTTTTCATTACCTTAGAATAAGCCGTTTATATCTACTTAGGTAGCGGGTCCCCTTCCACGGAGGTCGTCATGTTGCACTGCCATGTTTATACAGTAGCCCAGAACAGACAAACCAATAGGGCCATTCGCATTTTTTGCGAGTTTCGCTGCCACCGTAGTTTCTCCTACATGCTTGGAAGGGGAGGGTGATGCGAGCGGTATTCAAATGGTTTCAGCTTTCAGATCTGCTTCACAGTTGCTCAAATGTCCACATGTGGTAGGTCCTTAACGCCACAATAATTTTCTACTTTTGGACAAAGCACTTCTTTGGAACAAAGCAAAAGAAAAAGTGGAGTTCCGTGGCAGTTAAAGCCACCTTAGAGTGTGAAATTAAAATTTCTGAATTTGATGTCCCCTAGCAAAGGCATCAAAAAAGACACTGTTACCAGATTTTCAGTTTTCTTTTTTTAGAAACAAAAACAACAGAATAATGCAAAATACTCCATAGTCACATGAAAATTCTACACATAGCAAGCATTTAGACTCTGGAATTTCTCAATACTGTATTATAAAGTAAGCTAATTTATTTCTTATGTAAAAGGTAATTAATGGTCATAATGTTCTGGTTCATGATAATGATCTAGTTGTTGTTATTGTTTTCATCCAACCTACAGCCCAGTCCGTCTACCTCAAGCCTCAGCTCCAACCATTCTGCCTCGCCAAATGTCACCAGCTCAGCCCCCTCCAGTGCCAGAGGTGAGACTCATTTTGCAATCTTATACACTGTAGGCTTTTAGCTGATATTTCAATCCAGAGTGACTCACATTGAGGAAGCAGACGGAGGTTCAGCTGGACACACCGAACGTGGGGACTGAACCTTTGACCTTTCAGTGACCCAATGTTCTCTCAAACCACCACAACGTCCTGTCTGGTGAGGTTAGCAAGGTTAGACGACAGCTAGGGTTACACGTACCGTAGGAGAGGGAGAAGACTGAGCAGAGAGGGTTGAATGGAAAGTTAGAGACTGGAAAATAGAGAGAATACAAAATGAGCTGAGATGAAAAATGAAATGGACTGAGACGTGGAGACAAATGCTGTTGAAAGAAACATGGAGCCAATGAAAATGCAAGAGAGAGTAAGAGATGATTACAGCTCTGTGGAGTATCCCTTTTGGACCTCAATACAATCTCCAGTCCAGCCCAGGCCATCCAAGCCTCCTCTACAATGGAGTGTGAATATCTAATGCCTTCTCTGTCTGCCCTCTTATCTCGCTGCGTTCAAATGTGCAAACGTGTTTCTGCCTGATCCACATCATAAAAAGTAAGAATATATGAAGACTTTTATGGAAGCGTATACACTCCCCTTTGGCAAGCTGCTGGCAGCGGACGGCGCCCTTATAAAAGTGGCCTCTGTCTACCCATAAAACCTGGAGAGAATTATAGCTTGTGTGTTATCTGAATGAGAGCCAGCGATGGGTATCTCATACTCATATGAGAGCCTTCCAAGCGCTATCACATTGGCTAATGGATCAAGATCTATCTAGTGGCTAACACCAGATGAGGGGAAGTGCTGTGAAAATGGTGTGAGCGAGTATTTGCGTGTGTGTGTGGGGGGGGTTTATCTCTGTGCATGTGTTACATGTGTTTCTGTGTCAAGGTTTAGCATGTATCTGTCTGTTGTGATGAGGGAGAGTGGTAGGAGGAGTAGGGTGTGTGTGTGTGTGTGTGTGTGGGAGTGGGAAAAGCCATTTATCATGTTGTGGAGCAAGTGAGGCTGAAAGAATGGCTTGGAGGGAGAAAGAGAGATTGGCCTTTCCTGATTGCCAGTATTTGTGGGTAATAGTCTAACACCTTGCTGCTATTTGGTCCGTTATGTGTTGCGCATGCTCTTGTGCGTGTGTTTGTGTGTGTTACCCCTCTAACATCTCATACCGTCCATTCCAGGTTCACCCCAGATGGCAGAGAAACACAAGCATTCCAGAGAAAATGCCTGTCTGTCTCCACGAGAGAGGCCGGTCAGCGCCATCTTCCCCAATCCCCTGGACCCTGCACAGGTTAACACACACGCCCATTCATCTACACACACGCAAAGGTGTGGGCAGTATAACCGGAGCAAATGGCACAGTACAGCCATTTATCGAATCCAACTATGCCTTGTGTTCCAGTATAGAATGGATTATAGGTCACCCTTTTAGATCAAAATGGATATTTGTATATATATTAAATTAAATAGAAACAGACAAATGAGCTTTTGACATTTCAGTGACTGAACAATAAGGAAATATGTCCGCTAGTACGAGGAAAGTTTGAGATATATATATATATATATATATATATATATATATATATATATATATTTTTTTTTTTAACGCATTGCTCTTTACAGACATGTTTTTCCAATACTGCAGCTGTCCATAAGGTGCATACTGCGGAGCCAACAAGAACAACATGATATTGCAGTTTCTCTCTCTAGCTGAAGGGCAGCACATAACGCAATCTCACACACTCCATTCTCAGTAACAAAGCTACTGTAACAGAAAAATAATGTGTTTGTTTTTCAAGGCCTTTCATCTCTTACAGTCAGTGCTGATGCTACTGACACAGTTCACCTATTTTTCTTACCCTCTTTGTGTTGAATCAAAAGAATCGTTTTTAAGTCTACGGATGAATAGATGTTGGGAGGCCTAACAATTATTTCCAACCTGACAACAGCAAAGCTATTAGCTGCTAATGGTATATTGATTATTAGAAACATTGATCACTTGTATCACAGGTAAGAAAAAGCCCTCTCATTTCTATATTTTTGAGGATGGAAGGGAAGTGTTCATCCATTTCTACAAATACCACACCGCTGCTAGACATAAAGGTCATTACGCATTCAATACTCCTTCTCTCCGTCTGTGTCTGTCTGACTCTGTTGTTGTCTGTGTCTCCCTCTGTCTATTCTATTGAATTTGTTAGGGAAAGATTTCACACCTTGATATTTATTTTTTACTGTCCACTATTCAATTATTCCTCTATGCGTTAAAGCTGGCATTTACCTATGTTATGTCAAATAAGCAGTTTCATGCTGTAAGTTATTTGGACTATTTCTTCTGTGTGCAGAGAGCTCCTCCTCATCAGATAGGCGATACCACTTTACCAAGGAGTGACCCCAACCTCTCAGCACCAGACAAAGGTAAAACACTATGTGTAGCATATATTTTCTTTACATTCTTCATTTCCATGCACTCAGGGATTATCCACATTCAGCACTCTCAGAAACCCTCTAAATACACTCTCGGCTTGCAGGGAATCCCCTCCAGCAGAATAATAATACCAACATATGTAGATGCTTTTTATTAAACCTATTCTTAGGTATATGTTTAATATTATTTTAATTGCTTTGTGTGCTCCTTATTATTTAAAAGAGCATTTATCACTTTCCATTACAAGTCCCCAGTCCATTAAGCATAATTCCTGTAGAATTTCTCAACAAAAGTGGAGTACAGTAATGCAGGTGCGCTGCAGCAGTAACAGGCATCTCCTCTATTACTCACTGTATCACTTACACCACTGTCCAGTCATCTGTCCAGTCATCTACAGTGTGTGTGACAGTTTGACCACAGAGTGACTGGAGGCATCTGTCTTCACACAGCTGCTTCAGGGAGCTCCTCAGGATACACACACACACACACAAACATATATACACACGCACATGCTGGGCTTCATTTTCCTCAGACTTCTAACCAGACACACTGTCTAGATTACAGCTTTTCATCTTCCCTCATCCTAAAAGAATATTAAAATGGCAGGTACTATTCCTGTAATGCTGATGGACGTGTGTGACATTCATATGTATGAATGCATATCCATTAGTTAAGCCCCGTGGTCGTCATTTTGCTCAGCGCAATCTAGGGGAGATGCATATTTCTTGCATTTTTTGTGGGAAAAATACGTCTGTGAATTGAGACTGACAGCTGACCCCCCATGTGTAATTTAAAAAAAAATGGAGCAGTCTGATTGCTTTTCTCTGAACTTCTGCAACACTTTGAGTATAAAATGAACATGTAAATTTGATGTCCTTCCATTAGTGCTGCTCACTGCCAGAAAAGAAAAGGAGCAGCTTTAAGAACACTTTGTGAAATAATTAGGGAGGATTGCGGAAGCAACACCTTAAAATAGAGTGTGGATGTGATAGCTTCCTCGTGACTCACACAGAAAACACACACCTTTCCATGTGATTCAAGTGCGATCTGTAAATAATGCAGCGAGAGATAGATGAACTGCCAAAATATGATGACATGACACCTTTATGCATACGACAGCGACTAAAGGTGCTAGAATTTACACAAAGCCTGATTGTATAAAAGTGTTATTTGTCACATCTTCTGCCTTGAACCTTAAATTATAACTGCAGATACCACAATGAGTGTTGTTAAAATATGATGCTCAAGACTCTAGTTTGCATTGAAATGAAAAAACAGCCTTTTGAGGCCTGTCAACAGTGTCAATAGTGTCTGATTACATTTTATTTCTACAGAAATGTCTGCACTTGAAGTAGCTACTTGAATGAGACCTACAGTAGTATAAACCTGAAGACTAAACAAGCACAGTCTGAGATTTCTACCAAAAAGTAGTGTCAGTTAAGAGAAGTGTATTTGTATTTTAGTTTATTCCTGTTGATATGAAATCCATCGTATGCTCCTAATTGGTAAAAAGTATCCTCCACCACCTAAAAATACGCTTCTTCAGAGGTTTGTTTAGCTGCTTGATCTTGTATTTCTATGTCATGTCTCTGCCAGTAATGTTAGCTAATGTTACTGTTTCTTGGAAGGAATAAAGACACACATTTATGGACTAAAAATCAAAGATTGAAACACGGCTCAGAATTCCAGGAAGAATTCCACGAGTTTTTTTCACTAAAACTAAATATATTAAAGTGAATAAAATATGAGTAAAACTAATACACATTTTTGCCATAGCGATGAGCACTGCCCTGATTTTGTGGCCAAAGTTCATTTTAGTTGAACTCCAAATACGCTGACCTCCACAATGCATGGAATTCTAACAATGACAGGAGGCGGAAGTTATGATGGCGCCAGTTTCACTATATAGGAAAGAAAAGAGTTAATTTTGTGCGTCTCTGAGGTCCCAAAGTTATGTTACTCTTTGATCTTACTAAACAAGTTATTAGGGCATTAATGTAATGCACTTCATCCTACACATTATCTCGTGCACATTTGGTGTGTCCCTCTGCAGGCCAGAATGTGTTCTGAATGCACGATAATCATTCTTCATTCTTAATCATTCTTAATTTGTTTGCAGTTTTCACACCATCCATCTGAAATGTGCATGATTCTCCGTGTTCTCCATGTTGTCTTGTGTAACCCCATAACGAGTTGAGTGACTTGTGATGTTTCTGTGTACTATAAGTGAGACCCACACCCAGTAGCTGGAGCCTTGACAGTGTCAAAGAGCAAGCTCCATCCTTCTCTGACTCTGTTGGCAAATTGCTATGCCCTCCTGTACCTCCTAGGCCATCGCACTCAGGTAAACTGGCCGATCATGGTTTATTCCCTGATGAAGAATGGTACTAATTTTCCACTCCGACTTTTGACACCTGGTGCTTTCTCCACCTCCTCCTACAATCTCATCTGAGGCTCTCAGCTACTGCTTCCTGGCTTGCTGCTGCCTGCTATCATCCACATACATGAAGGCAACAGCATTTTCTTTACTGGCTTGAAATGCTGATATTTTCTGCTATGAGATGCGTTAGTTCAGCTGAGAACAAGTCTGAAAATCTCTGTGGAATTTGAGAGGACTGAAGTCAGTCCCAATTGAAATTCCAATCAATTCCCGGATTTGTTGTTTTTTTGTTTTATTTTTTTTTTCAGGCCCCCTGAGAAATACACGTCATTACATTTCAACAACAGTTTTCTCCACCATCAACTCAAACTGTGTTTTAGTTATTTACAGATGCAACAAACTTGCCTTATTCCCCAGTGCTTTCTGATATATTGTACTGCCCAGCAGCATAATAAGCAGATGGCGTGCCCCCCCCCCCACAAACACACTTTTTCTGCCCTCATTGCATAAAGCAGCAACAGCTGTTAGATGTAGAAACAGCTTAAGGCAGCCTAAAGGACCTGCAGAACATCAACGCTTGTTTGATTCATTGATGCTTTAAGCCACTGGCCGTCTCAGCTCCACGTGTGTATGTATGCATGACTCATTCTGTGTCATCACTGTGAATAGAAGAAAACGGTCCTCTAATTTGAATTTGCCCTCTTTTCTTTCTCTCTCTCTCTCTCTCTCTCTGGGTGTCAGCAGTCTCCTCAGCTAAAAACATGAGGTCGCAGTCCCCTGTCTCCATGTCCAGATCGCCGCAAAAGGTTGGTTCTGTTTCTGACGCTCACTTCCTCTGTCCGTTTGGTTTTGGAGTTTTTGAGGCTTTTAAAAAAATTTAGATTCTCTTTCTTTCCCTGAGACAGCCTGACCTTGCTTAGTGATAGCCTCGGGGCTTTTATCCTGCACTGCTAACGTTTTACCGGCCAGCTCCTGGGTCTTTATCCTACTCTGTGTCAACTCAAGGCCTGAGAGCTTTGCATTACTGCTCACTGAAGCTGCTGACTGTTCCTGTGCTGCTGATTTTGTAGTTTTTATGACACGGCTGTCCCAAAGAGGACCCAAAACGGCACTGGCTGGAGGGCATTCATCGTATTAGCTAAATGTACACCTGGTAGACACCAACTGGTGTCCACTGTTTAATTCAGGCTCTGAGAGGATGTCACCTGGCCTGCTTGCCAAAAATATGCAAAACCAGATGGATTTATTCAACTTCACTGCATGTACTTGTCAGTGAATTTAAATTTCAAAGACTGAACCCTATTTGTGATGTTTTCCTTTACTCTTGATGCTATGAGACCTGAACTGAATGTTCCCTTCTCTCAACTGAGATGTTTTGAAACAAGTAGATAAACATAAAAACACCTGAGGTCAGAGCTCAGGTGTTTTTCTGTTTATCAACAGTCAAACAGATTACTCTGACTTTGTCTCTAAGCTCTCATTTATTGTTAAAGAGCCTCTTAGTAGTTAATACCAGTCTGCAGAAGCAGGAGACGTCTTGGACAGGTTAGCTAAGTGCAGAGCGAGCGCTTAATGAGAGTAAAAAGTTGTTTTGAAACTCTGGTGAATTGAAGCTTGTCTCTTGCTAACTGTTATCTCCTTTGTGGGCTTGTCACGAGCAACAGTGCTAAGCTCCCAGCTTTGTCGTGGGTGTGATGTCTTCTTACATGTGACAACTACCAAGAATGCGGTTGTTGTGTATGTGTGTGTGTGTGTGTGTGTGTGTGTGTGTGTGTGTGCGTGAGAAGCAGAAAGAGAGAGAGGGAACAACTTTGGAAACCAAAGTGTGAGTGACAGCTAGGCGCTCAGCATGCTCTGTCAATCAGATTTGTGTGTGTGTGTGTGTGTGTGTGTGTGTGTGTGAGTGTGTGAGTGTGAGTGTGAGCTGTGGCAATAGAAGAGGCCTGGAGCGAAGTACCAAGCTGCCCATCACAGCACAGCCAGAGACGGGTCCTCCGCAGAACTCCAGCAGGCCCCATTATCTGGCACATGAACGCACACACACCGAACACACACATCAGTCAGTGCAGCCAGGGGCCCATTACCAGACCACAAACCCCAGGACAGTAGTGAACCTGCAGAAAACACATGGTGGCAATCTGACAGGGCTGCACTTACTCATCTCCAGAGGTAGAAATGATATTTAGTAGCAGCCTCTCTCTGGAAAGCTGGGAGAGGAGTTTAAACTGCTTGTCAGCACTGTATTTAATATACTGATTTTCATCATGCTCGCCCCAGATGTTAAAAGGTTTGTCCAGTCGTGCATGTCAAATGGATACCTCTCTTTCTGCGTGCCCCCTGTAGCATGAACGATACAACCTTACTGATCAATTGTATACTCCACTAGATCCAATTAAGTTTTAACAGATATAATGGCGGCATGGTTTAATGGCTTAGAAAAACATTTTGTTGAGTGATCGGATTTTTGAGGGGGGAAGTGCGGCATATTGTGTTTTTTTCGTCTCGGTGCACAGGGCCGGTTGGGCTCAATCTGTTCACTGACTTTTTAAGTATTTATCGTTGCTGTATGGCTGTGTCAGCACACGTGTTGGCGACAGCAGAATAGGGGATGCAAACAATATGGTTGCATGATTACTATAACTGGCTTGTTATGTGTATACCATTTTTGCTGTGATTTTTAAAAAAATTCAAATTTAAGTAATTGTTTGTACAGTTGCCAGGCAAAAATGGCATATAGTCTCTAGTTCCAGCTTCTGAATCTGAGCATTTGCTGCTTTTCTGTGTTTCATATTGTTTTATGAACTGAATATCTTGGTTTTAGACTGTTGGTGGAACAACACGGTGCTCGTGCACGTGTGATATTTTTTTGACATTTCATTCAATTCATCAAAAATTAATTACAGCGTAGAAAATTTTAATAATCGTGAGTTGCAGCCCTTAGTTTGCTGTTAGGGTCACAAGGGTCACACAAGGGTCACAAGCCAAAAAGGCTGTGAACTACTGCCCAATACTGTAAAATGAAAAGCATATTAGATTTAAACAAGACAAGAGGAAAGAAAGGTATATGATTTCCTGTCATTCTTTCTCTCCCTCTAGACCACGGTGCCACCTTTCACCCCTTCGCCCACCGAGTGCCAGTCTACCAGCCTGGTCTCCAACTCCCCCGTCCTCTCCGGCAGCTACAGCAGTGGCATCTCCTCCCTCAGTCGCTGCAGCGTGTCCGAAGCTTCGGGCACAGAGTTACCTGCAGGTGACCACCCGCCCCACCCGCTGCCTCCACCCACCACCTTGCCAAACTCTGTCTCCAGCAGCTCAGATGAGCCGATCCGCAGAGAGAACAAGACCCCGCCCCCCTACAGCGTGTACGAGAGGAACAACCCCCGCAGGCCTGTGCCGCTGCCCCACAGTCTCTCCATCCCCCCACAGATGGACCCCCCGGCCCTCCCACCCAAGCCTCACCAGCTCCGCACAGGCAGCATGAAGCTGGACGGAACCTCCGACCCTCGAGTCCCCAGACCAAGGCCTCTGCCCAGGAAGGTGTCCCAGCTATAGGTGCTGGTTTGGGTCCAGGTCTGGAGAAACACACTGGCGTATTTTGCACTTTTCTACTGGGCACCTACTTGTTTTTTTGTGATCTTCAGTTTGGCATTCCTGACCTACACTCCAATAAAAGACACAGGCCTATAGATTAACAGGCAGTCAAAAAAACTGAAGAAACTGTCCAATAATGAAAGTTTCTTTTTGTATTTACTAGAGGGCATTGCATTGACTTTGACTTGGTCATTCCGCACTTTTAGCTCTAGTACGTATAATAGGTCACCACGGTCACAACATATGTTTACCAGAACACTCTAGAAAAACACAGTTTTGATAGATGTAATAATCTCAAATATATGTATATTGGTATATATGAGAATTGTTTTTGCCTTAAGTATTGGAAACAGAGTCTTTTATCCGTGAGTCTTGCACGTTTTTTTTAACAACTCTGTACATTTGTAAACTGTATGGCTAAAAGGTGCTAGAGGCCTCAAGTATGCATTTCAGTGACGCGTCATAGACAAGGGTGTGTTCCCATAGTCATATCCACACAAAGCAATGGCACAAAAAAGCTGAACTCCTGCTTACAAAAGTGTATTATGATTAAATGAAAAAATGCTGTTACCTGCATTTTTTTGCCAGCTTTTGAAATTCTAACGAAAGCAATGACCATATTTTGTCATTTTTATGCAGCGATTAAAAAGAAAAAGTTAGGTAACTTCGGCACAGTAATGAGAGCAATTTTGAGGCTTATTTAACTCCACATGGTTATATGTAAATCAGAAAACAAGAGAGGTTTTTCAATGGGAAGTTGCCACCTTAAGAAACCACTCTACTGCCCTTCTCTCTCTAGAATCTTAAAATCAGCCTCTTACCTTTAACGCCAAAACATTAATGATGAAACTATGAGCCTGGACCAAACACAGTGGTGCAATTGCATGCTTAGAAGCTGGACCGGGGTTACCAAGTATTGTGCCAAAGGAAAATGTACAATGTGCTGTAAAGAAACTTTTTTTTAAAACTGGGACCTGGAATCAAGAAGCTTGGAAATGCTCAGCTGAAAGGACATTTTTAAGAAACAATTTTTAGAGTGATTTTACCCAAAAATCCTAATTAAACTGTAATCTACTGATCAGACAAGCACAAACAAGACTTTATCATCTGTATTATGACCAGTACTGTTATTATGAGCTCTCTATTTCACAAAACAGTAATTGGAACAGAGTTTCACTGTCAGCAGTCACCCTTAAAACACATGAGGACTGACACTCTATTGAAGAAATATTTACAAACTAATCATTGTCAAATATTTGTACAGTTGAGATTTGCTTTGTGTTTGATTAAAAAGATGGACGTGAGTTGACTCCACTATAAATAGTTGCTCAGTTCAACCACATTGCATTGCTGCAGTGAAGTAAGTGTTCTGTGGCAGGTAGATTCACATTGTTTTGTAAAATAGAGGACATTTTGGCATAGAATAATTCCGTGCAACATTTTATTGGGGGAGGGTTAGCTTTAGTATTGTTTGTATGTTTCATTTTTGTATGGTTAATTTACATTTTGATTTGTTGTGAATTTTTGAGATTAAATATTCACATTAATCAGTACTTGAGAACCTGTAAATTATATGATGAGATTAATGTAAGTATGCCAAATATAAAATTTGTGTATTACAATTAATGTAAATATTGTGTTTTTAACAAAATGTAGCTATAACAATTTACAGCTTTGAATGTAATGTTGAAGCAGCAAATTATTATTATTATAAATGTTCAAACTTTTATGGTTTTGTGAGTGTAGAAAAACTAAGGTCATGCATAATGACACCTAACACATTTACAAGTTCAATAAACTGCCCTATGTAATACAAATGGATTGATTGATTGATTTCATCTTTCATGGGGTATTGAGGTTTCACAGAGGCAAAACGCTCACCCAACACTGCAGAGATCCGAGCTGATTGGCCATCAGCAGTGTCCTTGCCTCCAACAAACCTCATTGGCTTCTTACAAGTGATTGTACAGCCCTGCTTCCAGCATGAAGTGTATCCCATAATAATACTATTTATATTCAATAAACCTCATTACAGTTAAGTATAATTCAACATTATATATTTGGGATATTGTAAAACGAGAACAAAGAAAAGTGATAAAGAGCTTAATTGTATGTGTTACAAAGTACAATAGTGTTGACAGATGTTCTTTGTTTAGAGAATAGCAAATCAATTCTGTGTAATATTTGACATTTTCACAAAAGCTGAAAGGTTTACTGTTAAACTTTGATTTATTAATTTGGCTAAAAGCAAAATCAGCTTAAGGAACTAAAAACATAATCTGTGAATCCAAAAATCAAACCAGACATTTCACTAAAGTTAAGACATAATGCACCCACAGGAATTAAAATAGATGGCCACAGCTTGGCTCACGTCCTGCTGTGGAAGGAAGCAGGAAGTGATTTAGGGAAGAAGAAGGACTGGCAATTCTTGGCGGGAACGATGTGGAATGTAAATCTATCACCACTTGAAAGCACAGTTAGTTAGCGAGAAGGATTTGTTATTGTTAAAATGTTAAAATTTAGCACTGTATTCAAACTTGCTATGGTGAAATACTGTAGATGTTATCTTCGGGTGGAATGGACTCTTTCTTTGGATTTCCTTGGGACAAACTAAGAGATTGACCCCACTGATCAGGTAAGATCAATTATCTTACCTTTTGGGACTTTTAAAAGACAATATTGATCTTTTTGGGGAAACTAGCTCAATGGACAGTTTACTCTTAACTTTAGCTTTATTTTACATGATTAGTAAACCACATGTTGTTTTTCATGTCAAATCACATACAAATTGTGTATGTTATTTCACTCACCACTTCACACTGTTTTGACATTATTTTTCATATAGAAATGGAAAGTGAAGTGACGCTTGCATGCACGTCCCAGCCTGTACACAAGCCTTTGGACTAGCCTGCACCACAGGCTAAAGTTACCCACATGAGAGACGTTTTCTAATGTGGTGTTGAGGGATATCAGGCTAGCTTTGAGTTATCCACCATTTATTACACGTAAAATAGAGGTCCATGCAGCCTCAACAGATCAAGAGCAGTGTATTTTAATTTTAATATGATTGAACCTTCTTTGGGGAAATGATTAGGTTATTGTTTAAGCAGTATGTAAAGCAGTACGATTTCTAGCCATGCTAACGGTGTGGCTCTAGGGATAGGAATGTTGGTCTGTCATTATTTTTTCCATAAAATACTTTTTACATTTTTGCCCAAATGACGGTACTTGCAAAACCTAATGACATTCCCATCAGCCTCAGCGGTACTTCTGTTTAGCGCTAACTTTCATTAGCATGCTAACGGGAGTAAGGGTGGAGGTAACGAATTACATTTACACTCATTACTGTAACAGATTTTTTTTTGTGTACTAGTTGTGTATTTTTAAAAATAAGTAATTTTACTTACATTGTTTTTTATCTCAAGTATTAAGTAACTCAAGTAAGGGGTGTGGGTTGCCAGGTGTCGGTAACAGATGGGTTGAAATTGTATGTAGGGTCATTCAGGTTATGGGAGTCTCCGGGAGATGGCCTTGAAATACGGGAGAAACCCGGGAAAAACGGGCGTGTTGGCAGGTATGGCACTGTCAGTGTAGGCATCATGTTCTAATAATACACCCATGGTAGGCATGCTAGCAAGCTGACGTGAGCATTTAGCATCACTGTGCCTAAGTACAGCCTCATAGAGCAGCTAGCCTGGCTGTGTTGTTGAGTTTAAAGGTACAAATAAAGTGGGAAATATTATGTTGGCCTTTATATGCTGTAAATTGATGACCAATTTTCCTCCT
The DNA here is from genome assembly GCF_020085105.1 of Siniperca chuatsi. Classification (NCBI taxonomy): domain Eukaryota; kingdom Metazoa; phylum Chordata; class Actinopteri; order Centrarchiformes; family Sinipercidae; genus Siniperca; species Siniperca chuatsi. The sequence continues at coordinate 13,736,255 of NC_058064.1, forward strand.
AAAATCACTTTACACCATCATGTACAATGCTGCTCTGCCGTGTATGCATAGTAATATAACAATTTGGTCTACAGGGAGACTTTCAGGTAAAAAAGAATAGTCTCTTGAGCATACCTAAACATATGTAGGACAACTCATACATCTGCGCAGTCACACTGTTTTGCTGCACCAACGACAGGCCTATCAACACACAGAATTTAAAAATCGTATTTGCAGAAACAATTGCGAGCTGGTGGGTTGTACCTTTCATATCCCTACTTTCAAATGGTGGCATTCAGATTGACACGAAGTTCTCTTTTACATACAAGTTGTAATTGGCCCAATTGCTTAATCTGCTCCTCCTCATAAATTCTGCACGCTTGGGCATCCACGGCCATGCAAAGCCTGTAGAAATCTCCCTCTGGCACACGTGGCTCGGAGGCTGTAGATGACTTACTGGTGTGTGTGATAACAGAAGACACACTCACACAAGGGAGCGAGTCCCCTGTTCATCACAATGCAACTAATTACCACACCACCACAGTTGAACTGAAGACTGCTCTCGCTCTATAGTCATCACAGCAGTTGTGTGTTGATGGATCTGTGCTGCTTGACTGAGGGAGCTTGACCAATTGCAAATTGTGTTGGTGTGTGTGTAAACTGTGTGTATTCCCTCACACTCTCTCCTATAAACATACTGTGTGTGTGTAGCGCAGTGATTGGGATACTAACATAGTTCACCTGTCAGCACTCATGACGATTGTTGGTGGTTGGCTGTAATTTGACAACAATTATCATGTCAGGAATGAATTCCCGGCTAATCGCCGAGTCTCCTTACAACAGAGGGCACATACTGCAGCAACCGGAGAGACGTGCCTCTGCCATTCAGCGAGCCTGGGAGAATTGCTGTCGTTTACAAACCTCCACGGGCTTGTCAATCTGCCTATTCTTGGGAGAAGAGCTGCATTCTGCTTGTAGTAGCAGCAAACAAAGCCTGTCCTGGTTAAAGGACAGGAGAGAGTTAAGCAGGCAACATATTTCTGCTGATCCCAGGCATTGACATTTTGCATTTGTGGGCACAGATAGCTTCCTTACAACAAAAGGAACCATAGCTGGAAGGCACAGAGATGTAATAACATGTAAATATTATGAACCTGCAGAGCTCCCTGTAATTGTAGAGGCATTCAGCACATTTCTAAAAGATGCAGCATTCATTATATCCAGCACACGGTTTTTGCATAACAGTTTAGCCCTATTATAAAAGCACTAAACATTCTTCGTTTATAGCATTCATGGGTGATGATACATAATTATCAGGGGAAAAGCAGTGCTAGGTATTAATTTAAAGTTGCCTGGGGCGAATTTTGGAGAACACACAGCCGCAGAGAAACCCAAGGTGTTTGTCTCGCTCTGCATATCTCTCCAGGGAGAGGAGAAGCTGGAGCAGCTCTGCAGGGAGCAAAGAACCTCCATCTCAGAGGCACACTGAAGAGAAGTTTCAAAGAGAAACTCGCTACAATAGATGGCGTGTTTTATCTTTCTGCTCCACTCCTATATCTGCTGTGTTGTGTTCAGCAGCTTATGGGGGATTTTCACCTTACAGCTTCAAATACTCCAGGTTGTATTTAATGGCACGATGAGTGAAGTGTAATTTTTTGACTTGTGCCGTCCTCAGAGGAGGACTATTGCCTCAGGTGAATGGGGAGTTGACGGCTAGTTTCAGATGCTTTGTATGCTGAAGAGGAGTACAAGACAAAAAGATATCAGGGAGATGCAGGTGTGTGTGTGTGTTTTTTGTAAATGTGTGTGACTGTGTATTCTTGGTAGAGACATACTGTATATATTCCTGCAGATTTCTGCAGTATTTTTCTAAAACCACTGCAGGAAGGTGTAGCGCAGGGTTCAACCTTTGTGCTAACAATATAGAGGAAAATTACTTGACTGTTAAAAACATTCATCAGTTATCACACTTTGTAGCAAATATAGTTTGACTGCAAAGTAAATGTTTTTTTGGGGGGAAAAGTACTTATGGTGGTAAATAATTCAATTACATTAGATTTGACACCTTTTATAAATCCACAGAGAGAAAACTAGTTTGGTCGCACACAGTAACAAATAACAAAAGAGACAAAAAAAAGTCAATAAGTGATTACATAAGACAATACATAAGAAAAGAAACCTTTTAAATGAACAATTGTAACAACAATACATATAAAACAAAAGCTTAAAAATTATGTTAAAATATACAACCCATCTCTTAGAAAACAAGCGAATATCACGTCATTGAGAAGTTTCACAGCACTAAATAGTTTTATCTTTTTAAACTGCTAAAAACCTTCAAACTGAGGCATGGTTTTAAACTCTGCTCCTAGTTCTTTCCTCCACCATGTTTCAGAAGTCAAACCAATAGTAGAAGCAACCTTTTAAATAATCTTGTTAATTGGCGTTTAAACCAGGCACTGGCGACAAAACTGTGATAGAAAACATTTTAAAAGCTCCCTACTGACCTCGAAGGACCTGGACTGTGCCTTTTCTAAATAACATCATGACCATTTCAATTTCATATCGGTACGATTAACCAGATATTTAAAAGAGCAAACAACAATACAACAAAGCTGTCAATAAGTCTTTATTGTCATCATTGCATTGGAGTTGCTGAGAGTTACCTGAAAACTGGGATTTCTAAAGGCTAGTACTGTATCCTGCCAATACCTTTGTCCATTATAATGTAGCAGTGCTACCATCATCTTAAATTTGGGGTTAAAGCAAGGGAGGTTTTTTGTTATACAAAGAATAGGTGGATGGCAGTCTGTACTTGAGCTCTACACAGAATCTTACTAGATCATATTTATTACAGCTTGTGTACATCGGTGGAACAAGCTGATTTAAAAAAATAAATAAATACATAAAGATACTGCCAGACAATTTGGAAAAATGATAACCTTAAAGCTGCTTAAACCTGAAAGCTAGGGGGGATTATAGAAGCTGGATGTTAAGGGGTTAAGTTGTGGAGTTACGTTGGGTTCTGTAAAATACATTAATACTACCTGTGACAGCATTGCACCCAAAAATAATTAAAAGTATTTAATTTTCCTCAGTATGCTACGCCCATGCCTCTTGAGACTCTTTCATCCAGCACTTGAACCACACTACTTCGGTTCTCTCATTATCATATGCCCCTATCCTTTCCAGTGAGTCATCCTCCGAAGGTCAGCAAATGGTGACCCTGTTTACTGAGCCTTCGTGCCCACCAAGGGTTCCCGATCCTGGCTTCCACTCCAGCCCTTGTGGTTCAGTAGTCTGCACGGCAAGACCAGAGGGCAGCTGCATCAAGACTTGCATCATGCCAGCCATGCTAAACGGTACTCTTTTACCCTTATCTAACCTCTCGCTGTCACCCGCCCTCATTCTCCGTGGGGTGTATATTAAATTAAATGTTAGGCTCTCTCCGTCTCCGGTCTCTTGGGTGATCGCCTTAGTTCTGCCTGGCTAGTTCAGCTGTGAAGAGGCCTTTCTTGTTTCTCCTACACACATGAATAAACATAAGGTCAGGTGAGATTTTGAAGCATTGTCCCTATAAGGGTTTGCTGTTGAGTTAAAAACCAGCTCAGGGGTTGCATTAGGGCAGGAAGGATGGCACAGTAAGGGCAACGGGGAAGTTAACCTCTGTCAGTATAAAGTAGACTACTTTGGGCTGGAGTAGCTTGAGTAAGCATACAGTTTAATAAGCTTAAAGGGAAATCTCCCTGACTGTAGAGTGACATAACTGGGACAATATTGGATATTGGCGACTACAGGTTTAAAATGAACAGACCAAGCTTACATACGTGGCTGCTCCGCACTCTACCGTAATGCAGTTGTAGATAGCAAATATTTTGGCATACGATCTAATGGGCATAATGCATCACTTTTTTCCCCCAGGGGGCGTATTTTAAAAAATCGACATGAACAGTTCCACCTCATTATGAAGACATTCAATGAATTTATTATATACTATAAAACATCTAATATTGATGTGGGTGGTGGTCTCACATAATATATTGGTTTATTCTCTCTATAATCAATTAAATAGAGAGGTATGTATACAGTGACAGATTGTTTTGTAGTGGGCTTGTCTCTGTTTGACAACTTGTTTCTAGTGTTTCTTGCAGGTAATAAAAATATACATAATAGAGACATAGTAAAGGCCTGGTCCCACCAAGATTTAAAAAGGCAAAATTTCACTCCATTCTAGTGGATCACGATCACAGTATCTGCTCAAGGAGATGAAATGAGTCTGTGTGACTGTTCCATGTAAAGTTCAACTTTGACCAATAGCAGGCCGTCTTGACAGTGCTGACCTTTTTGAGGGGACGGAAAGCCGTCCAAGCTATTGTAGCTTATTAGCTGTGTTGCACCTTCCACTTTTATTTGACCTCCTCTTGTCTGAGTAAAAACTGTTACACTTTGTCTCTGGTACAAATACATCTTTTGAATAAACTGTGTTAACCGCTAACAAGCTGACGAGTTTGCTAACTGACCGTTAAGCAAGCTTGTTAGCTCGGAGAGCTTGATTTTCCCTCGTCAGTACATTTTTATTGAATGAAATGAATAACAGTTTAATACATTTAAATGTAAAGGTAGGAACATTTAAGGCAGTCAACTCAAGAATTAGTTGGTTAGTCAGCAATGTTGGTTATTTAGTACATAAATCTCACATTCTCAACATGTAGCTACAGTTTCTTAACTTTCAGGGCTGTAAAATTGTGGTTTGGTTACAAATAAAGGCGAAGGACAGCAAGCTAATCAATTAGATGTGGATTATAAGTAGTTCAAAACCACTGGTGCTAAAGTCACTTACAGTGATGCTAACGTCACTTTAACAATGGGTCATGTTATATCTGAAGCTCTAAGTAACCCCCAGATTCAGTCAGATTAAGTCATACTGTTTTCATGGTGTAATTTAACATTGCTCTATCCCACTTCATAATTGCGAGCTGTAAATTGTGAACTGGCTGACTGTATGCAACTGCGTTAGCCTAGTACGCACTGCTCCAGCAGAAAGTGAGGGGAAAAAAATACAGAAAAGGGCTTTTTGTTTCTGAATTATAACAGAAAACATTATGAATACACATAGAACTGAACTTTATTACTAAGAAATCCAATTTTGTGGATGGGGATAATGTCATTTCTAGCTAAACTGGCTAATGCTAGTTCATATTTGGAAACTTTAGAGAACATTTCCACCCCAGGAAGAATCAAACCATTGGCAAGAAAACCCTCGGGGAATAACTATATGGCGAATGGTGATATCCATCCATATTTGAGCCAGAGAACAGCGAAGAGGAGCTGTGGGAGAAGGAAACTGAAAAATTCAGATAAGCAGCATTCAGGCAGAAAAGAGAAAGTACCAGCACCACATGGGAATACAAAATAATTTTAGAAGTTGCATGAAAAGGTACAGAAAAAATAGGCTGAGTGGCATCACAGTCTGGAGGGGTCAGATTTCAGAACACAAACTTTGCAGAGTACATTTTGTAGAAACTGTTAAAACCATCTGTAGATGGAAACAAATGCATCTTCTCTGCCAATAGTGGGTGTATTTTAAGATATGTTGGTTCTATAAATACAAGTAACATTCAAGATTTATATACACTAGCACTGTAATGGCAAGAAAAAACGGGTTCTCTGATATAATAACATTTAGATCCTATACATAATTGTTTGACGTCAATACTTGATCTGTGTATGATTGTTTAGACAGCGTGATGAGAACAGTACAGTGATAATGATGACATGGAACTACAAAACATTCTAGTGACTGTTATGTCCAGACATCAGGGACACTCTTCTCCCCGGGTTGAGGAGCCTGACCCTGAAGACTGGATAACTAACTGATGCTCCCTTCCCTCTCCAACAATGATGTTTGCAGCACACAGGCCCTTAAATCAAAGCTTGGCATCAGAGCTAACAGCAGCTGCAAAGCTAGCAGCAGCTTCTTGTATCGCCCTCGAATTTACAAAGTGGTTATGACTTCTCTGCAGAGTTCAACAAAAGCAGCTAACTGGCTGCCAAAAGAACAACAGAAGCGCTTTTTTTTCCTGCGCCTTTCTGCAAACTTTTCATTTTGCTGCTTGTTTTCCACTGCCCTCAAATTGTAAATGGTGTTTCAAAAGACAACGCTGTCTGGATTTGGTGCCCGGGTATGTGATGAAGGGGGGAGGCTGGCGGCAGGGGGTAAGCCATGGGAAGGATAATGCACTGCTTGAGCACGCATGGTTTGATTCCTGCAGGAGAATGATTTTACTGGGCTATTACCGCTTCAGCTAGACAGCACTGAATTGTTCTTCATCTTTTGTTCTGGCAGTGAAACTCTGAGGGGGTGTCTCACAATGAATTCCTATTGATTTTTCTGGTCATGTCATCAAATTGTATGTGGCTTGAATCGTGACTACTGCTTTCTCATCTGCTCCCTGAGGTTCCTCTCATCTATTAACTTTTCATCCTATTTGGATGGGGCAAAACTAAACAAAAGACAGGGAGAAAAAATTAAATTGGAAAATAGAAGTAAACACAATGAACAGACCTGCCATGTAAGTCACTTGTTCAATAAAGTTCCTGGACATTAGATTAATGTTAGTCTGCAGCCAGTTTGTGTTCTCATTGTTGTAAATATTAGACTACAAAACATTTAATGATGGAGTTGTCAGGTAGCTGGTTAGGCGATGCAGTTTGTACGTATGAGATGCGGCTAGCTTCTGACTTGATGTTAAAGGTCCAGTGTGTAACATTTAGGAGGAGCTATTGTCAGAAATGGAATATAATATTTATAAGTATGTTTTTCATTAGTGTATAATCACCTGAAAATAAGAATCGCTGTGTTTTCATTACCTTAGAATAAGCCCTTTTATATCTATAGAGGGAGTGGCTCCCCTTCCATGGAGTCCGCCATGTTTCTACAGTAGCCCAGTGCAGACAAACCAATCACTGGCTCTAGATAAAGCCTTTCGGGTTTTTCGCGACCACTGTAGTTTCTCCTACATGCTTGGAAGGGGAGGGTGATGCGAGCGGTATTCAAATGGTTGCAAACTGCAATTTCACTGCTAGATGCCACTAAATCCTACACACTGGACCTTTACAGCGAGATGTAACTTTTGAAGGAGAAACACAATCTTCCACTTACAAATGAAAAGTTGAATTCATAAGCAATAAATCAAACTGTTGCTCAATTTAGTACACTCAGGGGTTTAGTCATTACAATCTTACTTGTTCTGGTGAGATATGTAGCTTATGGTTGCTAATGTTAGCTAATATTAGCAAACAGCTAATTTTATATTAGCAAACTATAAACAAACATTGCTATGTAACTGACCATACTGTTAATTTGCTGAAAGTATGGCTCTTCTCTACTTGTGCTACTGTTAGATAAACCTTAGTTTAGTTTATTTTTTCTGCTCATTTCACTGTGTAATTCCCAAAACCAGTTTTACAAAACAAATAATACACTGTAACCCAGACTAATTATACATTCCATAACCCAAAAAGGTGGAGGAAGAAGACAAAAACCTTTATTCTTAATCTAATTATTATTAAGAAAGGGGCAGGTAATATAACTGCAGGTGGCCAACCCTTTTTTTCCTCCTTTTTCGCAGATCACATACAATTCAACAATACATACTCAAATAAAGCCAGTGATCTTAACATAAATATTACTCAGTTCTCTATAAATTTTCTTAAATTGAATAATTACTTTATTATAAAGATAAAAGGCAAGGCAGGTTTACTTGTATAGCGCCTTTTGCCAACAAGGCAATTCAAAGTGCTTTGAATGAGACATAAAAAGGGAAGACAATACAAAAGAAATATAAGGCAATATAAAAAAGACAAATTAAATTAAAGATAAAAATGAGCTACAATGAAATAAACAGAAGAATTAGTGCAGTTACAGTTCTGTGAGAAAATGTAATGTAATAAAATGCATTGGCAAACAAGAGTTATAAACCTCGATTTTTTTTTATTTTTATTTTTTAAGAGCTGAGAGTTGGAGCAGACATGAATTTTTTTCCAACTATGTGGTGCATACAAACTGAATGTTACTTCTCCATCTTGGCAACTCTGGGGACAGTATGTAGACCTGTCCCAGATGACCTGAGAAGTCTTCATAGTTTGTAACATAGCAGCCAAACAAATGATTTTGCCCCTTAACCATTCAGTGCTTCATAAACCAACAGTAATTTAAAAACTATTCTACGACTCGCAGGAACCCAGTGCAAAGATCTGATAACTGGAGTGATGTGCTCTACTGGTTTTAGTGAGGACTAGACGCGTTTTGAATAAGTTGCTGCTGTCTGATCAGCTTTTTAAAGAGACCTGTAGACACATTACAGTAGTCGAAATGTTTGTTCCTGCGTTAGTTGTTGATGTTAATATCTTTAAAGCAAATTACTCTGATTCTGGGAAATCTGATCGATCTGTGTAAACTCTCCAGAAAAGCAGCAATTTTGTCTAATTTCTACCTAGATCCCAGCATGGCTACACCTTGTGTCTGGTGTGTGCTGTGCATCGATATGCTACACAACGTGGTCAGTGTGTGTCTTACTTTGCAGAACAGTACATGCTGACTTTGAATGTCCATACCTTCTGATGTCTCTCTCTATCATCATAAAATATCATAAATGTATATTGAAATACTGTAACTGACATCACTGTGCCCATAAACTATGTCAAGCAACTTCCTGTATGCCGTCCGCTATGCTCTAATATGCACACCAGGCACCTTCTCTCTCACTCTCAGTATGATACAGCAGCCATCTGTTAATGTGCTGCAGTCTTAATTATGCTCTCATCCCACTAAGTCAATCAGAGATGCACCCGGGCCAACTGTAACGCACCTAGCATAGGCTTTACTGATCAATAAACTCCTCCCGGGGCTACTGTAGCCTTCACCAGCTCGGGCCCTCAGTCACTTAGTCTCAGCACAGTGGTTGGGACTTGTTCTGGTTGAGGTGTTTGTATATATTGTATCTGACACTGTGTCTGTGTTCCTTTTATGTTGATACCTTATTTTCATTCATTTCATCTCAGTCAGAATAGCTGTGTCACGGTTAACTGGTCTAATGGTCATTGATCCAGCACTGACTGCTCCACTATGTTGCTTCAATGCATATGGAATGGTGGGTGTATATGTGTAAAATGCTGCGTTTGTTGTGCTGTCAGAAGCCTCTTTTGTGTTGAGTTTTTTTGGAGAGCTAGGTAAAGTGATGTATTATCAGCTGGCTGTCTTGTATGATTTTTGCATAGCTGTGTGTAACACATTCATGACCTCTAGTTTGACAACCGTAGCATTAAACATTATCAGCAAGAAGTGCAAAGTGTTGTTGAAACCGAGCAGTGGTTACAGTGGAGCCAGCTGTAACCAACAAAAAAATGTATTTAAAAATAATGAGCTGCGTGGGATGTCAGAGTGCCAGCAACTACTTATTTCATGAACCTCAACACAGATTAACATAAGGTTATCTCAGAAAGGTGATGTTTTAGTTCAACATTAAGATCCATCAGCGTACGGACAAAACAAATTGCATTTCCAAGTATATACAGCTCCTGAACAGTAATCTGAAGGGAGAAGGGTTCTTATAGTATCTTACAAATAAGAAAATCATCTCACCAACACTTGCCAATTGGCTCATTTACAATTTTTATATAGAAGTGTCTTATTTAATTATTTCCATTCTTTTCTGCAAAAAAAATAATAAATGCTAGAGTATGACTTTTCTGTGTTAAGCAGCAGTAGATGCATTCAAAAACACAGCATGACTGCATGAAAAATATGTCTCTCACTATTCGTAAATTGTAGCCTACATAGCCAACTCTCCATTGTTTGGTTGCATAGCATTCAAAGATGAGGTTTTTGGAGAAAGAAAAACATCACACCCAACAGCTATACTGCACCGTGCTACCTGGAGGTTCTGTTGCCACATTAGTGTAAACATGCAATGGGGTTATTGGCCAACCGCATCAATTTACTGGAGGCCGTGAAAAGCCGTGCTCTTGAAAGTAACCTTGTCATTGATGAGTCATTTGTTAAAGCACTAATGGTCGTTCTCTACCTAAAATTAGTTGAATTTGTGGGATGCTGTTCACTTACCTCCCGATAACTTTCATGATCCTTCAAAAATTTCTGGCATTTCTCTGTACATCGTTTCACTCAGCCATTGACATTCAGTCGACCTCATTCCATATCATCTCCTGGTTCAAAAGTTCATGTGAAGAGGCGCCTGTGTACCGTGTGTCTGCTCTCCCTCCCTCAGCGGGCTATCAGGGCTCCATTGGAGGTTTGGCTCTAATCTGCCGGCTTGGGGGTGTGTTTCCTGCGTCGGGGCTGTGGCCCAATCCATCTGTCTTCATCAGTGAGCCGGGGTGGCTGTGGGCTTGGGCCAGCAGAAACCCGCTAAGCACCAGCTGCTAGCTGCCTTTTACACTGATTCCCACCAAGTGGGACATATTTACAGTACAGCAAGCAGCCCAATAAGATTGGAGGACCTTTCAGCTCTTAGCTCCTGGATTTTTGCTTTTTTCTCTTGTGGTTTTGTTCTGTCTGTTAGACTCTCAACACCCACAGCCTGTGCTTTATGTGATGTGCCTATATATCAGTCTCTGTGTGTGCTTCCACATCTCTCATATTTCAGGGTATATAGGTTAACATGAGTGCATAAAGGGTGTGCACTATCAGTTTGTTGTTGGTCCTTGGACACTAGAAAAAGCTTTTGACAGTTTATGATGGATGGACCACATAGTTGTGGGTTTAATGATTCTATTTATTTACTTAAGACTGCCAAAGATTTCTCTCCAAGTCTCTCTCTGTTGTGCTTGCCTCCACTCACACATGAAGCCAAACAGAATATTCAGAACAATTATTAGACATAAAATAATTGTATTTTCAGTTGTCATCCCAACAATTATTGCTGTTGCCAAGACTTCACTGTATGATAGAGAGGCTCATGTTCTTTTTTTCTTTTTTTTCCACCTCTCTCTGCCTCTGTCTATGGTGTGGTTTGTTTATTGTCCTTCCATTTGTCCATGTTCTATCACACTTTCACTATAATGATGTAAACTCACCACTTGGGCCAACAGCTTCTATGGCATAAAGGAAACGTTTTGTTGACAGGTCCTCAGAATGAAAAAGAGAGAGCTCAGCTATAAACCCACCAGTTCAACAAACATATTCCTTGAGTGCAACTACTTTCTCATAGAAATGATGCAAAATACTACCTACTACTACTCCCTTTGCTTAGGCAGTAACGGAGGCAGGTGACCCTGTAGGGTGGGTCACAGTGACTGGATTGATTTGAAGGGGCTGCTACTTAGCATGGCGAGATACAAAGCTAATTATCTCTCTTATAAACACCAGCCTGGCCTTTACCTCCTATTGAATAAGGCCATGGGCTCTGAACAATGAGACTGGGCTGAGGCCCTGAGGCCGGGGGTCTTTCCTATGGAAATCAATTGTGGTTGAAATGGGAATGAGATTAGCGCAGTACTGATCTATTCCTTTTGATTTTCTTTTCCACCTCCCCACAAGCTCCCTTTCCTATATCAACTGCCCTGGAGTACTGACATGAGCAAATGCAGATTAGGAGGAGTAGGGGAAATGTCACTTAAAAGCGTTCTAGCAAATCTATTTTTTGAGATGCTAGTGGCATGGCAGGGCATGGTCGGTCGGTTGGTCGGTCCACCACTTTGATCCAGACTGAAGTATCTTAAAAACAATTGGATGGATTGCCATGAAATTTGGCACAGAGATTCATGTTCCCTTCCGGATGAATTGTAATAACTCTGATGATCCACCTCATGGTGGTGCTAGATAAATTTCAATTGTTCAATACTTTGGTTTATGACTAAATACTTGCCAAACTAATGACATTCCCATCAGCCTCAGCTTTACTTAGCGTTTAGTGTTAATTAGCAAATGTTGGCAAGTTAACATGCTCAATAATGTTGATAGGTTTTTGATGTAGTGAGTCCCTGGGACCCACAGATGGTCATTTGAGTGGGTCCCCAATAAAATTTGTGTTTTTTGACAAATTGTAGTGTTAAACTCGTGTTTGATGCTATATGGTTATAATTATGGTCACTCATGTATGTTGAAAATGTGTCTTCAAATTAAACAAATAAAATCCCAAATCTGTAAATACACTGCAGACACACAGCAGCTGACAGAAAGAGGTCATATTATTATACAGAGAAATATTAGCTTTTTCTGGGAGACCAATTGTTAAAAAGGGAAGCTAGAGGGCAACGAGAATGCTGAGCTTTCAAGTTTCATCAGGAGTCATAACACCATCAAGCACATCATGTTTAATTAGGAAAGTTAGAAACCGAGTACAATTAGCTGATAATTAGCCTGATCAGCCACTGTCAGTAATCAATACAAACACACATTATTAGACTGTAAACCATTAATCAAACCAATAACTAACCACAGTCAACATCAGACAACCTTATCATACTTTAGCAGTTACCTAGTGTTTCTGTAGTGGTGACAAAACATTAAAAAAATATAGGCTACATACAGTATTAGCAGTTTGAATTAAACTGAAGCTCTCTGCTGAAAATATTACGCCAAACTCCCTTAGGAAATATGACATTAAGAATTCCTTACATGTCTGCTAAAACACATCACTCTAGAAACACAAGATAAAAGGTGTCATATGTTGACTGTCTTCTTGTCAATTTGGCATCAATAAATCCATAAAGATAAACAGTATGTCCGTACTTGCATACTTTCCGTACTTCACATTTTGGATTTTGTTCCTCAACTCGCTACCAGCCTCCATTGTTTAGCTTCGCTATTTTAGTGGGAGAAGCCCGTGGGAATGAGTGGCTTAGCTCTTTAAAACAAATCCAATCAGACATCATTCAACGATGTTTAAGCATTATTGCCGAAAAAAAATCCAGATTTAAAATGTAGCGACATTTGAAGGAGCTACCGGCCGCTACATCTACATGTGCGGCCGTTGCCATAGCTCAAAGCACCACTAGTACAGCCTCACAGAGGATGGGGTGGTCTTCCTAAAATTCTTTAAATGTGATATTTATTGTGTTTACAAAACAGACCTGGCCAAAATGGCATAAAATAGTTGAGATGGGAACAACAATGACATGTAGCACAATAAAATAGGTGAAACAAAAGGTGAAATAAATAAAAAATAACATTCTTCGTCGTTTTAAATGATACATTGGCAACGTGTCCAAGTGAAGTTCGTTTTGTGGATTATTCCAATAAGGCAGTTTTGCCAAACTCCAAGATAGATCCAGGGGACATTAAAAATTGTCCATATGTGTACCTCAAAATAATCCATACATACTTGTGCATGACAAACAGTATTCACCTCGTAGCTACAGTAAAATAAAATAACCTTTTACTGAGACATATGCCACAGTATGTTTCTGCACACGTGATGATTTAATCTGTGCACTTACCCGACAGAGATGGAGATTGTATGTCCTTTGTGGTTGCAGCAGTAGCCATCAACTGCATACCTCTCCTGGAGTATATGTGGTTGATGCTCCAGGAAATAATGAAATATACCTGCTGGCGTTCTTTCATGTGCCGCCCTGGTCTCGATATTTTCAACAGCGAGGGTATTCACGTTACAATAAACCGCGATGTGTGACAACAGCAAAGGTCAAATTCATACTGATAGTACAATGACATCTCTTGGCAAGCCAGTAAAAGATAATGTCCTGCCCACCATCCTATAGTGAAGCAACATGATCCCATGGGCCAGGTTGACTGGGGGGGGGGCGCAGGCATGTGTATGTGGTACAGTATGATGTGAGTGCAGCAGTTTCATAATGATTTGTGGGTAAAATGACAAATGGAAGTGTGAGTGTACATCTGTGTTCTTGTGTGTGAACTAACTGCCAGTATTGGCAGCCATATACTGTAGCGTGGAGGAGGTGCCACTTCACGGTGCCCATGAGGCACTTATGATATTTCGTAGCTAACTCTCTATTTATGTTTCATGCACATCAACCAAACTCTAGTGCAAGTGACAAGTCTTGTAAATATATGCATGGCTTAGTGAAGTGCCTATTTAACTATGATTTATTCTGACTGCTGTGGACATGTTTGATATTTTTTTTATTATTTTTATGTTGATTTGTGCGCATGTGTCGATACAGACTTGGGTCTGAATCAAAGTGAAATCGCAGAGGGAATTGCGGCCTCTGAGCCATCTGAGCAGGTTCTGCAAATGTACAGCAGGGGAGAGGTGGCGTCAAGTGGGAATAGTCGGCTCTCTGCCTGGAAGAGAACAAAAGATGGATCCTACCTCAGGTCTCATTCTCACACATGAGATATGAAATGGCACATGGGATTCCCTTCTGCCCACCTCCGTTTCTCTGGGGTTGTGGTACTGTGACAGCAAACAACAGAGGCTAATTGTGTTGGATCTAGCCAGACAGAGAATTTGCATGGTCCTCCATTTGTCTGCCATTTAGGCATAGCTGTCTTATTTTTTTTAGTTGTTCAAGGGCAATTGCATGCAATCGGAGTTGGATCAGGCACTGCAGAGGCTCTTTTTTTCAATCATCGCTTGATTGAAGTCTGCTTTTTTGCTCCTTACCTATGTTGAAACACAGCCGAAACACTGTCTTCCTGCAGCATGTTACTCAGTTTTTCATCATTTTCTCATAATCTTACCCTTTTTTCTCTCTCTGAGGGATTATCCCTGAACCTTAAGCTCGTGTTCCATCCTAACTGTGTCAGACTCTTAAGATATGCAGTAAACAACGCTGGCATTGCAAAGCAGAGTAGAATAGAGACTGTGCCATATGTGCTGTGCTAGGGACAACAGGCATGTTTCTCTACGGCATCGCCAACCTTTAAAATGTTAATTGTAGTGCTCTGTGTTTAATCATGGGAGAGCCTACCTCCTAAATATAGCCATGCTTCTTGTCCGTGCTCACTCAAATATAACAAGGCTGATTTATATTGCATAGAGATGACATTAAAGACAGCTTCACACAGGATTCTAACACCAATATTCTATGCACATTTTCAAGGCAATGTTGAGCTAAAAGCTGTCCAGGAAGTGTTGTGTTATGTGGATAGTATGAGAAAGCAAATATAGAGAGAATCAAGCAAAATCTAAAACCAATCCTTTTGTATGCTTTTGGCACTTTTTTCCTCCTTTTTCTTCCGAATCTCTGTATTTCTACACTTCTCAATCCCACCGCCATCTCTTTCAACCCCCTCTTTCCATCTCTCTTCCAGCAGTTGATTTATTATTCCTCTTATTCAGTGAAGGCATCATAGTGCAGCTGAAAGCAGCATGCCGTTTGCAGGGCACTTGCGGCGCCTTTGTCTGTGAGGCACGCTGCTACCAGCAGGCCTTTGGATGCTTGTTGCCATTTCCACTCTCAAATTTGATTGCTGCAGAGAAATGAGAGCCATATCATACCACACCCCACATGGGGTGCAGAAATGAATATTTCCCTTCTTTTATTCACAGCAGTTCTCAGCTCCCCTTTTAAAGACTAGTGAACTCCAATCTAGAGGTAAAAATCTGATGGAATTTGTCTTTGTCTCCGGGTCATGCTGTGAGTGGTTATCGTCAATGATGTTGATTTCACAGTATGTCAGATTTCACTAGTCTGAGTCTGAGTAATTTCTTACAACTGCAGTTTCCGGTGTGCGGCACTTAAACACCATTGATGTGTGATATATTGTGATACTTTGTTTTTTATATTCTATTTGATTTCAGTGAATGAAAAAAGAATTTTGAAATAAAGTACTGTGCTGGTTCTGTAGATCATGATGTCAAGGTGGATTTCATAGGGTGTTGCCCCAGCCTTGTTATCTGGGCAGAGGAGCAGACATTTTTAGAGAATGAAACTTAATCATTTAGCATGGTGTCTTCATCAAAAGGGCCTGATTGCTTTGAATGTAGTGTCCTGTAATGCTTCCCATTCATAAACCTCTCTTTGTTGGCAAAGGGACAGATAAACAATATTCTTCACAGTAAAATCCAAGTATGAATCACTTTGTTCTATTCACTGCACAAAATCACTGTCTTATCAATTTGGTTTTGCCTATAATTGAGTCCTGAATGCCTTACTAAGGGCTCCCAGTGCACTAAGATTAATTTAACCTATTTCAAATAGATATCAACTTGTTTTAAGAATTTTCTAGAAATGAGTGTATGGCTCTCGAAACAAGAATAAGGCAGAATGCGGCTCTAGAATAAGGAAACACAATATTATCGCCAGATAGAATGTTGACATTGAATTATTCTGCAAACCATGTATCGTATTCTATCCCAACACTTGGGATGGTTAAGATTATGGGGGAAGATTATGGTTATGGCAACGAGTTATGGGTTATATTTTGTTAAAAGTTAGGCAAGTTAAACGCTTGCTTAAAGGTACCCTGTGGAGTTTTTGACCACTAGTAGCACTGGTGGCAATGTGTATCGCAGGTTTCACGCTATTCCACCGATTGACAGTTGTGGCAGTAACACGCAAAGGCCCGTACAGTAGCAATGTACCCACAAAGGCATTAAAGAAGACTGCGAAGTAGCAAACATGGATGTAAACAATGCAACATTGTACAACAGGTATTGAAAAAATTGCCATTGCAAATGTTTTACTGTATGCGGACAGGAACGCATTCAGTATGTGCACTGCATACCCATCCACGACACCGACCTCCACACACTCACATACCATATTGCTAAATGAAGCCCATGCTATTTCTCATATTGGATATAAATCCTGAGCTGTGGAATAATATGAAGGCCCTTCCTAGGATACTATGCTGTAAAACAAGTTACTATAATTTATATTGGAAACAGGTTGAAATAATCTTATTGGATTAGCAGTTTTTTCCCTTATATAAGAGGAAAAAAAGCTTTAAAGCTGCACTAATCAATATTTCTAAATAAAAAAAATTGTTCAAGTGACTAGGTGTAATGTCAAAGGGGGTGCTTGTAGTGATGAACCCACAGGAAAGTATCACCAAACTCTGCGGTTAACCTCAGCTATAGAGTGTCTTAGCGTCATCCAACTCATTGTTTTGGTTTTGCGGGCCACAACTTTACTGTTCTGGTTCAGTCTGACCGCTCTCATCAGCTGTTTTTTAGAAAAAAAGAAGCTCTGTACACTATCTGCCCAGCAGCAAAAGGCAGACAGACTACGTTAGCAACTAGCTAGTGAACACAGTTGAGCATTTAGCAATTAAGGACCCAATTATATTATCAGAAGAGGGTAGAGACCAAAATAGAGCTTGTAAGAGAGTGAAACTTGCATTCGTCGGGTCACCTCATACACAACTCCAAATAAATGCTATGGTTGCTTAGTGTCTGCTGGATGTGCAAACTTTAGCACAGTTAGCCATATCAAGTGTTAGCATATGAAGAGTTTTTTTGCAGTGTTATAAGCTATATATGTTTTTCTTGATGGTTAACTTTTGAACCTCAATGCATTAACTATTCTTTCACATTCAGATTGAGAACACAGCAGAGTCAGAGAACATTCACAATTATACATCATCAAACTAATGTGACACCCATAGGAGCAACACAGTTAAATGGAATAGGTTCTTCTTCATAATAGAGATCTGGAGACATGTTGTTTTCTTGCCTCAGACATCAGGACAGAGGGGAGCCACAGCACACTGACCCCTTAAGAGAAACAGCTTGTTTGTTTTAATTAGAGACATTCAGGACACAGAGTCAACTGCAGAAATGAAAGTGAAAACCTTCACCTATGTTTATCACCACGTCTCAGTTTTGAAAATATACAAATTACTAGTTCATGAGGACAAACAAACCTGCCTGGGTTTTATTTGTATGAGGGAGCAAGTCCTCATGGACTTCCCATTGGTTTCAAGTCATGGGTGACCATTAATGTTTGTGGCTGTGGGCAATTATGCTGTCAATGCAGCTGTTTGTTGTGTAGCTTGTTACCTTCACTGTAATAAGTTAAACCTGCAAGAATTGGTTGACCTCTAGGAAATTAATTCATTAACAGCAACAACAAAACTCATACGGTAAAACACTAAACTCTCGCTTGTGGCAAAGATCGATGATGCAGATACAATAGAATCAACTTTTAAAAAGTTCAAACAGCTTTATAAATGATGTGGCTCTGTAATTTAGTTTGAACACAAAGAGAGAAGTAATGCATACAAGGAATTAGTTAAACACCACTCATATGCGCAGTGTTATTTGCACTGTGTGGTACTTTGATGCATATTCAGTGTTGGTGAGATTTCTCCAGTTTTGTACTTGTTAGGTCGAATTCACACACCCTGAGTTCCCCCTACCGGTGTTGTTTCCCTTTGGGGAGCTGAAAACGTGGCTGTTAATTAACTTGCTGCCGATCCCACACTGGTAGCTCTCTGTCAACACTTCCTTTGCAGTAATAATCTAAATGGTCTGGGAAGTCGCAAGTTCACACTTCTGTGTGCATGTGTGAGCAGTTGTATACTTGTGTGTGAAAAACACACTGTATCTACATTAAGCTGTCTAAATTTTAAAACGCCTTTCAGTGATGTTGATAGGTTTTCAATGTAGTGAGTCCTTGGGACCCACATCATTTGACAATAAAATTTGTGTATTTTGACAAATTGCAGTGTTAAACTTGTGTTTAGGGATGGGTATCGTTAGGATTTTATCGATAGTACTGCTCTTAGCTATACTCTTATCAGTTTATTACAGTTTTCATTACTAAATAATTGCATTTTTAAAAATATATTCTTTAAAAAAAGAATATATTCGGAAAAGGATTATAATTTAATATTTCAAATATAACTAAATGTTGTTTCTAGAGCAGCAACAGCAAAGTCACTATATAAACTCAATATTTATACAGATTACAATAACTGACTGACTGGTGAAGATAAAAACCGTATTATCAACACTATCTTTATCTGCTGTTTACATTCCACCAGATGCAAATAAAGAAAAAATCCACTGCAGAATTATTTCCTGGGGTGTAATATGTGTAAGTATATAAATAACTATATATAGTTTTATTTTATGTCACCTAATTTTAATATACATTTAATAATCTGTTATGTTCTATGTGTGTAGCATGAAGGGACCACAAACTCATTTCATGTGCAACCCTGTGTTGTAAAATAGATAGATAAATGACCTTGTAAATGTATGGTAACCACCTGCTAGGTTGCTGCTGTGACATGTTTCTGTGTGTATTAATTTCAATTGAGTGTACTCAAATATAATTTCTTTAACTGATTATTTTACTGATTTTAGTATTTAGTATTTTAGTATATAGTATTTTTTATATATATATATATATATATATATATAGATATATAGATATATATAGATAGATAGATATATATATATATATATGCAGGCAGGAAAACTAATCTATAGTTTGTAGGAAAACAGCCTTGTGAAGGAAGCAGAGTATTAAATATGCTAATCAGCCATCCATCCATCCATCCATATGCTAACTGGAGCCATCCCAGTGACTTGGGCCTTAGGCAGGGCACACCCTGGACAGTGGCCAACCTGTCGCAGGCGAACACAGACACAGACAAGGACAGACAACCATTCACTCACACATTCATTCAATACGGGCAATTTAGAGTTATCAATTAACCTACACATGCATGTCTTTGGACGGTGGGAGGAAGCCGGAGAACCCGGAGAGAACCCACGGTAACACGGGGAGGACATGCAGACTCCACCCAGAGAGATTGTGTGATGTTGGTCCGGTCCGGGAATCGAACCCACGAACCCACGATCTCCTTATTGGGAGGCAGGAGCTGTAGCCGCTCTGCCACCGTGCACCCCACTAATCAGCCAAGGTGTGGTAAATTCATCTACATTTAGTCGGTATAAGACCCACATGCATGGATGCACACAGTATATGATTAGATTAGAATCATACAGTTTTCACCCATCCATTAATTCAATTAATTTTCATACCCTGTTATTGCTATGCTATTATTGCTATGCAGGCTCACACAGGCATTGGTTGTAAGAATTAAAGTTTTAAACTTCATAAAATTGTTATTCTTGCAGGAATTTCTTATCTATTTACTCCTCTAAATTGTGATTTACATTTAATGAAAATACCATTACGTTCCAAACCATGGAACACATACGACATACATGTCTTACGTCTTAGATTTCTCATAAAACAATGAGTGTAAGGTCAAAATTCTTAATAGAGGGGCGCACGGGTATCTCACCTGGTAGAGCGCGTGCACCATGTACAAGGCTTACCGCAGCGGCCGGAGTTCGAATCTAGCCCGCGGCCCTATGCTGCATCCCATCCCTTCTCTCACTCTTTCTCTCCCACATTTCCTGTCTCTCTTCAGCTGTTCCTATCAAATAAAGGCACAAAAAAATTCTAAATAGATTTTAAGTTTTGGATCAAAGCTGTTATTTGGTCTGCCCAGGTATCCAATGGATCCCTGTCATCATTATCCAAACAAGATGGAGCCAGTGGTTTCCCTTTCTTCTTAGTTCAAATGAATGATATCCAGTAGGCTTGATCTATTCCCAGGAGCATTTATCCAATGCACCCCTTTCTTCCTGTTCCAAACAGAAAGCATCCTCACAGTCCTCTGCTCTCAGAATTCCCATATTTATGGATGAGGTTAACTCAGGACGCGCTCATGTAGGACACATCTCTTAACACCCAATACCGGTTCCTAACACACCATGATGCCAGCAAGCAAACAAGCAAGTATTGAATTACCTTCAGCGCTCTCAATCAAACTGTCCTAACCATCTCATGCATCAGCGGTCAGGGCGAAGTGATGTTTTGCTCGCTTGAAAAATTGGACTTTCACTCTATTTTTGCAGCATCTCACAGACTTCACCTCCAAGCTCGCCAAAACCAACAGCCCACAGTCAGTCCAAACTTACCTGCCACAACATTTCCACACTGACTGACACTGACTCCTAAACCTGTGGACATTATTAGCCTAGAAAACACCTTGTTTCAAAGGGAGTGTGGGATCGGTCTAGAAAAACACTAGAAACCACTCCTCTTCACAGGAACCAAAAGATACCCCATGAAATGGGAATAGGACGCACTGCAAGCTAGAGAACGCTCTGGCCATAGAAACTGAAATATTATATTGATAAGTCGTTTGGCAATCTGGCTGCGTAAATGAATAACATTTTCAGTGTTTTATAAAAGTATTGACAAATTACTCATATCCACAGGCAAAGCAGAAGAAACACACACAAAACTCTTTCCTCACTGTGACAACTTCAAAACCAGGGCAGTTTGTGTGTTGACAAAACTGTTTCACCTCAAGGTCCCTTTAGTAGCTGTTGTAGTGCTTCTAATCATATCGTATGATCTTCATCAGCAGATGGAGTTTGACCAGTTGTATTGGAATTGCAGATGTTTAAATTTCAGTTTTATCTGAGCATTTTAAGGGCATTCTTATTGGCTTTAAGAAGAGTTTCAGGTTTTTTCCAAGTCCATCTCCATATGTAGATTGTAAGAGTTAATGGTCGCTGAAATCATTCCTTCTGGCTGTGAAGTGATTTATTTGTAGTGTGACTACACTGTAAGTGATGGGGGATAACATCCACAGTCCGTTTTCTATGCAGAAATGCATTCTGCAAGTTTATACAAAGCTAATATGAGGCTTCAGCAGTCAGAATTAGACAAATGAAGTTGGTTTCTTTGTCCTGGTGGCTCGTGTGGGTTTATCACCGGTGTTTTGTAAGAGGACATATACCTCCGGTGCAGTTCAGACAGGAAACGCTGTCAGAGGAGACAAAAAGAAAGAATTTAATTCTAAAAAGGCTATAACTTTGAGTTAATCAAATTGAGTATCTTCCAGACTGCTGAGGTCTCATATTAGCTTTGGGTAAACTTGAGAATGCATCTCTGCATGGAACGAGAACTATGGATTTGTTCCCCCGTTTCTTAGTACTGAGTATTGTATCAAGATAAACTTGGAAAAAATCCAAATCTATCCTTCAACAGTTGTCGTTTTTTTTTGTGTTCTTGCTACAAATTTGCTTGTTTGCTGTATTTTGGGAACGTGTATACAGTAAGGTTGTGTTCTAAAGTGCAACATGGAGCATGAGCCTTCATGAGTCACGTGTTGACTACTTCATGAGGTTGGCCTTGATTGGTCAAATAAGAACCTGGCTAATAAAACTGTGTGACCAGATGAATTCTTATTGGTTATTAGCTTCTCAGGCTTTAATCTTGTATTCCAGGAAGACCAGGATTTCTCTCTCTCTTTTTTTTTTTTTTTGCTGGAAGTCACAGTATTAACAATCATAAAACAAAACTCCTACCCACCATGATTAACTATAGCACACAGCCTCTGAGGGATTATAATTTGTTCACTCAAAACAATGAATCATTTCCCTCCAACAGGTCCCCGGGCTCAGTACTGGGTAATATTGTCCCTTTTTAGGCTCTATGTATACTCCTCGCTGCCGTGAAGCCGTAAGAATGCATTTAACTCAGTTTTTGTCATTTTATTAATGACCCGGCCTGTAGTTGCTAACTTGCAGTGTGCGACCCATTGTAAAATGATAGATATCAGAAGATAGTCTATTTTTTGGCTACAAAACCCTCCTAAACTCTTCTAAACAGCTTAATGCATGCTCAATTTCATTCAGGCAGCTAGTTAAAGATCCTGGCATGACTTTGAATTGACCCTGAATTCTCATCTGTATAAAATCACATTTACAGTATATGTTTCCAGGGCATCATTGTTCCATCTCTGTAATAAGCTGCCAAGCTAAGAAACATATTAACATTAGGTTATGCAATGAAAATAGAGCAACACACACATACACAAGCGTTGGCCCACATCACAGCATTTGTGAAATGCTTGTTCTTTCTTGTTTTGTTTTTTTCGGTACTCTTTTCATCTATTCATAACCTCTGTTCTTTGTGAAGCACTTAGTGAAAAATCTGTGTTAAGAGCACTTTATGAATAAATTTAACTCCAGTTAAGAAGCACATCTGCTCTTTATAACTGCACTAACCTTCCTTTCTTTCTTTCTTTCTTTCTTTTCTGTTCTCCCTTCATACATACCTTGTTAGAAAGGTTGCAGCAAGGGTCCAGAAGTAATACGAGGAGGACATCGCTCCAGCTACCCTCATCACTGATCCTCCTTCCTGCAGCGTCCCTTTTCTTCCTCATTCTTTTAAGAAACTGTTGTATAACCTTGTGAGATTCAGCTGTAGCTGGAAGATGACATTTTGATCTTTTATAGCGAGAATGCACATTGAGCATTATGTTTTGTGTGTTACCAGATATAACACTCAATCACAGGTAGGTGGTATCATAAAATTGCTAAATACCTGAAATACCACTGTTGAACGACAGGTTGGCTTAAAGAAGTTATGTAACATCAGGCACATGAATGCTTGCAAGAGTCAAAACTTGGCATGCTAATTGAACATTAGGAGATCAGTGTAGAGTCACATCAGCTGTATTTGATTGGTGCTTAACTTAGTTTTATTTAAAAGCAATAAATCAAGATTTGTCACCTTTCAGCAAAATGTGTTAGTTCAGAAGAAGAATATGGCACCAGAGTGCTTCGTGTAGGTCCAAGGAGATGTTCTGGGAGGGTGGGCACCCGGCCGTTCGGATACTCAAATACAGTAGTAATGCAAACTGGGGTGAGCCCTTTTGTTTTCAGTTGCTGCAACTTGAAATGTGGCTGTTTAACCAGGCTACAGTAACGTTACCTTGTCTACCTTGTGATCTAACTTCAGCTTTGTTTGGCACAGCAACAGCGTGAAGCAAAGTTAACTCCTATTTGTTTTCTATGGGACGCAAGCAATTTGCTACTCAAGGCATCGTAGCCAACGCCATATGATGCACATCAAAACACTCGTGCTGATTGTTTTCTTTTTAAAATTCCGCACACTGGTTGTGTCTTGACACACGGCAACTTTCAGAAAACGGGTGTGCTACGGGCGCCGTTATACGAGTGTTGGACTAAAATGATGGAGTTTCATTTCCTCAGTCGAGGAGGGAGAAGAGAAAGTGGCAAAAAGAGGCACATAGTTAAGCAGTGACAATGAACACTTCAAATGTTGGTCCCAGCAGACAGAAAAAACTGCAACTAATATTTTTGCAAATTAAATAATCAATAATTATTTTTTCATTGTTTTGGTCTACAGGCTTTTGTCTGCTCAGGGTGGATGTTTTTTTCCCCCATCTCACTTGAGGTTTTAGGCCTGAGTATTCAAATCCAGATTAAACATCATGTATGCAGAGTATAATTTGGTTGAGATGTGATGGGAGGTGCCATTATGCTTCTTTAACAGCAGCACCCACCTTGCTATACAGACACTCATCATGTTCTGTTTATCACAGAACAAGAGCTTTGATGCTCCTACATCACTACAAATCTAGATAAATCACACACACACAAAAAAATTAAATTGTTGAAAGTATATAATCTCCATTACCAGCCCAGAGGGGGCAGTGTGTCGCTGTGTGGGGGATGTTGAGCCCCAGGTCAGGGGGAAACTGCAACATTTATCCCCTCTTACACCACCTCTCATCCTGACAAAGTGCACTGTGTGCTTCAGGGGCATACTAATTCGCCTGATGTGTATTAGCTCCCCATATCCGCCATTCAACACAATGACAGTAATTTGGCCGAAAGGTGAAAACAAGTCTAGACCCAATTGCAGACATTCAGTCAGCACAAAAGCTGATATTTACCTCAAGATCTCTGCTTGTGAAGACAAAGGACAATGCCCAAATACTATGTGCACAGGGGACATATATGTGAACACATGCACAGACACACAGGCAGAGAATGAGAATGATTATTGCCACTTTCTTGACTTGATCATCCTACATATCTTCTGAAATTTGACTAATTTAAAAGGTTGGTAATAAATGTTAAGCGTCTCTATTTGCTGACATGCAAACTTGTATGAGCTCTATTTTAGGCTATTTAATGCAAGGTTAAACATTTTCTAAAATTGTTACACAACACAAGTTGCAATGAGTGTTGGCAGTCAGAGGTCCAGAGGTTCGATCTGTGTCACAAAAGCAGACGCACAAGAGGAAAAAAACGTTTTTCGTAAGTCTCTCTGTGTGTGTGTGAACAAGTCTGATTCAGTATTTCAATTTCAAACATGTTTGTTTCTAGTGCAGATTCTAATTCCCAAACATCATTGATATTCACTCTTGAAAGCAAATAGTTCAAGGAAACATTTGGGTCCACAGAGAAATGCCTTACTTACTGAATACCCTTCATTTTCAAGAGGCAGAATCTGACTCAGAAAAACGCCCTGTCACCGGTCCCTCCATGAGCCCATATGGGGCTCAGTGCCTCTCTTAGACTTTTTGTCATGCCTGCAGTGGGGGCCATTACAAACCTGATTTATTCGGCATGCTGCTGTGAGCACACCCATCTGTGAGCTGCCTGTAAAACTGATTTGTGCAAAGGATCAATTTCCATGTGATGGTTCTATTTGTCTGTATTCCTGCACGTTTAGAAGTGTTGCAAGAAATGTGAAATGAGATCTAATTTTCCGCATGGATCCATCATATGCTGCATGCGTTGGCATGATATAGTATCATTGTTGAACATCAGCCAACTAATTTTAGCAATGTGTCTCTACCAAAATACAAATCACATCTTCTGCTTCACTGCATGGTGTCTCGCTCCCAACCACAGACATATTTTCAGGATTTTTTATTTGTTTAGTGTCTTTTGAAATATATTCATTGTGTTGTATGTGCAGATTTATGCAGGAGCAATGGAGAAGCAGGCAAACAAACTTTAAAAGACAAGTCCAAGACAGGATAGTTCATTTAAGTTCCATTTGCTGCTATCTTAGTGCATTATCATCCTTCAAATGCAGGCTGTATCTCCGCTTTTGTCTTTTGTCTCACTCGCTTTCTCCTCTCCAGTGCCAACTTGAAACTGTCAGAGCCCACATGCAGTACCAAGAAGAAAAATAACTAAAACCAAGATGTCTGGTTTACTTTCACTCTCAGAACATGACAGATGAAAAATAGAGGGAGAGAGAAAACATTCTAGGCAGCGGCGACAGCTTTGAAACCTTGGAGAGCCCACTGCAACCAATCTCTGCTTCACAGGCGTGCAGTGGTGCGCTGTGGGAAGTCGAGGTGGTGCACTGTTGTGTTTCAGGGGGAGAGGGAGAGAATGAGAGAAAATGGCAGCAAATGAAGTTGGCGGGCTGTGGAGTATTGTTCCCTCCTGCTTGCAGTAATGAACAGGCCTTCAGAACAGACTGGGGAAATTGGTCCCCGGTGGGCCCTTCTCTTTCTCGTCTGTCAGGTGTGTTCGCCACACATGGAAACGTACACATGCATGAAGATTGCCTGCACGCATTGGCATACACTCAAACATGCATACTACAAAGAACCCTTACTCTACGACCGACTGTACTCAGCAGAGTCGGTCCCCTTTCATCCCCTTGTGTCTTTGTATTGGGGGATGTCCAGTGCATCTTCACATTCAGTTACGATGCCCTTATACTTGTCTTGTCGTTTGCTGCAGATGGAGACGGATGATGGTACACAAGATCAGTTATTAGGGCCTAGGTTCAAACCTAACCTTCCATGATATGCCTGGCTCTTACCTCATTCATTTGTGCACCAGGCATCTAAACATCAGTGTTTATTGACCACAGCTACTTGCTGAGCCTGAAATGGGTTGTATAATGCTCATCCATGAATAATAATAGAGAAGTCTTAGACACTTCTGCATACCAGCCTTAATAAAAGTATGGACTAAAAAAAAAAATTTATTGTCATTTGACTGGACAAAATTAGTTCATGAATAACTAATGTTTCAAAATATCCGTCCATTTATCTATTTATTTGTGCTGGAGCATAAAATAAAATATTCATGACAAGGCTGATCAAATATGTATTATGCAGTCATAGTATTAAGTATGTTCTCTTAATCTCTTAGCTTTAACCAAGTTCAAGTCCAACTGTTCAAGGTTTTTCATCTGTATATTCCATACAGGGTGGGTCATTAAGGACAGTTATGCCGATGTACTGTTTAATTGTCCCCATGTTCCCATGCTGTGCTAGGTCAAGGGGGCCTTATGTTTTCGGGATGTCCATCCGTCCCTTTCTCGTGAATGTGATATCACAGGAACGCCTTGGTTGTCAAAGGTCAAGGTCAATGTGACCTCACAAAACATAGTTTTGGCCATAACTCAATAATAATTGATGCGATAATTATGAAATTTCACATAGATGTTTAATGGGATACAACGATGAAGTAATGACATTTTCATGTCTTGGAGAAACACTTTTTTGGCCAATATTCAACACCATAATTGAGGAATGGAAGGGGAGATTGTGACCATATTTCACAGTAGGTAGGACACTGAATACGTGACACTTATGACTCAAAGGTCATTGTGACCTCAAAATAAGTTTTTAGCCATAATTTTAGAATGAATAATTCCAGATTTAACACACACACACCTTGATTGGAACCACACAATGAGTAAACAATAACGAGCACAGTACGGGCTTTACTCCATCTCGTCCATTCTGCCTTTCACTTCCTGCCTCATTCTGAATTTCGAGTGTCATCTCTATCACATGACTGCAAACAACGTATTGAAGCATGCCTAGCTAATTGTGATTCTGTGAGTGAGTGAGTTTCACCTACAGCTCATCGAGAGGCTTCGCATCTAAAAATGCCAGGAGAAAACAAAAGCAGCACATTTAGCTGTACTCTAAGAATCCATCTTTACATAGTAATCAAGTACGTGTGTACCTGTATAGCCAATACAGCTATGATAATCACTGGAATCATACATATGTATCATCAATATAGTGATAACTTCCAATTAGCAAAAAAATACACTTTATACCTGTTATTCCATTCCTTCCAAGTATTCACTACATATATTATGTGAGTTTGGACAGACATGGATGTCAACTAGCAACTAGCGTGGGGCGGTAATTCTAGTTACAATACAGTACTGTAATACTAAGGCTAACTTGCTGCTCCTCATCAGTTGGTGAACATGCTAACTTTTTGGGAATCAGTCTTTTAGCATTTCATCATGTATGTAGCCATTATTTGTGTATTTAAGACCCTTTTTAAAGGCTTCTTATTTTAAAAAAATTATCTGTAAACATTAAAAAGTCAGCAGGGGGCAGAGTTTTTTCAACCAACCCATGGAGTTTAAGCGTTAGTAATCTAAGCATGCGCTAGCTAGCTACAGTTGATAAAATCTGCTAGCGACAGTTGTCTTAGCTGACAAAATCAACGGTCATTAGCTACAAATGAGAAGCCTGCTTTTGTTTAGTCTATGTAATCTAAGACCCATTGTTTCAAAAAAAGCCAATGACTTTCTCTCACCAGTCAGTGTGGTACCCTCTGACACATAATAAACATTAATCCTCATGCTAGTGTGCGTTCCTACCAGTTTTTGTTTCTTCCCCGGACTGTTATAAGAGTGCTTATTCCTGAACGAATTCATTTAAGCTTTAATTGTGGCCGGTCTTTGGAGGATGACTCAGAGTCACAGATGAATGCAAAGGTTCTATTAATATGTTGTGGCTCCTCTGTTATTATTCCTGTTCATCCATATATTTTATTTATGAGTCTTACTGTACTGTTGAGCGAAAGGGGATTTCAGCCTTGGTTTTGAGAATGACCATGACGACAGGAGAGGGATAAAGCCCAGATCTGTGAGCCATTTTGTCTCTGAGGAGTTGCAATCTCTTGGCCCGTTTAAAGCAAGAAAAGGAGAAAGAGCTACGCAAAGCCATGTTTGTTAATATATGGAGAGGGATTGTGGAGTAACTGAACTTGTTTTCGGTAACTCTTGATCTTCTGATTGCAGTAATTAAATTGCCCAATGGAGGAGTGAGAGCTTTGCGTTCACTTCCAGCACTGTAATGTCCGTCCCCTCTTTAACATGGCAAGTGTTAGGAGAGTCATAGGGTCTCATTACAAACAAGGCCAGGCACTAATGTGTAAAATTAAGTGTTTTCACTTCAAGCATGCGTTGACCTCTAAACCTCTATTATTGTAGCAACAGGATGAGCAGAATCCAGATCCGTTCTGTTGCTTTGTGTCTACAGTACGTCTGTCTTTTTCTATTCCTCGACCTCTCCCCTTCCCTCTTTATCTTCCTCTATTTTTTTCCTTTTTCGCCCTTCCTCTCTGACTGACTCAGCTTCACATCAATCACGGCAATGTTTATTGTCAATGAAATATTTAGTATGAGGGGGCCTGTGTGCACACATTGCAGCTTTCATCTCACCGTGAAACAATAGATATGTGTGTGTGTGTGTGCGTGTGTCTTGACTGATTTTAGATGCATACCTATTTTTCCTAAATTTTCATCACAAATACAATGAAATATGAATTAATATAATGGTAAATGGACTGTACTTGTATAGCGCCTTTCTAGTCTTCCGACCACTCAGCGCTTTACACTACATTCACCCCATTCACACACACTCACACACCGATGGCACAGCCTTTGGGAGCAATTTGGGGTTCAGTATCTTGCCCAAGGACACATGCGAGTTGGGGTAAGCCGATCTTCGAACCGCCGATCTTCCGATTAGTGGTCAACATAATGGCACACAATTACAACTATGTTCAGTCTGTAATGTGTTATGTTATTTTAGTGTTCATTAACTGTTTATACACCAGTTATGAATTCTTAAGTGGAATTAGTGTTGACCAATACATCAATAAACACTTAAAATACCTCTACCATACTGGATCATAGAAGTTTTACAGAAAAAAACGGGCATTCATTTAAGAGTCAGCATTTGATATTTTGGGAGGAACCAAGGCCTCATATTAGAAATTGGAGAGTATTCAAGTGGTAACGAGAACACATGGCTAGGGAGACAGTAAGCAATTCAGTAGCCAAGTTTAATTAAAGTGCTGTGGATACATTGCACTGCACTAAGTTAAAAAGGCTAACTGAAGCTGGTGCAAGGACAGAACTCGATGAATCAGACTGAGATAAGCAATGGCTGCAAATAGTCTGTGTCACAGATAAAAGCTGTGCCATGTACTGTATGTATTCATGAATGTATGCATGCAAGTGGCAAATAAAAAAAAAATGTGACAAATGAGAGAAATGCTGACTAAAATGCAGATAGCAAATTGTTGACTGTACAGAATTATGGCTGAACAGTGCTGGTGGATGATATGACAGATAATTAGGTGTAGTTCTTCTTTAACACATGTATGGCCCAGAAAATGAAAAACGAAAAGCCAGAAATCATGTGCCCAAAAAACTTCAACAATCATCCCCAGATACACAAAATTAATCATGTCAGTTATGACATAGTATAAATTTGACTTGATGCACCTTTTAAATTTTGTAGTATTGTAATTTACAGTACTGACACATCTTTTAACATAGCTACAGTTGTCCCCGGTGGATAGAAGCGCTCAGCAAGGTTTAAGCCATCTAAAAGTCAGTGAACAGTGAATGCAGGTTTTTGTAGTCAGGATATTAATGTGCTGGCTGCTGGTTTGCATCTATATGAAGTGCCTTGTTAGGTTTCAAATGCCATTGTTTATTTTAGTAGTTTTGCCTCGGGAGTCTGGAACTGGAACTAACCCAGAAAAAGACACTCCTATTGCATTTTTGCTTATATAAACTTGGAGTTTGGACATGCAATTTTCCTGTAAACTGTTCAGTTTTCCAAACAAAAATCTTGGGATAACAAAGGGTATTTAATGCTTCCTCTACAGAAAAGAGGGCATTCATAGCTGGCGACACAAGAAGCTAAGTCTGTCAAAAAAAGGAGCTGTGATAATGGAAAGAACACCTACTGGGCTGAAATTGAAAAGAAACTGCAGGGGACAGTGATACGGAGAGATGTGGAGTTGGAGGAGAAAGACCACTTGGCTATAAGCAGCCAGGTCAAATGGTAGATGGGACAGGGTGAATAAGCCAAACAGTTTTTAAACAGGTTTGACACAAGGGCCCCAGGCCATCTACTCACTGCACAGCTCAGTAGGCTGCCTGAATGGCACCCAGCCTACCATCACCCACACACACCCTCTAATGGCACTCAAACTGCCCACATCTCTCTCTCCCTTAAGGCCACTGTATGCTTGCTATAAAATGTAGACCTCTGGCAGGTTGTTGCAGAAAAAAATCGCAACAAATTTGCAGGAGAATTTGGAAGCATTTCCTTGAGTTTGGACAGTGTGTACAGGCTAGAAAAAATTAAGTGGACAAAAATGAAGCCAAAATATCCCGGATACGGCCGCTGCCATCTTGCGCTGGTGACGTCATTTGGAACCAGAGTCTGCACAGTAGTGATCAGGGTTGGAACCGCGGTAATCGAGGTCCCGCCCATACACCCGGCCGACTCAATCACGAACGGGGCTCAGCTGTCAATCATGAAACCCTCTTTTTATAGCATTGAACAAAAAAAAAAAAAAACTTATCTGAAAAACGCAAACAAACATCAGCATAATAAGAACTACCTAAAATGACAGAAACCATCTTTGGGAAAAATCTATTTGATGTGTACTTTGATTTTTTAGTTTGGCCCATGTCTCATCCGCTAACATGGAGGTGGCGATGTTTATGACCTATTCTTCAGCCACTCACCAGGGGATGATCAAGATGTTTTGGCTTCACTTTTGGGGTAATGTCATCCATCTTTATATACAGTCAGTGGTTAAGTATGAAGCGAGAGCCAGGGAGCAATTAGTATTAAGTGTGGAAGCAGGGGGGACGCTAGCCGTCCACTCTTGAAAATTCAAAAATATGCCAGCACCTCATAAGCTCACAATTACTGCAACAAATTGTAGTTAGTTTGTTTACTATGTACACAAAACAAAACAAAGTGTTAATTAGTGAGCATTTGAGGTGTTAGTAGATGTATTTTAACTTTAGATAGTGAAGTATGGGGCCCACTCAGTCATCATAGCTATATACCTATTGGGACAAGCATCCAACAGAATTGAGATACCCACTGATGATTAACATTCAAAAGAGCACTCAAATTAATTACCTTAAATCCAGGCCCCTAGACACCCTCCATTCCAAAGCCCTCCAAACCCAAGAGCTGATCCCAGAAAAGAGTCCCCTATGTCAGTTGGTGCTTAGACTAACTGCCCCCTCTCAGACACACTCTGACCAGTCTCACAACAACACTGCTTTCCAAACACCAATCAGAGTAAACCAAATATATATAATAGGAAGCAGAAACACAACACGCTTAATGTGGAGGCATATGCTGAGACAAAACAAGGAAGCTCTTTGAAATGGCAGGTGTGTTAAGGCTGCCTTCTGTGCTGCCTCTAACTACTTCTACTGTAAATGTTTAAGTTTGTCATCTATTTCAGTGCATAATATATAACAGTTTAATCTGCTTTCAAATGTATTCTTCCAACCACTCAACCCGTTAAACCACAGTATGATGTTGCTGCCAATAATGTGGATCAGTCTCTGCATGGCTGGAGTCTGAGAGTAGTTTGATGGTATGTTATGGATGTTTGAGCACCACAGTTTGGTTGATGACTGATTTTTTTTTTTTTTTTTTTTTTTTTTTTTTTTTTTAATGTTTCAAAGCTTAGGTTAGCCCTCTCTTTCTCCCTCTCCAACCCCCTCATACTCACACACTTAAACACTTGAGGACAACCTCCATCACACTGCCGTTGGCAATGACACTGATGAGACAACTAGGCCACTGCTTTGACACATTGAGAGCAAAAAGTGTGGGGGGGTGGAGGAAGCGTAATTATTTCTCTTAATTTGTGCCACATCATTAGTTTAGATCAACTGATGATTAGCACCATTAGAAAAGACTGTTGACTTTGACTGTTCTGACCCAAACTTATATTAAAAAAAAAAAGAAAAGAACAAATGACTCTGGATTTAAGTTTGAGTGCAGCTGGCACAGAATAAGGATGGACTCATTTTAAAAACTGTCCTATGGAGAGGAGGGAAAAACATCTGTTTTTGTACCAAAGGCAGTTATGAAGATTGATCAGTCAATTTGCAATGACTGAACCCTATCTCCTCTGAAAAACTGTCTCAAAGCATGTGGTCTTAAAATAAAAATTGCCTCTGAGCACGATGTCTCTTAGGCTTTGTGCGCAGGTGTTTTCTTGTATGTATTTACACTTCTTTTTGTCTGTGTGAGCACAGGTGTGTTCTCTTTGTGTTCCGTGCACATGTGTGCTTTGTCGTACATGGGCATTGTCTGTATCCAGGAGCTGTCCTCCCTGTCAGATCTCAGGTATTTATAAGTCTCGACAGTGGAAGACAGATCACCAGGCCTGTAGGTGCCACACATCCATCCTTCCCAGGGCTTCCAAAGACAGCCTTCAACATGCATTACTCATTCCCATGCTGCTACAACCCAGATTTTCAGCTGCTTTCCATTGGTTTATCCTCGCGTGCTGTGGGTGTTCGCATCAGCAGGAAGCATGGGTGTGGTGATGTTTGCAGAGGTCATGTATCTTCAGGGGTACAACTTTGTTCTCCTTGAATTCATACTTTCCCTCATGCCACCTAGAATGACACTTTTCCCTGTGTACAGTGCTTACATTTCCTGTGGTGCACTGTCTGCCACTTCAAGTTGGTTTCGCCTGTGTTTGTTTGCATATTTGTGTGCGCCTCTCTGTGTGTGGTAATGTCTGAGAGTGCTTGATTGTGCAGGGTATTGGGGTAAAATTGCGCCCGAACAGGATTTGCTGTACACTGACAGAAACGTACATATTGATTTATTTAAAAAGAGATTTAGATCTGTTTGTTTAACAAATCTGATATTGAAATTAGGAAATGGAGTATTCCAAGTAGGCCTGTTTTTGTTTTATTTCATTTTTTTTGTGTGTGTGTGGTAGTAGTCTTCAGATTGTTGTACCAGATACATTCTGTTGTCTAAACAAGACAAAGGGGGTATTTACTGAGAGTGCTGCAATTACTATCAGATGCACAAACTTTTGCGTCACCGCATTTTTTTTATTTATTTAGCATGGTAAGACTACTTAGACTTGAGATGTAAGTGAGCCCAGTCGCAGTTCATCTGATTTGCATAAAGGGCCGCTAAGTAAGTAAGTAATTAAGTACAGAAGGAAGTGTTTTCTGCTGTTGAGCTTGGTTGAAAAGAAGACACTTTAGAGACTGCAAGTGTACATTCATCCAGCATGAAGAAGGCTTTGTGTGTCATGAGAAATGTTAAATAGCCTGATGTCAGCTCAACAAAATGATCAGTGATTTAGTGACTTTTGGTAAAGCTTTGTCTTGTGTTGCGTAGCTGAGTGTTGAGCTCCTGTAAAGTAACTTCATAATGCATCTTTTAATTGCCGTTTCTCTGTCTCTCACGCTCTGTCCATCTCTCTAACTCACTGTATAAATTTCCATTCCGTCCTCTCTCTTTGCACCTCCAAACAGGAACGTCTTAAAATACATATTGCATGAAACCAAACACACAATTTTTAGCGGTGCCGCTTTTCTTAGTTTTTCCTTTTTAGTAAATAAGGACTGTTTAGTGTCTAAAAAAGGCTGCAAATCTTTAGTAAATATCCCCCAAAGAGTCTACAGCCATGCTAGCGACTCTGTGAGAAAATTTGTCCAATAAAAAGTATTGGACCGACAATCTAACATTGACCGTCCATAGTGCCACTCTGCTACAGTAGTGAGGCTATAAATGTTTTCACACCAGACATTTCAGCCCTCTTGTCCAGTGACTACTGAATGGCAGTAGCCTAGAGGAGTTGGCAGGATGCTGGACGATTGCCAGTTCAAATCCTCAGAGCAGTTAGAAAAGTAAATGAGTAATGCTCTCTGAGTAATAACCATAGAAATTATATGTTGAAGTGGCCTTAAGCAAGGTGCTTAATCCCTGACTGCTACAGAAAAGCTGCTTAGTTGTAGGAGACAGGAGATGACTCTGGTTACTCTACACAGCCTCTGGGTGTGATGCGTGTAACTGTTTAAATAGTTGCAGGAGGCAGAGGAGGCAGAAATCCCTCATCAGAAATTAGAAAATAATGATGAAAAATATATTGAAGGTGACTGTTGGTTGTTTTTCTCTTGTAGTTATGTTAAATAAAATATAGATAATTTATGATGTATACCTTTTTTGAAGACAAACAAATAATTGGCCCAATAGTTGCATGTGGGTGGAGTGAAATTTTCCATTCTCTTGAAAAGACCATGTATGATGTTGTGATGGGTGAGCAGATGGAATGGTGAATAGCTTATTTAAATTCTATAAATCCCATGTGTCACATATTAATAGTAGTAGTAGTATTTATGGCTCTGACTTGTCCTAATAAAGCCTTTTTATATACCCACTTTTTATGACTTAGTGAATATCACGTTATTTTTTGGGGAAAAAAAGGAAAAACACAATGTCGCTTTTGTCTAAACAGTAGGCATTATCCATTAATGCCTATCTTATGTAAAGTATGATAAATTGTTCACATCTAGATTTGGGATGAATGGATGATGTCTTTTAAGTATGTGTACAGTATGTACACCTGATAATGTTGTTGAAATATTGAACAGTTTTTCCTGAATATGAAATGGGGCATTCTTGTGAGTCTCTTGAACTGTATTGCTTTGGTTTTACAATAAAAATGCATTCTGCGTGACACCTTAAACTGAATAGAGATCATAGCTAGAAAAAAAACAAGTTTTTGTCAGCGTAATCCCTACAGTGTGGCTCTTACTGATTCATAAGACAGAATTTCGCTGATTCTCAGAGGGTCCAGGACTGTTCCAGTAAATCCTCCAAGATGCATATATAGTATTGCGTAAAATGCCAAGAGTTGTATTTTGTATCTGCTGGGTCCGTGGATGCATGCTTGCACACATGAACACCGACTCACAGTACACATACAGGTACACTATCATTTTAACTGACCGCAAGTGGGGTTTTTCAACCTGTATGATGGATTGTTTCCTTTATCCTCGGGCGGTTTTGGGCCTTTATTTTTGGGTCTGCTCTACAAAAGGGAATAGCCACCAGGGACAACACTGCCTCCTCTAATCCAGCAAGTTCTAAATCTCCTGTATGATTCCAGTCTCAAAGAACAATACACCCTGGAGCTTAGGGAGAACAGAGAGAGATATAGAGAGACGAAATGGGAATAGAGAACTGCTGAAGGGAGTTGAGAAAGTGAACTAAATCCTTTCGTGAATATGCGATACAGTGTTAAGAGATAGCGTACTAAGGTTCAGTGGATGAGCTTTTTGGCCCAGAAGTAGTATTTTACTACTGTAATACATTCAATTCAATTCATTAATTCTATTGATGTTGAATTGCATCAGTAACTTTTATTCCAGCATATCTGAGGTTCATGTCAATAAGCGAGACAAAAGAGATATGTGAAAGCATGGTACATCTAATTGACCAGTATTTAGAGAACACAAGCATAATGGTAACATTACCCTGAATTTTGTAGTAGGCTTCTATGGAAAAGGACAGGAATCCCTTTAAACCCACCATCCTGCCTGGCTTGAGGAAGAACTGCTAAACTCCCTGTGGTTTCATTGAACAAGAAGGAAAGATAAAAATAGGCCTCCTTTCTTCTGACAAGGAAAAATGTCCTGGGTTCAGATGAACCTTCACTGAAAGGTCCTCCCTCCAGGCACCTTTACTTGAGATGTGGTGAGAACACTTTCAGGCTAAAAACCTTGTCCTTGAAAAAAAAATACTGACACAATCACTACAATATAGTTTTTTGTCTTTACTACTAACAGACTTTAACTTGATTGCTCACTTGGGTCATATGATGCCTGTAAATAGCACATTACAAACAGCACACTGTATATATGTACCAATCATTTTTTTCCCTGTGATCCTGCCGAGATTCTTTGAGTATCTGTTGATACTGAATCTGATCCAGTATTTATATTTTCTTAACACCCTTACTATAAGCCTACATTAAAGCTGCACAATACTTTTATATTAACAATGGATCAAAGACTATGTATAAATTGAAAGATATCGCTTACCACCCGACTGCAGTTTCCATCAGCTCCATGGAGCGTTTTTGCGCCTTTCAGCTCATTGTTTTTGTTTTCCAGCCCACATCTTTACTGTGGTTCAGTCTCACTGTTCTCATCAATAGGGCTGGGTACCGAACTTCGATACTTTTATGGCACTAACCGAATTGCTTCGATACTATGGAGTATCAAAAAATGCCTTGTCATTTGGTCCCAAATTTCGATACCTAAGGAGTCAATCTCATCAGTGTCAGTGCGTCTATATCTGCACAGATAACTAAGTGAACTTTGTGCACGCTGCTTGTTAGTTACCAAGTGCAGCTAACCTGTATCTGCTCATCTGTGAGTCCGCCCACCACATCATCTCACCTCGGCACATCCTCTCTTCGCCACCGTGGGCATGGAAAACCTGGAGCAGAGGCAGAAAGCGTTTCTGACTGCAAACATGGTGTTGCTTAATGTTACAGATCGGCAGATGGTTGTCAGACCCGGGCAAGCTACCTGCTCTTTAGTACAGAGAAAGTAAGAGGTATCACTCGGCCACTATGTCCCAGTACCACAAACGTCATCTACATTCACGTCATTCCCTTCTTCTTCTTTGGATTAGGCAGACTAGACGCTACAATGGCGTATTGCTGCCATACTTGTTTGTTATAAATGTTCCTTTTGATATTCATTATATAGTCAAATACTATACATATATTCCATCATTTTCTTCATTTTAGTCCAGTTATCGGGGTGGGTAAAGTATGCAGAGTAAAAACTGTTTCTGCAGCTGCTTCCATGTCTTTGAACAGCTTCCTCCTTTGAAGTGAGTAATTGTACCATAATGTGTATTGAATTTTCTTTTTGCTGGTATCGAAAAAAGTACAGTTCAGGAACGTATCGAAGTCAAGGTACCAATATCGAACATTTTTTCAACGATACCCAGCCCTACTCATCAACCTTATTTTCAGCAGCATCAGGCGGCTGTTCTCATCAAAAATGCTCTGATAAGCCAACTGTACACTACCTGCCCAGCAACAACGGAACAAAAGCGCATCACGTATTGGTTAAATTAGTTTCCAATTACGGGACGATTCCATATTTTACTGGATGGTTGGCAACCCTATTCATATGGTCAAAACCAACAGTATATTGGCTGTACTTGGGTACAGAACCACAGTAAATACACCATATGTTTTCATCTAGAATGTAGCCCGCCCTCAAAGCGCCCTCAAATTACTCCCAGTGGATCATAACTTTATTATTGCCTATCATGTCAGAGTAAATATATGATATGTGGTTCCAGTATGACATAGTGACCTGGAAAGTAGCAATAATTTGGTTAATTTTGTGTCAGAGATTGCAGCCAGTGAGCAGAACGGTAAACAGAGAAAGAGAGACTGTGTTGAACCGAGTTGTGTATAGGTTTGTGCTGTTGTAAAGAGCTGTTGAGAAATTTGTATAAATTATTCAGTCTTAATCCTCGTTTTGAAATACAACAAACCTTCTATGTTGGCAATAGGTCTTCAGAGCAATGCAGTTTGAGAGCAAGAATAGGGCAGCGATGCCATTATAATATTCTCGCAGCAGCATTTTCTGAATCTGCAACAGCATTGAATAATGAAAATGCCTTTACCCAACAGATCCATTCACTCAGCAGGGAAATGTGCAGAGGAAGTAGAATAATGGTAATTTGAATTTGCCACTGAATAAAGGTAGCTAGCGGCTGTAAAACACCTGGGCATGTATTTCAGGTCTGTTTTGTTCTGCTCAGTTTGTCTGTATATGTGTTCATATGAATTTGCATTTGCTTCAATATTAGTGGTTTCAATATACAGTTTGAGTTCATCCTGGAGTGTGTGTTTGTTTGTTTTTGTGTGCATGAGACATTGTTAAAGACTTGGCTGCATCTCTGCTATGAAAGTGAATAGTGGGGATTCTTTACTTAAGCATGCCCCCTTTTGGCCCCTGAAAGGCGCGAGCCTATTTCCCCATAATGGCTCTATCGTGTAGCCAGCTCCCATGGGAGCCTCGTTGCTTGCCGCGCTCTGCTTTACTAACCCCCTCCTTCACAGAATTCACACTTCTGTGAAGGAGGAGATGAGGAGGAAAGAAAGGAGTGAGTGTGCTATGATGAGTGAACACTGATGAGGGACAGTTATTATGCAGAGCTTATTATTCTCTCTCTGCACTGGGGGGATTGTCAGTAGCGGCCGCAGCTATTCATTAAAGCTATGAAATATGACCCGGCCCACGGTGTGTGTGTGTGTGTGTGTGTGTTTGCCCAGGGGCCAAGCCAACAGATCTATGCTGGAGCTTTTGTAGTAACTAGAACTCATATTCACTTTTAAGACTTGCTGGACACATTGACTTTTAGTTCTTTCTACTGCTTGTCTGTGCTGCCTGTTTTCTTACTTATCGTTAGACTATTTAAATCAGTTTTATTTATATAGTGCCAGTTCATAACAGAAGTTACCTTCATATAGAGTAAGTTTAGACCGTATTCTTTATATTATTTAGAGACCCAACAATTCCCACCATGAGCAAGCGCTGGGCAACGGAGGCAAAGAAAAACTTCCCTTTAACAGGCAGAAACCTTGAACAGAACATATAGGCTCAATGTAGGCATATGATGATGATGATGATGATAATAATAATAATAATAATAATAATAATAATAATAATAATAATAATAATGGTTGTTCAGCAGGAACAGAAGGTGCCTTGCAATCATGCAATCATAGTTCCAGACTCTACAGCTCCAGAGGCAGAAGTATGTGCTGAAAGCGACGAGAAAGCACAAAACTACAGGAGAGAGAAGATGTAGTGTTAGTTACATGCATTAATGGGATAAGAACGCATACAGATGAGAGGAGGCAACATGGGAAGTCTCCTAACACGTGAAAAGAGAGAGCTCAATAAACTAAATTTACAATTACCAGTTATTACTTTTTAATGGTCATAATGGAATAACTGAAATAGAAGACTTCTATTCCGTAAACACATCCTTTTTGGAAAGCATTCAATAAACTACAAGCTGATGTATTCCTCCAGGCTGCAATCGTTCCTATGTGACAGTTGACGGTAGCTTCACTTTTGCTTTCCCTCATCATATTTGTCCCTGTAGTGTCTCCCATGAAATGTTATGGTCAACGTGCATGCTGCCTGTTGCCGTTGCTCCGTCTAGTTTTCTTGCTTTTTCCAACTTTTAGCTTTCGCTATCTCATAAAACTTGAGTACCTTTTGTGTAAGTGTAATTTTAACTCTGCTGTTGAGAGTAGAGAGTGTTTTGGTATTTTTTTTTGCCTGCTACTTGGTCAGGGCACCGCTGCAGAACAGCTGTTTGGCTGCATTGTTTACACCAGGGAACAGCTGATCACACTGAAGCTGACGGCATGGCACCCGGGACAACCGATGTCCCCATTGAGATCTGGAGGAGGACACACCGAGGATGCAGAGGTGGAACAACGCGGCGAGGGAAGAGAGAGGGGTCCAGACAAAAGAGACTTAAGATTTTTAAGAGATTTAAGCAGTGTCTGCCTACTCTCGTCATGGGCAATGTGAGATCACTGGCGAATAAAATGGACGAGCTAACGGCGTTAGCCCAGAGTTAGACGGAGTTCCGTGAGTGTAGTTCTGTGATGTGCTTCTCAGAGACATGGCTACACCAGGATATCCCGCATCATAATGTTTCCATCGACGGCTTTCAGACTGTTCGGGCCGACGGGGATCACACCGGGAGCGGTAAGCGGAAAGGCGGTGGGCTTGCTGTTCTGGTCAACAACAGACAGTGTAAACCTGGTCACGTTACTATCAAGCAGAGTATCTGTAGCCTGGACATTGAACTGTTAGCTATGGGACTCCAGCCATATTATCTGCCACGTGAATTCTCACATGCCATTGTTGTGGCTGTTTACATCTCCCCCTCTGCAAACCCGGCATCGGCGTGCAACGCCATTCACACCGCCATAGCTCAACTCCAGACTCAACACCCGAGTGCACTCATATTAATCTCAGGTGTCTTCCCCCCTCACCCCCTTGGGTAGGTCAGACCACAACCTGGTTCACCTCAAACCCTGCTATGTACCTCTGGTTAAAAGGCAGCCTGCGACCACAAGAACAGTGAGGAGATGGTCAGAGGAGGCCTATGAGACACTTCAGGGATGTTTTGAGGTGACAAACTGGGATGCACTCTGTGAGCCTCATGGAGAGGACATTGATGGGATTACTGAGTGCATCACTGGCTACTTCTGTGTGGACTGCACAGTCCCAACTAAGATGGTCCATTGTTATCCAAATAACAAACAGTGGGTAACAAAGGACATCAAAGACATCCTGAATGCCATAAGCAGGGCCTTTACCAATGGTAAGAGGGAGGAGGTGAGGGCAATCCAGGCTGACCTGAAGGTGAAGATCAGGGAGGCCAAGGAGAAATACAGGAGGAAGCTGAAGTGGAAACTCCAGCAGAACAACATGAAAGGTCTGGAACGGCATGAAGAGAATCACTGGCTTCAGACCGACTGGCAGCAGAGGAGTTGAAGGCTGCTTGGACTGGGCCAACAAACTTAATCTGTTCTTTAAAAGATTTGACACACCGGCTTCTGCTCATCCCCACTCTAACTCAGCTGCTGTCCTCTGAGTCCACTGCTCCCCCCTCCTCAATCTTCCTGGGAGAGTCCTACTCCCCCCTCAACTGGCTCTAAGACTAATGGCCCTCTCCAGACTGACTACTTCTCTTCTCCCCCCCTGTGCCTGTAACCTCTGCTGTGTGCCTGACTGCGGACCAGGTGAGAGGACAGCTGATGAAACTCCACTCAAACAAGGCTGCAGGCCCCGATGGCGTTTGCCCCGGGGTGCTAAAAGCCTGTGCCCCCCCAGCTATGTGGAGTCCTTCTCCATGTCTTCAACCTGAGCCTGAGTCTTCAAAGGGTCCCTGTTCTGTGGAAGACATCTTGCCTCGTTCCTGTGCCCGAAGACACCGCATCCCAGTGGCTCCAAGGACTACAGACCGGTGGCACTGACCTCCCACATAATGAAGGCCCTGGAGAGACTGGTGCTGGAACAGCTGCGGGCCATGGTCAGACCCCTCCTCCTGGACCCCCTTCAGTTCGCCTACCAGCCCCGGCTGGGAGTTGAGGACGCCATCATCTTGCTGCTGAACCGCATCTACACCCACCTGGACAATCCGGCAAGCACAGTGAGGATCATGTTTTTTGACTTCTCCAATGCTTTTCAACGCTATCCGGCCAGCCCTGCTGGGTGAGAAGCTGGCAGCGATGTAGGTGGATGCCTCCCTCGTGTCCTGGATTGTTGA
This sequence comes from Siniperca chuatsi, assembly GCF_020085105.1. Classification (NCBI taxonomy): domain Eukaryota; kingdom Metazoa; phylum Chordata; class Actinopteri; order Centrarchiformes; family Sinipercidae; genus Siniperca; species Siniperca chuatsi. The sequence goes on from NC_058064.1 coordinate 13,778,469, forward strand.
CTACCTGACTGGCAGGCCACAGCAAGTGCGTCTGCAGCACTGTGTGTCGGACAGCGTGATCAGCAACACTGGGGCCCCTCAGGGGACTGTCCTCTCTCCCTAACTATTGACCATCTACACCACAGACTTCAGCTACTACACAGAGTCCTGCCACCTTCAGAAGTTTTCTGATGACTCTGCTGTGGTGGGATGTATCAGCGGTGGTGATGAGACAAAGTACAGGGCTGTGGTGGGTAACTTTGTCTCATGGTGTGAGCAAAACCATCTGCAGCTCAGTGCGACAAAGTCAAAGGAGATGGTTGTAGATCTACGAAGGGCCAAGGCACCAGTGACCCAGGTTTCCATCCAGGGGGTCAGTGTGAACATTGTAGAGGATTACAAGTACCTGGTAGTACACATGGACAATAAACTGGGCTGGGCTAAGAACACTCAAACTCTTTACAGGAGCCGCTTCTATTTTCTGAGGAGGCTAAGGTCCTTCAACATCTGCGGACAATTCTGAGGATGTTTTATGAGTCTGTGGTGGCCAGTGCTATCCTGTATGCTGTTGCATGCTGGGGCAGCAGGTTGAGGGTAGCGGACGCTAACAGGCTCAACAAACTGATTCGTAAGGCCTGTGACATTGTGGGGATGGAGCTGGACTCTCTGTCGGTGGTGTCAGAGAGGAGGATGCTGGCCAAACTACATGGCATCTTGGACAATGTCTCCGACCCACTCCATGACGTGCTGGTCAAACAAAGGAGTGCCTTCAGTGAAAGACTCATCCCCCAAAATGGACCACAGAGCGCCTGTGGCCATCAAACTCTTTAACTCCTCCCTCTAATTGTCAGTCTTTATGACCCTAAGTGGACATTGGATCATTAACATCACTGCAGTAGTTGAGATATTGTTTAATATTCCCTGTTTATTGATATTTATTAATATTATAATACTGCAGTGCAATATCCATCTTCTAATAATCTGGTTAATCTGCTATACATGACAGTACTCATTATTGCACTATTACTTATTACTTATATTATTACATTGTATTATACCGTACTATACTTATCAACCTGTAAATACACTTTTGTACTTTACACTTATTTTAGCTTTCATACTTTATATCCACTTTTGTACTTAATTTATCTTAGCTGTATTATAGCATATTATGTTTTGATTTGCACAACTCTTATTTCTTACTAGAAATAATTGTCTCGTTGCGGACTTATTTTATTATTTCTATTTCTGTTCTATTAGTACTTCTATTCCTGTGTGCATTTTCGTGATAGAGTTTCCCCTCTGGGATCAATAAAGTATTTCTGATTCTGATATTGATAAGTCTGAGAGTATTTGTTTTTGTAAAGTTGGAAGTTAAATATGATGATGTTATACTGTGTTGAAATAAATTAACAAAATGTTCAGTCTCTTTGCTGGTTGTTCTGACACATTCAGAATCATTACCGCTTTTCCCATTAGCAACAGGAGGCCCGCTTTGTGTCCCTTGTAAAATCTATATTTTACATTTGATATTAATGCTCATTATTATGGTTTTGTATTTCTCTGTAATGTAGCACAGTGTTAACAATGTTACTTATAACATTCTTTCTCAGCCCTGGAACTCAAACCATTTTCTGATGCCCCAAAAATATATATTTAAATAATTAAATTAATATCATAAACGTGCGATGACTAGTCGACTAATGGCTTGAACTAACGACTACTAGTGACTAGGAAAATCTTTGTGGGCAGCCCTACTATTTACACATCCAGCAGACGTGGAGCATTCATTTGGAGTCGTGTTTCTGGCCACCTGATGAATCTCCAAGTCCAATATTCATTCTCCTTTTTTAGCTCTATTTTTGGTCTCCACCAACTCCTGAGGGAAATATCCAGCTCTTCAGCTGCTAAATTGACTAAGTTCAACAGCTAGTCGCTAACTTTGTCATTTTTGTGCTGGACAAGTAACATACAGACAGTTTTTAGAGCTTTGATGCCGAAAATGATGCTGATGATAGCTGTGAGACTGACCCAAAATAAAGCTGCGGGTCGGAAAACCAAAACAGTGAGCTGGAAGTTATTATAAAGCTCTGTAAAGCTGATGGGAACTGCAGAATCGAGTTTATAATTTCTGTGGGTTTGTCACTAAAAGCAACCCCTTTCACATACAAGTATTTATGTGATCTATTGTTAATATAAAAATATTGATTATAGCAGCTTTAAGTTTGCATGCAGTAATAGTCACATTTAATCATACGCTATGTCACATCTCAATTTACAGTCCTACACCTACTCAGGGTAAACAACTATAGTCCAAAGCTAGTTTCCTCTTTCTTTCAAAAGAAGGTGGATAAATTTACTTTGTAATTTCTTTGTGATTAGAAATAATTAATTGCACACTTCTAGCACAAACTGCTGAGCTCTCAATATGTTTTACATTATCACAATCCAGTGTAGGTCACGGGGAAAATGTTTCATTAAGTAGAAAGTGGACATCGAGAGAAATCTATACTCCATTCCCTCTTTCTTCTCTCCATGCCCCAAACCTGCTCCCTCTTCTTATTAAAAATAGGCCCTTTGGCCTGATGGGCCCCAAACCAAACCATCTTGCCCCCAATCCTCATAACCTATCACCTCACCACGTACTTCAATGGCAAAGCCCATCATTCCCCCCACAATTCCCCAGCCTTGACCTGCAGTCCCCTATCTGAGATGATCTTTACAGTGATTAATGCAAGAGGGAGGTGGAGACCCTACTGATGGCCCCTCTCTGAGACCCATCTCAAATCTCCATCCTGCTGGGGGCACAGGCTGACGGGAAGGACTGCTATTTTAGTCTCTTTATTGCTGTCTTTGCATTGGTGTTGCTGTAATCTACAGCTGATAGCATGTCACACTTCGTTGGCAGAGTTCAGTGAAATATAGGAAAACACCTTACACAGCGTCCCGTCTTTTGTGTGTTTTTCAGTGGTGAAAAAATCTTCATAGGATATGTGAATAAATTACTGGGTGCAAATTGTTTCACAGGTTATCACATTTAGAAAGTCTGCGACTTTGTTCAGTGCTCGATTTACCTAATTTTGCCTATAAAGGACTGATTTTTATTGCCATCTGTCACTGAAATCCATTGGCCTATATCTTTATAAATGCATTTTAACATTTCCTAAAAAAGATATTCTCTGTATTTTTGAAATATGTGAATTCAGTCTCAGTATGAGCTTACATTTCATGTTCAGATTTTGTCAGTAGGATTCTGCAGATCTGAGCGACTGTTCGTCACCACAGTCTTTCAGTCATAATTCCTTTCACAGGGATTTGTAAATGACAGGCCTTGGTGGCCATTTTTCATGTGGTTGCTAGGGTAACAGGTTGAGTCAAAGAGGTGCTCACAACTGCATATATTTGTATGTGTGTGTGCTGTCCACCGCTTGTCTGCATGACTGTAACTGCATGATTATTTGAGGGTTTCCCAATGACTCAAAACCTCTTGAAAGGGTATGAGCTGTATAATTTGTTCAAACAGTAAACCAATTGAATAAGAAGGTCAATGACTGAGTGTGTTTGGATTATGAGGATAATGATCATGCTGACAGATAAGGGCTTCCTAAAAGCAGCCAAAAACAGCCTGTCGTCACAGAGAGCTGCCTCACATTTTACCTGCAGCAGGACAATCATGCATGTTTTTATGCTCTGATTCCTTTAAGCTTGCCATTCTATTCCTTAAAATCCTCATGACGTTATGATCAGGGTTTCAAGACACCAGAAAATAGGTCATTTATTCTTGACAATAAGACACAGCCATTCATTTGCCAACACTGAGACTTGTCACCCTTTTTATTGCAGTCCATGGCATCTTTCCGAAAGTGCCTCTATGGCCCACAGGCACCTTCAGAAAGGCGCCAGGCTTTAATTGGCGAGCCAGTGATTTTCTGTTGTTAGTCCATTGATTTTTATTTGCATAGTTATTTGTTGATGGATACAAAGCCAGTGGCAGTCTATTGATCAAGCTTACAGAGGCAGCATTGAAAGGAGATAGGGCAGAGGGGAGAGTGAGGGATTCATCTTGAAATTAGAAATTGTAGACAAATATTATAGTACTTAGTGATTGTATAGTGTCATTGTGTTGTATGCATACTACTTGTACATTAATACAGATTATGAAAATAGTCATGATGGTGGGGGAAAAAAATGTTCAATCACATATTATAAAAATAGTTTTTCCATATTATTTTAAAGAAAAATTCCAGTATTTTTCAACCTGGGTCTTATAATTGTGGACAAGTGGACAATTAGGTAAGCTAAGTAAGTAGTTTACTGTCCCCTCTGAAACAAGCACTCCCAGGATTCTGTGGAGAAAAAACAATCACATTTTGCAGTTGTATTAGATATAAGTTAAACAAAATGAATGAACAAGACAAGAACAAAAGTCAACAAACTTAGAAGGACCATTTATAGGGTTAGGGGGTAATATACACTGTAATTACTGTAGGCCAATTAAAGATAGTGTTGCTGCTAATAGGTCCCACTTTAGCTCCATTGTAAAGATTCAGGAAATGTGATTCAGGCAAAACAATGTACATTGGGGCAAACGGTGCCTCCTACAGCTTTCCAAATACACTTAAATGAACAGAAATCTTTTTTGTCATGGTAGAGATAGTACTGGTAAAGAACCTTTTTTGTTTGGTCTAGGGGATTAATTACCACAAATGCTCATATTAGATAAGACCTGCCTTCTTGAAAGTTGGCAACCAATTGAAAATGACAAATGACAACTTGTGACTGTGACAATTTCAAATGCTTGTCTGATCTCAAGTACACTAAACACAGTTACCAACTGCATAGGGATATATTGACAGGGCAGCTAAAAACTACCTATATGCAGATTTGTTTACGTGTGAGACTGTGGGTCGCTGTGAGTGCATGTTAGAGAAGTAGTAGCAAATGATTTGTTTACATTGATTAACCACTATTCAGTATTTTCACTATACATATTTGAGGCATATAATTGTTCTTTGTATTTCTGCTATGTTCAAATCAATCCATAGCCAGATTAGCTTTGTTTAACAAGGTTTCTGAGGCTGACTTTGACACATCTTGCCTGCTTCGTTGAGAATTTATCACATTGAGGAGAGCCAGCGCAATCCCACTCAATCCCCCTTCCATGCTAGCACCAATGACAAAAGCTCTAAATGGATTAGTGTAGGTGATTATTGCCATTGTCACCAGTCAACAGCTTTTGGGTGCGTGTTGTGTGGTGTCGCCCCAGAGTGTATAGTGTGTGTGAGCGAGCGAGTGTGTGTGTGTGTGTGTGTTTAGCCTTCCATGTTAATACCTAATGAAAACAACATCCTTGTAAGAGATTTGAAGGCACTGACCCCACCTGACAAAATGAGATGGTGTGAAAAACAGAGAGAAGAGCAGCGTAGGAAGAAGGGACGGGTGGCGGTGCAGCAACAGGGATAAGGAGGAAGGGAGGGAGGGGTGCAAGGTGAGAGCGATTCACGCTACAAACGGCATCAGAGACCCTCCCCGCAGAGAACGAAGGAAATTGCCCAGAATGAAGATGGACCGGGAGGAGGGATGGAGGGTAAGTAAGTTGGTGATGGTGGCGTTAAGGGGAAGGGGTAGGGGCTGCATTATGCACAATGCAGGGAGCCTTAGCCAAAGATCAGTCAGCCAGGAAAGGACGGGTGTTGGACAGGAGAGGGAGCATGGGGAGATGGGTAAAAGATGCAGGCAGGGAGAGAGACGGGGAGATTGAGAGAGACAGATGGCTCGAGGTGTGAGGGAGGCGGCAGGATATCGACAGGGGAGAAATTGTGTTTCAGGAGCTCACTGCCAGAAATATGTTTCCATCATGCAGATAGGATGAGAGGAAAAAGAGGGAGAGAGAGACGAGTGTCATGGAGCTATGTATTGCAGGAATGGCAGGGGGGTTACGAAAAAGGTTAGAGTCAACTATAAATAGTAAGACCCCTAAGGTAATGATTTTCTGTGGGCTTTAGTGCACAGCATTATGTGCAAAACAGGTAGGTGGTGTGTGAGTTTGTGTGTGTGTGTGTGTGTGTGTGTGTGTGTGTATGAGGTCAGCTGAAGTGCCTCTGAATATGACGGTCAAATAAAAGAGAAACAGCACAGCACGGTGTCCTGGCATTATTTGAGTAAACCATCGACTGCTGAATGTGTTTCCCTAGAATGTGTGCTAGGATGCTGTTAATGGTATTGGAAATCTCATTCAGGCTCTGATTTTCAAAGAAGCAACAGCCATAGGAGCCATATCTCTAAGGTTAGGGCATGTTGTATAAGCCATATGTCTCTGTCTCACACACACACACACTTACAAACTCCATGTCTCTTATTTTTTCATGACTCCAAGCGTTGTTTACTTAGCTGTTATTGCTTCTTCATGCAACTCTCAGAGGACAGACTGCAGTGAGTATCGGGGGGCACTCCTGTGCTGAGTACTCTTTTTAGTATCAGTTTTCACGCCAGTGTTACCTATCTGTTTAATTAGCAAACATCATGCCAAGTTGAGAAGTTTACAGAGGACTACAAGTGAAAGCCAAGTCTGTTGGGGGTACCAGGCGTCACAGTGGGCAAGATCAAAAACAGCAAAAACACAGCCTCGGCCCAGTCTTCCTTTTTAAATGCAGAAATCTCCAGAGTGGGTGAGCTGTGAGCACAGAGCATTACAATATGTTCTTCCCACTCATGCTGATATTTAGCCAAGTAGTCATATGCTTCAAAGAAAGCAGGAGTATGACAAATAAGATTTAAGTGTTTCCACTCATAGTTCTCACATTACAAAACATTATTCATAGTTTAGTCTACCACATATAACACAATGTTGTTTCAATTTAACGGCTGCTATAAGTATGGCTCATATGTATTGTAATTTGGTAGTATGTCATAATATCCCAGTGCTATTTTATATTAAACTCCCAGTAAAACGGCTGTTAGAGCAACTTTAGCTTCTAAAATATGACATATTTCTGAGTGAAAGTAGAAATGTTATCTAGGGTATTATTTTGTCAGGGATATGATTTGATAACTGAAAAGTAGGCATGACTTAACAAACATGGAAAACCAAAGTAAATTGAAGTCAGAGGTCAGTTTGCCTCCACCAACACCTCCTTCACCAGCGTAGTTAGATCAGGAACAGGAGCCAATGGAGGGAAAAAAAAGATTAGACCTCGACCTATGTTCTTTTGGAAATGTAAAGAGTTTTTTCCAAGTGATATCCAAACACCCATGACAGCGCTCTGCTAGCTAATACGGCCCACAAGCTAGCTAATATGTTCAACGTACTAGCTAATATGAGCTATAAGCTAGCTAATACAACCCACAAGATAATGGTCAAGTGTGGTTTTATATAACGGGGGGGGGAGAATAAATGAATGTATGTATATGCCCCCAAGGAGGATGAGTCATCAAAACAATTTGTAAGAATTATTTTTGACATATTTGGCAGAGAAATAAACACAGAAACAGGATTCGAATTTGGAAAATGTATTTTTTTCACTGTGCCTTTTAACTCTGCATTAATTAATCAATTTCTTCTCTTTGTCAGCTTGGTGGCAGCGCAACAAGCACTAAACATAACATTGACATAACACTCATGGTGGGAATTGTTCGGCCTCTGATATTATAAAGAGTATGGTCTAAACCTGCTCTGTATGAAAAGTACAATAAGATAACTTCTGTTATGAAATGACGCTATATAAATAAAATTGAATTGAATATATCACCTCATAAAGTTAATATGGTGAACGTGTTAGCTAACAGTTACCTATTTACATTTATCAAGGAGACACTGAGCAACATTAGCATTTGCTTTGAGTTGTGTTTCTGGTAACCTGGTGAATGTAGTGTTTCAGACTCCACCAACTCCTGAGAGGACTATCTGGCTCTTTAGCTGCTAAGATGCTCCATAATGTTCATCAGCTAGCTGCTAACTAACTGTTTAGTGACGGGAAGGTAGTGTACTGTACAGTGGGTTTGTCAATGCTTTTTTGCAGTTAGTGAACCAAAACATTAATGTTGTGCGGCGTAAAACCAAAACAATGAGCTGAAAGATGCTCTAAGCGTGGCATAGAGCTAAAGGGAGCTGCAGAGTCAGGTGATAATTCTCTGTGATTCATCACTACGAGCAACCCCTTTCCCATTACACATAGCAATTTTTTCCATTGTTTATGGAAAAATGTAAATATTGATTACTGCAGCTTTGAGGACCACCACGAACCAAAATATAATCAGTTTCTTGGGTTGCTAGTTTTCTACATCTGGAGAAATATGTATTGCTGCTGGCCAAAGTCACCTTGTTTTTTATTTTTTTTTTTTTTTTGGATTAAGTAAAGTTGGCTGGGGTATCTTTATCAGCAGCCAATAACGTAACACCACTGGTGTGTAGCGCTGAAATGTTATGGGTACATCTAAAAATCAGTAGCTCAAAAAGGTCAGTGTCAAGGTCAGTTATTCCATGTTTCGTATTTTGCCACCAGGTCACGGAGAACGATCCCATAAATCGGTTGAGTGCTTTATTGGCTGCTGTAGGACAGGAACTCCTTCAACTCCACTCATACACTGAACTATACAAAATATTTGGAACATTTCCTATTTTAATGAAGCACAGAGATTGGGTGAATGTCTGTAAAAGCCATTATTTACTGTATTATTGTGTTATCACCGAGGGTTTAAATTGCTTCCCATTCTTTGAAAATCATGATTTGTTTTAATTTTGGTCTGTTGATCACAGTATTGTCTTTTCTGAATCTCATTATGGACCAAAAATCTTCAAATATGAACTAATAACAGCTGAGAAAAGATTAAAATATGCCTGGCTAAGCCCTGCGAACGTCATTTTCAAAGGCAGTATGGGTTGTGAGGTTTGAGAAACCATGTGCAATTTAGCATGAAGACAATTTCATACTTCCAGCTACATTTCTCTCTGCCAGCCTGGAGAGGTTGGCTGAAAAGCTCTTGGCACATTCTATTTCTAATGTGTTCACCAGCACAAATGGTTAGTGGGAAAACAATCCTGGCAAAGTTATGTCAGAATGTTTGTCATCCTCCTTTTTTCTATTTTTCCACCATATCTTTGCATCCCTGTGCATGTTTCTCTGTCTTTCTCGTTCTTCCCTCTTCTTACATTTCTCCATCCTGCAGTCACACAGAAGTTATCAGGTACGCGAGCTCCTTTAAAATGATGTGAATGCTTCAGTGGAACCAGTTTAGAGTTTGTCTTGAGTTCAAAACCTTCTGCGGGAGCTCCTTATTGAGGGCAGCACACACACAGATCCCCTTTCCTTTTGGCCTGTAGTTCCACTTCATGGACATATACCTCCAAAATTTATCTTGAACCTTCTTCCAAAGGCAACATACAGTGTGAATAACCCAATTAGCTCTAACTGCGTGGCCAATGTCATGCCATCATTGAGTTTTGAGAAATTTGAATTTGTGTCTGTCTGTTTTTACTTTCTTCTGTCACAGTGGTAACTATTGGTGCTCATGCTAACTACCCAGTTCTGTGTCGGGATGTTATATGGATGACTTCCTGTGCATCAGATGTTGACTTTATTTCCTCTCGATATATCAAATAATTCTGCACTTTTTTGACCAGTGCACCTGCAATTCAGGGAAAGATGATTGTTCTTCTAAAAAACCTTTTAGTTTTCTTATTTTATTCAAAATCTATATGTTTAAAAGCTGATTGCCAGAGCTCTTTTATAGTGTATCTTATAATGCTGCTGACTGTTATTCAGTTTGTAAACGTGTTAAAATGGTTACAGTGATCATGGGCTTTTACAATTAAAGAGTAACTTTAATTTTAAAACAATTAAAGGGTAACTCTAATTGTAAAATCTTTGGCTGAGAGTTTCAAGTCTGTTTCACCTCTTGATGCTGGGTGTAGTTGGGTGTGATCAGAAGTGTGCTCTGTTACATCTGTAACACGTCTACATCACTGCGGTAAGGGGAGAAGTTAAACCATTGGAAGTCAGCAAAAACAAGATTTTCAGCTGATCATAAGTTGCTCTTCAAGTGTTTTCAGTATTTTGTCTACCCCCTTTTACTGTAGTCAGCGCTGTCATTCATTGTTAAAGTGGAGGAATTGACATTTATTTCTTTTTAAAATGTTGTACGTCATTATATTCAAAATGGCAACAACTGCACTTTCCTAGTTGCACCAAAATTCAAACGTATTCAGAAGCTTTTACACATTATTGGGGGCGAAAATGATATAATTGTCCATCCTATATTAAAAACAGGATTACTGGGATATCTTGGGATCAAATTCTTGGGATAGCTCAGATTACATTCTAACAACCTCGCCTTTCATGTATTTGTCTTGTTATCAAATATTGCACATAAAACGCTGTTCTTTTTTGGCCACAGAAGCAGAAGAAGACATTATTTGAGGATCTGAAATGAAGCCTGACAACCAGTCACAGTGTTGGGCTGTCTGGCCACAGGGCCCTCACACCCTGCTGAGCTCAATGAACGGACAATTGAACATAGTGCTCGTTTGTCCTCACACACTGTACTCGCATGTAAACACACACACAGACTAGGCAGGGGAAAGACAAACCCACAGGCAAGGTTGTAGGCTGAGGTAACGATGATACATGTGTTGATCCCCTGAAAGGTTTCATTCAACGTTTTCTTTTATGTTTTTGGATAACAATGACCTAAAGTGTATTCTTCAGTGTTAGCACATTTGCTTGTATTTTTTATATATATATAATATTAGTATTCATAATTTTGAATATCCAACTGGAAAACCCCATCATATACCAACAATACATACATACATACATACACACACACACACCCTGGCTGGTTTTGGAAGCTGCTGTATAGTCTAGAAATACCTATTGCTGATGGGATTTTATACTTTATATTAGTGTTTTTATATGATATTTATGTGACGAGAATGCATACTAATATAGGAATACTTGTTTAGCTTTTTGTCACTTTTATGTAGAGTACAATGATTTTATTTGTATGTAATTTGCTCAACAAAGTCAAAGTTTGACTTGACGCGACTTGACAAGTGTATCCACTGCATGAAAACTGCCTTCATCCCACAGCTCCCCACCCGCTGGATTTTTGAGCTGTCAGAAGGATAATAACGCAAGGAAGGTCATGCTTTATAATGTTACCTGTCAGCCAGCCAATACAGCATCGCCCTGGAAGAAATTTAATTAGCTTGAAACAGCAGCGGGGAGAGAGGCGACATTAAAGGAATTGAACGATAACCAGCTTTTAATCCCGTCCTGGCGAGAGAATAGAAGAAAAGAGGAAAAATCGTTCTTTATCGAACAGTCGTGACTTTGATGGAGGTGGAATTCTTTTAAGGTGATATGCGGTGTAATTAGTAATGCGCATGTGTTTACAAGATAAATAAACCACCCTCACTTGCTTTGATGTGTAATGGAACCTTCCTTAGAAATCACAGGCTGGCAAAGACTAGGCTCACTGAGACAGCTATTTACACCATATCCTATAGGAGCCCAGCAGGAAAAGCTTTTAGTGTTGGTTCCAGCATAGTGGGATGCAATTGTATCCATATTTTAGACTCTTATGATCCAATCAGTGTAAAAGGAGTCTTGTTAAGTATCTTGCAGCGTAGATTTGAATAGAATTTCAGGTTTTTCTTACCGACAAAAACACTTGAGATTATTTATTGTCTCTTACAGCATTCAAGCAAGTTTTGTCAATGAATGGCACTTTATTGCAGCATGCTGCTGTTGTAATTAGGGGGACGGTACTTCTACTTAAAGGCCTGGGTTTGAAGATTGTGACAGCAAGCACTCACTCTGTAGTATCATTGAACAACAAACTGAAATCCTACAATGTCCACGTCCATTTGTTTTGTCAACCCTTCAGCTCAGTCACCTATATGATTATATGTTATTTTCTATCAGAACAGCTTCTAGTAGTTGTCCTTGAGAGAAGCAATCATTGCACTCAAAGTGAAAGCTGATTGGTAAGACATTCAAGTCTTTAACAGCTGCATTTCTATTCAACATATAGTCTGTATTACTTTCAACCTTCACAGTAATGTGGCTTAGTTAAAGGTCCATTGTGTAACATTTAAGAGGACCTATTGGCAGAAATGGAATATAATATTTGAAAAGTATGTTTTCATTAGTGTATAATCACCTGTAAATAAGAATTGTTGTGTTTTCGTTGCCTTTAGAATAAGCTGTTTATATCAACAGAGGGAGCGGGTCCCCTTCCACAGAGGCCGCCACGTTGCACCAGCATGTTTCTACAGTAGCCCAGGACAGACAAACCAAACATAGGCTCTAGATAGGGCCTTTTGCGAGTTTCGCAGCCACCATAGTTTCTTCTACGTGCTTGGAAAGGGACGGTGAGGCGCAAGCAGTATTCATATGGTTGCAAACTGCAGTTTCGCTGCTAGATGCCACTAAATCCTACGCACTGTTCCTTAAATAAAATAGCTCCAAAACTTAAATGAATAGCATAAACAATCAAAACAGACTGCACTCATCTTCCTTATGTTATCAAAAGTTGTGTAAGTGTGACATTTCTTGCACTTTTGGCCCTGTGGTTTTGCATGAAATCTCTCCCATAGAGGTGAAACACATTGAATATATTGCCGGAAATTTGTACAGACTGAGTTGTGTATAATAAAACTTGTGTAAGAATACATTTCTCAGCTATTGTACAAGACCCGTCAGTGAAGTCATTTAGATTAGTGATGATACAGAATGATTTTGTTAAGCACATCTTGAGTTTGAGATCATAATTATAATAAAATTGACCTTGTATTAGTTTAGATCTTCCTTGTCTTAAAGCTCCATCAGACAGGCCAGCTGTGTAAAAAGTCAGGCATCTCATCAGCCTAAATCACAAAGTGAGATTGCCTCACAAAAAGTGTCCCATTATTCTAATTAAAAGACCCTTTAGTGTAGTTATTTCCACAAAACTAAATTCTGGTCTTATGTTTCTCATCAAATAATAAGCAAAATCTAAACCAATATGTTTTGTATTAATCTTTGGCTGCAAGCAGATATAACTAATGATTTTCCCTATATTTCTCAGCAATAACCTTGCAACAAATTCCTGGTTGCTGTGAATATTTAAACATGTTAGTGTCTTTACAGTTTTGTTAATGTCCAAATTAAAGCTACACTAATACCATTTTTGCCAGTCTGAGACAGAAAAACATCAAAACAAACTAACAAATACATTGTCATTTTTATGGGTCTCAGGAAGCAACAGCAGTGAGGCAGCAATACCAAAGTCCTGGAAAAATTATCTGTTACACCTGTTTTTTTTCTGCTGTGATTTGTCAGAATGCCTGCTGTGAAAATATCATATTGCCCCTCTACACAGCTGGCAGGCATGGAGATAGCCACTTAAAACCAGAATTCACTTTTTCGCTCGGATTTGGTCTCCACCAACTCCTGAGAATTTTTCAAATGTTTTAATTGTCCGATACTTTGATTTTTGACCAAATACCTGCAAAACTAATAACATTCTTATCAGCCTCAGGTGTACTCTGTGTTCGGTGCTAATTAGCAAATGTTAGCATGCTAACATGCTAAACTAAGACATGTCATGCATGCCTGCTGAACATCAACATGTGTGCATGCAGAGTTTGGCATTTAGCTCAAAGTACCACTGTAACTAAGTAGCCTCAGAGATTTGCTAGCGAGGCTGTAGACTCTTAGGCTTGTTAGCTAGTTGTCAACTTTGTCGACCATTTGGTGCAATACAGGTAGTGTGCAGTGGATTTATCGGAGCTTGTTTGCAGGAAACAGCTGCTTACAGAGGGTTGTTGAGAGTAGGTCAGACTCAACTGTACAGTAAATGCGAGGATGTCAAACCAAAACAAGCTAAAAGAGGCTAAAAAGCATGTTTTGCAAGCCATGCAATCTAAAACAATGCTCTTGTTTGTAAAACACATCACTGCCAGTGTACCAGAGGGCTTTTCAACAGTCAATGGTAAAAGCTGTAATTAACTGAATATATGTTAAATCACTCGTGTGTTATATTAATCCTAGGTTGATTTCTATGATTATATCAGAGATAATTATTCTTTGAATGAAATATAATCTGTCTCATAAACAGAAATGAGTAATCGCTCTGTCCAGAGAAACCTGGTCTCCCTAGTGGGATATTACTTGCCTCGTATCCCTTTTAATGTTCTAGTAAACATGTGAGCTGGATGCAGTTTACTGACGTCAGACTACATAATTTCTGATGTTCAAACATTTTCCTCTCACTGATCCCAGACTTTCAAGATGTTTTTAAGTATAGCAGTTCGCAGTTTATTAATTAAACTACAAGAGGAAGCAACACTGCTAATTTGAGTACTACACAAACCACATCACCCACCCAGCCTCTCTCTGCCTCTCACTATCAGAAGAAACAGAACATACTTCTGTGTTTTAGCTCCTGTTTTTGTGTGTAGCCATTCAGGGCGCCTCTTCTCCTAAAATATTCCCTCTGAAGCACTTAGCCTAATTAGAGATCATTTATTCCCAGAACTAATCAGTCCAAGTGTTTTTGTGTCTTCTAAAATAATAACATGAGAGTAGGCTGTTGTGCTAAGTGAGGGTTCAACAGCCCACGCTGCTTACTAAATTTGACTCGCGTGTTGCGTTTTGTGTGTGTGCGTGTTTGTGGGGTTGCAAACCGTAGTCTAATTTGATTAGTGGCTAGAATATAATTACTTAGCAAAAGAAGACACATCGTATGATACCTCTGATGATCTATCTTCATAAATGTTATCTTGTGTAAAAAGACATGGATTGTTTAGCAAGAAATAACTTAATATAGTTCAGTTCTGCACAGTCTTGATTAGATACAGTCAGGAGCTGGAGGCAAGCAAACTGACTTCAGAATTTAGGGTTTTAATCAGTGTTAACTAATCAATCTGAACTCCCCATTAATGTTGTGAGTTTGGGGTAACACAAAGCTGTATCTGTTTATGTTACAAAAATAAATGTATTTGTATACCGGAACTGTGCTGGGCCTATATTGAAAGTTCTTAAAAATTGTCTAGATTGCTTCGTTTTGTGTTAAATTGTTTTCTCCTGCCATTTATACTCTTCACATGTATGTGTTTGGCTGTTTACTAAATATGCAAAATAACATTTTGACCATGTATTTAAATTAATCAAATGATAAAACATGATTGGTTTTTGAACCCTACCCTCAAAAAACGAAAAAAATAAGTCTTAAACTGAGTCTAAATAAAAGCTGTTAACAACTAAAACAGCAGATGCAGTTGTGGAAGAAGTAAAAGTAGAAATACCACAATGTAAAATATACTTTATCAAAAGTAGAAGACCTCTATTAAAAATTGATAGAAGTATTAGCAGCAAAATGTACCAAAAGTCTTAAAAGTAAAAATTCTAATTATGCAGAATGGCCCCTTCCAGACCATTATAGTAGTATATACATTTTCTTATTGTATTGGTTATACATGCATTAATGTGTAAACAGAATTTTAGTATTTTTCAAAAGAAGATAATTGTAACTACTTCATAGAGTGCTGTGTAAGAATGCATAGTATTTTTAAGATGATTATATATTTTCACTGTAAAATCTTAATCTACAAAACTAGAAAATGGAAATATTCAAGTAGAGTACAAGTACCTCAAAATTATACTTAAGTACAGTACTTGAGTAAATATACTTAGTTACATTCCACCACTGTCCAGACGTATGTAAAGTTGGTTAGCCATTTAGCATGCACTTTTGCAACAGTCCCTAACTTCAGGGACGTAAGGGTAACAGATCATGCCGACACTCTGTTTGGTAGTCATGTGTCCATTTTGGATTTTTTTCATATTTATATTTCAACTGCTATTGTGTTGAGAGGAGGAAATACATAACACACACGCGCACACACACAGTTGTCTGGCGGCAAATAGTGTGCAAATGAAATTCACATTACTGTAGGTCACTGAATTCATTTCTGAAATGGCAATTGGTATAATCTCTCAAGGGAGTTGTTGTGAGTAGTGGGCCACATTTACCCAGTTACCCTTACAACCCAATGTAGATTAAGAAATACATTTACCCACTATCAACCCATCAACTCCAGCCCATTTATTCCCCTTGGACAATATGGATTGAACTGTTTTTGTCTGTAGTTAATTTTAACTGGGATGCGGCCGGCTGTGAAAACTGCATCAGAGGACAGGCCAAAAGCTTTTCCTGGAGAACAAACATCCTCCCTCTTATCTCGTCCTTTTGTTTTATGAAATACTCTCCTCTGGGCTCATTAAGAGAAAATCTGGCTTTTTTCAGCCTTATCCGCTCTGATCTGAACCAGAGAACTCAGTCATACAATTCAAAGTCAACCTTGATCTGAGGCAAGAACTGCATAAAACACATTTGAGTTGAGTTTGTCCAAAAAATTAAGCATCCCTCCGCATGCTGAAAGGCTTCAAATCCAATCAGTGATTTCAAGAATTTAATAGAGCAAAAGTCAGCACATTAAAAGAAGGCTTTAGGTCCGCTATGAAGAAGCACAAGATCTGTCTAATTAAATGCGTTTATTACTGAAGACATATCGAAACATCGAGGCTGCTGCTCCTGCTATTATAAGAATACAGTATTCACAGTGCAA
This sequence comes from Siniperca chuatsi, assembly GCF_020085105.1. NCBI lineage: Eukaryota > Metazoa > Chordata > Actinopteri > Centrarchiformes > Sinipercidae > Siniperca > Siniperca chuatsi. Next base: position 13,795,060 of record NC_058064.1, read on the forward strand.
TCTGTGTACAGTGCAGTATCAGCACTGCAACACAACCCTAACCACTCCAGTGCTAAATTGACTCCAGTTGTCTCTCTCTCTCAGAATGACCTTGCAAAGACGACTCTCCTCTTCAACCCAGAGCTCTGTAGCTGGCTCAGCGCTGTCTCTCCCACACCTTGTCCCCATTGTTGCTGATCTTATCGTTCAGCCTATCAGAGGACTAATGACCCCAGCAATCGTTGCTAACCTGTCAGGGGAAGTGCAGCTGCCAAAGAGAAGGGAGGAGAGTCCATTAAAAGATTAATGTAAGGAAGTGGACACTGTCCTCCTGGACCTGTGGAGCACTACAGCAGGAATAGGGAATTTGATTTATGGTTGTCCCCCCTCCTCACATGCTGAATAGGCAGAGAAGGATGAGCGAGGTGAAACAGCTTGCAACTGACTGCAAGAGTGTTTGTTTTGGATTTAAAAATAAAAAACAAAAAAATCATACCATGATGCCAATATATACCAATATTTTGTGAATCATTACAGTTTTTAAGGTCAAAGATTTTATCGGGAATAAAGTGAATGTTTCCTGTTTAGCCTGGCATTACTCAGTAGAAACTTTTGATTTGGAGCAAAGTCAGCACCAGGGTCTGACAGGCCAATTAACCCATGTTTTTAAGAGAACCCACTACCCTATTTATCATCTAACACGCTGCAATTAAGCGTTCTTTTACTTTGGCAACCGTTTTTAATATTTATTTGATCAAAGCGTAGAGTGGCATGGGTCCTACAACCTGCCTCCATTACTCATGCGTATGGCATAATGTTGGCATTTGTACAAGGAAAAAAAAGTTTCCTATTATATGCTTTTAGTAAAGATTTGCTGTCAAGCTTGAGGAGCCTTGTTTCCCTTTTGTCTTCCCTTGTCTCCTTTAGTGAGGGCCTGAACTTTTATAATGGGCACAAACAACGACTTCTCCTGCACTGCATGGGTACTGACAGAGAGCTTACTGCTGAGACAGAGACAGAAGGAGAGAAATTATTCTTCACTTTTGATTAGGTCAGGTTAGTGTCTATCTGTGTTGTTGACATCCATTCTTAGGTTATTCCTAGAAATGCATGCAGCAGGATTTACCTGTTGTTTACTTAAACTGCAGGCCTATGGTCTGCAAAACCACAGGAAAATATTCCTGTTGTACAATAAATTCATATGCATCTGTGCATGCTTACACAGGGACTCACACAAATAGTCCAGTATTCACTTACACGCTAAAAAGCTATGTTGGGCATACACAATTTCTCAGTTAAATCAACAAGGGTAATCCACTTCACATGCCTCCTCCCTCATTCTTCACCTCCAGTTGATTGTATCTTGGTTAAATGTTAATTGGACAACATCCCAGACCTCCTTAGTCTTTAATGGCTGCACTTCTGATTTTCTCTCTCACCGCTGCAATCGTTACACATAGTGTGTTTTAGGAGAGACAGATGTGATTGAGTTTGCAAACACAGCTTGGCTAACTCTGAAGTCTCTGTCCACATTCCTCAATGGATCATAATGGGCTTTCTTACCATTTGCACCGTTAGCCAGTGATGACTTTGCATCTTACCCTGGCTGAGATGAACAAGGTTGTCAGATGCTAAATGACAATAAATGGGCTACAGAAGCTAAGTGTTTCTGGACGAGAGTAGGACCAGTACCTGTTGGAATATTACAATATCAGCAAGTCCAGTGAAACACATGAACTCTGTTCAACATCTAGTCAGGTGGTGACTATACATTACATGACCAGAGGGAAGCTAATCATGATTTAAATCAAATATTCAGCATTAACATTTTAAATTAACTTGTTAATTTAGACAGTCCTGAATACAGTATCATTACAAAAAGATATGTTCCTTTACAAAACTGAGTGAATATTCTAAATGTCATTTGTTGCAGTAGCTTGAGCACTTCAGTTACAAAATGTGGTCGTAACATCTCAGGAAATATAATTTTTCATATTAGGTGAGTCAGTTGGAAAATCTCTAAATTGAGTCTTTCAGTGTTCATATCACAGAAAGTGTGACCTGGTCAAACTGATGCAGAATGACAAAAATAATTTTGAATGCACATTGCTTACTTTCACTTTCTCTGGCCCTGGAGAGACAGACTTCACATAATATTCAAATGGAGACAGAGGGGTCAACTCATTACAAAGAAATGAAAATCACCAGCACAAATGTCACTTTACTTTGTCTTTCAACTCAAACATGCTGACAGATTGCACAGCCATCACCTCGGGGATGAAGTCACAGTGTCAGGGAAATATACAAGAAAAAATTTTATGGTTTGTTACCTGCATTTCAGGTGATGTTTGTGATATTTGCACACAAAATTATTCCTTCATGTTCTTTGCACCAACCACTGTAGGTCAGAGTAGACAGTTGCGTAAGACTTGGAGCTATATTTCTTACATAGTTTCCTACTGCTGTTCACGCAGAACCATATTCTTTGGTCTTTAAAGCTCTTTTCTGACACATCAAGCCACAATGGAGAGTGACAGCAGGAAAGAATGTTAGACAGTGCAATTTGATCTAATAAAATCTGATCTCTAAAATAGATCTTAAAAATCAAGTCAAAATGACATAATGCAACACTAAGATCCACATTTGGCAGCTATTCAACTAGTCATAACTTGGTGATTCTCCAAAATTCTATTTTTGAGTATAAAAGAATCAAACTCATCAATAGAAACATAGAGATGGAAAACAGTGGATATATTGGATTAAGTTTCTGTGGTGGTTTTGATCATTTCTGCTGTAAGACCTTGTTACTCCTGGAATCTAACTGTTTAAAAGCCTCGTAAGTCAACATTATGTGGGCTTTTGTGGAGTGTCACTTTAAACTATAGCTTTGGAGTGCAGTGAGGTGTTAAAGGGCCACTCCAGCAATTTAGCATTGCACTTTCATTGAGTTGGGGGACTCACAAGAGACAGATTGAAAAAGGAATGGTCAATATCGAAGCAGCAGAGTCAGAGATATTCTGACTTTTAGTCCCTAATATGGCTAAAGCTCCAAAAAAGACCTGATCTTACAATTCCCATAGTACAACTCAATGGTGTCTTTTGTTAGAACCTCTTTATAACTGTCCATGTCTTTCAACCTCAACTCTCTAAGTTCCAACACAGGCTTTCTGCTAAAAAAAAAAAAAGAAAAGAAAGAAAGACCAATCTGAGATGATCCTGATGACATCATTATGGGAAATAGACCAACATAGTATAGTAAAATTGACAATATAGACTATCATGATGACAAAGTTATGAATAGATTCTAACATGTACGAAGAATATGGGTCCAGGAGGACGTTGAGCAACTGAAGGTGTCACCAAACAGACCTGAGCCACACGACCTCCACCATGGAACCTGGAAGAGGACAGACTACACAAACACACAAGAGGCAAAACTCAAGCACACCATTCACACAGCTAGGAGAAAGGAACAGACACAGACAGTGGGAGAGAGCGAGACAAGAGGAGAGGCTGAATCTCCTGGAGGACGAGGATCCAGATCCAAAACAGAGAGCTCCCAGGATGGCCGATGGTCCAGCACAGAGGAGCCTGAGTGAAAAGAGAGGACAAGGAGGAGACACTAGGGAGAGGAGAGAGAGAGAGAAAGGCACACAACTGTGCTTGTGGGACACAAACAGACAATGGGTTACAGAGATGCAGTGGTTTTGATGGACTATAAGTACTAGACTTAATAGATTAATTGAGACTGAGACCAACCTGCCGAAAGTATAATGGTAGCAGGTACAAGGTAAACAAGAATAAGCAGCTAACCAAAGGTTAAGGTGAAAAGATGAGTTTTATGTTTGGATTTAAAGGTACAGTGGTGTGAAAAAGTGTTTGCCCCATTCCTGATTTCTTATTTTTTGCATGTTTGTCACACTTAAATGTTTCAGATCATCAAACAAATTTAAATATTAGTCAAAGATAACACAAGTAAACACAAAATGCTGTTTTTAAATGAAGGTTGTAATTATTAAGGGGAAACTAAATCCAAACCTACATGGCCCTGTGTGAAAAAGTGATTGCCCCTCCTATTAAAACATAGCTTAACTGTGGTTTATCACACCTGAGTTAAATTTCTCTAGCCACACCCAGGCCTGATTACTGCCACACCTGTTCTCAATCAAGAAATCACTTAAATAGGACCTGCCTGACAAAGTGAAGTAGACCAAAAGCTAGACATCATGCCGAGATCCAAAGAAATTAAAGAACAAATGAGAAAGAAAGTAATTTAGATCTATCAAACTGGAAAAGGTTAAAAAAGCCATTTCTAAAGCTTTGGGACTCCAGCAAACCACAAATGGTGAAAACATGGAACAGTGTTGAACCTTCCCACGAGTGGCCGACCAAAATTACCCCAAGAGCGCAGCGACGACTCATCCAAGATGTCACAAAAGACCCCACAACAACATCCAAAGAACTGCAGGCCTCACTTGCCTCAGTTAAGGTCAGTGTTCATGACTCCACTATAAGAAAGAGACCTGCATGGCAGAGTTCCAAGACGAAAACCGACACCACCACCAACAGTAAAATATGGTGGTGGTAATGTGATGGTCTGGGGCTGTTTTGCTGCTTCAGACTTAAAGACTTTCTGTGATAAATGGAACCATGAATTCTGCTGTCTACCAAAAACTCCTGAAGGAGAATGTCTGGCAATCTGTTCGTGACCTCAAGCAGAAGCGAACTTGGGTTCTGCAGCAGGACAATGATCCAAAACACACCAGCAAGTCCACTTCTGAATGGCTAAAGAACAAAATGAAGACTTTGGAGAGGCCTAGTCAAAGTCTTGACCTGAATCCTATTGAGATGCTGTGGCATGACCTTAAAAAGGCAGTTCATGCTCGAAAACCCTCCAATGTGGCTGAATTACAACAATTCTGCAAAGATGAGAGGCCCAAAATTCCTCCACACTGTAAAACATTGCAAGTTATCGCAAACGCTTGATTGCAGTTGTTGCTGCTAAGGGTGGCCCAACCAATTATTAAGGTTTAGGGGGCAATCTTTTTCACACAGGGCCATGTAGGTTTGGATTTTGTTTTCCCTTAATAATTACAACCTTCATTTAAAAACTGCATTTTGTTTTTACTTGTTATCTTTGACTAATATTTAAATTAGTTTGATGATCTGAAACATTTAAGTGTGACAGACATGCAAAAAAATAAGAAATCAGGAATGGGGCAAACACTTTTTCACACCACTGTATCAACAGAGTCACGCTGTTTAATGTCAACAGGGAGGTTATGCCAGAGGAATGGGGCACAATAGGAAATGGTCCTGCAGCCAGCTGACTTCATTTTAACAATGGGGACAGACAGAAGCCCTGTATTCTGAGAGTGGAGAGCATGGGAAGCATTTGAATAAACTGCTCAGATCTCTGATCTGCAACTGACTCTACCCTCTCAAACAGTAAATGTCTCAATTTGGATACTTACCAGACCTTTCCACCCAAGAGGAAAGGCATGCTAATGGAGCAACAGCAAAATTTAAAGACAAATTGACTCTCTGGATTAAAAAGGAGGATATACTAAAATTCAACCCTGCACATCACATCAGAAAGCCAGCAAAAATGCCTCATCTTTGCCAGCGCTTCAAAACAGTAGGCTAAACAAAGGTTTTGCTGTGATAAAGAGTTTATGTTGAATAAAATATATTAATTCCTACTTAAGTTAATTGCCCTAGCATTATGTTAGCGTCTTGTAGTTGTTTTCATAATCAGATCACATACCTCACTTCACTACCAATATCAGGTTTATTTCATCACTCTCATATCTACTCTCCACTCTCCATAGCTATTTAATCTGTTGTGTTTATTTTCTTTGTCATATACCTTATTAATCCTTAATTTATTCAGGAATTAGACATTTAATTATAAATAAATGTCGTCATTTAATTAGTAAGAAGTTGTCTGTGTTCTTCTTTAAAGCAGAAGACAGTCAATCTCTCGAAAGAATTCACTCCTTAGAGAATTCAATTTATTTGGTTTTTACAAGGTGGTGCCCCTTTACGAGAGTATTAAAGTTTAAGCATTTGATTAAAGTTTGAGAAATCACACAGTTGTCAAAAGTTACTGTTATTTGATTAAACTGGTGTATATGTCAGGCAGGCCCAATGACCAGCATCTCAGTTTTATCAGAATTTAGGAGCAGGAAATTACTTGACATCACAGCAGACAAACAGGTCTCTAATTTAATAATTTGGGAATGATCACCCAGCTTTACAGGCACATACACCTGAGTATCATCACTATAGCAGTGGAAATTAATTCTGTGACTGCGTATAATTTGGCCAAAAGGTGAAATATACAAAGAGAAAAGCATCAGTGTTATTTTCTCAGACTTCAGAAAGCTCCCTTCAGAGCCACAGACAATATATATAACTGTCTTCATAGGTTGGGTAGTACTCCTTGTGACAAGTGAACTGATGTTCATATGTAGAATCAGTGGAGTGCCCTTTTAAGAAGTTCAAAAAGCAAGAGTTATTGAGCATTACGGTCATATTTGAAATCCCGGTGAGGAAAAAAAATAAATTTCTGCTGTGAAACCTTGTCACTACTGGAATCGAGTTGTTTAACACCCACCTTTCAAATGGTCAAAACTGATGCAGCAGAGGCCGGAATATGCTGATTTTTAGTCCAGAGTATGGTTCAAGCTCCACAAACACTGGGTCCTACAATTCCCATAATGCTAGCCCTTAAAATAGGAAACAAAATAAATTGTTGGGTACGAGAAGGGCTGGCAGAGAACAGGAGGAATGGGTGGAGAGCAGAGAAAAAAGACAAGGGGTCAGGGATTCAGTCATTCTGGAGTGTGGTCAAAAGCACTAAAAGCTTTATGCTTTAACAGGATTGTTAGGCAAGAAACTTCAAGCCTCACTGGCTCATGTTGCTTAGAGCATAATGATTGGTTGGTGGGGTATTTTATATGCAGCATGGGTAATTAAATCGGTGGATACTGTTCCGGAATCGATATGAGCCCAGTGACATAAAGTATTACCACTGAACTGCTCTGTGTATGTGTGTGTCTATACAAGTGTGTAGGGGACAAAGTGAGAGTCAGAGAGAGAGAGAGAGAGAGAGAGAGAGTGAGGAAAAGGGACATGAGAGGCGGGGAGCAAGGGACAGAGTGGGCAGCACAAATTGCAAGCTAAATTTTTATTATGACAGATGAGATGGGTTATTGGAATCCAGGCAAGGCTCTTTGACTGTAGATGCCATTACAGGACACGGCTGCTTTAAATCTGGGTCACCTATCGACTTAACCTCGCATTGGGCATCAGCAGGGCCTCATTGCCGTGTAATTATGCCTGGAATAAATAGGGCACTTGGCTTGTGGCACTACACCACATAGCGGCTGGTATAATGGACAGTGTGGAATTCATTTGTTCTCGTCTGTTCTTTCCTAATCCTTCCTCTCAACCTCTATTAACTCACTGCATTTTTCATTCCTTCCTCTGAGCCCCCTTCTACCCTTTGCTTTTCAAGTCATCATTGTTTCTGTCCTTTTTTGTGTCCTGCTTTATGTTATTCCCTGCTGTCCTTGAGCGGAAGGAAGGGGGGGGGTCATATAAGCCTCAGAAGGAATGCACCATTAAGAAGGAGTTGTTTGCAAAACACTGTTGGAACTGTAATGCAGCAAGAGATTAAATTTAAAGGCAATCCTCACAATGTGAATTCAACCACCGCAGCCCAATTAGGGAGCATAAATATTCTCTCTACACTGAAACCCAAAGCCTCTTTATCATCTAGCCTACTGTTGTTGGGAGTTTTGAAGATATTTTGGGTGGCCATTTGGCTCCATAATGCCTGTTCAAACCAGATCTGAGCGCAGCACATTACTGCCTGCAGAAACAGTGCTTCTGGCGCTTTGGCCACACAGCAGTTCAAAAAAATAACTAAAGGCCTTAGCTACGAGCAGCTTGTGCTCATACTCGTGTGTGACTATCTTCCTTTTAGTGTGTGTGTGTGTGTGTGTGTGTCTTGCTGTGAGGTGACCGGCTCAGTAATTGGTCCTAGAGGCTTTTACCTGGCGGCGTTGACTGGCCATGTCAGTGACTTTTTTTTTCAACTGCAAATGGTCATTTAGAGCTCATTACCAGTACTTTTATAAACCGTTTCAACTGTCATAAAAAGGGGGAGTACATTTTTTGTCATTAATTAAACACCAGCCTTTTGTTAGTAGAAGCATGCGAGCTATTTTCATGCACATCACAAAGAGAACAGATGCTTGTTCTTTCTCCTTCATTAGAATTAATTCTGTACAACTTGGCTTTTATTAAAAACAACAGGGTTCCAGTCCCTGCTTCCGCCTTCATTGTTTTTAATCTTTGCTAATTAATTTGGAGAGGTCCTGATTAAAATAATGGAATTGTCAGGGAAGACATTGTCTTAAGCTTATATGAATTCTGTGCTGCTGTTTGAACAGTACATGCAAGGGTTGTTCAATAATTAAATACTTTTGTGAGACACTCTGAGAATGTCTTGTTCCAAAGCAAATGCATGTTTCAGTATAGTTGAATCCTCTTTAGTGATTCTGAGTAGCACTAATTTTCTGTGTTTACTGCAGTTCTGTTGGAGTGGGTTATTTTGTAAATGTACAAAATGTATTGGTTTTACCAACTTTATACTATTCATACTGTGGATGATGTGGAATATTGTTTTCAAGTTGACTAGTGATATCAGACTATTGATCATAGGTAAATATCAGGATGGTCCACAAATGGTTGTGTGCACATCACTGCTAAACATACGTATATCTCAGATGATGACTGAAAAAATGACTAAGGCTGAAAGGGCTAGATGTTTAGTGTAGTATCACCACTATCTACAAAAGGGTTTTCATGGGTTCTTGTTTTCTCTGGGAGTTGTGGTATGGCAGTGGTGACAGCAGCGCTATATAAGCTTATCTTCACCATGATAACATTAGTGTTCATTGCACCTGTGCTGACGGGCCAGATGTTGTGGAAAAAACAACAAAGACATCGTCAGAACACTGTCTCTATGTCTCTGAGAATAATAAGACTTTAGATTCAAATTTTTTGCCACTATTTGCCACTTTTGTTTTTCAGTGAAATTCCTCAACAACTATTGGATGGATTGCCATGAAATATGGTACAGATATTCATGGTGCCCATGAGCCCCTGACTTTTCTTCTAGCCCTACCATGAGGTTGACATTCATGGTTTTGAGAGAAATGTCTCGACAACTATTGTTATGAAATTCTGTTCAGACATTCTTGGCCCCCTGAGCTGTAACAACTTTTGTAATCCCTTCATTTTCCATATATCGCCATCAGGTCAAAGTTTTGATTGGTCCAATTTAGTTTTGCAGGTATTTGGTGATAAATGAATGACATTCCCATTAGCCTCAGCGGTTGTTTGTGTTAAGTGCTAATTAGCAAATGTTAGCATGATAACATGCTAAGATGGTGAACAAGGTGAACATTATACCTGCTAAACATCAGCATGTTAATATTGCCATTGTGAGCATGTTAGTATGCTGCCATTAGCATTTATCTCAAAACTAGCATGACTGTAGACTCTTAGCCTTGTTTAACTATGACCACAATCACTCCATAACCTTAATCGAGTAGTTTTAGTTGCCTAAACTTAACCAAACTATAACCAGATGAGAAAATGCTCATGAATCATTTTTGTAATGGTCATATAGGACATTTAGGAAGGCACTGACAAACACTGGATATTTATGATGAAATATGACATTTTTCTTGCAAAACAAGCAGATTTTGAAAAGGTTTTTTTTTCTTAAGTGCAGGAAAAGTAATGGCCAGAGTAATCCATGTTAAAACGAAAAACCCCATTATGTTTTTCCAATACCCTCAGTGTCATTACTATCTAGATTTCTATTCCAGCACCCTCCTCTCCTGCTCAGCAGGCCCGTTTTTCTTTGTCAGCTCTAAACAAGGTGTTCTGGTGTGCTTTACTGTCCGACAGGCAGGCAGCTAAAAGCTCATTTTGGGTACAGCGAGTCAGAACACATGGAACCTGTGGTAGAAACTCTCTGAGTGCTCATCTCAGGCTGACAGCAGGCAGTCCCTCAAGCATTACCGTAGTTTGCCGTGACTGATTTCTCTGAAGCAGACAGAGCCACAGGAGGCTAAATGTTCTGCTTTGGCTCGTCCGTTTTGATTTGCTCTAGATGTACAGCTGTTTGACATTTTGTCTTTTGGATGTGCTGTCTTTGTATTCACACTGTTAGCGGCAGTTGTTTACTCTCAATAAACAACCCTAAAGGACAGACAAAGCCACGACAGCACAGGTGACCGGGATGTAACTAGGAAATTATTTTTAGATGTGTGCTTTTAGATGACCTTTCTCCTGGATTTTCACAGTGAAGTACATTGCGTGTTATTGTAAATATGGATAGCACTGCCTCAGAATGCTGTAACCTGAAAAAAATCACCTGCATTTAGTTATTCACAATATAGATTATGATTTTTTTTTCTCTGATGCCTACTGTGCTCTAAAAGCACATGAAATGTTTATCCATGTGTACGAAGGTGTCACCTGTTTAGCAGATGGTGGACAGAGGGACAGAATGATTCATGCAGTGAACAGCTGCAGCATGAATGTAGGAAAGTACTTATTATATTTATCCAGTCAAAGCCTCAAATATTAATTTAGTTTTTTCTTTTTGCAGATGAGCTCTTATGTTGACAGTGGCAGCACATGAAATGTACTGTACATGGCTTTTGTCATGTTTTTTGCACAAACCTAAGAAGGTTGTGGGGAACAAATGAAGCATTTAATTTACTCTACTGTCAGTTTGAGTTATAGGAGGATGTTTACAGTGACAGTATGCCAATATGGGAATAGACATTCAGGCATTAGAGTAAGAATAGTTAGTGCTAGAGACCCCTATGGTGTGTGTACGCCGCAGAACAGTTGCCAAGGCGACGTTATCACCCATTATCCATCATTGGAAACAACAAATCCAGGCTCTGCTATTTATTCTGTTTAATCTCAAAAATGGAGGTGACAGATAGCGTGATGGTGGAGAGAGTACATTATTGATCAACCCAAGCTGACTTGTCCCCTTGTTCGTTCTCTGATGGCAATCCCACAGGCCATCCATTGAGCGGAGTGGTGGGCTATTTTGTTCAACAGTGGTTTATGGGGCCTGTCATTGGGATGTGGAGGAGCATGTACCACAATGAGACTCCTCAGGGAGGGAGGAGATCTGGCGGGTGGGGGGCTCAGAGGTCGCAGGCTGTGAGTACAACAATCTAGGGCTGAGATTCCAGGGTGGAAGAAAGAGAGTGGTAGAGTTTGTGCAAGTTGTGCTGTTTGTGGGGTGTGTAATAGTTGATACAATACCTCTACATCCTAATGCTTTGAAGAGAGGGTGAAAAGAAAAAGGGGTATTTCGTCTGTGCCATAAACTTGCCCAAAAACATGGGGAGACATGTTCCTACATTACGATGAACATGGGTACTGTAGTTTCTTTTAAGCCAATCCTGGTGCCAAAAGTACTCACTAGCACATTAAAAATTCAGTAGTCCGCCGCAAATGCACTATTATCCCGTGTCTATGTAATGTTAGCTAAAAACAACAGTGCCCTGGTGTTTTTATATTACTGTGCCTTTTTAAAAATTGTAATTATTTACTTGTGACTGTTTTTTAAAGATCTACATCTTTCGTAGGAACAAATGAGTCACTATGTAACGTTTGGAGCACTGTTGTTACAGGACTACCTGTTGCTGTGAAATACCAGGAAGGAAAAGTAATGTCTAGCAGGAATTAGTGCTAACTTTAGCAAGCTATGCTAACTAGCTTCCACATCCTGAGTGGAATAAAAATGTTCTGTCCTCCTTAATGTGGTATGCTGTAAAGGGAGAGATATCTTAAATCGATAAAAGTTTATAACCAACGCTTCTCACAGCACGTCTCTTAGCACCACCGGCCCTCAAATGTCAGTGAATCACTGTCATTGGAAATACCCACTCAGAGGCCTAGAATGGTTTTTATCTTCTTTTGAAAATTGGAAAAAATGTGCACAATGGCTGCAGTATCATTATAGTTTATATTTCCTTACATAAAAAGTGAGAAGAATTCAAATTTCAGTTCAGTTCCCCACATTTACACTCCATAGATCCCCCCCAAAAAAAAAAAAAAAAAAAAAAAAAATAAGAGCAGTGCAACACTCCTTTCTATGACCGGTACAAAGATGGCCTTCCTCTGTTAGGGAAGATATATGAGATGGAAGATACAAAGCCAAGGCTCTTAATAAAAATCATCCATTTTTGTCAGAGCTGGCCAGGGGAAAATTTGCAGCAGTGTATCAATAGACAGCTTTTTTTTCACTTCTTTATCTCATCCTACCTCCATCTCCTATTCTTTCTATCTTTTTCTCTTTCTTTCTGAGCAACAGCATACATCAGCACAGAGAGAGAGGGAGAGCGTCACCTCGACTGTCACTGATATCTCCTAAATCATTTTGTCTCTTTCTGAAGGCTGACCTCTCCGCTGTACATTTTTGGGCTATCAAGTGGGACTGAAAGTCACACTTATCATGAGGTAAGGGATGACTACCAGACTGCCATTTATTTCTTGCGATGGAAGTGTGTAGGTGTAATTGAATTCTCCCCCTCTCCCTTCTCTTGAGCATTTAACCCCACTGTGGGAGAAGTAAGTTGCCTATCAAAAACTGTGCCGTGCATTCCTCAAACTAGATTATTGTTATTTCCTCACATCCTGGATGAAGAAAAATGTTGCGGCAGCAGTAGAGCTGCCCCCACGTTTTCAAATAATGCACCACTGTTCTTGATGGTTTTTGAATCAGTCCCTGTAAATGTTGAGTAGTCTGTACTGAGGATACTGAGGGGTAAATATGATAAGAGAATGCATAAACACATCAGTCATACTGGTGTTGCGGAGGTTGCTGATATACTCCTGTAGGTGGGATTGTCATGCCTGGGGATGATGGTGCGACTCCTCTCCAGGAGAGCATGAAACAGGATTACGAGCACATCAGCAAACATGCAAACCACAACCTTTATTTCGGGACAACTACTTGTCAAAATAATATGGTGGCTGACTTTAACCTTTTATGTAAGATTTATTTTGCTTTGCACTCACTCTTAAAATATATATATATATATATATATATATATTAAAACATCTTATAAATGAACTTCCTCCAGCAACCAGGGTCAGTTTTACATTGTTTAATAATAAAAATACTGTATCACACTTTACACCTCAAGTGTAGCATATTCACACTGTGTGATTTGTGTGATGTCACCTATTTCCTGGTGGTACCGATAAAGCACGTCATTTTATCATAAGGATGTCATATGCCCTCTTATCACCGGACCAGAATGTCCAAAGCAATTCAAAGAGAGCTTGTCATACTATGTGTGAAAGTGGCTTTTCAGCATGACTGACAGCTTACCAAGAACTTTACCAACAGTTTTCAGTAGGGGGGAGGTTGGCAAGACGATGCTGTGGAAGTAAATGTTCCTCCCCTGCTTAGAGGAATTCGATTGGACCTTGGCTTTTGCCTACGCGCTGAAATGACTGGCTGCTACAGTTTCTCTCCTGACGCTTGGTTACCCACCATTTGTCAGCCAGCTCCCATCATGCCATATGCCCCCGCAGCTGTGTAGCTGTGGGAAACACACACCTTGTCACCAGCAGGAGCATGATAATATGCCCATGAGTTAAGTGCACAGGGCCGTCATGTCCTGAACACATGCACCTCGACTCACACATACAAACCCAAGCACACTTTTCCCTTTACGCCTGTCAGATCACATAACCAAACAGCACCAACTACACTGTTGCAGACTTCCCCACTGTCTCACCGTCTGACCACTTCCTGACTCTAAATGGCACAAAATTCAATCGCTGCACAGGTTGTGGTGTGAAATGAGAGGCAGCAGACGCCCACTAATATGATCTTTCACAGTCTGTTGGAAGGGAGAAATATGGAGAAGGGGGGGATGGCTTACCTTGATAAGCAGAGGATCCTTTCCTGTTTTTACATGATTCAAATATGGATCCCACCCGCCGCTTGTTTTTCAAAGGACCCCCTTCTCCTTTCTTCTCTTCTCCGCCCTCCACTCCTGCTTCCTCCATCAGTGTCACAAATTGTTTTGTTTTTTTCCAGCCTGTTTTTAAATTAGTCTGTCTCCCCATCTTCGGCTCTCATGTTATTTTCATAGAAGGGTGCAATCCAAAGTGAAATACATGCTAATTCAAATATGGGATCACTGTCTCTCACAAAAGATAGTGGACAGAAAGCAATTGGAGCCCAGGAACAGGGTAGACATATTTGGCAGACAATCCCCAAATGTGTCTCCTGCCGTGGCGAGTGACAGAAAATGCAAATAATTTCCGAGTCTCACTTAGCCAGTGTCTAGACACTGCACTCTTCGTGACTTTTAAGCTACAGTATACTTTATAATAACAATATGTTTGTGCAGAGTAGTTAGTTGAAAAACCTCAGATTTTTTTTTTAGGTCCATAGGTCACTAACTTCAGAAGGGGTCTTATTTATTATGCATTGGAGAAAGTAAAAAACTTCTGATTAAAAGATGTGATTCATTTGGAAAGGGCTCACACGCCACACACTTCTAAGAAGGCATACACACACATATTGTACACACACTAAATGAAGGGGAAAAAAATCCTGGCCCCCAGCTCCTTAGCCATGACATGAATCCTCAAGCAGGAAGGCTGTTCCTTGGTTACAACCATATTGATGAACATAGACAACATCCAATATGTTGCTCCATTGATTCTTCATTATTCCAATTCGCAGGACAATTTCAGTGTGGCATGGCAGCAAGATGTACACAATTAATTTGTGCTTTCTATTAAAACCGAGTCATTAAATGCACGCTCCACAACAATTTATAATTAAAATACCAGCACAAACGAGAGTTGAAAGTCTCATTAGTATTGGTGCCACATGCATGTTTATTTCCATGACTAATTTAAAAAGCCAGTTTTAGCCATGGCTCTGGTGATGTATCTATTTTATATTTATGTACATGTGTGTTCTAGGTTGAATGTAGCAGGTAACATCAAGGTCAATAAAATGTGTGTATGTAAAAAGCATGAAAGCTGCATGTTACTCAGTTTATCATATGTTAATGTGTCTTTTTTTGTGGCTCCAGTACTGGTTTATAACCAAATCCCTTTAAAACTAATGTCATTCCCATCATCAGCAGCTGTACTTTGTGTTTAGTGCTAATTAGCAAATGTTAGCATGCTAACACACTAAACTAAGATGGTGAACATGGTAAACCTTTACCTGCTAAACATCAGCGTGTTAGCATTGTTATTTTTGAGCATGTTAGCATACTGACATTAGCATTTAGCTCAAAGTACTGTTGAGGCTAGATTTACATTAACAATTAGCTCTGTCTTGATAAAACCCTAATTATCAATGCCATTGACAGGTGATGTCAGATTTGCACAGTAGCATTCCAGACCGCTGATGTTCTGCCTTAGCACTGAATTGTTAAAGTATCAGTCTTTTGTCAATATTAGTGTTGAGTGTACAGTGTCACAGACATAGATCTATGCAGCGATAACGAGACACAATTGATTAGCTTTGCTTCTCAAATGAGCCCTTCACAAGGAAATTGAAATAACACACAGTCAAACCATACGGACATGATTAATGGTGTTTTGAGATTGGGATCTAGTGGTATTTACATAATCAGCAGGGGAGAATTAGCTATTTCCATTGCTGTGTTGTGTGTAAACAGCAGCCCTACACTTGCGTCAGCCTGATTGTGTTGCATTGTCTTAAACTCTTGATTTCTCAAAGGCTTTGATGATGATGATTGGACAGATAATGAAGAGAGTTGTGAATCTGCATCAAAGTGAAAATGACCTGGGGGAAAACATGAATAACCATAATTAATATACATAGATGCAACCTTAAGTATATACAGTTTCTGTTTTAAAACACAAGCAAATATGTATCTTTGCGCTAATGTCATTACATAGATTAATACAATTGGATAAAAGATAACTTTAGGTAAGGTTATCTAGGTTTTGAATCTCAAACATCTCAAGTTTTTAAAATCCCTGAAAACTTGGTTTCAAGTCTTGAGTTTTTCTTTATAAGCTTAAATATTCATGACTAAATAAGCAACAATCGAAGTTAAAGTTTGGATGGAAAGGGTATTATTTGAAAAAAAGGTATTAACAGATTTGATTGACAGTGGCCTGGCAACAATATCACTAAATTCTGATTGGTGCATAGAAATACGTGACATCTCATTCTTAGAACTGAATCCCAACCACTTCAAACAAGTGATTAGAGAACAGACAAATACAGAAATCTAATTTGAAATAACCAAAACTGTTCGAACTTTGTTTTATTTTGTGTTCATTGCTCATAGTAAGAGGCTCAATATGAAAATAGGTTTTTCAAATCAACTCAAGTTTATTTATAAAGCACATTTTAAAACAACCAGAGTTGACCAAAGTTCTGTACAATGAAATAACAGATAAAATAACATAACATCGTAACCGCAAAAAAGCATTAGAGATAACACAATACTCTCCCATACACAAATAAATAAGTAAAGGAACAGATGACAATTAAAACACAGAGGAGTAAAAAGTGAAGGATAAAACCTTAAGGACACTCAAAGCCTGAGGGTCTTAAGTTTAGCCTTAAAAGTGCCTACAGAGGAGGAAGACTTAATTGAAAATGGTAAACTGTTCCAAAGCTTTAGGGCAGCTACTGCAAACGCACAATCTCCCTTACCCCTTAGCGTTGATCGAGGGATTGCCAGGAGCAGGTGGTTTGAGAGATTTGGGGTTGGAAAGGGGGCAGAGTAAACTTGACTGGTAGCCAATGCAGTTACACCAGTACAGGTGTGATGCTGTCTCTCTTCCTGTTACCAGTTAGTAGTCTAGCAGCTACATTCTGCACCAGCTGCAAGCGAGACAAGGATGACTGGCTAATTCCCAAATAAAGACCATTGCAATAATAAAGCCGAGAGGAAATTGAGGCATTTGTGACGAGCTTCAGGTCGTCACAAAAGAGAGGAATGGTTTGAGTTTGGCGATATTTCTTACCTGGAAAAAGCAAGCTTACACAACAATGCTAATTTGCTTGTCAAATTTTAAAGCTGGACCGAAGATGATTGCAAGATTTCTGGCATAGGCATTAAGGTTAGGCACCAGGGGCCCTAGGTGATTAGCTATACCCATGATGAAGATGGGGGGACCAAATAAGACCACTCTGGTCTTACTATCATTTAATTGAAGTCTACTGCTGAACAGTGATTTCAGTGTGTTGTCAAAATTAGAGTTTTGACGTTATGGCAAGTTAAAATCATACAAAAAAAACAACAATAATTAAACAGCGTTTTTGGCCTTTTGCTGAAACAAATGATGCTCTCGTTGTTCTTCTTGGGATGACAGTCTCTGTAACACAATATACAAAGTCTAAAAGATATATGTAGATTAACTTAAGTAGAAAATCAATAAAACAGATAAATTAAAACACATGTTTATCATAGGTTGTAAATGTACCTTAGAACAAGCCTATGTACTGTAACTTTGCTAAGCAGCAGCCGCTGTGGCTGCAAGTGGCAATTATGGGTTAATGGTAACTGCTAAAACATTGCGTAACATTACCTCATCAACAGAATAGTTGTAAATTCAGCACTGGCTTAGCAATGTCAGTCATTCATTTATCTCTTAAAGTTTGCTAACATTAGCCACTTGGTCATACCAGACCAAGTAAGGCTGCAGCAGCAAAACCTACTGAGTGTAC
Source organism: Siniperca chuatsi (assembly GCF_020085105.1). NCBI lineage: Eukaryota > Metazoa > Chordata > Actinopteri > Centrarchiformes > Sinipercidae > Siniperca > Siniperca chuatsi. Next base: position 13,812,845 of record NC_058064.1, read on the forward strand.
TGAATTGAGCAAATGTGTCCTTACTTGCTAATGAATTCAACTGTCTGTGTGTAAGAGGAAAAGTGTGCAACTTCTTCTTTTAAAATGACATAGTCTTGCTTTAAAGGCGAAATTGTAGCTATGGCTTACTGTTTGTATGGTGTCATTACAGCATACATTTTACCTCCAACCACCCTGGCCACCAGCGTATCTGGATTCTTTGTCAATTAGTTAGTTAGTTAGTGAATGCTGGAGTGGAGTCTGGATTTTCACACAGAGATTTAAAACACCACATTTTCCACATCGCTGAATGTAAAATTTCCAATGTCAACATAAAAACATGCATTTGCACCAATGAGACTTTCTACAATGCTTTTGAAACCCCTGTAGTCTTAACCCCTACTCTGAGGTCCAGTTAACACACTTGAGCCATGCACACACACACACACACACGCACACACAGTGAGAAGTTACGCCCTGGGACAACTAAAGCTACTGCCTGTCCTCTGCTTGTTCCATCACAAAAAGGTCACTGCATGATTTATGCACCTGTTTTGCGAGTTAGATGGGAACTGTTTGTGCTTTGGGGCACCTGACCGATTGAAACGTGAAATATGAAAATGAAATTCTGTTCATGAATTGATTTACAAGGTTGAGTAGGTATTAAGCTGCTCAATCGGGAGTAGCTGGATAAATACATACTTTGTGTTTGTGTCCATATGTGTGTAGTAATGTGCATCTTGGCTGCTTGTAGCATGTGTGTTCCATGCAGTTGTACCTGTGTGAGCTGACAGTGTCCCATCATGTTAAGGAAGATGATAAGATCAGTGCGTAAGCAAACATTAGCATACACACAATTAAATGTCAAGTTATGACACAGCATGATTTTTTTTTTTTTGCATGTGTTTCTTGTCACTGCTAGATAAAGATATCAAGCAAAGCGCATGTATACACATATTTGTGTGGCTGTGTACTCACACTTTACTCATTTCTCCATCTGATGCTAGCATCTGTCCTGACATGACAGTGCACTGTGTTGGAGACATGTATTCTTTAACATGGCAGCTCACAGGGGAGAGACGCAGATGGGTTTTGACTTCCTAATGGTTCCGGATGGCCATGGATGATGCTATTCTTGTTGACAAGCTGCACTATATCTGCTGTAATCAAATACCACCTGCATGCTCTTTTTCATAAAAATGTGAATTTTCTGTCAATGATTAATTAAACAATTTATTTAGTGGGGGCCTACATTTAGAAAAGGATTTCCGAATGAGTTTGTGTTTCCTTGTGAAACTTCCAACAGACAAAACAGTAGAATACATTTTGAAAACTTAAATAAAATATGAGAAGTGTTTTATTTACCATATCCTCTCCTGCGATCTGTGTGGTATTAAGACTCTTTTAGTGTCTTGTTAGATACATCAAGTGCACTTCAACTCATCCAAACGGAAATCTACATTACCATAAATTTTTTCTTCCTGTACAGTATGTTCTACAAAATCACATAGCGTGTTTTCTCATGCATTTATTAAGTAGCTACACTCAAAACTTAATTTATTAAGTTAATAATGATATAGAATTAAATAAAACAAACAACTCCTGCACTCCGGAGCTTTTAATTGAGAGCATGAGGCAGTGCATTTGAGATAATACATTCACGCCAGAGTTAAATAGATGGTACTTGTATGCACAACCTTGTTTAGCATGACAGCTGTGTTGGATACATTACTGCATTAAATCTAACCCAGTTACTGCCAGTTCATTGCCCCCATGCCCCGAGAGGTGTCTGATGCAAACGCACAAGTACGCAATCCCTCAGCGTTACTGTGTTGAGGGGAGAAATCTAATAATATGCAATGTAAAAATGGAGGGGATAGATGTTTATTTCAAATGAACTTAACACAAACTTAAACATAAATCTCATTCAATTAAGAAATCTTCAACAGGCACTGCAACAGCTCCTTTGTCACAGTTTCTCTTTGGTTTGCTGTGTTGTGCTAAGGAATTGCTCCGGTGTGGCCCAGAGTGTTGATGTATTTATATGCTGCTGCTGCTGTGCTTTTTGTCACTTTTAGAGGGTCAACCAACACACTGATATCCGCTCCAGCACTTAGATACACTATGTTACACTGATGGAGGAGGCTTTTTGGGGACAGCACTACTGGGATTGGGTCTGAGTGGTAACCTCTGAAATGGAATGATGTATGAGTGTGTAGCAGCAGGGTATGTTTTTAAAAAAGAAAGTGGGGCTACACTGAATGACAGATGAATGGACAAGCAAAGGACACAAAGGGGGAAGCAATATTTAGAGAGTGCGAGGGCACGAAACAAAGAGAGGGAATGAAAAGAGAAAAAAGGTGGTGGACTTTAGACCCTCAGACAGCCAAACGAGAGCGAGGAGTGCCACACACACTTGAGCTACGCAGAGGGCCATGCCACCAGTTCTCTCCACTGAGACACACTGGAGGTGTCTGTCAGGTCAATTAGTACTACTGTGCTTACATTTTCCACCTGACTTCCTTCATTAGTGTTTTTGTCTGCAGCTTTGAGCCTCCTCAGTGTGTCTGCATGTTCAGTCATACTTTCATGCCTTTCCCACACACTCTTGGTGTGAACCACACCTTATGAAAGTACTGTAGGTTTGCCAAGCACCCGACCTAGAGGAGGTCACAGCTTTTATTTTATGGGCTTTTAGCCATGCTAGCTGCTTAGTTCTAGGGATGGCAATGTCAGCCTGTCACTCGGTCGGCCGGTCCACCACTTTGATCCAGACGGAAATATCTCAACAACTATTTAATGAATTACCATACATTTTGGTGCTTATCTGCTAAACATCAGCATGTTAGCATTATCATTGTGAGCATGATAGCATGCACAGCCTCACAGAGTCGCTCGCATGACTCTAAAACTCGTAGTCTTGTTAATTAATTCTACAAGATGACGGTCAAATTCTAACATTCTATAAGCTGCTGTCTGTCTTGAAGCTCTTGAACTGCATTTAGATTTCTCCAAAGACACATTTTTGACATTCTGTACTGTAGCTTTATAGTTACAGTTTTGATTAATGTTAGTTTCTTTCATTTTATCTGGCTGTTTTTCCTCCTATTAGACCTGTAGAGAAGAGACTAGAAGAGACAGAGTAGGGGATGGCATACATATTGAAACATTAATAATATATATACATACATAATATATATACAGAAATACCTTTTTCTGGACCCAAATGAACGATATATAATAAAAAATTTCCCCCTCCACTTTGTTTGAGCCTTGTGAGGATCACTTAGCTATTTAGTCAGTTCCACCTCTTTGTTTTAAGCTGCTTTGTGCCACTGTGTGCAATGTTGTGGGCACTCTGGACGGCACATTAACATTTCACCAACACAATAAGCATTTAACCGAAGGGCACACTAGTAAAAGAAGAGCTAATGAAAGGGACAGAATTATAGTGGCATCTTTATGAGCATTAATAAACAGCAGCTCATGAGAACATGGATATATTATAGGAGTATTGTATCACTGAGTAAACTCAATAGAAATCTGTACAATCAACAGCATGTCTCTGTGCCCTCATCATTTCTTGTTCGTTCTTTGTGTGAATTGCTGAATGATCCTGGATTGCAACAGTTATGATCGTTCCCATAGGTCCATTTATGCATGATTTAAATTCTAGCAATGTCCAGCAATGGCATGTCCTGTCATGTGAGATGGGAAAGAAGCCAATATGCATTGAGATATCTGCATTTGAAACACTTGCCAGTCAGAGTCAATTATGGGCACGGTGTAAGCGATTCCACTATTGGAAAACTGTCTATCCATCACCAAACAAATAAATAAACCTGTCAAGATATAATAATTGATGTTGACATTCAACAACTCTTGTTATCCCAACTTGCAGCATCTTACAGTGTGTACTGACTCAAAAATGTGAAAAGCACAGTTGCATCGTGAAAAGCTTAGTCATTTGAGTTCTTTAAAGATTCCTAAAAACGACACTGTTGAGGCCCGCCTTTTAAACGCAGTGTTTTGATGTGTCGCACTTTGAGCACTCACAGAGCGGCTGTTTTGTTGGGTCCGGGAGATAAGAGACAGAGAGGTTTGAATGTGTGATAGGGAGGTAGGGCAGCGATTCCCTTTCAGGTTTGTTTCAGGCCACCTGCTGGGTCCTCCAAACAGAGCCCCATATGGCAGATCAAAGCACGCCATCAACGCTTTGTTTTGCTGAGGTTTCATGCAATTAGCAGTTTATTTATGCGCAAGGGATGGATCTGACAGTATTAGCAGCTAACTGACTTGCCAGTGACAGAAGTCATCTTGTATGAGGCAGCTCGCTATCTATTTAGTGTTGACTGTGAGTGTATAAGTACACAAAAGTCATAGCCTTTTTTGAGAGGATCTTGGTCATACATTCATAGATAGGATTGTTGTCCTAGAATATGAAATTGAAATGGTCAAAGGACAATCGGTTTAAATACTACAGTAAATATGGAACCAATGTAACACTTACCCCCCAATGCAATGGTTTACCAAGATCTATGTCCATTTGTCTTCTGGTTCCAGTGGACTGCTTCAAGGCCCTACCAGTCTTCACTGAGCGAATAAATTGCCGTCACACTCCTCACATGGTGTGATCGCCTGTCACAGCCCTTCACATCAGTTTGCTTTATTGGATGTGGCTCACGCCTCCAGATATTTATATCTTTTTACAGCCATGTACTTTAGTGGCTAACAAAACAAAACAAAGTGAGGTAGAAAGATTCGGCAGGAAAGCTCGGCAGGCGGCTAGACAAGTAATGGGGTGGAATACAGAGGAGGGATGTGTGGACCTTTGGCTGGGGACACCCTCTAGAACCATCTTCCCCTGCTTAAAGCCCCAGTGCCTGGGTAATGGTCGCACGGCGGGTGCTTTCAGAGGTTACGGCGCAGGAGATGAGGGATCTAGGAGTGGAGAGGCCAAACTGAGAGGTGATTTCCCCAGCAGAGGCCTCTTCATTTTGGGGGAAGAGGAGGTGTCTGCATTGCCGCTGCTGCTGGAGCCTGGAGGAAAACAAACAAATTGCTCCCCACAGGAACAGGGCACCGGCAACAAACTGGATCTGACATGATATAGAGTGTTATCTGCTTTACTGCTTTTCTGTTCTTTTTATTTATTTCTGCACACATGAAATGTTAATTTAATCTATTGATCCTTTTATTTAGCTACTCTTTTCTTTCCTTACATGTCCATCCATCCATACATACATAGGTCTTTATGGTCTATACACACATACATGCATCCTTGAAGCAAAAAATAGATCTGCAACTGGAATACAACACAAAAAGATATATTGTCACCTCGAAAATCTATTGCAGCTCAGCGCCCACTCATTTTATTGAGGTCACTACGCTGACTAGAATGAATAGAGTCACAGGCACATGCTAAATGATACAGCCCAACTAGTGGGGGGAAATATCTCTTCTGGGTTTTGCATGAGAAATCACTGGTTCCTTTGCTTTAGGTTTAGAGGCAACCGTTTTGAGCAGGAAAAGCCAACCTTTACAAAATGTTTGTGATTCACCGTGACAAAAGCATTGGTTCTACATTAAAGTCAGAGGTAGCATGCTGGAAGAAGACAAGGCCCAACATCAAAGCTGTCATCTTGCATTGTGAACAAAGAAGGTAAAGCCTGGTGAGTGGAACAAATGCAACGCAGGGCTTGCTCCTGCTTCCCTGATAGGAAGATGGTTGTTGCTGCAAAGCTGTTGTTGCCTCTCAAGCTTTAACCAATTCAATGGTAAATTTATACCGTCAGCGTTTCAACAGCAAGATATGGTCTTCCTCCTACTATTCCTCTCCCCTCATTTACTTGAATCAACTCTAGCCATCTTCAATTTGTTAAAGGCTCTTTGGCACCCTCGAGTACAGCAGAAGATAATTGAATTGAGCTCATTCTTCTTGCTGATTTCTCATGTTACCTAAAGGGATTTGGGGAAGAAAACATTCTCAGAAAAAATTTATTTCAATTTATTGCAAAGGCTAGTCATGAAAGGGATTTTGAAAGTCATATGAGAGGGGAGAGAGGGAAAGACAGTGAGAGAAAGAGATGGCACTCCAAGCTTATTTTTTGTGAGATATTGGTAGCATGAGACTGATGTTCATGAATTTCATGCTGCCTCTCTGAAGAAGTATGTTTCCTCTAGTGTTGTCATTCGCGAACATTTCGTTCAAACTAACGAATCTTTCGGGTGAACTGATCTGAATCACATGAAACGATCCGTTCTCTCACTCTTTAAAATCTCACCACCTTTCATAGTTTACAATGCGTGGTGAAACCTACAATATGTAAAAAAAAAAAAAAACTAAAAAAAAAACAGGTGGCTGAGGGTTAGGGTTAGGGAGCGGTGCGTGTTCAGCGATTCGTTCACTGAACGTACACAGTGAACGTGAGCCCTGAGTGATAGATAGTCGCTGAGTCACTCAAGCCTGCCCCTCTCCCTCCCGCTCATGTCTTGAAGTCTGTAAGTAGGAAGTAGTACCAAATATTTTATTGAATTATTAGGTGTTGCTAAAATATAGGTGCTGTACATAATAGGGTAGGACTTTGTTATAGCAGATTTCAGTTTGCAAACAATATCTTTATCCAACTAAATTCTCAGCTCATTCACATACGACCGTTCTCAGTTCACTAGTTAACAAGCTGAACTGAAATTAGTGAACACTTTCACAAGAGAATAGGTAGATAACCCCTTTATAAAAAACAAAACAAAAAATTCTGTCACTACAACTCTGCGCTAAACTGTCCCCCATAAAATCAAGGGCAGAATCAAAGCTATTTTTTTAGTTAGCTAAACCACAAAATGAAGCTTGGCTGTTATCTGCTAAACGTATCGTAAGCTAGTGTCCTGCTGTACGCTCAACAGATGTTTTTAGGGAGTGAAATGCCACTATGTATTGTTTTGAGATTTAAGAAGTTAGCAAGGATTGCTTGTTTTGTTTTTGTTTTTTCAGTATTTTCTAGCCCCGCCAGCTATATAGTAGTCAAATACTGACCAATAGCTAATGTACTCATTATCTTGGTCATTAAATTGATCTGTTTTTTTTGTTGTTGTTGTTTTTTAATAATTTCTCAACAATTTCAATTTCTTTAATCAAAAAGCAAATTTGTTATATTTTTAATGCAATATTGTATGTCTAATATTAATTATTTTATTGTTCTGTGCTTCCTTTGATAGAGCAGTCACCCTGTAAGAAAGTACTACTGGGCTCTTTTGAACCCCTCCCAGACAATCCTGGCTGTGGGTGTCAGTTTCAGGGTAAAATCTTTATAACCCACCACACAGAACGCTGATCTTTCAGCCATCTTTAATTGATGTTGATATACCAGAGGGGCATTTTAGGATTAAATGAGCCCACTGAAAACTAGAATTAGAATTCTAAACTGTGAAACTCAATGTAAGAATCAGCGAAACAGTTGTAAGCCTTGGGCCTCTCTTAAATGTGTGAAATTAATATTATATAAAGGCATAAAATGTCCTTATTAGAGCAATATGAAATTGAATTACTAATAGAAATAGTAATAGATTTAAAGAGACACCATATCCAAAGAGAGATCCATGTTTTTTATGACATGTGTGAAATGCACCAGAACATAGAGCAGATGTCTTTAATAGTAAGGTGACAGCTTCTTCTTTGACAGAAAAAAGTAAGCACTCCAAAAGAAGCCAGCTCACTGTTGTTTCTAAAACGCTGCAGCATTTTGACACGCTTCTCAGAAACTGTTGACACGTTCTAAATTAAAATCATCCCTCTCTTTTCTTTCTTGTGAAGTAATACTTAATTAGTTCTGATTGTTCATCCATGCCATGAATACAAAGGATTATTTTCTGAGAAATAACAAAGGACCTCTTTTGCCTCAGAACCACGGACGATAAAAGAGTAAAGCCTTTGACGAGTTAATGGATTAATATGGATAAAATCAACAGTGGATGTGTATTCGCACAGTAACTGAAATTCAATTATATAAAAAAATGACAATGTGCAATTATGGAAAAAGAAACACATTATAGAGGTTTTTAAAAGCCAAGATTCCATCTATTTAGGTTTCAGGTCAGCTGTTGTGAGTGCTTTGGCATTTCATTTTACAGCGCTGTGAAGAAAGCTATGTTAATTTCAATGATAATATATTATTGTGCTTGTTAGTACATGCACATTTTAAAGAGTTTCCCCTCGGGGATCAATAAAGTATTTCTGATTCAGATTTTAGCCATGCTAGCGGCATTGCTTTGGGGACAGTAATGCTGGTCTGTCAGTCCACTGCTGTGGTCTAAACTGAAATATCTCAACAACTATTGGATGGACTGATATGAAATTTCACAACACATTCATGTCACAACACATTCATGTCCCTCTCAGGATGAATTGTAATCATATTGGTTATCCCCTGAATTTTCATCTAGCGCCTCCATCAGGTTAAAATTTCAAATTGTCCAAAACTTTGGTTTATGACCCTATACCTGCAAAACTAATGAGATAATCGGCCTCATCTGTACTTTTTGTTTAGAGCTAATTAGCAAATGTTAGCATGCTAACAAGCTAAACTAAGATGGTGAATATGGTAAATATTATACCTGCTAAACATCAGCATGTTAACATTGTCATTGCGAGCATACATACATTAGCATTTAGCTCAAAGCACTGCTGTGCCTAAGTACAGCCTTACAGAGCTGCTAGCATGGCTGTGGACTCTTAGTCTTGTTAGAAATATTTGTGCATGCATATTTGTTTATGTTTATGCAGTATCCACATGTAATTGTGTCTGCGAGTGTGCATGCATGATGAGTATGTGTGTCATTTCTTCTGTCTCTTGTGTTGGTTCACGTGACTATTTCAAAGGTCTCTGGCTCTGTCTTCATTTTCCAGTCATGGTGTGACTGGAGGAAGGGAAGATGTTCCCTGTTGAAAGGGATGGAAGTCTTACTGGAAACAGTTTATCTCCCAGATTGCCACACTGCTGGGCTGTCAGTCAACTAGTGTGTTTAGTCTGCTGCTTCCCACACACCCAATCACATCAGCTGCTAAATTCCTATGAAGATAGTCGAGGGCTTGATGTATGTCTTTGATAGGAAAGGCCAATGTTAGTGTGAATGGAGTTGATACCCATCTGAATGGGTCATGGCTATGTTGTTGTAGGTCTTCTGCCAGGAGACTTTTAAGGCTTATATTGAAACAGTAAAAAGGACATATTGACTGCAACCACTGACACTATGCACACAGCAATTGCCTATATTTCACCTGTCTGAGACATTATAGTCGCTGTGTGGCAGAGGTGGTTGCGGCAGCCTTGCTTTGACTGTCTTGAGTGACATTGGCAATGTGTGCTTACACACAGGCCCAGGGCAGATGGACACAGACGGACTGACAGAGCGATAGAGGGTGAAGGAAAAAGAGAGACAGAGAGAGAGGGAAAGCAGCCAAGGGTAAATTCAGCACCATGGACAGCTACCATCAGACATCTCTCCAGGCAGCATTTGTTTGCTTTTATCTCTAGGAGATGAATCACTTACAGCCGGCAAGGCCAGTGCTGGATAAGCACACTGGTTCGAAATGTCACTATAATAGGGATGCTTTCACAAGTTCCCCATTCCATGTTGGTTCTTTACTTTTCCTTTTTTAATTATTTCTCTCAAACTTTCCTCTGTTTCTCAGTTAATCAGTCACACTATACTGTAGTACCGTGCAAAAATGGGTGAATAACAAATTTTTATTGATTAATTTTTTAGCTCTGTACGTACCTTACCAGACCTGCACAACTTGCCACCTTCTGCCTACTTATAGCGTCTAAGCTAACTATACACTCCCAGTCATTGCAGTGAAAGCACTGCAATCTTAATTGTTACAAACTCACTCTATACTGTGACAAAGTGCAGCTAGCGTGGGTGGTGAGTGATACATGTTTGCCCCTCTGAGCTTACATGGTCTTAAAAACTCACTCCACTGTTTTTTCATTACTACTGGCAAGGGTTGAGTGATGTAAAAATTTTTCGAACGGTTTGATATTAAGCCCAAGACTGGACCGGACCAGTATACCAAATGTTACCACTAGGTGTCATACGTGACTCAGCCGCTCCCGAGCGAAACATAATGAAAGCCCATGAATATGAGTGAAGTTGCAAGTCAGTGAGTTTTCCACAACATGTTCCTGCAAATGTTTCACATTAAAAGCTTTAAGAAATGAAGGGTTTCTGTCCACTGAAATGCTAGAGGGCTTTTTATGTGTAATGGATACAATAAGTGAGTTTGTATTAACAGCATAATGCAGTAACTTTAACGGGGCAAACAGGAGCGGAGCGGATCAAAACTTGTCTTTGTACTTACCTTTCAGTCTGCTATGTTACTGACTGTACTGACAAACTATAGCTGGCTAGCTACCTTGCTAACACAGCAAACGGATGTGATATGCATTAGTGACATGACAGTCAGGGACAGGGTTATATTAGAGTTATATTGAAAAGGGAAAATGATGGGGTCATTGTTTAACTTTCCAGCAATGTATTTCACAAACTAGTTAGCAGCTTACCATGAAGACACTGCTTGACTCTGCACTGCCGTCTGCTCAGCTGTGATGCATACATGTGATGCAGACAGCACTGAGAGAGCGATGACCCACATTTCCCATCATGCAGTGCTGGACTGAGGAGTTTGCTGTTTTATGTTCCAAAATGCAAATGTTACTTTTTGTTAGTGTTTGTAATGTGTCTGTTCAGAACATGGTGGCTTATGTTATGTTGGTAATTGTCATTTTTGTGCCGGTTTATAGTTTGAACCATTAGTTAGGTGGCTGTTACATTTCTTGAGCCCAGCTGTAGAATGTTAAGAGTTGATATCGCTGAGAGCTGCTTCTTGTCTCTTTGACAAATGCTTACCTGCACCTCTACAGCTCTAAAATAACACATCACATCTTGTTTGTTTGAGCCAGGCTGTTTCCCCATGCATCCAGTTTTTATGCTATGCTAAGCTAAACTAACCATCTCCTGGCCCCTTAATATTCAGTGTACAGATGTGAGAGTGGTATTAATCTTCTCATCTAACTCTCAGCAAGAAAGCAAATAGGCTTATTTCCCAAAATATCGAACTACTCTTTGGGCCCACAGCTCATTTTTGCCCTGGGGCCCTCTAGTGGGTTAATCCAGCCCTGAATGATAGTGATGTAGGCAAGTCTCAATGGCAGTGAATAGTGAGGCTCCTACTTTTTACATTCTGACTTCTGATTTGTATCACATTTTTCTCATTTTTTAAATTTTTTTTTCTAATTACTAATATGTCCTTGCTTAGTTTTGTATTGTGTTTTTGTGGTGCACTGAGGGTTGATCAGCTTCAGGGGATATCTTTTCCTGTCGTCCACCCTCTTGATCCAAAACCCTGTGCTTAACATAGTTTACTGCTGACCAAAAGCTATTTTACATGGTCTTAGGTTGCAGTTCTTCTAAAGAGTGCTATACTCCCCTCTGCTGCTCTCCGTTTTGGTTTTGCTCTCCCAACATTTGATCCATAACACCACTCAGTTTTTAATCAGAGCATTCAATTTTGACCTTGACTTAAATCCATCAAGCTGACATTTCTGGTGAAAACAGGGGGCCCGATGGCAGCCTCAAAAATCCAATGACCAGCTCTCCCATGTGCTCACAGAGGACACGATTCTCTGTACTTGGAGCATTATAATTACAAGCTAGTTCCATTTGCATGCTCCCAGCACCAAAAAACAAAACAAAACAAAACAAAAAACAAAGGTATGGAGCCAGTGAAAGTTAGCAAGAGGTAATTTTCATAAGTATGTGGAACAGAGCCTTATGCTGAGGAGATTATGGTCCTCTCCATCCCTCCCTCTCCCCTCCATGCTCCCCCATTCTCTCCCCTGTTTGTGAATCACTTTTAACCTACAATCCAAACAGCTTTGACAGGGATTATGGAGTTTTGATGAGAGACAGAGAGAGGCTGGGAGAAAGTGAGTTTGGGGTAATGAAGCAGCAATGTCAAGGAATGATTTATGAACAGCTCTTTCCTTCACTCTCCCTTCACTGAGATGTAGTCAGTACAAATATCACATTTCAGAAAAATCCAATTCTGACCACGCACAAAGTGATCAGTGTACCATTTCGAGAAATTGGATAGCATTGTTTGTTTAATATAGTATCCCAAGCCTTCAAATGATATGTCAGCAATATTTCCACATAACAGCAGAACAATGCACATTCAGGACAATATTTGATGATGATTGTAAAGTTTTGCGAAGAAAGCATTTATTAGGATTCACAAGTTTTCTTTTTTTTAAATTTTCTTCCTGTGGTGATGCATGGCAGTTCCATGTGTTGTGTACTGTTCATGATGTCAGACAGATGAGTCACAGGCAGTCCAGGCCCAGGGTCACTGCCTGAGCTAATGACCAGTTTACAGGCAGCATCACCAGCCACAGAGTAGACTACATCTCATTGTTTAAAACAAATCAGTGCAAAACATCAAATACTCAAAAATAAGAAAACACTACATACTAGATATTAGCTAAAATTGGATCTTATAAATGCATCAGTTTTTGGCATCAACATTAAAGGTAGCGTGTAGGTTGTTATGACAACCATTGATACTGCCTTTATTGGATTATTGTGCCGTTTTCCCTCCCACTGCATATTTACATTTTAGACAGTAAGCTGACATTTTTATCCAGTGTTGCTTATAATGAGTAAGCAGGTGGGAGTTCAATGTCTTGTTCTGGGACAAGTCAACAGAGACAGAATACATGATTGCTTGTGGACACACTCATATGATGAAAACCAATTGTGTAACTTCACAGTTTTAGTCACAGTAGATTTACAGCTAAATGGTGAGGATGTAGGGTCTGGCAACAACCAATCAAGATTCTGATGTAATGTCACTTGACTTTGAGTCATGAATGATGACGACCAGCTAACCAGCTCACCATAAATGATAGCATAAACATTAACAATAAATGACAGCTGGTAATAGCTGGGCAGCGATTATCCTAGCTTAGCCTGTCCAAAGTTCTGAAACACACCTACCAGCACCTCTAAAGCTTACTAATGAGCACGTTGTTGGGACCACTAGCACTCCACCATTTAAATTAATTCATTTGTGGGACTTTAACTGAGCTCTGTTAGCAGACCGCATGCTCTTTTGTTCTAGATAGGAAATAAGAAACATTTGACTTGGCAGTAATGTTATCTGCTATATACATGACACATTTGGTGGCAAATTAGATTTCTCTTTCTTGAAAAAAAATAATACATGTCTGAAAAACAACCTTTAGAAAAGTCTGGCATAAAGTTTTGGTGTGTGTGTGTGTGTAAAATTTCATAACCCTCAAACAACTTGCCACCTATCAAAGTAGTTTTACCGTACAACAGCAGCCATAGGGAAATATCTCGTTCAGAAGACCTTCCATCTTTTTTGACATTTATACTGACTTCTGCCTGTTACAGTCTGTGTGCTGCTCTGTGCTAACGGTGACATATTGCAGTTTTCCATTTGTCTTCATCGCCACCACCTTGCAATCACAGTGTCCCATCTCACCCAGAACCATGAAGGATGGCTGTGACTGTTGGAGGCCTCATGTTTGTCTTTCTGTACAGATGATGTGTTACATCCCTGGCAGGCCTTTGATGTTCCTTATGTCTACCAATCAAAATGTATCACCTCATTTGACTGTATATTGTGATAAGCAACAGAGAACTACAAACGCATGGCTTTGCCAGTCCCTGAGAGACTAGACTATTGCCATCTGTCTTTGCAAAGTGACTGGCCTTATTCATAAAGGCCTTGGATGAGAGTGTCTTGTGTTGTGGGAGGGACAGAGGCAGCTTTTGAACGAAGCCTTGATCATCACAAATGCATATCAACAGACATTTGTTGTGGAGGTTCTGCTTTGTATGCAGGATACAACTTCACTGGTAATCAGGAAGAACAAACTTAACCAAGCTTTTAATTGTTGTTTGTGTAACTGTCTGATCCCATTTAAATTCACACTGCCGGATCTGCACAACATAAAGGCCTATAAGTGGCATAATAAGGGATTTCACAGTATATCCTCTCAAAATGGAATTGGAGGTTTCTGTAAGAATAGAGTTAACAAAGCAATTAAAACATAATCATTATAAACTCTCTGTCAATTTGGGGTGTTGAGCCAGCAAGAATTTTTGCAGAGCAAATCAAATGAACAAATTTGTTCTTTCCCTCGAAACCCACCGCTCAGGTGCCCCTGTGCAACTCACATAACCTCCTCCAAGTGTTCCTGACTGTAGTTAATAGGGTGCAGTTTTTGGACAATGTAATAGGGGTAAAGATGGCAATCACTAGAGCTCAACCCGTGCAATTCCATTTTCAAGATATGTTACTTCCCCTTGTTAGATTTTTCAATGAATTATCAATTAGTTTCACTGTGCCCTATTATTAACTTGTTTAACACCAGGAAATACACACATATGCCTGAAATGTAGTCATTATAGTCAGTTATCATTTGGTATCATAATATATTTTTCTATATAAAAATATTGATTATAGCTGCTTTAAAAAAATAATTTTAACCATATAAATTTTTATGTCACTCAGTGCCCTATTTCATTCAAAAATACTATACTTAACATCAAAATTCTGCCTTAGCACGGCTCTGACACATGAAAATTACATTCGACCACAGTTTCATTACTGAATTCTGTCTGTCACGAAGCCAGACCTCTACTCAAAACCCACTGACAGCCATGGAAGAAACCCGATGTGAGCTTTACAACACATGAATTACAGCCTAAGTTGAAACAATTGTGGTTCAGAATTCCTTCTAGGCATCTGAGTGACAGAGTAACGACTCATTTTATTGCTGTTAAAGGAGACATTGCCCATTACGTGAAAAGGGGATTCTGTGCTTTTTCCCTCACATGGTGCAGTTGAATCACTTTTTGCTGACTAAGTTGTAATAGAATCTTTTTTAATTCAAATAAAGAGAGCCTTTTCTCACACTTGAGCAAATTAATATCTTAACAGTGTCATTTCACAACTGCTTTTTTTCACAGTGCCGGTTTGTCACAGTTTGACAGTAACATTTTGATGGAAAGAGCAAATTGAGAACTGGGTTTGGCAGTGGGTTCACGTACATTCCCTTGCCTCTGTGGATTAATCCAGTATTCTACTTCATGTTCATCTTTTTTGGCTTTTGCAGTTCCTTTGAGATGAGATGAGAAATAAATTTGAGAGTTGATTAATAGAGAAAGTGTGTCTTTTATTTACGAGTAGATTCTAGTTTTGAGTTTGCAAATCACCTTGTCAAAAAATGTCCTGGTCAAAACCGGACTACAGGGCCATTGTTAGTAGACATTAAGCACAGATACAGTGTGAGATTGCAGATACATGCACATATTCGCATAGATCATACACAGAAACACACACAGACACACATTCCTAGAGACCCGATCCCACTGAGAGACCTCCTGAAGAGGTGCACCACACTGAGCCAGAAGGCTGGCAGCCTTTTTTCCGAAAGGCCCACCAGCAGCCTCCAAAACCCATTCTCCTGCTCGTGTACATGAAATATGGAACAAAGATGAATTATACACAACACCTGCTCATTTGACATGCCAAATATACGCGCCTTATGCGGCGGTACAGGAGCTTCTGCAGCGGCACACCTGTTACCCAATGTGACAAGGTGGTGACGCCTCATTTATGTGCCCCCACTGAATCATTCTGCCTGAATGTATTATTGATACATTTAATCTTTCATGTCGCTCAATGTTTGACCTCTTACTGCAGGCTTCGCAGGCAGGGTGTATCATAGAATGTACACTTTGATTTGTCAGTGTTTAATTGCTCTTTACAGAGATGAATGTGTTTCAAGAGGGAAGGGTATTGATTTAAGGTTGAGCGAACAGTAATTCTGTGTTATAATTATACTTACAAGACTGTCAGTCACATGAGCTCGCAGGTGCACTCTAATGATCTAAGAGCAATGAATGGATTTGACACTGAAGACATAGCAGGAGAGAACGGCAGATTCAGACAGTTCACATGGAATGCATTGAACAGAATAATCGCCTATTTGCCAATAATTTCTGTACCAGTGTTGCAGCCTCATTTAAGGCTTTGTTCAGACTATCATTACACATAGAGTAGATGTAGAACTTTCTTCTGGATTTCATCTTGTTGCGACTGATACATAATACTTACTTAAAGCACTCGTCATACTTTAAATGCACAGAGGACAGTTCCATTAAATCCCAGATATTGGGTAAAACCTTTTCTGTCAAATCTGTTGTATGAAGAACTCTGTAGATAACTGGTAAAGCTGGACTAGGCGGTAGGTAGCCTTTAAAATACCACATGCTGACACTTATATTTAACCAGCAATTCCTTCTCTGTGTACTTGCATTTATGCTGTTAAAGCATGCTGTTCCTCTCTTCTCCTGTACCTCCCCTCATTCGTATCGCTCTGTAATATATGCCCACCGTCTGCCTCTGCCTCCTCACATTCATGATAACAGTCATTATCACCCTCACAAGGAGGCATGGCACCCCCCAAGATGGAGACTGCCAAGGCACATTACTGAAAGGTCACACAGGAGGGGAGATAGAGGCAGACAGGACGAGGAAGTGTTACACTGAATCATAGAGCTGGTGCCCAAAAGAAGACTGCGGTGGCAAAACAGGTGAGGTGAAAACAGTCTTTATAGGTCAAAGGGCATGATTGCAGGTGCAAATGAGAAAGTAGCTAGACCAGGAAATGAGTCCAGAGAGGTAAGGGTGGCAGATGGTCCTCAAAACATCTGTCCTCTATATATATACTGAGGGTGATTGCACACAAGGAGCAGCTGGTTAGGGAGGTGATGAACTGAGGCGGGAAACTCAGTAGTGATGGCTAGTGGACAGGTGAGGAATGGCAGAAGAGGTTAGTAAGCACTACAGTAGAAATGTAAACAAATGCATCTGCAGGATAGTGCAGGATTAGGCATCTCAACAGCATTTATTTGTCAGAAAACCCAAATTATATTAAGTACAGTAGTCTGTGTACCACAGGCCATGTCTACCAAGTACATTTACACACAGTAGCACTTGTGCTACATGTGCAAACATATTACATGCGAAGTCGTATCGCATATCTACTGTGACGAATACAATTGTATTAGTGTGCACTACATCACAGCCACCTACGAAAAAAGAAAAGAAATGAAGAAGTGATCTGCTGTTAGGTGAACACAACGCGTGCACTCGTACGGGATCCAGTTAGTTTGGCGAGAGCAGAGGGGTCTTTCGTATAACAACAAAGCCAGCTGAGCTAGCGTTGCAAGGAAGTTCCAAAAAACGTAATGTGAAAAAAAAAAAGTGCCCCATATCCAACCTACTACTGTGGTTATTTAATTGGCTTCAAATGAGGCTTAACTTTCACACAATTTCTCTTGACTGTCCCTCAATATTACAACATTAGTCCAACATTGAGTACAATAGACACTAGTCACATTAGCCTCCACAACATGCTAATGCCAAGTTCAACAGGCTAACCTGCAAAATAAACAGTAAAGCAATATAAAAATGCAAAAATACTTACAGCTTCCAAGTTTTAAGTCTGTATCGCTCCATCCTTGAGCTTCAGTTTTGAAGCAAAGCCTACTTTGTAGCTTACAGCAGTCAAACCTTAAGCAGTCCGAAGTAAAATGGTTAATTTAGCACACACATACAAGAGTTTTCCAGTTGTTGTGGGGACATTTCCATCAAAAATAAAGTTAATCCACTGGGTCTTCACTTCCTCAGATGGTGTGAGTAGATGAAGACTTTTGTGTTGGTTTTTGCAGCCAACAACAGAGAAATTGGCATGCTTTGCTCGTAATGTTACCTTCCAAAGCTTCGTATTACCGGAGTTGGCGTTAGCGAGGAAACTAGTAGAAAACATCGATCACGGTAATGACGGTATTACAAAATCCATGTGCCAGAATGTGACACCTGGTGACAGTGATGAAACCGGTATACCACCCACTCCTAATACAGATTGTAACTTTTTGTTACACCCTTAAGCTGCCTTCACATGATAAGAAATTTGTTCTTCACTCACCGCAAGGTAGGGCGCAGTGCAAGGTGCAGACACTTGCAGAGGCTATGCGCAGCACAGGTATACGTCATCAAAAACTGCGCTAAGCTAACTTTAGCATTTGATTTCGCTAAGATTGTAAACTATATACCTATTCACAAACCTGGTAGCCCCATCTGACTGCTGACATTTCGCCATGTATTACATTTTTACATTTCCTGGCGAGATCATGGTATGTTTTTAATGTTGTGAGATATATTTTTATATATATATATATAATATCAGTTTTCTTTCATCACTCTCTACCTCCCCTGCTTGCATGTGTCGCTTCTGGCTACGTCATATCCAGCTGTTATTTCATTGGTTGCGCTTGTAATGTAAATAGCTGAAAGATAAGCTGGACAAGTCATACATTTGATATTGAACTATTAAACTACTAAAGAGCCTCTTTTTGAGAGTTGATTAGATTTGAGTAGCTATTGAGATGAAATTATATGATCATCAAATACACTTTATGACCATCTAGCGCATTGATTTTCCGTTGTGAAAAGCACTAAACAAGACTAGCGTCTAGAATAGGTGTCTGCTGCTCTGCATACAATCCCACGCTGCAGTTGTAGAAGTAAAGGCATTAGGGAGGCATAATGATTTACCTCTTACTGTGAAATGAATAAAGGTCCAACTCATTAGATAGAAAATGTGAAAATGCTGTTGCTAACTGCTAAATCACTGGGTTCAGAGAGTTTACAGCGCTCCCTAAATGGCCTCTGAGGATTGTTTAAGTGTCAGCATTTGCTAGTCAATATGATATATGTTAAACTAGCTTAAATAGAAGAAAATGTTGAAAGCATACAAAGTGACAGAGTTACAAAGTGACAGAGGTGCATTACAGGAATGATTGAATAAAGCGAGGGGAAAAAAACATTCAATCCATTTACGCTTGTACAGATCTGCTTCCACTTTGCTAAATGCAATTAGACCCATCCACTCTGTCCAAGTGACACCCTGAAGGCCTTTTAAGAAGTCAGCACAAATAGATCTCTGGGCTAAAAGACAAGAGAGGGAAGGAGGGGTAAGGTATAGACAGACGAGGGCTCTCTTCTCCCACTGTGTTTGTGTGCAAGAGAGAGATAGGCAGAATGAAAGACGGACTATACACACATTCCCTCAGAGGAATTGGCATTGCCCCCCCCCCAAAAAAAAAAACAACAGGGAAGCAGGGATAGTGAAAACAGGAGCAAGAGAAGTGCTCATAAATCATACTTTACCATTTGTTCGCCCTCTCTCCATCCTCATCTCCCTCCCCCTTGTTTGTATCAGCCTCTCTCACTCTCAGCTGAGAGGAGAGAAGGATGCACAGTGGTTGTGGAAGAGTGAAGAGCCCAACAGAGATGTGTTGTGGAGTTATCTTTCCCATGTGAAGTTCCTTGTGAGATCAAACGCAACGCCCGTCCCTTGGAGCGGCGAGCAGGCATCATAAACCAGCCAAGCATTTCCTACTTTCTACACCTCCTTTTCTACTGTTTGTTTCTGCTTGTTTTGCCATTTTTCTTTCTACTACATCTTGCTGGTGGATGCTACACCAACCCCCCCATGCACTGTACTCTTACTTTGTCACAGGAGCTTTCACTGTCTTCGAGTGCCTTGGCTTTGTTGACCAGACTGTATCACACTCTGTATTTTTTAAAGCTTCATGGCAATGACGTTTACTCACTCCAACACTACCTAGAGCACTGCATCATACACATCAAACCAGTGATCGTTTGAGTGTGTGTGTGCCTGTGGATCAATGGGTGGCTGGAAGTCTTCTGTGTGAAACCACAGCAAGTTTTGAAAAATGTTACACTCGCTCTTGAGTGACTACCACCCTTCATCCATGTCAACACCACACTTTCGATTTGATTCTGTCTGTAGCACAGCTGTCTGTCATGGTAGTGAGCTCAGGACTCTGAGACTGTAAAAAAACAGGACTCTAGAGAGGGAGTTATAGTTGCTGGTAGCCTGCCTGCATGACACCTGTAACACTGATGCTGTGATCCAGATCAGATGGTGGACTCGACTCCAGCTGGAGTCACTAAGACGATTTTTGGAGTTGGTTGAAGTCATGAGGAAGTGACAGTTTGAAGGTGTCTTGCTTCTGTAATTGGACATATTTGGAGAAAAAATAGGATGTTTTGGCAGAGCACAGTCTGCACACTGTGCCAGCACAGGAGAAAAGTCTAGCTGGAGCCACATTCTGTTAAAAGAGCAATTATGTCATGGGTGTATGTGTTTCTTAATCCAATCAGAATTATCAAGAATAGGGGCAAGACTCTGCGCCCTTGCAATGTATTGCTTGGGGAAAGTTATTTTACTGGTTTAACTTATTTTAATGCAATAAAATATCTTTTTTTGATGCAAAATTGGATGTGAATGTTGTGAATGTGTATATTGTATATATTGGGAGCAGTTTTATTGGAGAAGTAGATTAGATCAACAGTCAAAATATAAATTTCTCCAATACTTCATTAATTACTGAAAACTAATAGCATTAGCATGTACTTTGGGTTTAGTGCTAATTAGCAAATATTAGCATGCTAACATTTTTAAACCTGCTTACAATTAGCATGTTAACATGTTGATGTGAGCATTTAGCTGAAAGCACTGCTGTGTTTAAGTACAGCCTCACAGAGCAGCTGGCATGGCTGTAGACTTTATAAGTCACTACTCTAAGACTATTAAGAGATCTAGAAACTTAAAGCTTTGTAATCTCTTCAAGATTTTCTAAGAGATACATGTGATAAGCCAATATTCACCCTATTGATCTTTGACTACAGTTTTGCTACATTATTCTGTAGTGAATGTGCTAGTTGAATGATTCTTTCTCTAAAAAAAAAAGAAGTAAAAGAAATAATAAAATAACAAAACACTAATGTTTTAGGGTACACACTGGTTGTATGTAGTTTGTCATTAGAAATCATTTAGCTAACATTACCAATTTTTAATTAGCCTCTTAGCATTTTATTAGCCTAGCATTTCTTTGATGGTTAGGTGGTACAGTCATCAAGTTGTATTTCCTTACGCTGCCAAGCAGGCTAATCCAGCTTTGCTACCAGTGGTATTAATGGAAGGTGAAATTCCATAAAAGGAGACTTGCTGATATGAGCTGAGCCTCCCAGGGAGCACTTCCTCCCAGCCTCCCACCAAGATTGGCAGACCCAAAAGCCCCAACAATGGCCGTAATCCTAACCTGTGAGTTAGCGCTGCCTGAGAGGCTAAAATCCCTTTACTGAGCTAGTCCCTTAACAGGGCTCTGTTCCTGCTCAAATTTTACTGCCGGAACTCCTTTGGGGTGAGTCCCGACCCATTTCCACCCTTGCTCGTGGAGACAATAGAGACAGGGATTTAAAAAAAGGAAGCACAGAGAGCAGAAAAGGACAGCAGGAAGAAGCTAAATACAATATTTTGCCAATGGGTGGCCTAATCAAAGGAAGTTAAGCAGTTTAATGATGTCCCAGATGTAAATTCCACATGCTTCAAAAAATAATTTCCATCTATTGGCATGTACCATGTTCTTTCCCCTTAAGGAAACCCTGAACATCCATGAATGCACAGATTAACCATTTGTGCTAATTGTGAATATCCACGTTTAATGTGATGGATTGAGGGTATTTTAAAAAGATCCACTTCTTTACTAATTTGATAAATCCATTTGTGTATTTATTCTTTAACATGTGCAATCAGTTCTGTGTGTGTCTGCAAACAAGCTTACACATTTGTGCGTATCCACGTCTGTGTGTACATGCTACACGTGCGTATCCGCACATCTGTGCTAATCATATGTGTTCAGCTATCTGCCAGATGCAAGACGGAGTGTCTCACGTGCCTAACCTTGAGTGGTGGCCTGCGCTCGCTGCCAGCCTAATAAACTTAATGGACTCGTAGCTAACCCGGGATCAGTTCATCAGGTGGCTTCATTTCACACTGGCATTTTAAACTCCTCATATTTATGCAAATTGAGAAAGCAGGCAAGGACTAAGGCCAAGTAGTGCCGATGTTATATGTATTATTTTTGCTAAAATAGCTATTACCACTTTAAAAAGCCCAGACACACCAAGTTTTCAGCATCTAGCATACACTTTTCTCTCTTCTGTAGGTTATGCGTGTTTTTCTCTTTAAAAGTTGTGTTCTTCCTCACTGAGTTTCTCTTTGTGTGGGTGCTGTCAGTGTGCAGGGCTGCACAATGACATCACAGATGAGTCATGGCACTGACAGCCAGATTCTCATGATTCTCCCTTGTATGCTTTTGTCTTTGTATATCCTTTATCTTTTTACCTTTCTCCACCTCTTTTATTTTATTTTTTTAAGAGCATTGATGACATATGAGCAACAATGACACTGTAGCTATTTCTACATGCTTTGCTCTGGTTGTCACACACAAAAAGGAACTTGATTATTATGTGCCTTCTTGATTAATGTCCATTTAGCGTCTTAATCCACCACAATTCCAATGATCTATTCAAACCCTCCTCCACAATTCTGAAAAACTTTGTGAAGGATCTTTCATGATATAAACACCATTGCAGCATGAGCTCATTACACCACACTACTCCCATTTAAATCAGTGTTTTTTAATACAGCTCAGATTTGAGCTTATCAGAGGGACACTTGTGGTGGAGGGTTAGCAAATCTACAGCAGACTAAAGGGCACAGCAGCAGAGACAGATGTTGCAACCGCTGATGCTGCTGCTTCTGCTCATAGACACTACAGCTGTTGAGACTGCTCTGCCAAGATGATCATACCCCCCACTCAGCACAAACACACACAGTCTTATCGTCTGCTATGCTGATCGCTTGCACCATACACTGTTTTCAGCTTATTATTCTGCTCTGTGTTCCCCCAGCTTCATGCTGTTTATGTCTCTGTTGAGTTTTTATATACTGTTGATTCTCCTGCTTCCCGATGCATGTCTTTAGCCCTTTTCCAGGCTGCCAATTAAAATTAAAATTAACCCCCCGGCTTGTGTAAAGTTAGTAAATAAATTTAAAAAAATCTATCTGTCTCCATTCAATCTCTCTCCTCCTCTTCCTTGCAGTTCCCTCTCTTATCTTAAATTCCTTCATCCAACAGCTTCATTTCTCTGCAGGATGGATCCTCTCTGCCTGCTGCCGGCTGGAAAATAAATTGCTCCACAAAAGCCCAAGCAGCTCATGAAAAACCCACCTCTGCCCAGCTTAATCAATAGCAAAGCCTCTAATTAAACGCTCCTTCAGTTTCATACGCTCATACACTTCAACCTGTAATTTTCTGTACATTTCATGCGCTCGGGCTAATCTTCGCCTGCTTTCTTCAGCGGGTCAAAATTAGATTTCATTTTTCCCCCCTTATCCACACTTCTCTACCACACCACAGGAGGTGGACCTCTATAAATGTCAAGCTCCACTGTGGGTTTTGGGCTCACACAAGTTGATCATAGATTTAGAGCTCGCAATTATGTCAAAGTGCCGGGAAAAAAATTATGAAATGCCATGTCTCATGGCATCCTAAACCTCATCTTCACCCATCATTTACATAAATTAATTTCACTTAATATATTTTTTATGGACAGATCCATATTGGCCCGGTCGCATTCCATAAATCTTTCACACAAGACTGAAACCCTTGTAAACCCACCAATACTGAGCGGTGGATGTTTATTCTCATATGTCACAGTTTTTCATGCTTTTTACAGTGACAACACTACAAACCATGCAGTTTGCACTGCAGGCTGTGCTACCTGCCATATGTCAATCAGTGTTTGTAGTTAAAATGCTCATGTTGCCATAAATCTTCCACTGTATTTTTTTATGTCATTGTGCACACCACAGAGGTACAGCAATTGGCAGCTTTTTGTGTACCTTCAAAAGGAATGGGTGGAAAAATTAATAAGATGAATATCACAAAGGTCAAAACAGGAGGTGGGCTTCAAACTGACAGCTTGCCCCGGTGCGTTGATAGAGGAGGCACAGTCGCCACAGAGAACATGGAGAGTGTCATGATAAATTGCTTTGCTGAATAGCTTGGCATTTCTGGCAGACATGAAGCAGGACAGCCCAGGGATGATAAAAATGATGACGCCAGAGGATTGGTGCAAGACATCAGCCTTTAAAATCACCCTCAGCTGACACACTTGATATCAATTCTTTATGTAACATCCTCACGTAGTCAAAATGTTTCTTTTTATTAGTAAGGGGAGAAACTAAAGATTTGATTTGATCATGTTCACCTTCAAGACCTTCTACGTGCATGTTAAAATACCATTACCTATTGGTCCACCTTTTCTAATTCTGCTGTGTTAGTGGCCTTTGCTGAGCAGGTAAAACCTGACGAATGTTGGAGTGACTCCTTCGGCCCCAGCTGATTAATATCTGTTTAATCAGGGTTTAGTCTGTAACAGCTGTGAACATCCTGCTCCTCATTTATTTAGCATGTCAGTCACTTTCTTGTTGCATTTCACCATTGTTTCATGGCCCCTTTCTCCTTCAGTCTCTTTCTTCCCCACTCATGGTCTCTTTTTTGCACTCTCTCTAACTCAAAGCTATCTTTTATCCCTTATTTTCTAGCAACACCCTGCCTTATAGTCATAGATGTACAAAGTATTAAAGAAATAGTTCGACCTTTTGGGAAATACCATTATTCCCTTTCTTGCCAAGAGTTAGATAAGAAGACCGATACCACTCTCATGTCTGTACATTAAGTATGGAGCTAGAGCTAGCCTAGCTTAGCATAAAGACTGGAAGCAGGAGGAAACACCTAGCCTGACTCTCTAAAGCTCAAAAATACTCTAGGCCAGCACTACCAGCACTTCTAACACTCACTATTTAACACGTTGTATCTTGTTTGCTTAAGTTGTACTACAGGAAGTCACTGCACCCAGCTGTATACCACCAAGAAATAGTAACTCCCCCTAAAACCACAAATTGTCATTTTACATTTCTGTATCTTAGATTAAATTTAAGATACATATTAATTAGTGAGCTTTCGAAGTGTTAGTAGCCATACTTTTTAAACTCACATCTGTGACTTTACAGCCAGTATTTTACTAAAAGCTATTAAACAGCTTAGGTGGGGTTAAGCAACTTACTCAAGGGTACTTTGACAGTACCTCCTGAGAAAGGGGGAGAGCCACTTTAACACTTTTCGCTTTGGCTACTGCTATGATGTGCTATGACTCCAACAGAGTCAGATGTCATTTAAAAGTGCACCAAGATTTTCTTCTATGTTATCCAACTGCCGCTTACTCACTATGCCAAAAGGACTTTATCGTATCAATCTGCATCAGAGGGTCAAAACCACCAAAGCTCTCTTCAAGCTGCATTTTCTCCCTTTCTTTCTTCTTATCCTCTGTGATAAATCACACCATCTGCTTCGAAAGCACACCACCTGGATCTGGGAGCCCCCTTAAGAAGAAGATTTCTTTAAGGTTTTCCCAGAAAATGGACATTTCTTTGCACATTCGCATCTAAAATCCCACCATAGAATTAAAAAAATAAGTTTCAGATAGTACCCGATGGTCTTAAGGTTGACCAAAAAAATAGTGGATTAAATATAAAACCAAAATTATTTTAGTAATTTAAACCTGAGTCAGATTGGGATCAGCTAAGTCCCCGGTTGCAGCTGTTGCTGTTTGTTGTATGTGTTTTGTTTTTTTACTCTGGTAATCTGCGCTCTGTAGGGACGCAAGGAGAGCTCGCTCTGAAAGGTTTTGCCCGAAGATAAATTGGGTAACCTTCTTCTGTCATTAGTAATACCTTTTCCACTGGTGAACAGCAAGATGGAGCAGGCAATGGAGGGAGGGACGAGAAGGCAAGGGGGTGTGGGGGAGGGGATGAGAGCCAGGAGTCAGCAGTAATTAGCCATGAAACAAAAGCCCGCTCGGCTCAGTTATGGCTTGAGTTTCACACCTTGAGCCATCTCTCCGTGCCTCCGAGGCTCAGAGCTCAGCAAGGGCTGTGACTGCTGTGAGGTGTCCAGCTGAAACACAGAGCAGACCTGCAGCAGCCCTGTCCTAGCTCTGTCTTCAATCCATCACGCCGCCTCCACACTTCTCTCATTCTGGCCGTCTGGCAGGGAGGTGCTTAATCTGGCTGACTTGTCATGTCTGTCTGGGGCACATGATTATAGATCCCACTAGAGTCATGGGTAGAAGCAACTTCACAGGTGAAACAACTTTACTAACGCAACGTGCTCTGTCATCTCTGTTATTTGCTGTATTTTGCTGATTGTTGTGTTAAATGAATAGTTCTACATTTTCCCTTTCTTGCTGAGAGTTAGATGAGAAGACTGATACCATTCTCATGTGCGGTACGTAAGAAGCTACGTAGAGCCATGAAGCACTTAGCATAGTTTAGCTTAGCCAAAGTAAGCTAAGTAATAGTTATAGCACACAGCTCCCCAAAAAGCCACAACTTGTCATTTTCACATTCTTGTTTGTGTACTGATAAAACAAAGGAGATACAACATGCTAATTAGGGACCTTTTAGAAATGTTGGTAAGCACATGTTTGAACTTTGACAGGAGCCACACTAGCTAGCTACAGTAGCTGGTTTTCCCTTGCTTCCAGTCTTTACACTAAGCTAAGCTAGCCTGCTGGTAGCCTTGCTAGCAAGTTAACTATACCCCCAGTGGCCCATGTGTATCTGTTAGAGTTTGCAGTTCTAGGTGTGTACTGAGCAAGCATTATCGCAATCTGGGTGCTGAAAATGCAGTTGAACTGCTTTCGCTTTCCTCTTCAAAACCAGATCCAAGTGGGGGGCTCTGCACAAGCATCCCTCCCACCTCCACGACTGCACTGTTTTCTGGGAAAGGCCTGCGTTGACAGGCCCTTCATTAGAGTCTTTGTCCTGGAAGAGCCTACTACATAATTAATGTCTCCATGATGGATTACATGGGTGGGTTACAAACAGCAAAGAGGTCGGCAGAAAACGGGAGAATTGATGCAAGGCTATTTTCCCTATCAAACACACCTACTGTGTGCCCCTTCTGCACTGGCACCAAAATTGCTGATTAGAAAGTCACAATATTTACAACAGTGGTAACTAAAGTACAGGTGCAAATGAAAATTAACCCCCTGTGCCTTTACTTTCCTGATTATTCTTTGTGTCTACGTGTGGGAATGGAAGGCGGCTGCGGCCCGACAAATGATCATCTTTATTGCGATTCTCACAGTTGGGGCTTTGGGTGGATGTCAACCATTAATCAAAGCCATCGTTAATGATGCAGAAAGCGCTGTGGAAATTAAACCCCTTCTGTTCCCCTTTCCATAACGTTGAGGTGCACTGTGCTCGAGCTGGTACGATGAAGACTGTGGCTCTGTCAAGAGTAAAATATCTTATTGTACTTGTTCTTTTTCTTCATTTTCTTAATTAAAAAAATTCATAAGTTTACTTCATTTTCACGGTCAGTTCTATAAGTATTAGCCACAAGTTAGCTGCTACTTTCATGCTATTGAGTAGTAATGAGCTTCAGGGTTCAGTTTAATGATTTTAACATTTGAATGCTAGGATAAACATCAATTTGCTGACTTTCCTCACAACCTCTAGGCTATGTTTTAATAAAACAAACTAAATCAGAACTAATTGCAACACATGGCTTTTTACATAAGAGATCAAGTGGGCTCAAATGGAATGGCATCTAATTGAAAGTGCAAGGAATATTTGATCTCAGTGTTTTGATTTAATACCGTCACCAGGGAGGCCAAGCGCAATATTCTCCACTATTTCCGAGGTTTTTGGAAATGTAGTTTAAATCTGACAGGAACTGCTTGGCAAAAAATCCTGCATGTCTTAAAGTTGTAAGAATCCCGGTATCCTGAGCCTTCCTGATGCACCTCAGTCATCTCACTGGCAGTTTTCGAGATTTCAATTCAAATAATTTCATCTGCATCTTGCCAGTATTTGTAGTACAGTCTAGCGTACAAGTGAATGAAGTGACTGGCTCAATTATACATTTACTTAGACAAGTAATAAAGCGCTAACACTCTCTGCCAAAGCTGGGGCTGATTATACTGGCTGTACAAGCTGTTTTCCCAGCCTCCTGTTCTTCCCCTCTCACTGATCAAGACATTCATCCCAAAGAGAGGCACACTTATTGGAGCGACTGCAACTCCCAGCACTACACTGATACACCTTCAGAAGCCCCTCCTTACCTTTTTTACCCAATGAAAAAGTGCATGTTTTTTCCCTCACATGGGGTTCTACTCTTCAGAATACAGTATGTAAGCTTACTTTTCCAACATCCTCATATGATGACACTATCAGTCCAACCTCTAAGCGTGCCTCACGTCTACAGACGTGATAAGCTTTATCAGGCCTATCAGGCTTTACCAGGCTTTGGTTTTTTTGCTCACTAGTCCCAAGGTTATGAAAAAAAAAATCCATATTTCTCTCAAAGGATATGCTGGCATGTTTTTTTATTTTACCATCACCCACATCAAAATAACTTCACAAGAGATGATGCAATTCTATTTCCATGGTGAAAAAACCCAAACATTTTCTCTTTGCTCGTTGCATGTCTCCCAGTTGATGAAAGCATGTTAAAGCAAGTCCCATTTGTTTGTGAAGGGTTGCCGCATAAAAGAGCATCTCTTATGAGCTACAGTACAAAAAGGCACTGGGAAAATCCTGAATGCATGATGCACAAACCGCTTTTACATGAGATCTCAATAACATCCATGACATTTTCTGATTTTAATTCATATGACTGACGTATTTCTCTTTTTTTGCAAAGGATGCAGTCCTCTGGGATAAAGCTGTCTTTACATGTTCATACAGACTGGATCTGAACTTGTATACCTCCATTCTACATTTACTAAGCCTTCTTTCCCTTCAAGCACTCCAAAACTACCAACCACCATAAGGTATAAGATCCTCCGGGAGGCCATTTCTCCTGCCCTACTGCAAGAGTGAGACAGACTGACTGAAGAGTTTCTGATTGAATTGACAGCTTATGACTAGTGCTCGGCTGCCGCATTTGGCAAACGGCGACAGGAAGAGATTCTATCCCGAAGTTAACGCTCCACTAATTGGACATGCATGCATGAGAGAGAGGGCTTCATTTAAAACCAATTAGCAAACTCGATAGTCTTAAATTAACCTGTGCTAGATTCAAGCCATGCTTATTTGCATTCCCTGTAACCTCCCTCTTTCGCTCACAATCACACACTCACTCACTTTGACACATGCTCTGCTTTGTTGCTAATACTTTAGCAGCTATCACTTGATCATACACAGTTTCTGAAAGGTAATGGTATTGACACGTTTTTGTTCTTACTGCAGAGTTATGACTGGAGGATGACAGCAGCTCTTCCAATTAACACTGCAGTACGTTTGGGTGCAAATGATTGTTCGTCACTTCACCATAATGTGTCTTTATGAAAATGGATACCTGAAAACTGCACATGCTGTAAAAGTCATCTGCTAACCGTGCAGTGCGAAGATAACATCTGTGGAAGCGCTCTTATGGTAGACTCAGTAATCCATAAAAGAAACTACCCCAGCTGTTCGGAATGAACTCTAACTATTTTAAGAGTCATGCAAGAGATTTTGGAATTACCTACTTTTTTATCCATTCACAAATGTATGCAAATATCTGTTTTGCGTTTTCAGTTAAAGGACAATGTTTTGGATGAAAGGATTAATTCCACCAAGAGCAGGGAGAGTCAATATGTGGTCAAATGGTCATATGCACTAAAACACTGTAGCTCAATACAAGTCCTTTCCTGGCCTCTGGTTGCCAGGGAAACATCTGAGCTGTGTGTGTGTGTGTGTGTGTGTGTTTGAATGTGTTTGTACTTGTGTAATTACACACATGCAGCTGGCACCATCTGTGTGAGGTTTTTTTTATTCAACCATGGATGTATGGCTGTGACTATTGTATTCATTTACCTCCTACCCTATTTTTAACGTAGTGTGAGGCAGCGATGAGGGTGATTGGAATGGGGGTCTAGTAATGAACATAAAGCAGACCTAATATGACCACTAACTATCCTGTCTCTGTGTAAACACAAATAGGAAAATGCTTTGTATTAATAGGACTAAATATGTTTGTAAGTATATGACATCTAAGTATACAGTGAGCCGTTTTTATGGAAGACATTTTGTCATGTCACAGTAGGAAAAGCACAGGGATCAATAATAAAATGAATGATGGCTGAATTCCATGTAGCTGCTTCGATTTCAGGGTCCAGGTATTGTGCAGGCTTTGGAAAGACCAGAGCCTATAGTTCATGTTATTGGTAACACCTGTGCTTTTTCCTACTATGACAAGTCAAAATCAAAATGTATGCTGTGAAAAAGCTAGGACTCTCCTAATAGGGGCCACGATTTTTTTTTTTTTTTTTTTCCATGTTCAAGCATTTAAATGAACTTTTTAAATGTTTTTATATGCTGACCTCTTTGGTTGAAAGTTTCAAGCCTGTTTCACCTCTGACCACACCCAGCACCACTGATAGGTGTGGTTGAGTGTGGTCAGAAGTGAGCTCTGTTGAACCTATAACCAAACCCAACAGTGATGTCACGGGTTCCTGGATTACACCTGTACATCACTGCAGCAAGGTGAGAAGTTAAACCACTGAAGGTCAGCAAAAACAAGATTTTCAGGGGGTGTTAAGTTACTCTTTATGGTCTTGCAAAGTCTGAAAATTTCCAGTACTACAAAGGAAGATTTTGTGCAGACTTCCATATTTCCATGTTTTCCTCATATTGGTATAGTAAATTAGTATGAACTACAAGGTGCTGAAACAATAAGTTGACACCCAGAGGAAATGTACTTTACATTAATTTTGTGACAGCGAAGCTGCAGAACTTGGCCATACTTCAGACGGTGAATCCTTTTTCTTTATCTTCTCTGTTCACACAAGGTGATGCTGACGTGCGTGGCCAATTGGATCAAGCGGATGCACTGATTTTGACTTCAGGGAAGAGCTACAGTTACTCATGCGGATGGACTGATGCCATACTGAGAGAGCTGACTGGTGGAGGTAGGATATGAGTCTCTCTGTCAGTGGCAGAGGAGAGGGGGAGTCGGATCTAATGAGGAGAGACGTTTCTGCTTTACCCTCTCCTCCCCTCAGTCACATATCAAAGGGTTGAATGCTGTGATGAATCCACACCTTACATATTTCCAGTACAGACACTACTGCATGTGCACTTTAGCTCACACACTAGAAACTGTGCTGAGCTGTCTGCTACTAGAGGGACTGTCACATCCTCAGTATGTAAGTACATATTCGTCACCCTGATTTTTGTTCCAAAAATTCACTCAGTATGTTGGATGTATGAATAGGTGACTGTTATGTCAATTAGACTGTAGGAAAGTGAACAGTGAGGCAGCAACAACAGTAACAATGGATTACATGCATCGTTTCCTGTGAATCCCCTGTGCGTAGGTAGGCAATTTAAATCCAGCGGGAATGGCGGACTCTGCCAGTAACAATGAAAGCTGCTACATAGAGAGGTAATTATGGAATGTAAATACACTGAATAGCAACCATGACAACCATAAATAGCATATAAAACAGGGTTTGATTTCATAAAAATCTTAAGGATTACAACTTTAACTAGAAACTGTGTAACATAACATCAGTAAACAGCACACAGTACTAGGGCTGCAACTAATGACTTGTTTCATTGTCGATTCATTTGGCGACTATTTTTCTGATTAATCAGGTAATTGTACATTATATAAAATCTCAGAATTTAGTGAAGAATGCTCATCACAGTTTTCCAAAACCGAAGTTGTCAGCCAAAACAGTCCAAACTTCCAAAATATTCAGTCTATTATCATATAAAAAAAGAACAGAAAATCCTCCCATTTGAGAAGCCGGAGGCTGGATGAATAACTTAAACGAGTAATCAATTATCAAAATATTTGTAGAATCTTTTTTCACATAATCAATGAAACATGAATGCATTATACATGTGTTTGTGATATAGAGGAGGAAGAGAATATGCACATTTCCATGAGCGTGTGTGTGTGAGGGAGAGATCTGTAGCACTTTACGGTTGTTGTTTTGTCATATCCCCTCCCCTCTTCCTGTGTGGCATTCTGTCAGAGCCAGCCGAGTGACATTTTCAGGCAGCTGAACTCCGGGACCTTTCAGTGTCACCCTCTGTTGTCGTTTCTGACTGCTACAGCCCAGACAATGATGCACTCGCACTGTGGGGGGAAAATGATATACAGCCATCCTCAAGGTCTGCCTGACTCAAAGTTGTTTTTCCACTGCTCCATCAAACCCGCTTTTGTTGGCACAGAATACCACTCACAGCTGTGATGAAAAACAAAAAAAAAAGACTTTTTAGAGATGTAATATGTACTCAAGAATTGAGAAGAAGATATACACAACTTTAGCGTTTGATATTTGCTATTCACTGATGCTGATGCAAATATGAGGAATAAGTGCAATACTTACATTCCCTACAAAACATGATTCCCAGTTGGAGTTTCTTTTTCTGCCAAATCAAGAATCGCCAAGCCTAAAAAAATTTAAAATCATCATCACTATCTCCTCATAGTTCATCATGTTACAGTTTGCAAGCCCCATCGTGGACTGTTTAATTGCCCCTGACAAAATCAAATAGGCTTGGCCCCTGAGGGAGTGTATAACTGCACGCATCTTATCCATAAATCAGGTGCATAGGGCCGATGCAAGGTGGCATTGGCAGTTATATAGGAGCCTCGGCTGAATCACATGCCTGCTGTGAGGAAATGGACCTGTCAGAAGCGCCGTGAAATAGTGCTGCTCTTGCGTCACTGACACCTCTGCTCCTTTATTTCATTGTCATACTGGAACAAAGTGTGTGTGTGTGTAATGCACCATACAGGCAACAGGTGTAGCTGAAACAATTTCCAGTTTGTGCGTTTTTAAGATTCAAACACATGTTCAAGCAGTCACACACACCTGCTTGCCTCTGACTACCACTTCAATGAGAATTATCTATGAGGGTTCAAACTCTTTCTCAGAAGACAACCTGGGACTATTCAGCCTAACTAAAATACAAATCTGCTACCAACAGAAAACTGTGCCGCTGCATTATCCTATACCCAATCTACATTCACCTATTTCTGGGTTCTCAATCAGCTCTGTGAGTGTGGGGTTCAGTACAGCTGCCTTTAACCATGTTCTCCTTTATTGATTTGAGTCTGGCTGTAACATTGTATCAGGGCTTTGCAAAGTTCTCGGCTGCATTAAGTCCTGGTCCTAATTGAAGCCTCCCAGAGGCTAACTGGCTCAATTGCTCCGACATGTCAAAAAGCATCAGTCAGTTAAATGGGGCTGGGAGATGGAGGGCCGTTATTGCTGCTGCTGCTGCTGCCTGCAGGCTGTGACCTTGTGGTGAGACTGATCTTAAAGTGTCTCCTCTAAACTTGCTGCTTCCCTTGATCGTCCAAGTTCTGTTCTTGACTAGGGTATCCACCGGTGTGTGTGTGTGTGTGTGTGTGTGTGTGTGTGTGTGTGTGAACGCATGTGCGTTTGTATGTATGTTCAATCGCATGATGTAGGCATGTGTGAGGATGTACACAGATTTCTGAGGCCCAAGGCTCTGGAGTAAAATTAATAACAGTTGTTCTGAGTGGCTGGTGATCCTGCAGCAAATCCTCTCAAAGATTCATCCTGGGCTGGTGGTGATGGACAATTACATCGCTGGATCTGCCAGGAGATAGGGGCCAGAGCATACAGTGTTGTATGTAAGGGACTACAGAATGTTGCCATAGTAACGCAGAGGCGATGACAAGTTGTGATAAGCAACAGAGTTTGTGTTCACTGTAGATATCAAGTTACTTTACAGCTAATGTACTGTGAGCCATGAATGTGTCTAAAAATGCTTAAGTCATATTTACACAATGTAATGTTTGTGATATTGAAGCTGTAAAGAAGCACCACTGCAAGATTTTTACTACTCTAGTAAGTAGTCTTTGAGCTTTCACTTTTGATACTGCTTTCTCAGTTTTAGCAAGGTGAGGGGACTAGTGGATGACTTCAGAAAGAAGAGGCTACAGACACCTCTCAGCATTGAGGGGAAGAGGTAGACATGGTGAAGTCTCAAGTACCCATACATACATACCAGCGCTATCCAGACTGGTCTAAAAACTTGTATGCCACTATTAAATCAGTGGCGGCCAGTGTGCTGTTCACTGTTGTGTGCAGAAGAGGCAGTACTGAGATGGGGGAGGCAAGCAGAATAAACAAACTGGTTTTTACAAAAAGGCTGGCTGCTACAGCCTGAAGGCAGTAGCAGGGCGGAGTGCGCAGACCAAATTGAAATCTGTCCTACACAAAACCATCTACCCCCTCTCTGGTGAGCTGATGTCGTAAAAGAACACCTCCAGCCTCTGGCTTTTACCCCCAAGGTGCAACATGAAGTGCTTTAGGCGCTCTGTTGTGCCAACAGCAATCAGAGTGTACAATACCTGTTGTGTGAATGGCTCCACTCACAGCCAAGGATGGTGCTGATGCAGGGCACCTCTACTTACTGTATAAACTAACCTGGAACACCTATGCTCTGAAATGGTTTATTTCGCATTGGTTAGAGATCTCATATATAACTGTTGATATGAAAGCATATCACTTTTTCCTTAAAAAATGACCACTTCTGCTGCTTCAAATAGTGCTGCTGCACATTTTGTGCATCTTATTAAAGGGGTACTCTGGCAATTTAATATTGCACTTCCATAAAATCTTTGGACTCCCAAGTAACAGATTAAAAAAAGAATTGTCAAAATTGAAGCAGCAGTGGCCGAGAGATCCTGATTTTTAGTCTCTCATATGGGTCAAGCTCCAAAAACACCGGATCCTACACTTCCCATAATGCAACTCAATAGCGTCTTACTTTAGATCTCTCTCCTAAATGCCCACATCATTCAAACCCCACATCTTCACTTTGTAACACAGGCTTTCTTTTATTGTACAGTTAGTCATATGCCTGAGTGTTACTGTGTAGTGCTGTCTAGGTGCTCAGTTGACAGTGTAAGGTCATGGACATCCATGCGAATGAAGCTATGCTGACCTTAAAAAGTTCACCTTTTGCCACCAAAGTGCTGTGGTAGCACAGTGAATGTCACTCATCAAAATATATAATTTATGCGCTGACTTAGCCTCTGCAGAAAACCAGTCAGCTTCGCCCTAAAATGTGGATGTGCGGTACACAAACGCCAAGTTGGCTCTTTCCAATTTAACTTCTGCCATCATATAAATGCAGAACAGTTTTCTCTAATCCAGGGGAAAAGGAAACTGGTTATAGTGTAGTTCTCCTGAGGAGTGTCTATTGCATTACATATGATCCAAAATGCACACCCAGAGCGCAGTTCCCAGGCACCTAATAACAGTTCTTTGCTATATATATATATATATATATATATATATATATATATATATATATATATATATATATATATATATATATAATATACTGTTCTATAGGAAAAAGCAGTTTGATGTCATAATAATAAACCTTCTATATCTGTGCAGTGATAGAAAGCCATGCAGACAGTTTCTTACTGAAATTCTGAATAACCTGACAATGCATTAGTTACTGCTAGGTTTTAAATTCAGTTCAACAGAAGAATCTTTATGAACGATACCTAACTGTCAGTAGTTAGCTACAGCAGCTGCTGGTTGCAACGTAAACTTTTTGTCTTTGTCAAACATTGCAATTAAACAAATTAACATGGAAACAAATGCTGAACATATATTACACTGTCCTGCTTGTACTCCACCGGCTGTCAGTAATTTTCCATCCATGTTATCCAGTTATCAGCAAACATTACCATAAACCTGACACCAAAATTAGGATGTCACAGCCCCAAAACAGTGCATCATTTAGGAACATTCTGATATTGTTATTTTACTTATGGATATATAATCTAATTTAGGTTGTTCTAGCTGTTTAGCAACTTTGGGGTTAGGATATAGATAGGTCTAGGTTTGCGATTGAAGTTCAGCAGTAGGTGCATGAGTGGCAGTATCTCACAGGTACACTTTCTACTTGACTGATGCTGAAAGATTATGGCTTCATAGTCTTTCCCTGTCAGCCACTGTACCAGTATGGTGGATAGAGATGCTGGAGGGGCCTTTGCTTACACAGCGCTGTTTGCCTGGACCTGGCTATTGACACGGGCCATAAATCACCCTCTAATATTTTTATTTTAACTCATTTGAGCTGAGCGGCGACGCATGACAATGTGTGCATAATGGGGATTGCTAGAATCGGCTTGGCAGAGACACAGGCTCTGTTTGGACTGGCTTAAAGTGCAACCCTCATGACCTTGCCGCAATGTGTGACATCAAGATTATGTGAAAAGGGCAATTGAAGACAAGTCAAATGCAGCCTTTAAGTAAGGACTCGCCCCCCCAATGTCATTGTGGAAGCTCCAGTCCTACATAAATCCGGTGCTAGTATTTAAATGCCTTCCACAGTTTTTAAATGGTAAAAACTGTCAAGTTGCATTAAGAAACCTCAAACTCTCAAATGCTTTTTCCATCCCCTGAACATTTGTACAATTAAATCAGACTTAAGACTTGCCAAACACTTTGCCTCAAAAGCGGTACAACTTCTAAAGCAGCTACATCTTTTGCCTTGGTTGTTCACTTCATATTTGACCCCGGAACCCCAACAATCTCCCTCCCCAGCACAGTGACTGGGGCTGAAGTTGCCCTCGTTGCCATCATGTCCTGACCTTCGCTGCCTTAGCTTGTCACAACTCTTATCAAATGCTATCTGATGGCACCGCAGGGCCCGAAGCAAGCAAACACTGATACAATCTGTCTGGCTGGTTAAGGAGAAGCCACTCCTCTCCCCTCTGCTTTTATTTATTTATTTTTTTCCCCTCCTTTCCATCAACACCTGTGGTGGCTTAAGGGAAACTCAGTGCTCCGTCTGTGTCTTTCATCTCTGTGTTTTTGTTTGTGCAAGTTTACATATCTGGATGTCTCATTTTGAATGTGTGGATATGTGTGTTTGCAGGTCCATGTGTGCATGATGAAGAAATGGGATCATGCTTAAAGGAATAGTTTATAGAGAAGAGAAGATTGGTTTTTGTGGGGTTACACTAGAAAAAACGTCCCCTTCACAATAGCACATTTGCTGTGTAGAATTTCTTCACTACATGGGAGCCAGTCCCTACTATATCAGAGTGTAAAGAGTGTATCAGAGGGAAAAGCTAGCGGCTCTGTCCTGCTCTTTATTAGATTTGTGGAAGTTTACACTCCAGCAACCCCGGCCAAACTCCAAAAATTGTATCTCCTGTAACGTTAAAAGTGAAACATACCAACGGTAATGCATTAATCTAACTTCTGTCTTGCTTCTCCAAGTATGTAAGCTAAGCAGTCAAACAGGGTTATTTTAGCATGTAATAAGGAAAAATGTATGATCAGACTCAACACATACATCATACTTAATAATAGGATAGTTTTTATTTTTATTTCCATGACTTCTACATGGATCGTCTGCTGGTAAGGAAGCTGACTTTTTGTCTGGGACATGTAGCTTTAACCTCCCGCACGACATCATGTATGTAGCCATGAACAGCATATTTAAGAGCCCTTGAGTCAGCGGGAAACATTAAAAAGTCATCCGGAGACAGCATTTTAACCATGGAGCAAACATTAGTTTAATTAGCTAGTTAGCTACAGCTGATAAAACCTGCTTTTGTCTACCTGTGTGTGAAATCAAGGGCCCTTTGTTTAAAAAAATTACTAAGAATTTTGAATCTTAAAGAGTTGTGAATCTGCCACCGTTCTTATAAACTGTATATGCCATGCAAGAATGGAAAACTTGATAGGCGTAGCAACAGTAACTAAGGGGGGTGGAGCTTAAAGAGTAGATAAGTTATGGGGGGGGTTATGTGCCAGACTATTCTTGGCTGGGAGCAGTTACTTCACACTTGGTTTGTTCTGTTAGTATGATGAAGTCTGTACTTGTTTACAGAAGTTTTCTTGTTCATACATCAGCATTAAATGAAGCAATAAGATATACCCAAGGCTATTAAGCAGTTATTTCACCCTTTCAAAACAGACACTTGCTGTAAATTGTACCCAATGGGACAATGGAGTTTGGAAAAGCATAAAACATAATCTCACAACAGACAGAAGTCTACAAGACATATTAAATCAAGCATTTTAAAAACGCATTAAGACACAAAAAAATGAAAAGGAGATTGCATTTCATCAGTTACAGAGGAGTAGGTTTGTCCTACGGAATGCATCCATAAAAGAATATCTGTTTTCATGATCCCCTGTACAACTTCAGCAAACCTTGCCATGTGTTGGGTTTTGTGTGTGGGAACCTGACTTATAGTACAAAATGTAACCTTGTATTTCAATCCACACAGATGTTTGCAGGGAAATATAAAACTAAAGGAGGACGCTGCTAATGCATCATCCCACGCACATATCATTCACTCACTTTCGCACACAGCACAGCAAATGACTATGTAGTCACATCTCCTTCGTCCCAGGTGCACTATAATGAGCCTGCATTATTTTGCTGCTTTGCTTTGAATGTGACAGCATTCGGCAAGCATTCAACAGTCAACACAATCACTGTTTCCTCCTGTAAATGCCTCTGAATAAACTGCTCACTTTCCATGCTGACATGAAGTGACAATAAGTAAAATGAGAAACTGTACAGTTATTTGATTTTACAATTCATTCTGGTTAAAAACAGTACACATTTTGCCAATACTAGAAGATTTCTTCATGGGCTTACCTTCACTAAGGTAATTTAGGGCTTAACAATGCTCAAATGGGTAACTGAATGCATCATCAAAAACAAATTCCTTTCAAAGCCCCTGAAATGAAAATATGGCACGAAAACAGAACTGCTAGTGACAATATTTTGTCAACTGATGAATAAATTATGTATTTAAAATGCAAGTCAGACTATCACAATGATGGGCTTTATTCAGTAGCTGCTGAAGTTAAAAAGAATAAATAAATGAACTAACTCCCTACGTCCCTCTATTTACCCCTCATTCAGTGAAGTGGCAATCCAGTTTGCAGTGGTCATCAGGATGTGAGTCACTTTTGAAAGGTGATGGCCCTAGAAGCACTCATTATAATAGCACACTATGAGAGCTGGATGGGGTGGCAAACTGAAGAGATTTGTTATGCAGGCTTGTGATTTTTTGCATGTCGGGCCTCTCAACTCTCTAAAACAGTAATCTTCGCATCTCTCTCCATTTGTATTCCCCTTCCTTTTTTTCTGCAAATATCTTTTTTTTTTTTCTTTATTGACCACAGAGAATGATAGTCCCCGTTTGCCTTAGCAAACAAGCAAACAGACCCATAAGCACTTAATTGATTGTGATGGCCCATTTGGCCTCGTTTAGGCTGCACAGGGTCGCTTTTTAAAACACTAGGCTGGGGCGACACGGCGTGACAAGACAATTCAATAAGACTCTGGTTTGTGTTTTGATTTGCCAGACGGCCTCCAATGCCTTGGCCTGCTGATTGCTCCTTATTTTTTTTGTACAGTGAGCTCATTTGACAGCAGCACACAAATAATTGTGAAAGTCCACAACACTTTCCCTCATTCACACATACACACACACACACACACACATTGTCTTTTGGTTTCCCACAAGCCCCAACACACCTGCACGCACACACAGGCTGTATTTATTTTGCTCTTCTCTCCCTACCGCCACAATTTGGCAGGTGGCACATTGCCGGGTTCCATTAGAAAAAAAAGAAAGGGAGAGAGAGAAAAAAATCTATAAAGGCAAATAAACAAGAGTGGAAGCTGCTGCCAGCTTGCTTGCATTCTCCACTGGATAATAGAAATGGAAGTACGATAAGGTTCTTGTATAACCTCCCACGTAGAGGTGTAACTGAGTTCACTTTCTCTTTCCTGCATTTGGATTCTGGCTTTGGCACTGGTTAATGCTATATGATTTGGTCATACTGTACTGTACTGTACAGGCAAACGTACACTGCACAGTGGCACAGTTATCCAAAGTAAGTCTCCTTGTCTTTTTATTCTGTTTTTTTTTTTCATGTATTTCAATAGTGTTCCTAAAACGGTCGTATAAGTGGTTGACACAGTTTCGGAAAAGAAACAGGTGCAGTTGCAGCCTTGCAGGTGTATCAGCCTAATTTGATAACTGAAGCAGTGCTTGTTGTCATGAGGTAATTACACATACCAAATAACTGGCTTTGTCAGGCATGTGTCTGTCTAAGCTAGACTCATTATCAGTTAAACATCTGTAAGCGGCAGAGGCAGGTGCTTGTAAATGAGGAGCAACAACAAATAATGTTAAAGCTCTTTATTTTAGTGAAGGATGATCAGCAGACCACATCTCTGACCTTCCATCCAAGTAAGGGTAAAAAAAAAAAAAACTGTCCCAGACACACATCTACTTTTGCAGACAGATGAAAGACCGACAAAGTCCAGTAATTTACTAACCTTCTTGTACCTGGTCAAGCACTATACATTGCTGAAGGCCTCCGGTTTTATGCACATTACAGGGACACGTTGGCTTTTATGTTCTGTAGAACGGAATGTGCCTGGCTCGGGTTGGTTCATTGGGCCATTTCACTTCCTCATATTAAATATCCTTATCCTTGGGACAGCTATTGGGCAGAGAGAAGGAGCCTCTTCAAAGCTTGTCTTGTCCTCCTGAAGGAATATGCAAGGCACTCTCTTCTCCTGCCGAGAGCAAGGGATGAATAATAGAATCAGTGGAAAATACAACATGGGCAGTAAGAAAGTATTCAACTGAGCGTTTCAGAGCAAGAGTACATTTCTTCATATCGTATCATATAGAAAAGATATGTAGTTGCTGTTGGTATTGCTGACGTGTTGGCTGCTGTAGAAGAGTTCTTGGAACGGCAACGTTTTTGGGGATATTCTTTCTTTCTCAAATTTTCTTTCTTTTTATGATAAACACTAAAGCTAAAATTGTTCAGACACGGTGTATTAAAAACAAAAAAATCACTGATAAATGCTCAAAAGTTGCTCTTTCGCTTTATTGCCAAAAGCTAGATGAGAAGATCAATACCACTATCTTATGAATATGAAGCACTGACTTAAATAATACAAAGACGTGAAATGATAAACAGCATTAGCCTCCTGACTTCTCAAGCACTCAGCAGCTCTGCGATGTGGGATGATGCGTGGCCCACTCCGAGCACTGTAGACCAGCTCTGCTGAAAAGGGCTTTTTGTGGAAGAGACCAGCCCTTCGGGTAAATTGCCTGTGACTTTCCAAGTGCTCATAAAGCATCCTTATGGATGGTAGACACAAAAGCATTCCCTTTGTGTTCTCTCAATATTCTATTTAGCCTAATTAGGACCACTGGGGTCCGTAAATGTTTGAGTTATTGTGGGATCACAGAGGCCCGCAGGTGAAGATGGAGATGAAAGGCTTCAGACAAAGAAAAGAAAGCAGCTCCAGTGGTACATGAATTGTACAACACAGGGTCAATGGCATGGCAAAGGAAGTGTGATGAGGGAGACATGGATGGGAGAAGGCACTGTGGGAAAGATGGACAGAGACTAAGCTTTTAAGGCTCTGGGAGAGCAAAGATGAAGCCAAAAAGATGAAGGGAGATGGAAAGAGACTTCTTTTCACCCTCAGCTCATTTGTCCTGTGGCTGCAGAACCTGAGGATAGAGATGCTCTAATGAGCAAGAAGAACACTACTGTGTGTGTGTGTGAATACAGCTCATACCGCGAGGAGTGGGGATGTTAAGTTCTTTCATTAATCACACAGGATGTCACATGTGCCATATGCATGTACTGTATAGCAGCACTCCTGTGATGCAGTTTTGCTTCAGTGAGAACATACTGTACCTTTATTGTGTGGCAGTTGTGCTCTTCACCATTTACACTGATCTGCTATCATTGTAGCCTTCTGTGCCCAGAAGAAGTCATTTTAAGTTCCAGCATTATAATGTAAAACCAAATGAAAATTTCCCAACGCTGAAAGAAACATGAGTAAGAACAATGGGGAAAAAAACTTCTTAGCAGCTGAAATTGAGCTTAAAATGAGGCAAAAGGCGGCTTATAGTTGAGCTCCCTGAGTGTCCTTGTGTTTTTGTTTGTCTCCGTATCACTTGGAGCAAAATTTTGCATAGAGAGGAAGTTGCATATAAATCCCTCATTATTCCTGTTCTTTGAGGTGAGGTGTATGTGTTTGTGTGTGCATGCATGGGTGCAACTGAGCGATGCAATTAGTGAGTGCATGAGAGTTTTCGTGTGTGTGTGTGAGAGAGAGAGAAACACACAGAGAATGTGTGTGTGTGCTTCTTGTCAGGAGCACATGTTCTCAAAGAGCCTCCACTACAAACCCCCAGCCAATGGGCTGATGAGCATTGATTGGCTGAATGAAATTATCAGATGCTGCTGAAGGCCACCCAGTACTCTCTCTACAAGGAGACAGGTGTTTCTGTTTATTACTTTTTTGTTACTGTTTTTTTTTTTTTTTACACAAAATCTATAAATTTGTGTAAATTAACATACAGTAGAGTTATTGTTGTCAGATGTAGCTGAAGGCCACCCAATATCTGTGTGTTTGCATATGTGCCTGCACGTATGCTGGCGACGATGCCCTTGTAGATTACATGGGGAGCACAATCTGTGTTTAGCACACTCGCCCTTAGAGGACGGATTATGGGATCAACAGAGTGGCAGGCTCCTGTCACCATACACACACACACTCACACTCACGCACACACACTTTAACTCACACACACCCATTGTAGGTACTCCTGCCGGAGACTATAGGACAGATGCGAGGTGAGCAGTGGAAGTTGCGCACATACACTGATGCTCATTTATCTGCATTTGCACATGTGCTGACTGCCTGATTAGTTAGTTGCTTACAGTATGCACACCCTGCAGGCTTGTTGTGGTGGAGTGTGTGTGAGAGCAAGCACAAGGAAGCATTTTAGTATTTGCTGTATTATTCACATTTGAACTTTGTTTTCTGTACAAACACTAATTATGTACTTCAACTACACTGCTTACAGTGAGGTACAGTGTCTAAGTGTTCTCATTCCCAGGGTTATTTGAGTGTGTGATGTTGAGCTGAGAGAGAAATTAAATTTAATACAAAATATACTTATTTTTCTAAGACTGTTTTCATTTTACATGTTGATTAATTAAATCACTGAGACATTTGGAGACCACGCAAGAAAGGTTCTCGTATGGACATGATCCTTTGTTTTATCATGCATTTGTAGAAGACAAAAGTGTGTCATCTGTAAAGCTATAAAGCCTCGTTACCTCATCACACTTGTCTTCTTCTGTCTTTGGCCACTTATCCCTTTTCACACTTGGATTCATGTGCATGCTCACCAGCGTTCGCACATCCACACACATAATGATCCTCACATGCACATGGGCACATGTTGTCTTATAGATGCACACATGAGCTCACACCCAGTCTGTTGTGAACACATACAGAGGCACACTCTGCTCCCTTCCGCCGTGATCTCAAGGACACTCAGTCAACATTTACTGGAGCTTTGATGGCTTTACAGCCGTTATTACTGCCTCCCCCCCTCCTTCTCCTCCTC
This sequence comes from Siniperca chuatsi, assembly GCF_020085105.1. Taxonomy (NCBI): domain Eukaryota; kingdom Metazoa; phylum Chordata; class Actinopteri; order Centrarchiformes; family Sinipercidae; genus Siniperca; species Siniperca chuatsi. The sequence goes on from NC_058064.1 coordinate 13,856,420, forward strand.
GTCTTCCTTCTCCTCCTTGTGCCATCAGCAGGTCTCAGGGGTGAATTCACAAAGAATAAATTGTGGCCGCTGATAGCACCATGAATTGCGCATCATTTGCAGCCGCTATCTGTGCCACTCAAGGTCCCATTCACAAAATATATTGCGCTAATGATATTACAGTGCAAACATGCCCATCAAGTTTTGCAGCTGAGTACAATTTGCAATTGTTTTGCGTCTGTTAAATGTTCATCTGCAATTTTCTGTAGTGGCCCCAGTAATATTTGTTCTCAAGGTGTACTGATGTAGCATATCGCATGACATGGTTAAGCAACGTTTGAGTCAAAAAATGTTACAAATGTAGTTGCAAGATGTTACCACCAACTCCGAAGACGCTAATAATTTCACTCTTACTGCGTGTGACTATTAGCGCTGGTGTTTGTGAATTAGACCTTGTTTTTCAATGAGGCTCATTTGCATAGAAAGGGGCCAATTTTGCGCCAAATGTATGCATATTACCTCATTTACATACCTGCAAATAGCACCAGAGCACCGAGACGTTATTTGCTTGGCAGCGCAGCCAGGAGTACAGTTAACCCTTTGCTGGTGCTCTGAGAATTACACGGTTTCTTTTTGTCGTATTTATACAGGTTTAGCGGCTGCAAAAAACACGCAATCCTTCGGCCCTCAGTATTTTGTATCACGGTGTAATTAACCACTCAACAGGGAATAGCTCAGCAACCAACTTTAAACTCTGATTTGAAAGAGCAGGTCTCCAGCTTCACGCCTAAACCATCTGCTCATTTTTTGTTTATTTAGGAGATACTCCATGTAATTAGAAACATCTCTCTCACTTTGTTGCAACAGCTCCAGATGCTCTTCAGTTTGTACTGACACTTTGACACGTTCTAACTAAGGGTAGCAATGGATGCACATTGCAAATTTTGCTTGTTTTGTCTAATTTATTTGATCATGGAAAAAAAGAGAACTCCCTGAACTGGAGGCTAAGTACAGTAGCAAATGTATCTTCAGAATAATTGGTACTAAAATCTATAACCTGCTTTTTTGCAATGCTAGTGACATGGCTCTATGGAGGGCAATGTTGGTTGCTCGGTCCACTACTTTGGCCCAAACTGAAATGTCTTAACTACTATATGATGGATTGCCATGAAAGTTTGTACAGACATTCATGATCTCCAGAGGATGAATCCTAATGACTTTGGTGATCCCATGACTTTTCCCTTAGCACCACCATGAGGTTGACAACTGTTATATGGATTACCATAAAATTTGGTACAGACATGCATGTTCCCCTCAGGATGAATTGCAGCAACTTCAGTGATCCCTTAGCTCTCCATTGTGCCCATTGTTAGGTCAAAATTTATACTTTGGTTTTTGACCATAAACCAGCAAAACTAATGGCATTCCCTTTAGCCTCAGTTGTACTTTGTGTTTAGTGCTAATTAGCAAATGTTAGCATGCTGACACGTTAAACTAAGATGGGGATCACGGCCAACAATATAACCGCTAAACATTAACATGTTTGCATTGTCATTGTGAGCCATGCTAGCATTAGCATTTAGCCGACAGCACTGTTGTGCCTAAGTACAGCCTCACAGAGCTGCTAGCATAACTGTAGACTCTTAGTCTTGTATTATACAGTAAGTAATCCATCTTGCATTTTGTTTTATTGATTTATTAGTAAACAAAAAGGTCCAATGAGTTCCAAGTCATGTACACTAGGTTGAACCAGCCAAGTGAGGTACAGCACTTTTTCTACAGATCTTCTTTTCTTCATGCTGATTTTATGGTATTTCAGCACAGAAGAAGTTCAGGGGGGAAAAAAACCTTTAACATGCCCTTAGGAAATGTTGCATTTCTCCCTTTTGATTTTTGACATTCTTCTATCATACCTTTGATCTTTCTAATGCGCACAACTGGGAGATGGTTTGATGAGGAATGAAGTGGAGAAGAATCCTTTTAAGCACAAATTATAAAAGGTTTTTCTGTCACTATGTACAGATCTTATATTGGTGGAAACAAGCATAATGGTAACCTATTTTGGTTCATGCATCATCTTTAGGCAGATGCTAGCAGCTTAAAGATATTTCTGACAGAGGTGAAGGGTTAGTATAGAATGACAAGACATGTGATCAAAGCAGTATACTGTAGTGTGTTTATTGAAATCTTGGCCCGTGGCAACACTCCAGATTCTGACAAACCAGATTTGGCCAATAACAAAAACACATCTGATCACACGATCCCGTCCAAACCTTCACCTCAGCCTCTACACCGCATTGCACCCAGAGAGCCCCTGTGAGCCCCTTCTTATTGGTGGTGAAGACGGAGAGGAAGAAGGGTGACAATTAATTTAATCCCTTCATGAATGCTCTTCTTCTCTCTCGGGGTGATATTGAAACGACGCTCCAGGCTTTCCCCCAGCAAAGTGCCAAGCAGAGAGACCCCTGGGAAATATTTTATTCAGGCAATGCCAAATTTTGTACTCCTCTCACACACAGACGCACACATACAAACTGCAGTTTTTATGAAAGAGGCATCTTTGTCCTATATTTCAGTCTTATATCTGCTGGCATTTTCATATTCAGTAGGATGATATTATTCTAGAAGACTGTAACTTTGAAAATGAAAGCTGAAGGTTAGTTTAACCACTTGAGCCCTAATGTTCCCATTGTTCCACTTAAATTTCCCCTTAAGTAGCTTTGAAGATAGATAAAACACTTGACAAAATCACACTTACATTCTCTATCTTTCTGTTCCAGCAATTCACTGAAGGTATACCACACTTATGTTGAGAGAAATATCAGTAAGGACATGTGTAGCACTCTAAACACACATGCAGAAACAAACCTCACACACACATGGCTGCTTTATCACCATCAGTCGCTCTCTCTCTCTCGTGTTTTTGTCATTACCCGGGTACCAGTGATTATGTTGAAAACAAACACACATACTCTTCACACTTTCTCTATCCTGCCGTCTCGCCTCATTAGATGCGTGCACGTGTTGGAGCACCTCGTCCTCCTACAATCCACCCAAACACAGGTCCTTACTAAAGTTAATGAAGTGGAAGTCCCCTGGTAATGTGTGGCCCTTGAACATGCTTCTACATATTGTATGTATCTCGAGTTTTGAGTGTGGATGTTCCAGTGTTTTGTATCGTTAGCTGTGCTCTTAGTAATTACAAGAGGTGTGAATGTGATATTTCACATCATAATGCTCTTATTTATCACCGGCTACCAGGACAATATTCATTTGACTTAATGGCAATGCAGTTTAAAAACAATGCTGCTTTATGTAAAAAAAATAAATAAAAAAAAAGGAAATGTGCCATCAACTGCTAATTTATAAGTGTAATCAGTGAAGGAATTTCTCTTCTAAATGACTTGAGATACTACCTGTCAGCAATACAGCTTCAGTCTCTGTGTGCTGCTTTCATCAGCTGTTTTCTTTATTTCCTTCCTTTCTGCATGTGTAACTTAGTTTAATGGCAATGATTTTGCAGGAGCCTGAGAAATGTGTGCATTGTTTTTGTGTGTGTTTTTCTTTGTCTTCACCATTGCAGCAACCAGGGGCGTTATGTTCTTTCTTCCCAGTTGAAATAACAGGTCCAAATTCAATAGCTGGTGCCATTTTGGATCTGGTTTACTGTTGTCAAAATACCTGCATTCGCTAAGCTCAAATGCTAACAAATCTTTTGTCAAACTTTTTATCTCTCCTTGCTGTTTTGTAATAGAAGTAAAGATCAATGTAGAAAACATTCAGGCAACTAATTTTTTAGCTGGCACTTAACTTTTTGCTGGTTAAAATGACATACGTCACTGGTGGTAGATTATCTCAGCTGTAGCTAAATTAACGTTAATTCTCTGAAGGCTACAATGAAACTTTTGGCTGTTGTCTGGTTTATGTGCTCTCTGCAAGCCAGAGTCTGTACTCAGCCAAAGATTGTATGTAAACGACAAGAAATGTCACTCTGTAACACCACTCTATGGTTGTGGGATTTTGTAGTTCAACAAGACCAACAGAGTGGTGACTCTTCTCGTATCATATTAATATCTTCAGCGAGACTGTCCTTCCAAGCAAACGCCCCAAATTGACTTGTTTATGTTCAAGTAACAAAGCAGCTGTAGTAATAATGACTCTTGTCCGTCAGGAGCAAATGTGGATGTCAGGTGACATTATCATAGATGGTTTAGAGATGGTTTGTTTTAACTATGACGCAGTCGTTCCCTAACCTTAACCATTGTTATTATTGTAACAACGAAGGTCCCCTAACATTAACACAGTAGAATTTTTATAAAAATAACCATGATATTTCCTTAAACTTAACTAAGTACTTACTTTAACCCAAACCACGATCTTTTCCTAAACCTAACCAAGTCGCTTTTGTGCCCAAATCCAATCAAACCTAGTTGTCACACCATAGCAGAGATATATTTTTCAACAGTAATTTTGTAACGGTTTTGGAAGCCACAGACAAATGATGTTGTCAGATCAGAAAACGCTTCTATGTGTCATCCTGAAGGACATTTACACACCGTTTCGTGTCGTTTAATTTGGTGGACTTTGTCATTTTCAATTTCAATGTCACTAATAACATTTTCAGGTTGTGGCTACAGGTTGCAGACATTAAAAATACTGTTGGGGGGGGTCCATGACGCAAATGGCGGCATAGCAGCTCGTCGCCTGGGCTCCTGCAGCTTGCCACTGGTTTTGGTTTTTATTTAAGACATAGGACAGCAAAGGGGAATGGGAATCCCGGCCCACAACACAGAGAATGCCAAGTACTCAGAGAAAGATCCCCCTCACAGCGATATCCGCTAAGTCTGGGGAAGTAAAGCCGCCCCAAAACAGTCAAGCTAACATGGCGAACAAGACGCCACTTCTGGGTCATGTGGATGCTAGCAGTTTGGTGGAAAGAATACTACTGAAGTGCTTAAAGGCGTGGAAGCTTCCTTCGACAAAAAGATTGAACCGGTTCTTAAGAAACTAGAGGCTTGCTCGTCCAAAATCGCCGCACTTGATATGCGGGTTACCGAAGCCGAGATCCGCATCTCAGACTCTGAGGACTCTGTAGCGAATCACATTGTTAAACTCACCGACATTGAGAGCAAGCTAGAGGTAGTCTTGGATAAAATTCACGATCTGGAAAACAGAGAGCGCCGGTGTAGCATTTGCTTCATCGGGCTACCTGAAGGCAGCGAGGGCAGTAACCCTATATCTTTTTTTAAATCCTGTTTGCTACAGATACTACAAGGTAGCTTCAGTGGAGGGGCTGTTAAATTAGACTGCTGCCATCGTACTCTCTCCCGCCGTCCTCTCCCTGGACAGTGGCTCTGCCCTGTTATTATAAAGGTCCACAACTTTCAGGATAAAGTCCATATCATGCAATCAGCAAGGAAAACACAGGCTCTGTTGTACAAAGGTGCCCCATTAATGATATTCAAGGATTTGTCAGTTTAGTTCATGGGAGCTCTGGATGCCATCTACATTCTCATCTACATGTAGCTCTTTTCTTAATATATAATGGCGAGTGATAAACCCACACTAAAAATCTGCAGCTGGAATGGGAGAGGGATACACAACCCTATTAAGAGGAAGTTTCTTAAAAAAAGGAACGCGTTCACATAGCCCTTCTACAAGAAACTCACTTGTCTACTAACGAACATTCTAAGTTAAAATGGGACTGGGTAGGACAGTGTTTAGCTTATCTTTTACTAGCAAAAGCAGGGCGGTTGCTATTTTAATCAATAAGCACCTGCCTCTGTCTGATTTCCAAACTGTTTCTGATATATCTGGCAGATATGTTATGTTAAAGGGCTGTCTCCACGGCCAGTTAATGTCGTTCATCAATATATACTTTCCACCTGTACAGTCTAATGATTTCATCTCCCATGTTTTTTCTAAATTTGCTGATTGGACTGGTGACAACACTGGGGACACCTGGGGACTTTAACTGCTACTTTTCTTCAGTTATGGATAGATCTCCACCAATGCAAAGCACAATGTCTAAAAGAACCAATGCTATTTCAGATACTTGCAGCGAACTTGCCCTAGTTGATCCTTGGAGCGTCTTACATCCTAATGATAAGGAATTCCCATATTACTCAACTGTACACAAAAAGAAGCAGTAGAATCAACTTTGTTCTGACCCCTAAAATTTCATTAAGTAACAAAGTGCTGTAGTATTGGGGATATTATTATATCAGATCACGCTCTCACCTTCATAGGTTTTAAGCAACTTGAATTTTTACTTTCAGGGCAGACCTTGGAAATACAATCCTTTTCTGAATCATGACCCTAATTTTGAAAAATTTCTAAAAGAACAACAAAATTATTTCTTTAAAGAAAATAAGACTCCTGGTGTATACCCTGGTCTGTTATGGGAGACTGCGAAAGCCAACATCCATGGTTTAATTATATCTCTTATACAGCTGGGCTTAAAAAGAAAAATAGAAAGGAGTAAAGAAAACTGGAGCTAGAACTTCATGACCAAATGTAATTCTTCCCCATCTGACAAACTTAGAAATGATATTCAGACGATCAAAACCACCTTAGAGACCTTACTAACAAAAAAAGATGATTTTTGTGAGGCAAAGGATGTTGAATTTGTTAACAAACCTAATCGCTGTTTGGCTAATCTTCTTCGAAACAGGGCCTATACCCAGAATATTTCATGCATTAGAGATTCGAAGGGCACTCTTAACTATAATAATAAAGAAATCAACAATATTTAGATAATACTTTACAAGCAACTGTATGCCTCGTAATTCAACTTTGATTCAAACCAAGACATGATACATTTTTTTACAAAGGTGGATCTACCACAATTACAAATCAACAGAGAAAGGATTTATGTAGACCATTAACTCAAAGTGAAATTAAGAACTGTATTCAGTTACTCCCTAACAATAAAGCACCGGGCCCTGATGGTTTCAATGCCACCATTCTAGTAAACCCACAATCTGAAATGCTGCAATCCTCATTTGAGGCTGGAGCCCTCCCTCCATCTCAAATGGAGGAAAATAATTCCTTAGTACTAAATAAGGTTAAACCGGCAGAAGAATGTTCTTCATACAGGCCTATATCTGTTTTAAATTTAGATTTGAAGTTTTCTAAACATAAAGTCCTGGCTTTACGTTCTGCCCTCCCTTCTATCATTACTAATGATCAGACTGGTTTCATATGAGTAAGGTATTTTTCTCATAATGTAAGACGACTGCTTAGTGTTAGTCAGCATTCCGCAATGTATAGCTCAGAGGCCTTGGATATATCAGTGACTACGGTTCTTTCTCCAGATACAAAATACATTTTTCTGAGCCATGAGGCCATGGCACTTTGTAGCTCACACGTTAGACCCAAACATCTCACAACCGTTTTGCTGGTCCCCAGCAGGCTTTTCATATTTAGGTATAAAAGTCTCCCCGTGGTTGAAGGATCTCTATAGACTAAATTTTGCTCCCCTCTTACAAACTATAAAACATGACCTTGACAGGTGGTGTGGCCCACCCCTATCCTTACTGGGTCGTATTCATCTTATCAAAATGAACATTCTCCCATGTCTCCTGTATTTCTTTCAAATGCTTCCAGTTTTGTTGTCAAAGAAAATTCTTGCACAGCTAAATAGTTCTATAATATCATTTATTTGCTGCGGAACCTATTATATATCTCTCTCTAAGTTTCGATACTGATTAAAGACAATGTGGTTTCTAAAAAAATATGTTAAATGTATGGCAACAAGTCAGGAAACTAGAAGGATACAATAATTGTTTTTCTTTATTAACTCCTGTTTATAATGAACTGTTAAGTTTGATGCACCCAATGATGATTTTCTTAAATTTTTGCAGGTCTGGAATTTTATTCTGTCTAGGTTAAAAGAGTTCACTGGCGGACTCGCTATCTCCCCTATAGAGTCTCTGCTGGTAGATAATATGCAGCTTAAATTCTTTACTAACCAGCTTTATAAGATTCTTTGCAGCCTCAAGATGGACAACTCTGACAAAGTTAAAGGCAAGTGGAATCTGATCTGGGCACTATAATAGAACCAGAGGCCTGGAATGCCTTGTGCAGTCAGCCTTCTGGTGTCCTAGTATCTAATTCAGCCTGGGAGAGGCAATTTAAGATTTTACAAAGGCTTCATATTACTCCTGAAGCTAGACACAGAATGAATCCAGATCTATCAGATCTTTGTACTAAATGTCAATCTGCTGTCGGTTAATTTTTTCGTTGTTTGTGGAGCTGCCCTCATATCAGGCGGTATTGGAATATGGTTGCTCAGTAGCTTCTTAAAATATTTAAACGCCCTTTACATCTTGGTGCTAGGACTTGCCTGTTTGGACTAAATGATGAGTTACCTACTGATTTTTATAACAGAGACCGATGCAAATTTTGTTGCATTCTGCTCAGAAATGTATCCTAGTCATGTCGATCACTGATAAAACTCCCATTCAAAATCAGTGGCTACATACTGTAACAAGAATCATCCCTTTTGAAGCTTTCTCCACACCCTTAAAGGATAAACCCTTTTTTATTCTACCGGATCTGGGACCCCTTTGAATATCTGGGAGCCACTAAATCTCAAAGGATGAAGTCAGGACTGAAAAAAGGATGTGGAAATTTTAACATGGCATGATGTTGTAGTGCGAAGTGTATCAGGCTTTTCAGAAGTAAGGATGACTGTCCACTATGGGTTCCCTGGACTCCCACTACTTTTTTTTGTTGATGATGTTGTTTTGTTTGGCTGCCTGTATCTTCTGTTGGTTTATTGTGTCTGTATATTGTTATATTTTTTCTGCTTTGCAAAAACTTTTATAAAAATATGTGTTGGGGGGGAAAAGTAGTGTTTATGGCTTCTACAGTAAGGCAACAAAAGGTGATTATTTTGAATCTTTTAATTTTTATAAGTTGAGTCACTTGCAGTTGTTGAAAGCTAAACCTAATCAGATTTGTTAAGGAATTGGAAAGGATTTCGATTCAATAAGAAGATCAATACTGGACTTGGATTGATAAAATGCTATTAAACCGCAACCCTAGTCCTGTCATTTTCTACAGCAGTCTGCTCTATCACAAGAGATTTCAGTGGTTATTTTTAAAATTGTTTTCAAATCATTTAAAATTTTTATTGATTTGATGAACCAAACTCAGAGCCAAACTTACTCAGATGCTTACTGTCCTTAGAGGGTAAGGACACATACGCATCTGATTAAGTTTGCTATAAGGGACTGCTGTAGCTTTGTCGTCCTTTATCGGATTTTGAAGTCTAGATGGAAACCTGGAGCTGCAGGTCCAGTGTGAAGAAAAGGCTGGATGACTGTGAAAATAAAGCCTATCTTTACACAACTACATGAGTGGTGAGTATAAAATAGAGATGGGCTTCCTAAATTCCATAGTATTCCTTTAAGTGCTGTTGTTTTAGGTGACATGAAGCAATCTGACCCGTTGATTGTCGAGAAAGCTGAGAGAAACGATTTCCTGAAGGGGTGAACTGTCCTATCTACTAATAATTGTAAAATCACAGAGCAATCAGCGGTGACGAGAGGCCGGGCACAAAAACAAGGGCCTTTCTATCAAGAAATTCATCTCTCCTGGTGCGAGCGATGAGGAACAGAAGAGGAGAGGGAGAGGAGGGGGAACAAATGGAAGGAGAGGAAAAGGACGGAGTGTGGTTGGGCTAGAAAGCTGTTTTTCTTTCTGTCCAGACATTTTTACTCAAAAACATCCCTCAGGTGCAGTACTTATTATGGAGCACAAAATTGCCTAATGTGCTTATTTCTACTGCTAATGCAGCAGGCAAGCAGGAAGACAGGGTATAGCTCTCCAAGGGAAAGTGTGCAGTACAATAAGACCTGTAAGCACAATTTAAGTAATTAGATGGTGAGGCTGGAATTAAGGCCCCACGTGTGCACACAAAAGTACACCCACACACACTAACACCTACACATGGCATGCAAATACACACCGCAACTGGACAGATAAAGTAAGTAGGCACACACACAATTTGTGGTCATTTCTCCTAAATAATTCCAGTATCTCTGACTATGATGAAAAGCTGCAATAAAAAGCACATTCTAGTTATTCATTCTTTCCCCACTCATCTCTTTCCTTCTGTCTCACCTTTTGACCTCTCTGCCTCAAAGTCTTATTAACAATGAATAATAATTTTAGTATATTTTTAACACCCATGCTGGACTCAGCAGGTGGCTACTCATCCTCTCGCAGTTTGAGACAAAGGATGGTGTGATGTAAATTTGGCGGAGGATGCGGGAGATTGAGAGAGAGAGACAAAGGGAGGAGGAGGAGAGACAACAGTGGAAACTAAGTAGGAGAAGGAAACAGAAAAATAGACAAATGTTAAGTAGGAGAAAGAAGCAGGATGAGAGCAAAGCCCGAAAGGGGGGAGGGGGGGTGGAGGACAGTGAGAAAATGGGGATATGGAGAAAAAAGTATACAGAAGGGGGAGTCAGGATGGAAAATAGTGTGGGTGTGTGATTTATGCCTGGGGAGCTCTGTGTCTCCTGGTGAGGCTGCCTACTGATTCCCTAACCTGAGAGGCGGCTGGGGGAATTATTATCATCATTCTGTATGGAAGCTATATGGGGTTTAGAGACTTGGAAAAAGTGTTTAAATCCACATAAAACAAATGTGTCAAAGGAGTGAAATAGTTTACCCTTTTTCAGTGCAAATCACGATTTGTCATTCTTTCATAAAGGAAAGATAATCAATCTGAAATCACTTTGACATGATTTTTTGTCCACAAAAAAATGGTATTTATTTTTTTCATTTCAGTTGGACTTGAAGATTGTTGCAGGATTAAATTTATTTATTTTTTTTTTTTGCATTGTAGGGCTCTGACAACCCCCACTGCAGTGCTGCTTTATCCATAATATGGCCAGATCAAACACACATCATGCTGGTGTTGAACCCGCTGCTGTGTTTCTGTGAAGTGAAATATTATAAGTCTAAATGATGTACACCAGGGAAATAACATGGTCTCTTCTTAATTTCCTTTTATTTATCCCTGTAAAGTGAGTTTTATTGACGCATCTTTACCTCTTAGTGTTTTTATTTTGTAGCTGACAGATAACTATTATTAGATTTTCTCTTTCATTGTATATTCACAAATGAAGACTTAAAGCAATAGTTTGACATTTTGGGAAATATACTCAATTGCCTTCTTTCTGGGGGTTTAATGTGAAGATTGATACCATTCTCATATCTTTTACGTTAAATATAAAGGTATAGCCAGCAGCAGGTAAATTAGATTAACATAAAAATTGGAAACAGGGGGAAACAGCCAGCCTGGCTCTTGTCAAAGAGCCAGGCTGTCTTGTTAAAAAATACGCCTGCCAACACCTATAACCATACAAACACCACAGTTGTTTTTTCTGTGTATTTGCTGTTGCATAAATGCTATGCATCAGGCTGGCTAAATTACCTTGCTTAGCTGGATAGAAATACAAACACATCATCACACTGAGATGGCACTGGTACTCCATGCAGAGAGGCAACACACACATACATGCAAACATACATACAGAGGTAAACATACATGCTGTGCAGTATCTAATTTCACACTTCCCTGCTAATTTCTGTTGATCTCACACTGGTCACAGCTGATGATGCTATAGAACATGACTGACTAGCAGAATGTGTGTGTACTGAGGGGCCACAATGAGCTGCTGTAATACATACTTCCATTACCTGCTGAGTGTTTGCACTCATGTTAGTCGTGTGTATGTCCCTTTTTTATTTATTATTTATCAAGCCCCCAGGAAGTGCGTTGGGCTTTGAAGCCAATTTGACATAGCGGCCAAACCGTGGAATTATAGCTTCCGGGTCCATCACGTGATGCACGCTGGCCCCACAAGACCTTTTCCCACAGACTTACATTGTGACAGAAGCAGCTGTAAAACAGTGGATAATTTTCTTTGAACGTCACAACCCCTGCAAAGTGATTTGTTTCACTGTCCGAATTAGATCCATTCAGTCTGATAACATTTGGAAATCCCCATTCAAGTTAGCGGAGGGCTAAACCGGAAGTTGGCCGGCTCGAGCCCACCAAAGGGAGGCGAGCTTACATGAGACGCTAGTGCGCTTGCGCCTGTGGGGCCGCACAGTGCGGAAGCTATAGGAAGATCAGGGTAATTATATACCGGGAAGTTGAACTTTTTTGGCTTCATGTGCCATGTGCCTGAGCAGCTTTCATAGGAATGAATGGAGCCCCACCTCTGATGCTGTATCCAGTTCTCTTTATACATCCATGCTATTCATACAGTGTGTGTGTGTGCTTGCTTTTGTCAGAGTATGTGCCTACTTCTACATTATTTTTGCACATCTATATTTATCAGGGTGCTGTAAGTCAGTGTAGTAGCCCCCTTTACTGTTTATGTGACTGTGCTCCTCTGTCATCCTACATTACCCATAATTACCCACAAGAAAGAGACAGCACATATCCCCTGGGACAGATGGGCTCACACATACAGCACACAAACAAACTAACAAAGAGAGGAGTCTCAAGCAGACAGTGTATCCTCTTAATTACCTCCTCTTCAGATGCATAGTATGTACTGTAGGAAAACACAAATTGACATAGCTGGCGGCCATCCCACTACAGGCCTTACCACTTGGTTTACTGGTTGGTATGCTTATCTCAAATTTGCCGTCAAAGAAATTATATATAATGTGGCATGCTGGCGTTTACGTATGCTAGCATGCTCAGCAGACCCTGTGTGGGGCAGAATTTTCGATCGCAATTTGCATTAATTTAATCTCAAACCACTTTCTAGGCTGTTTTCACAGTAACGTATGCTATTAATGAGATGTACTTCACAGACAGGAAGACAGAAAGAAACAATATAGCCGCAGGCGGCCATGTGTTCAAGCCAACGCAGACCGTTAGAAGTTTAAAGCTTTTGATCTGGACCTGGTCAAACGTGCCCTAGACATTTTTACAAATAGAATGAAGAAAAGAATTTCTGATTCATGTTATGCCACACACATTTTTTGCCCTTTTAGCGCCTCCTAGCGGTCGATTTGAAGGAAACTTTCAGGGCATGTTTCAGGTACTTATGTGGACATATCCTGTAAGTTTTGTGATAATTGGCCCTTTTTTGTAGAGCACAGTGAGCTGGACTTGTGAGAGAAATTTTAAGTCATTCGAACTTAAGGTGTGAGGGGCATGGCTTGTTCAAAATTGCATTTTTGGGCCTTAATTACAGTGCCACCATTTGTCCGATTGGGCTCATATTTCTGTGAAAGCACTTGCACATCATTTCCAGTTATTGGACCAAGTTTCGTGTTTCTAGCTCATTCCAGCTCACAGGAATTTGAGCCGAAGCGGCAGTCTACAAATAATAATAATAAAGCACAGATCACTTGTTAGTCCCCTTCGGGGCTTGAACCCCTAACAAGTGATCTGTTAAAGTGATGGCTTGTTGGCTTTCACACATACAATAGGTCTCAGGCAAGATCATTACGGACAGAGCCACAGTACCAGCGTAATAACTGGTGCATGGCACACAAGACTATAGGTAATGCAGGTTGTTACATATATACCGTATTGGTATTTATATATCTAAAAAATCAGATTTTCTGTGTCGTTTTGGATTTTTGAGCTCCTGACATTGTGTGACTATGGACACTTTTGACTTGTTTTTTACGTGGCAGCAATTTATTTTCTCCGTGGCAGCAAAACACAGTACACGAGCCGCCAGAATCTCCCGTAGGTTAAACTGTACTTCCTAAAAACGCTTAGGGCTGACTCACTTTAACAGACTCACTATAAACAGACTTGAAGAAATTCGGTGGCCTAGCAACATTAAGGCTACAAACAACTCTTAATGCAACACCCTCTGTAGGAGCCAGTGTTGAGATTTTGATGTTGTGAATACATAATTGTCTAGTCTTATCTGGAGAGAAGACAGTTCTCTAATTTCAGTGTCGAACAAATTGCCAGCCATTTAAAAAAAAAAAAAAAAAAAAAAAAAAAGTGTAGCTCCTGTAGCTTGCAAAGGTTCTCCAGAGCAAAAATGTAAAATGTAAGAACATGCTATTGTTGTCTTTAATGGCAATATAACAGCTTTTTTTTTCGCTCTTTAAACATGTAAAAAATATTATGGGAATACTACTGTGACTGCCAGCAGGACTGTAGAGAATAACATGAGGTTCTTTTAAAACATGAGTGTTATATAAAAGGCTGCAACTAACGATTATTTTCAATATTGATTAATCAGTCGTTTTGTTTTTTTGAATTATCTATAAAATGTCCAAACAATTGTGAAAGAAGCCCCCAGAAGTGTAAGGTGACATCTTCAAATTGCTTGTTCTGTCAGAGTAAAACTCCATACCCATAGAAAAACAGAAAAGAAGCAAATCCTCAAATTTGAGAAGCCAGAACCAGAGAATGTTTGTCATTTTTGCTGATTAAATGACTAAATACAATTAATTGATTTATCAAAATTGTTGGCGGTTAATATTCTGTTTAATAATGGATAATAAATGACATTGTTTCAGCACTACTATCATGTAAAATTGGCAAAGCATTTACCGATTACAGCCCATGTTCACAACGGACTATACTGTCTTGATTTGAACATGCTACAAGATACAGTATTTTTCCATTGTGATTTCATCTTAATTCTTTCTTTCCTTCTGAGTGTGTTGAAGCAAATGATTGCTTAGCCGCAGCTTGAGATCACCTCTACTCTGCTCTGTAAATGTTTGAAATAGATTTCTGTGCAACTGACAAATGCCAGAAAGATGTATCTCTGGCACCTGTTTATTTACCCCGCAGTATTTAGGCACACAATTTCATAGTGGGATCCAAAAGGATTTTATCGCATGTGTGCGGTAGGTTTAAAACCATTAAAGTTAAGATCCAGCAGTTCGTGCAGCAGCTGATAAGTGGGACAGCTTAGCATCATGCAAATGTGGTGTAGAGTTTGTGCCAGTTGAGAAAACTTTTACTTTAAATCAGGACAGGTCACTGTTCATAGGATGGGAATATTCAGTTTTTGAGTGCTGACTCACAGATTAGTTTATTTTGAAATAGTTTAGCGTTCGATAGCAATGGGTAAGCAGGCTTTCCACAATTTTTTTTGAATTTCAGATCAGTGATAGTCCACATCTGATGGCGGCAGCTCATTTCAACCGATCAAATTGCCACACAGTGCCCACCATTTTGTGATCCTTTGATGTGGGGTTCAAAGGGTTGCAAAGCTGTCAGCGGTTGTCTTCAGATACATCACCCGCAATAAACTGTGAGCTGAAAGCCAGGCAGACCTCTTGACGCTCTCACTCGCTCTGTTTCTCTTTTACACAAGACCAAACAGACATTTTAGAGCAAGCGATCTCAGCCACCGCAGACAGCGAGCAGAAGAGTTTTCAGGGCCTGTTGGAGGGGAAACGTGGATGGTTTCGGGCTGGAAAATACAGCGCTGCCAGGCTGCTCAAGGTCCAAAACACACACACAAACAACACAACACGCTCATGATGGTGGAGGGAGATGGTGGAAGATGGATGGTCAGGTCAGGGTGATATGACTGCAGAGTGGTTAGGGAAGATAAAACCAAGAGACAGGCGAGCATCCCCTCTACCAGCCGACTGATGAGCAGGGTCTTGTGGAGGGGAGAGGGTAAAAGGAGGGAGCAAGGTAAAAAGGAGGCAGTGGTGAAATATCATTCATTAATGGCTGCCTGGGAAGCTAGTAAAGGTAGGAGAGCTGAGAGACTTTTCTCCATTTCACAGAAGAAAACAGAGGTTGTTTCATTAGCTAACAGCTAATTTGTTTGTTAGCTTGAGCGCAGCTTTCTCCGATGCTACAAATTAGAACTTGGAAAAATATTTGCGATACTAATTACAGTTGCTCCACTTTTAACTCTAACTCCGAAGCAGGTGTAATCATTCAAGTTGCACATCATATCCTTCCTCATTTACAGCATTAAAACCTGTCCAAGCGGTGCTGTCACCTGCTGATCTGTGCAATATCTGCCACGACTGCGCCGCATGTTTCATTACACTGATTTTGTGTCATACACGACAAGTAATAATGCACAGGAAAACAAACACCTCCATCCTCATCTTGTCACTCAGTAATAGTCTTCTCAACACTGGAAATTTGTCTCTTCATCATCAAGTATGATTCTGGGTCTTTCCCTCCACAACTGATAAAGGAGGAAAAGGTGCCAATCTTTAATTTAAGGTTTTGCACATAATGCATGCATACAAGCTGTTCTGCGGCGACTGCGCCAAAAAGTAGGTTTTGAATTATTCTGCTTTTTTCCTCCAGACTCTGAGTTCACCGTTCAATGAAACAATTGTGCACACAGAACACACACATTCTCTCCCTCACAGCTTTGACTGACTGAAACTTCCTTTCCACAGCCAGGTGGCACATCTGTTTTTAACTCAACTCCACTCCTGCAGAATACTGAAAACATATGCAGAGACAGCAGCTATTTCATGAATGTGTTGCTTAATGCACCACAGCAGTCAGTACATCACCTGCGAGGTTCCATACAGTACATATTTTGCAGGCACTCATCATTGCCGGAGATGTGCGCAGTGTTTTCTTTATCTGATTGTCAAATCATCAGAATTCCATTTCTAATATTTTCTTGTTGTTGAAGACAGGCTCGGGGCTAACACGGGCGCTGACATCAGTTAGGGTGTTGTCATTGTGCTGGGAAGCTAACCAAGCATTTTTTTCCCTCTGCAAGTAAGTTGCTAATGGAAGTTAAATTCTGCAGTCAGCAGAAGAGTAAACAAATTTTAGAAAATGGTCTGTTTACTGTACAGCTTTAACACCCAGCACAAAACTCAAGTCCATTTTGATTCAAAAGAAACTGCATTTAACAAAGTTTAACTTTCCTATACACAGTCTTCAAGTCAACAATAAAGTGACACATTGTCAAATCAATAGATGCAAACAAAACAAGTAGATTAATAAAAGTTATCCTACACTATTACTCAATCCTGTCTTTGGTCCACGTTAGGCTCAACTACAGTATGTCTACTTGTGCTTTGACTGTTACATAGGGGCATGTATCTTATTGTTGAGTGCAATTGTGAGAATACATGAACAAGATATGGGTTATAGCAGCATCTAATTCTGTTAATTAAAACTGCTGTAAAAAATATTTTTATATTAGCAATGGCTGAAATTACTATGTGTAATATGAAAGGGTCGCTCATGGGGATGAACGCACAGAGAATTATTACCCAACTCTGCATTTACCCTCAACTGCACAGGACTTTTTAGTGTCTCAGTGGCTCATTGTTTTGGTTCACTCACCACTGTCATCAACCTCATCTTTTAGCTGCTGCTGGGAGGTGTTTCAGTGATAAAGCTCTGATAAACCCACTGTACACTACCTCCTCAGCACCTAACAACAGACAGACCAGCTTAACGATCAGCTGATGAACATAGTGGAGCATTTAGCAGCTAAAGAGCCAGAAATTTCCATCAGGAGTTGCTAGACACAAAACAGCTAAAAGGAATGTGACTATTGGACTTAATTTGCCAGGTGGCCAGAAACAGGACTACATATGAATGCTAATGTTGCACTGTATCTGCTAGATGTGTAAATAGGCAACAATTTGCTAAAACATTTGCCACAACAATGTGATAATGTCTCAATGAAAAAAAAATTAATGAAGGTTTAACATTATATTTGTAATATCAGTTCTATAAGAAGACACATACTCATCATACATTCAATTACATTTTTACATCAACTTAAAATTCTGCTTTTATGTCTCCTATAGTAATTCTGAAGTATACTCAAGCAATACGTCTTCTCTGCATCACATGACTGTATCGGTCTCATTACCAGTCCGAGCTACCGTTGAATGAAAATTGTTTATCACAAATGTAAATCAACATTACCTCTTCCACTCAATGTAATATTTTCTAGTATTATTTTAAGGCAAATTAAAGAAAAGGGGAGGGGGGTTAAAGGCTATTGTTTGTGGTTCATGTTAGATTTAAAGAAGAATAAAGAATTGAGGTAAAATAACTATTAAGATCAAAGAAGGCCTGGGCTTGTTAGTAGCTACCATCGGTATGCTTTAATGAGAAGCAGGCTGCTGAGCTGAGGAGGCGACTGTAAGTGAAAAGAGCCAGAAGGAGGAGAAGGAGGAGGAGGAGGAGGAGGATGGAATGGCATTTTTCTAGTTTTCTTAGTTTTTATCTTTGGCTATGTACATTATCTCGTAAAGTGTTTTCCTGTCTTGCCTGCCTGCTAGCCAGCTCACCCTTGCTTCCTCTGCTTGCACCAGTGGTAGAAGTAGTATTCAGATCCTTTACTTAAGTAAAAGTAGTAATTCCACATGTCAGAATACTCCACTACAAGTCCTGCAATCAAAACCTTACTTAAGTAAAAGTATGTAAGTATTATCAGCAAAATGTACTTAAAGTATGAAAAGTAAAAGTACTCATTGTGCAGTAAAATGGAACCCGTCAGTGTTTCTGGATTAATATTATTGCTGCATTAATGTGTTGTTGCACTTTACTGCTGTAGACGTTTAAACAGCCCTGTTTTAAGCTTTGTGACAATGCATTTGCCAGCTAATCTAAGGGGGGTTTAAATAGTTTATTTATCTTAAGAAGTAGGAGAATTTTCTCAACCCATAAAGGAACACTTCATCCTTCAGTTTGTCACAAATATTCAAAGTCACCACATTTGGAGATACATGATTTTCACTGGACAGGAAGGGTATGAAAAGTTGTAATCTGAAAAGCAACTAGTAACTAAAGCTGTCAGAAAAATGTAGAAAGTAAGTAAAGTACAAGTACCTCTTTTTTTTTTTTTAACGTAAGTACAGTATTTGAGTAAATGTACATTGTTACATTCCACCACTGCACGCTGCCCTGTCATCCTCCATTCCTCAGCTTCCCTCTAGCGTCACCAGCCAGCCCCTCACTTCAACCCCAAACTGTAGATCTCCATCTACAGTGACTTCTACAATAAACCTGTGAACTTTCCAGCCTTCACCTAACCTCTGTCTGTGTCCTGCACTTGGGTCCACTCCTGAACTAAATGTAACACCAAAAGCCACAATATTGAATGCCAAACGAATGTAAAGGCAGGGCTTCCAGTGCTCAGGATTCACTGTGGTTACACACCCCTGTGAAGGTTATTACATTATTGATTACCACAGTATTTAACCACTACCAGTCTCCTAGAGCCCAAACTCCATTGATTTTCCAGGCCGCTTTTAGACAAAGGTGATGAATTCTATTGAACTCGTTCACATGGTGGAACTTCACAGTTTCTAGCTTTTAAGGTAAATGATAGTTTTAATCTTTTGCTTCTCTTTCCCCCACCCTTTCTCTCTCTTTCCTCTTTTGATCATTTTTGTTGTCGTTTGACCGCTGCCATCACACCGAGCCTTGAGGACAATTTGTTTCTGCTTCGAAAGTGTCCTTTTATGAGGAGATTGTACTGCAACATCCTGCTCCTCTGAAAGTCTCTGCTGGCAATTCCTGTACTGTTTACTCCCTTTATCTCAGTTAACTTTTTCTTCTATCTTACAGTAAAGTTAATTTCAAGCTACTCTGGTTTCTGAAATCTTTTTACACCATGGAGAAAAGAAAACAACAATGTTTTCTTGGGACTTGAGGGTGGGTATTCCTTTCCATAGGGCCTCAGATGGCACACTAAGCGGAGCCTCAAACAGTGGACGCCAACACAAGATAGGAAATAATAATAGCAAACCAACAAACCACAATGCTTTAAGCTTGGCTGGTGAATCAAACTAATTAGCAGCGGAGTGCCTGAGACCTTTAGTTAGTCATCTGATAAGCCCATTAAAGCCCCCCCTCACCTCTTCTCCCACTATTCTCTTGCTTTCTTGCTCTCACAGTAAATTTATTTCTCTCATCTTAACACATTTAGCCTAATATCTGGCCTCCCTGTTTTTACAGATCATCTGTTTGTGTCATTGGGATGTTGAATCACTTTTGTACAGTATGTCTCAGCGTTTAATGGCAATGTCTTCTTTAGCACCATCACTGACCGTGAAAACTAACAGCATAATCACAGATCAGTGAAATAGCAGTGTAATGGGCTTTATTGACTCTTAATTTGCACTGAAATGTTTCTTGGTTGTCTTATGGGGCTCTTTCATTTTCCTTAAATTCTCATTATGGCTTGTATATCTCGTTGCATTGAGTTGTCTTTGGAGTGTAAGATGGATGGATAGATAGACAGGATGGGAAGATGGGTAGGAGGAATATTTGGATGATGGATACTTGGATGGTTGGATACTTGGATGGATGGATTGATGGATAGATGAATGCATACTTGAATGGATTCATGGATGGATGAATACTTGGATGGATAGATGATTGAAGGAAGGATGGATGGATGGATGAATACTTGAATGGATGGATGGATGAATACTTAGATGGATGAATGGATGGAAGGATGGATAGATGATGGAAGAATGGATGGATGCTTTAATGGATGGATAGATGATTGAAATATGGAGGATGGATGGATGGATGGATGGATTGATACTTGGAGGGTTGGCTGGATGGATGGATACTTGATGATAGATGTATATTTAGATAGATGGATAGGTGAGGGACAAAGAGAGAAAGCTGCCATCTAGTATAGCATGTGCTTTGGAAATGGAAGTGGTGTTTTTTTAGCACAACATTCAACATTGTCTGTGGCTTGGACAACTTGCCAATAAAGGCTGTGCTGTAATGTATTGTACAACATATATACAGTATAGGTAAACTGTGTCTCCCTCTGTTTACAGTTGGTGGGAACATTTTCCTTTTACAGTTGGTGGGAAAGCGTTTTCCTGAGCAGTGATTGTTTTCTGTTGGTGCACACCCTAATTGGGGCATTATGGCTATTTCTGTTGAAGGAATGTTTGTATTTCAAGAAAAGGCCAAGTCAGAAATTTCAGTCCCACATGAAGACATATACAAAGGCACACACCAAGCCTGTGCCTGAGCCCGTCCTAGAGCAACCCCAGCTAAAATCAATACGACAAAGGTCATTGCTATTCCAATCATAGCCAAGCCTAGGCTCTCTGTTTCCTGTACTGTGTCTAAAGAAAACGCACACGTTAAACATCTTTGTGTATCAAAGAAGCAAGGGCACAGTTCTGTCGAGGTTAATATCATGCATATATTTATTTATCTTATTTTGATGCATTAAACGATAGTGTGAAAGCAGTATAATGGTTTAGTGTTTATTAGGTGGCTTTCTGCCAGTCTGAAAGATCCCTGCTGAGAGTGAGCGTCACTATGTTGAGACCCAGAATTCAAAGGAGCTTTATCTAGATCAAGGCTCCGTCTGATTCACACAATCACAGTCTAGCTGTAGCCATTGTACTGCTGTCAGTCAAGTCCAAACTTAAACCAACTTTTCTCTGCAGTCAGTTTTAGTTCTCATGTGTTTGGCTGTCGGTGATGGTGGAGGTGAGAACATCTGTTCTATTAATCTGTGGGGCCAGAATTAAAAAATTTTTTTCTCTCCTTTTCCCTCTGAACTTGCGATTCCTGAGGACGTAGCATGGATGTCAGGCTTCGGCTTGAAATCTAACACGCTGCAGTGAGCCAGTGAAATCGCTAGGTGTCCACCATCTGTGCGCGTGACCTGCCAAATGCCATGTCATAATCATCATCACCATCAATCAAAGCCGCATCAATCTCTATGTGAATATCTGTGTGTGTGTGTGTGTGTGTGTGTGTGTGTGTGTGTGTTTGTGCCTGATAATAGGGCATAGCTTCTTGTGCTAGGTTTACGTGCATGATTGCACTTGAGGTCTTTTGTCAAATTATTCTTTATTAATCCCCATGAGGAAATTCGTCCTCTACTTTTTAATCCAACCTAACAATTTAGGAGCAGTGCCTGGGGACCAGCTCTTTTTATTAGGGCCAGTGCCTTGGTCAAGGGCAATGGCAGGAGTGTTACCTTAGACCAAACCTGATGGGGATTTAGGTTTGTGTCCTGTGTACCAGGTGTGGCAAGGGTTTGACTACTAAAACACTTGTTAAGTTGCTCTTTAAAAATGTTATCCAGGCGGCTTTACCTAAAATGATTATGCTAATGTAAATTTGTTGTATATGAATGTAATTTTTAGTAGACAGGGTTGGTGTACATATGTGCTTGCAAGTGGACACATTAATGCTTGTACTTTAATGCTCATTTTAATTTATGCTTCTATTTTGCTATATCTGAAAGGCAGATATTGTACTTTTGACTCACTATAGTATACTACAGCTATAGTTACTTTGCAGAATAATGTTTTACACACAAACCAATAATGAGCTCAAAATACAATGCGTGTTGATAGATGAAATTACCCAACAGTATAAAAAGTTAGTTAGCTCCACCTGGACCAACTACAACATTAAAATGCTGCTTATAGATACTGTAAATGCATCAGTAAAAATAATCCAGTAATATAATATACTGTATAGTATAATACAACACACCTGTGCCAATTTTCTGCATAATGACTACTTTTGCTTCTAACATTTTGCTGTTAACACTTCTGTACTATTACTTAAGTGACATTTTGAATGCAGTGCTTTTACGTGTGATGGAGTATTTTTATGCGGTTGTATTGCTTTAATTTAAGCAAAGGATCTGAATACGTCTTACAACACTGATCTGCAGTGTTTGTATGTGTCTGTGAAGAGGTGATGGTTGCTTGTGTGAGGAAGCCTATGTTTTTGTGTGTGTGTGTGTGTGTGTGACACCTGACCACCATTCATCTGTCCATCTGTTGTGGAGGCTCTAACAGGCTCAGGCTGCCTCTTCTGTCAGATGGCAGATCTGATGCAGAGCTCATATCCTGCAGTCTTGCAGCTGCTGCACATTCTATTCTCTTGCCTCTGAGTGGAGTCAGTGAAAAATACACTTGGGTTCTTCTTCACTACCCACTTTGTGAGTGCACAATTGTGTTACATATGGAAGGAATCAAATAGTACATAATGCTGAAGGGCATGTTTGTTATACAATGACTTTTCTATGTCTGGAATAAAATTACCATGTTACTTTCCAAGAAATCCTTGAAGTTCAATAAGTAGAATAAAAATCTTTAAAAAATGTTTTTTTGTTTATTCACCTTCTAGGCCAGAGGCACACCAACCCGACTCTTTGGAATGGGTGACAGTTGTCTTAGTCTCTTTGTGCTGTAACTATATTTTTGTGCTGCCCTCTTGACCAGGCCTCTCTTTTAAAAAAAGAGAGAGATTTTCATTTCAATGGGACTTTAACTTGGTTAAATAAAGGTAAATGAATAATGAAATTTTGTCATTTCATCTGGAGGACTTGGTTTTATTTTTGCTAGAATTTGAAAGAGAGAGAGATCTTTAAAAACAAATATTTGATGCCAAGAAAGGTGCAGGAAACAGTATTTTTACTGCTGTTTACTGTTACTCACACTAAAAAAGACAAACCCTTAAATTTCTCTAAGCATGTTTTATGCAAATCAGACCCGCTTTGAAGCTATATTAACTTTTTTTTCTCACTCTAATTTCCATTTTTAATTGACATTGTTATATGTTATTACTAAATTTCAAGTGAGTTACAGTTGAGCACAGTCTGCCAGCCAGCCTTGGCAGTATTCAAAATTCATCTTGAAACAACTCGATCACCTCAATCTATGGAGTCCCCGGTGATGAGGGACCTGGCCTTCTGGCTGTGTTATTCTATTATAGAGCAGCTCATGAAAAAAACAACTTCCTCTCTGCTCATCCCCAAAATAAGATTTCGATTGATTAAATGCCACTGTTGGAAGGGAGCATCATCAGATTTGACCAGAGTTTCTCAGCGTGTTGCCACGGCTCCAAATGGGTGGAGTTCCGAGAAAGTCTGGGAGTGGGAAGATAAATGTATAGAGAGGGAGAGAAGGAAGGGGAAGAGGATGAATGTATAGCGGAGTGGGCAAAGATGGAAAGGAGGAGACACAGGAGAATGGAGGGGAGAGAAAGCGAGACACAGCAGTGTGATGGATGGTGGGAGGGGTGTGGTGGCGATGGAGAGGCGTAGGAAGAAAAAGCGAGACTGAGAGATTTCTGCCCGATCTGCAGCATAATCATCCAATGTGTCTCCGTCTGGCTTGGCAAAGACATCATTAAGGAAACCCGAGGTCGTCTGGGTTCACTGAGCCGCCAAGGCTCCCTTCCCTCCTGCCACTCAATTTGTATAATTTACCTCCGTTCCGAGTCTCTTTTGAAAAGAGCCTGTTTGACCCTTAATGTGCAGGAGTCAAAAAGTTGCGTCTAAATGAAATGGATGGCTGAGAGACTCCCTGCGAGTGTGTGGCCAGTCAATAGCCTGGCAGGGAGATGCTGATGATGATTCTAGGAGATGGCTGCACTTCGGAGGAGTTGTTTAGGTATGCAGGGAAGAGCAAGAAAGGGGAGACAGAGAGAGGCAGAAAGAGACGAGAGGTGGTGATGGGAAGAAAATGAAAAGTTGAAGTGTGCCCTTCCCTGAGGTGATTTGTACAAGTGACCACAGATTGAAGGGATGCTCAGTGGCATGCATACCCCTCCGAGTCCTCTGCACACAAGCGTACGTTCTGTTTTTGTTTCATACTCAGTCACGATGAGGCTACACTCTAAGGGATGGAGGAACAGAGGGGGTGAGAGTGTATGGTGCAGTGGAGGAATGATTACCCGGCGTGGAGCTGAGGGATGAGAGCCGAACGGGTATTTTATTTTGTCAATTGGAGTGTGCAAATGGAAATGTCAGAGCAGCCGGAAAACTAATGAATCTGATAGGAGAGATGCTACCTCTCTTGCCGAATGCCTGATCAATGGCCATTGTCTTTTCTGGGCGCTGATGTTTTTCGTTGTTATTTTTTGAATGTTTTCTCCGCCTGGCCTGGCTGTTTGCGGTTAAGAGTTTGATGGTGAACTTTGAGTCAAGGAAATAAAGGAATCGATCTAAGACGGGAATCAATGCTTTCATCTGTTACTTACAAGTCTGGGCCTGTGAAAAAGTGATTTTGGATTCGAGTTCTCTAACTCACTTAGCAAAGTAAACATAAACAAAAGAGGGGGTGCCAGCCCCCTGAACAATTTGGTCTGTCTGGATCACAGTTAAAAAAAAAAAAAAACCATCAATTTAGTCTAATTTATTTCCACATTTCCTGTTAGTAACAGATACACGCTGATACTGAAATTCCCTAATGGCAATAACAGAAAAGATGTTGTTTCACTTCAATTAAGCAAGTAACTTTCATAACCTTGGAGCATTTTTGTGCTTCTGTAACACAAAGTGACAGATGTGCTTAGTTTAAATTTAGACTGACAATGATCCAGTGTGTCGGGGCTTTGTGCTTGTTTAGTCACAATTTCTGGCTACATGATGATTGTTGCAAAGACTGCGAGTGCTGCGCAGGATGAAAAGAAAACCCTGCATTTGCACTATTCTATTTTGACAAGCAGGCTAATTTCTGCCCAGGGTCATCAATATTTCTGACACTTCCATGGTGGCATAAATATAGAATGAATGTCCCTTTGTTGTGCTCGGGGAGCTACATGTCTCCGAGCATCAACAAAAATCACTTGGATCTGTTTGTTAGCTTGTTCAGTCAGTTGACGAAACTGTCGCCGGTCCCTCAGGAGTCTGTCTGCTTTCAATATCATGCATCATAAACAATATCCAATTTGGACTAGTGAACTATGAAAATACACTGAGCCAGCTTGGGAGGAAGATGACAGGAAATCAACCAGCAGTATGAGTGATGAGTAAAAGCACTGGTTTGCTGTAAAACAATTCAAATTTATGTTGGGATATGATTTGTGAGAGAAAAGCAACATGATGGTTTAAAGAAAATAAAGGTCTATCAGTAGAATTAGTGAGTCGTTGAATCTTACTTTTATAAACAAGCTATCCATTCATTTGGCTGCCTACCTGAATCACACACTAATGTGGCTTTGTTTGAGTTATATCGGAGCATCTCTATCTGTCTCCTGACCGCTGTGGGCTTAAGACCTCTGTTCAAAGAGCTGTCTCATTCCTTTGATTGAATCCCCCTCATTACCTCAGTTCCCTTTTGATTCTGATCAGGCTCAACAAACCCTCACATTTTCTGACCTTGTTAATCCTCCGCCAGAGACGCGAACGGTGGCACTTGCTCAATCTTTACACCTTCCGTTTGAGGCCAGTGGGGGAGGACTCAGCAAACCAGCATCACCCGGCTCCAAAGCGAAAGCCCATCGAGACAAAAATAGTCATTTCTTAGAATCCAGATCCAGCGAAGAGCCTTTCCCACTAATGGCCCGCAGGACTAGGAGAGAGGAGCCAGGCCCTCGTTATCACCCATGTTCTTTAGGACGCACTTCAAAAGACAGAGGAAAGCTGTCTCTTTTCACAGAATTGAGACAGGGCTTACAAATGGCACAGCTAGTCGCACAGAGAGTACATAAATAGAGGGCTTTTAGTCATATTCATTTATTTTTTAGCCTTTTTCGTGACACATTTTTCTTTACTGATCTCAACATATTCAGCAGTATGTCTTTCACAAAACTTTCTAGTAGCCTTTCATTCCCCAGTGAGAGATAAATGTTTTAACATGGCCTCAAGAGAGAATAATTTGTTATTGGGACAATAATGAATGTGATGGTATTCCAAAGTCTGGTGCTAATTCCACTATTAACATAATATAGTTTAATAGGTCGCTCAGTTTCTTTTATTTCATAGATGAACAGCTTTCAGTCAGTGGAAACATCATTCTGGATGCGTACATTATAGAGGAGAGCAGATTGCCAGACTGTTAACTACCCCGCTCCCTTCATTTCAATTGCAAATAATCTAGATAGATAATTTATGTAAAACACAATTATCATCAATATGAAACGGTCATTCAGTTTTGCCATGATCTAATCTAAACTGGTGGATTTGTCTTATCTGGAGATGAGAGGAAGAAGGGAGACGGTGGAGAGAAGAGAATAGCGCAAATATCAACAGAGAAAAGAGAGAGAGAGAGAAAAGGAAATGTATCAAAAAGATAATGAAGATCAAGCACAGGGCTTTGGATATTGTTATTCTAGTTTCCAGGGAAGCGTGTAATGAACTGAAGGAATATGGTTGTTTTGTATAACCTTACTGCGAGCCATGTGCTCCTCCACAGTGTATGGAACCACACAGAGCCGCCATCCACAAATACTGGGGTGGGGGTGGGGAGGATGATTGATGGTAGACCGCCGCCATTTGTGTGTTCATTTTGGGAGCAAGTTAAAAATATTGGTGTAAACAACCCTGACAGACAGCTCGGAGACGCACGCAAAGACATCTTTTCCTTACTTTAGCTTGATTAGCACAAAGGCCTGCGCAAGGGACAAAACTGATGAGTATCATGTGTATAAATACGCTTGCAGTGCAGTCAGTGTGCACAGGTATGGAGAGAAGTACAGCACTTTATGTTGCACTGGTGTGTTCCTCCGCTGAATGGCCCTCATGAGCCTCGACCCCCATCTAATAAAATCTATCCCTCTCTCCACCCAACGCTGCCATCATTACATAACAGAATAAGGCCGCCTGTTATGATGAAAGAGACACACAGAGCCATTTAATTTAGGCCATAGGCCCTCTTGCTGCCGCATTCCTGTAGTACACAAATTCTCTGTAGCTGACTGACAACATTTAGCATATTCTGAGATTAAGAGATAAAGAATACCAATAACCAAAGTATAGTTATACATTAAGGAGATGTGAAAAGGGGCAAGAAAAAAAATTTGTTCCTCTAGTTAAATGAATTACCAGATTGCATGAATTTGATTGAGTGTAAGATCAAGATAAACATGACAAAAAATACAACAAAATAAAACAAGGACCAATCCTACAAATAACCAATCCAAATTTATTTTGGAATAGAATGAGCAAAAAGAGCAAAAAGATAAAGTCAACTAAATGTCTGAGTCTTATCAGACAAATGAAACCAGAAAACATGACATTTAATTATGACAATAACATGGGAATTTGTCATTTATTATTGCATTATAAGTATAAACTGTTCATACAATTTAATCTCTCTGCCTTAAATATGCTTTATGGGTGATTTTGTCAGGTTTTATAGATGGAATATGTTTAAGGTGGTTCCTCCTCGGTTTTATATGAACTATTGTACAGCCGCACTGAAAACATGCTGTTTGCACCCATAGTGCCATGCCAGCCAAACAAATATGATGAGCAAGTTATGAGTGTTGATCATGCTTTTTACTCTTGTTACCTTTGTTTCAAAAGAGGACGCTGTTATTTTAGATAATTTCATCCGGGATTAACAAATCAAGCGTTTAACTGAAGTTAGATGGATGAGAATTATGAGGATTGTTTTAGCTGACTAACATCATGTTAGCTTGGATTAGTCAAGCTACGTTTGTAGAATGGGTCCCAAGCCATTCTAGCTGACAGGAACATAAGTTTTCATCAGAGATAAACATTAAAAGGGTGCACAAGCACTGGTACAGTAGGATTTCTTATGTTTGTTTTTTTGTTTTCATTTTAACTTAATTTATCTCTCTATCTTTGTATTCATTGTCGGCAACTTACTTACTAGTCAACAGAAACACAACTAAACACATCTAAAAACAAAACTGTACTTTTATGTTTTTTACTGCGTCTGAGCATCATTGATTTTTTTTTTCTGTCATTCTGTGTACTGTGCCTCTAGTATTTTGTTGTTGCCACTTATTGTTATTGCAACATAATTTCTTAATTTTGTTTTCTGCTCTCTGAAAAGCTGCAATTTATGGCACTGTAATTGCTGCAAAGAGTAAAGTTCTGGTAAGAAAAAAAGAAGCAAGTCGAGGGAAAATGTTATTTTCATACATAGAAATATATTTTTATGTATGAATGTTTCTGTATTTTTTACTGAACACTCTTGCACACAAAAGTTAAACTAATTGAGGTTAAAGTTGTAGAATTCCCCATCATTTTCCATCTCCTCCTGTCAAACGCTCCCCTGGTTATATGAAAAACTGTGACAGTTGGTGCAGATGCTCTATGAATTTGGCCAGTGCATAATTACCAGTGAATAAATTTGCATCTATGCATGCTTTTGCAAATACTAGTTATATATTCGTTATCTCAATCAAAAAAGGACTGGAGACTGGTCTACTTTACCTCAAAGCTCAGTAACCAGCATGAACAACTATTACCTAACTCTTTTTCAAATCTTCCATCTGCCTAATGGAGAGCAAAATCGGCAGCAGGTCTTTTTACAGATGGTTCCGAGTGAAGCATAACGTAAACAAGCCTGCAGTAAAAAGGTGGTACTTACACAGGGACTGTAAATGTAGGTGGCTCTTCCACCATTTCACAACAAGACTTAAATGTTCAGTGATGATTAATGTGGGCTGCCATTAATATCGATGGCCTCTGTAGCACTAATGATTCTGATGGGAGCGATGGTGCATCAGTGCCATGAGGTTGACAATGCTTTATAAAACCTACTTAGAAAAGGGCGTTCCTCCATGTCCTTCCATGTTTGCTCCAATCCCAATCCATCATTCATGTGAGTACATGCATGTGAATAACTTGTTCCCTGCATCGATCTGACCCAGGCACCAGCTGCATGTCCACTTTATAGAGGAAACGGCAGTGAGACAAAGGGAGGCAGCAATCAATCAGTAGGCCAGGAAACCAATCATCTCTTTCAGAATGGGTCTTCCAATTAGCGGAAAAGCCCTCTGTGGTGTAGTATTCAATCCAGGTTGCTTTTTCTACGCAAGATTTATGGACCCCTTTTTATCAACATATTGGGTGTTACAATAAGAAACCTCTAATTTGCATGGTTGTCTGAATCAATGGGCTTCCTGTTTTATTTGTGGAATTTCAGTGATCTCATGCAAGTTGTGAATCAGAGGAAATGTATGTAAATCTGAAAGCAACTCTCATCTCTAACACTCTATCGGGTGCACATCGGGTTAGTTCAAAATGGAAGTGACTAATAGCAGCTGTGTTTTGTTAGGACACTTTCCCTGTATGTTAATGGATCTGCATGCATGTGGATGTGTGTGCATGTGATTCTGACCTCAGAGACGGGGGAAAGCACGTCATTTTTTAGCTGCACGTTGGGAGTGATGGAAATGGGGACAGGAAGAGCCAGACAAGGCAGAAATGCACACACACACAAATGGCTTTTGACTGGTTGCTCTGTGACGAGCCGTACCAAATCTGCTGTGACATTCTGTCTCCACTTTTCAGGAAATACACAGCAATGCATGTTCAGAATAGCGATGCGTTCTGCAAATTCTCACTCACTGGTGATACACAGTGTGTATGAAAAATTCACCTGTCGTTGGGAGTAACATCATCTCCAGCGTAAACGCATCAAAAGGTGATGAGACACAAAACCTACACTGCTGCAGAAAAATTGTTTACTTAATAAAGGTTCACCATCTTGATAATGTGTAATATTTTTTCTGAAGTGCTTCATATGACTCCAAGAGTCAAATCCATTTTTATTCTGTCACGAAAGCAATCAGTGCTTTGTTATTGCAATCCATAGGTCATGCGGTTGACTCTCCAATGGTTGGCTATACAAAGGCCTCTTTAAAGCAAGCAATGGCATTAAATATAGTGCTAGCAGCAGGGTTGTAAATGCATGTTGACATTTCACTTTTCATTGGAATGTGGCTGCCTGTAGCTACACCGGCTGATGTATGTGGAAGTTTGTAACTTTAATAAGCTGATAATTCAAACATATAAAAGTGCCTGTAGCAGCTTGAAAATGGTTTGCTTTCTGCAGCCCTTGCAGTGCTATAGGATTTTTTTAATCTTATCTCAGATAGACGAGAAGTTAAATATTCAATTGCAGCTTTAAAAAAGAAAAACATTTATTATGAAATCAGACTGTTGAATAATATAAATATGAGATATTTGGAGAACTAGTAAATACAAAGTGTTTAAATAACACCTTCCTACGTGCTCTAGGAAATTAGTCATTGTAGAGCGTTCCCATATGCACACTGTTATGCAGGTCTAAATCAACTGAGTAATACTACGAACAGGCTCACAAATGTACAATTCCTGTAATACTTTTTTTCTAATAATGTAAAAGAAAAATGAACTGCCAAGATGCTGACTTAATGATTGCCTTGTGTTAAAAATTAAATAAATAAATACACTCTTGAACTTGCACCTCCCACTGGTGAATGGCACCATCAAATCTCAGGCCGCCTGACAATGATCCTCACAAAATTAAAATGAATATGTAACCACTAGGAACACCCATCCATAAGCCTTCACATAGCACACTTTAATATCTGCCTCAGAGCAGATGGCTTTTTTTTTAATAGAACAAGGTGGTTTTAATATTTGAAATATTTGAAGATTCAGCAAGAAACATAATTTTTCCTTCCTCACTGCGGATTAAATGGCGACAGCTCACTGGTTCTTTTCATGTGGGATTTAAGTGAATCCAGTGATTTTTTTTTTTTCTAATATAGGTTGCTTTGAATGTACAACAGACAAAAAAAAATGCTGTCACCCAAACTCAAATGCCTGCCAGTGCCAGTGGAGGGAGAGTGTCAACAGCGAGGGGTGAGAGAGGAAGCGAGAGAAAAGAAAGAGATCGTGGAAATGCATGAGATTGGGACCGACAGCAGGAGAGATGAGTTGCTGGATAATATTCAGCTTATTCACTCAAGTATGTAATCAAATCATGAGTTGTGAAAAAACTAAAAAGAATAAGAAGAACAATATGGCTAATATCCATGAGCTGCTTTAATCTCAAAGAACATGTTTGGTCGGTGAACTCAGTGAGTGGCTTATTTGCCTGTCATGTTATGTTTCTCCAAGCACACAGACTGAGAAAGACCGGAGCTGCAACACCTCTGGGAATGACAGGCTGGTTGATTTAGTGCTTGAGTGTGTGTGCTTGTATATATATGGCTTGTCTATGTTCACGTTTTTGACTTCTTCTATAAATGAGTCTCTTTGTGTCAATGAGTGACCTTGAATTTATGTTTGCATGTACCTACGTATGATTTCCTGTATAAGCATATGGGTATGTGGGTTTTCAGCTCTGCCAGCCTTGTTTGTGCATCTGTATTTGTGCCTATATTTGCAAAGAGACAGACTAAATCTGACCTGAGCATTACCTGAGGAGCATGTGGCGTCATATTTTAACTCCCTTTGTCTTTGACAGATAGCTTGGCTCTAAAAGCCTCTGTCCATGGTGCTGAAGGCTGGTCTGATGTATGAGCGTTAGGCCCTGTTTGATAAATCCACCATGTCACTCTGCCTCTGACTGAATCATTCATCATGCTTGGCTTTCTCATGTGAAATGTTCTATATGCTGGATAATTCAGTAAGACAAATAAAATGTGAGTCCTAAAGCTTAGACTCGGCTCAGTCCCGCCCTGCGTCAACTTTTCAGTACTGTACTTTATCTCTCTGTCGTAGGGACGCTGTGTCCCTGTCTAAGCACGAGCATAGGCAGCTGTAGCTGCAGCACAGTGACTATATTCAGACCAGCTGAAGGACGAACATGTTCTTAATGAGGCGGCTAATGAGTTCTGTTCTTTTGTTGCTGTTTTTTCCCTTCTTCCCAGGGTCAGGACAGCCATTCAGCCATTCAGCTGAAGTCTCCTGACTTTTCCCCTGTGGTCTGACTCAAAAGACATTTTTTTTTTGTTCTGTACCACTTGGTCATTATGAATATTTTGTTTTACATGCTTGCAGTTGAAATGTCACAGATAAAAGTCATTAGACATTTCACATTACCCCATGGTTGGATGACAACAGAAAAAAAAGTAGTATAGTTATAATACCATGCAATTTGGTTTGAAATAAACCAGGTGTGTTATGACAAATATGAGAAGAAAGCAAAGGAGAAAAGTAGGCAATTGTTTGTAAAAGAAACAATGACATTTATTTTTTTCTTAGCACTTTTCTTAATTAGTCTGTTGTGCCCATTGATCACATATAGTACAGTTAATAGAAAAATGGCTTTTTAACTTTACACCCAAAGCAACAATGAAATGTTTTCTTAAAATATGTATGCTAAAAATACTGAGAAAGTATTTCCACTAAAAGTACTGGAGAATAGCTTGTGATTCTGCAATGATGACATGGCCGTGTTTGGCTGTGGCTGACGTGTTTCTTCAGGTCCTTCTCTGTTTACCTCATGTAGTTCTTGTTGTAGGCACTTACCAGGGCATAACAGACCGCTTCGCGAGGAGATAACACATCAATCACCTCGGTTTTAATCAACCTGTTATATTTGTTTTAGTCCAACACATTTTTTTCCTAGTCACCGTTGCAATGAGAACTACACAGCATAAACAGCCATTTGGCAAATGTCCTCTCTAGATACTCATTTTGTAGCTGAATTTCATTAAGCTTAATGTGACGTTGTAATCAAAAGTAGTCTGCTCCTTGCCTTAATTTAAAACCCATTTAAACTGTTCAGATACAGAGGATTTGTCATTACATCAACATAATAGAATATATAACAATATTTCCATGAAAAATCAAGAATCCATTTTTAAATAGAAAAAGGGGGGTATATTTCATCAAAAGGCTTACACCATAGTCACTGTTATTTGTCTACTCTACTAAATCTCCCTTCCCATAATAGACAGGTGTTATTACTGTATCTCTAACTCGTCTATGGATGTTTTACAAAGCACAGACGGTATTGCTTGGGACCACACGGACAGTTCCACAACTCTGAACACATTTAACAGTCAATTACAAGAGAGTTGACCATCGTCATCTTCACTTTCTTTTCTCTGCCTGCATTTCTCTATGAATGGTACTGAAATATATCTTTTTGCAGTAAATGCCCCTTCCTGTTGATGTTAGCTTGGTTTGATGTAACGGTTACAAAGCCACCACTTCAGCTAGGGTTTAAACTGGGAGAGCACGTAGTCTATTTTAAACTGTTCCATCCCAGTCCAATAATAGTTTTGCCAGTGTATCTGAGCTGGGGTATGCCTTTGAAACAGTACTACAGATTTGTCCATCCCCGCCCATGGCCTTGTCCACTCAGTGTAGTTGGTGTGTGGTGCTCTACAACGCTGCGCTTCTTAAAAGGCATTGTCAGATACATTTATGACTGTGGCTTTCACTTCTACTCCACTTGGCAGTCCCTTACCCGAAACCCACAGCTTTGTAAAGAAAGGAAAGTGCGTACCAGTAGCTTCCGCTGGTGTCAATGAAGCTTTGGAGTCGCATTTCCTTATATCCCCATAAAGGTGGTGGTTCCTCAGAGACACATAAATAAACAGGCATGCCACTGAAATCACAGCCAAGAGCACACCAAAGATGGTGATTTCTGCTGCGTCCCATTTTTCTGTGTCCTTGGCTGCCAGCTCTAATCCCTTAGTGGTGACATTGACACATTTGTTGTCATGGTTGTAGTGGATGCTACGGACATCCACACATACTTTGTAGTGAGTAGCGGGGCTGAGATGGGTGAGGTTGTAGACCTGGACGTCAGAGGGAACCCTGGTGGTAAACGCCGTGGTGGGATGGTTAGCATCTGACACTGTGTACCATTTAATGTTGGGCGCCAGGGTGCCAGAGCCGGCCTTCCACGAAACCAGGATGGAGTTTGTCTCCACTGATTTGATAGTGACATTGAGAGACCCATTTGCAGGTTGGGGAAAATATCCATTCACCTCTACTGAAACAGACTTAAGATCAGCTCCAACCAGATTATGGGCAACACAAGTGTAAAGACCAGCTTCATTTTCTGTTACATCATAGATGTCAAAAGTTCCCTCTGGGTGCATGTAGAACTTGTCAGACACAGTGTTAGGCAGGACCCTGGTACCCGACGGGGTTATCCAGTAGATGTCCGGCTCTGGTTCAGCAAAGGCCCGACAATGGAGTGACACTGAGCTCCCATTCTGTGCTTTAATATGCCCAGGCATGCTTTCGGGAGAGATGAGTGGCAGACAAATCTCCATCATCTCCCTGAAGTGCACCTGTCGGACATGCTGGCCCTCATACTCCGGAGGCTCCACACAGTACAGCGAATCAGGCTCCATAAAGCGGATGTTGGTCTTGTTCATGTTCATCCAGCGGACTACGCAGTCACAGCGGATGGGGTTGCTGTGCATGCTAACCTCTCTGAGATTTGGCAGGGACTCGACAGTAATCCTGTGGAGGGCACTGAGCGCATTGCCATTTAGCATTAGGGTTTCCAGCCGTGGTAGTTTGTAGAAAGCATTAGGGTGGATATAGGAGAGTTTAGGGTTGTTGGTGGCTTCTATTTTGGTCAGCTCAGGGAGGTTATTGAGGGCAAAGCTGTCGATGGAAACTAGCTCTGGCATGCTATTAATCCCCAGTTCTTTCAGATGGAGCATATCCACAAAGTCCCCTCTCTGTATCCTCGCAATTGGGTTCTTATTTAGATCCAAAAACTTAAGATTTTTTGCATTTCTCAGGGCAGAATGAGGCACCTCAGGGAAAATATTATCATAGAAAGAGATGCTCTCTAAGTTATCAAGACCAGCCAGTGCATCATCAGGAAGCTGAGACAGGTTCATTCTGGTGAGAACAAGACTGCGGAGGTTACTGAGAGGTTTGAAGTTCATATCATCAACAGAAAGAATAGGATTCTCACCAATCATCAGGATCTCCAGATTTGGCATGGGTTCGAACCACTCTCTTTTAATGAGCCTCAGCTTGTTAGAATTGAGGTGGAGCCGCACAAGGTTGCTGAGACCCTGGAAAGCCGTTGGGGAAATGGAGGAGATGAGGTTGTGATTCATGTAGAGCTCCTGAAGGTTAGCCACCTCAGCAAGACATCGTTCAGGCAACTCTCGTATCCAATTTTCCTCCATGTGAAAGGACAGCAACTGAGGAAGATTCCCCAGATGGACGTCACTGATAGAGGATATGTTGTTTTGCGATAAATCAATCTCTGTGATGTTGGCCAGGTAATCCAAGGGTTGGTCAACCTTGGCAACATTGTTTGTTTGCAGTAATAGTACTTGTGTGCCCACTGGTAATTTTTCTGGCAGGCTAAAGAGTCCCAAGTCATTACAGTCAACTGTCTGTGCCTCCATGTACACCGAACTGGGAGAAAACCAGGGTCTAATCTCACATACACAGAGCTTCGGGCAATCACGCCTCTCCTCTGTGGCTACAACAAAAGAGGCCATGGCCAAGCCAACAAAGAGATCCACGAATGACACGTCCTTCATATTGGACCGATTCCCTCCAGTAAGAAATTGGTCCTTGTAGATTAAGTGGTCTGGGCTGTTAACTTCACAAATAATGAATCATTTGCTGCAGCTGCTGAGGCGATTGACTCACCGCCCCTGCCACCGCCACCACCAACTGCAGCAGGACTCCCTAGGGTTTTTTTTGTCTTGCTGTGTAGATGCCTTGGATGTAATGATCAATCACTCAATGTTGCCTGCTGGTGTCAGGGTTCAGGACCCTAGGCTGCAGTCAGGCAGACCTGAGAAGGTGGGAGGGGGGGGAAGATAAAAGCATGGACTGATATTATACTTCAAAGAACTTCAGTTAAGCAAATTTCTAGGTATCCATGAAAAATCTGCTCTGTCTTTAAAGATGGATGTCCTCATTGATTGTCGTTTCTAGCTCCCAGAGTCCACAGCCCAATCCATTCCTACCTGTGTAAGGCAAACCAGACAGAGAAGCAGTGTGAGTATTACATGATGATGGAGGTGGGAATATCATAAGAGAAGGATTTGGACATATTAAGACATATATGGACATATTTGTTATAGGCACACTGATGCATGTTGACATTTTACAAGACATAGAACCATGGATTTACATCTTCTTGACCTTCTAGACTTCATTCTGGGAACTTATGAATGTGCCCCCACAATATGGCCTTTAATCCTGATGTTAGCAGTGTGAGTCTTATTGGTTAAAGAAAAGGCTTTATTAAGATTCTTAAATGGCAGCTGCTTAAACACACTGGAATATGTCTGCCACTATAGCAACAAGTAAACGGGCAGGCAATAACACACACTATAGTAAGAGAGTCAGGCCAAACATACAAACTAAGCATTTGACAGAGATGCAGTTTGCACCTGTTAAATCAGAAGCCACGAAAATGAAAATGCATTAATGTGTTGACATAATTAATCTTGCAGTCAACAAATCTGCATGCTAATATGATTTAACATTATTGGAAAATACAGGTCATGCAGTTCATCAGTGGCCACACATTGCAGACAGCTAAGTTAATGTGTATACACACACACAGGCCTGAAGAGAAAAAATACATACTTATGATTCTGTGGTCTTGGACACACGTTTACAAATAACAATAAGCAAAGCTCAAAAAGAGATTACCACAAGTCTTTGGTTTTGTTAAATTTAAAGGCTTTGAAGAAAAAAAGTGACATTGAAATGTCTCCCTCATTCACTCCTCTATATTAAAAACACTCAGTAGTTTAGTCTGTAGTGAGCAATGAATAGACACTGTCATTTTGCTTCATCACACACAGATGTGCAACAGAAATTTTCACATCTCTTATAGCAAAAATTAATAGGATTGTTCACAGAAAGTAGTGTACATGTGTGAGAATTAAAAATTTTAGTGAAGGTTGCTTGCCTATTATATTAATACCATGTTGAAACTTTTTTTACACATATACACACACACACACACACACACACACACACACACACAGGGCATGAGGTTTAACAATTTAAAGTGTTGTCCTGCAGACTGCTGACTGCAGGGAAAAGTTGATTAGCTGTTGCAAACAGGCTTACACTTATACAAAGAAACAGGGATATCAGAAAGTATCATGTACTGAGGACAGTATGTATTGTAATGACCATGAGAGGAAAAGTATCAGTTTTGGGGAACGAAGCAGAGACTTTAGCAACTTACAAACAGAGGAAGTGTAGGATTCCTCCACTAGGGCGCTGTCTCCACACGAAGGGTGGAATCGTGTGCCTAGAGGCTGGGACCAGCCTGTGCACCACCGAAGGGAGAGCTAAGTCTAAACCACAGCTCCTCCCCACCTCTGTAGAAACCTATCAGATAGTTGTACATTTTCATTTAAAACTCTGTGTAATGTTAAGAATAGCATTCTTTTTTAGGATGATGGCTACAGATTAACAGCTTGCTGACTGTGGTTTTCTGAATAGAAAAGATCCTTGTACAAGATGCTTTTGATCCTCCAATTCTTTAATAAATGCCAAATTAAGGAATAGCTTCTCTCCAGACTTTTCTTTTGCAAATAAACGAACGCGCTGACACATGCCATTCGTCTTTTCATTCCATTGTGGGAATTTTGGAGGGCTCTATATTAGTGTATAAATTTCCCACTCAGAATTTGGACACTCAGATAAAATGGCAGAGGGTAAACATAGTGCACTATATAGTAAATAAGGAGTCATTTTGGACACAACTCTTTTCTAAATTGAGTGAAGACTCAAGGCTAGAACAAATTTTTCATATTTTATTAGGTTTTTAGGTAACACACTTGGTTGATTGGAACAAAACTGTATATTAGAGATGCAAGTAATGTTTGTTAAAGTAGTATTTTTAGGACATTAAAAATATCTAGGTTTGTTTCACTGACAATCAATGAAGAGCCAGAAACTGTTTATGAAAGTGCCCAGTACAAATTGACAGCGACCAGATTTTGTCCTTTGATTACCTGCCATTGAGGTGATACAGTTCTTTCAGTAACAAATATTGATTGAAATGTCCATAAATATTTTCATACAAGCATGAAATTATTTGAGAAAATAATCACATACTGTAGATTACAGATAGAACTATGATGTATCCTCTTCCATGCAAGTATCTTTTTTTTATGTAGTGTCTCTTTTACCATCACATTATTCATGTCCCCGTCGTCTGCTGCTATGGCAGAAACTGTAGCTGAAGTGTACTATGTAATTTGTCATATGTAACTGCCTCTTACTGAACAGATGGGTTTGATGGCGCTTGTGATATTTTGGGCCTATAAGAGCCCGCGCCACATCATGGGAAAAGTCAAGAGAAACGGGATGAAATGGAAAGAATCAAGAAGAAGTGTGACGGCAGCTGGAAAGTGAGAACAAGAAAAGAGAGAAATGGTTTCATTTCATCACCCTCGCTGTCTCCACCTCAGTGGCCACAGGGGAAATGTGGGGAAAAAATTAAATAATATAAATAAATAAAAACTTGTGAAGGCAGCAGAAACGCTGCAGTTTGCCCCGCTGGCAAAGCCAAGCAAAGGGTTCATTCCTCAACCTCTGCTCCTGCATTGGCTTGAGTCTGGTTTCGAGAGGTGAGGGAGGAGGGAAGGCAGACATGGAGCTAGTGGAAGGAGAGCGAGAGAAAAAGAGAGAGTGGGGGTATTATTTTTCAAAAGCACCTGGCACTTTAATAAGCTGCAACACCCAGAGCATTCTGATAAACAGGGTTTAGCTTCTCTCCCTCAGCACTGGCTCTTCATTGTGGGCTATGCAGTTGATCCGTGCCCTGGAAACACAGGCCAGAGTCTGTAATTCAGCCTACAGCATTTGGGTCTCACCTCTGCTTGCTCTGGCTTTTCTCTTTAGTAATCACAATTATCAGCAGTGTAATGTGGTCAGGTTAACTGTTACTGCATATCTTTATTGTGCCATCACTGCCGGTGGCTCTAACAGGGTACAGTATGCTGTTATTTGTTTTACCAATGATATTAATTATGCCAGGGGGGACATTTTTGGCTTCCATTTCGTGATCAATATTTTCAGTTGGAGACTTTGCAGCACTCAAAAATAAAGTCTATGAATGGGAAGTGTTGGTGTGGAATAAGAAATAATGCTGCCCTATTTTCACAACACATTAAATCAGGTATTACTTCATCGAATTCTGGTAAGGCATGATGATAGATGTGAGGACGACATCACTGATGGTAAGGAGGGGTAGAAAGAGACAGACTGAAAAAGAGAACTGATTATTGTTTTTAGTTTAATGGTAATGTCTGTTGGCCCACATTGGCGAAAATCTATTGCGGGATTAGAAAGGCATTACCGGACAATTTGCAAGATGGTGTGGCCAGCAAGCACAACATATTTCCCTACTAATGAATGAGAATACAATTCTGTTAATGATAATCCAACACTTGCTTTGTGGAAATCTTGATTTTTAGTCCTGGTTGTGGCCACTAGTGTGTGTCTTATTTTCAAAACTTTGTTATACAGCCAGTGTTTGGAATGTTAGTATTGGGGCAGATTATTTTCTCGATTATCTAATATCATTGGTCTATAAAATGAAAATAGTGTTTTGTCCGACCAACAGTCCTAGATCCAAAGATAATCTGTTTACTGTTATAGAAGACCAGGAAATATTCACATTTGAGAAGCTGGAACCTGTGAATTTTTGGCTTAAAAATATTACTTAAACGATTAAGCGATTATCATATTGTTGCAGATAAATTTTCTAATGATCAACTAACCAACTTTTGTGGCTCCAGAGGGAGCTGTGTGAAATCTGATAAATTCCTGCATTGGTTGTGGCTGAAGACTACAAGTTTGACATTGAAAAAGAAAGAAGTGAGCTTAGACCTCTGTAGGCTGCTCTTCATCTCTGCTTGAGGCTAACGGCTCAAGGTTATATTAGCTGCTACTAGGATAACACACCCAAATTTTGGATTGCATTGTTTACATCTTTTTTTTTTTTAACTGTCCATCATGAGTCTGATAATGTTACAGGAGTGCTATGCTAAATTGGTGGAGTACTCTTTTAATGTCACTGGAATACAATGTCACATACCGAGTTAAAACTTTGCTTAGCTAAACCCATTAAATAGTTTACAATGTGTTTAAAATAATCATGTAATTAAATAATAAAATATTAAATGACTCACTTTTCATTATGCATTTTTCTTCCATTGTATCAAATAATGTGGTTATTAAATGATCTACTGGAGATCTACTCCAGTGAAGGGCAGATTTATTCTTGACCATTAAGTTCTAGCATTGACAATGAGTTAAATGAACTCAGCCAATACATTTGAAATGGAGATTTACGTTCAAATTATTATTATTATTATTAATGCTGCATTCTAATATATGCCACTTATCACTGTATATATTTGACTCTGGGAGCAAGACCAGATTAAATATTGCATGCCTTTCATTGTCACAGAAATTAAGTTTTAAATGTTGTAGACAAATCTATGTAAATCAGTTTTAATTTACAGTCTCCTGGATGTCAGCTGAGGTCCCAGTGAAGGGCTGTTGAAGGAAAACATTGGGAGTCATTTGTAAGAAAGAAGAAGCTGACTGAATTGGAGCTGACATCTTGAGTGGCAATGTGTCTGATGTGGCAAATGTTGTGAGTCTTCAGGCATGCTTGCCGCCTGAGCAGAATAGTGTTGAGTCAATGACTTGGTTATGTAATAAAACTGTTTGGAATAAAGACAATTGAGGCAAGACGGCTATGTAATACAACTAGGAAAATGTTTAGACAATGCACATTTTCAGATTAGCTGAATGTAAATGACAAGTGGAACATCCTCAGAGCTCAATATAAATCAATCAAGATGTGTTAACACATCAGCAAAATTAAAAAGCTTTCAACAACACAGCTTCCATTAAGAATACTTTTTTGGCTGGAGAAATTGGGCTTGTTGAGGTAACAAATAACACATTTTACAGAGTTGAAATACTGTACCAAACTGCACCATCTTAAGTGAACTATCCTAATCATCCACAGACAGTTGAACAGGTAAATTGGTATTGTACGACTGCATTATGTGAAGCACAGTGAAGAAGCAGTCTATATTCTTGGGGCCTTGCACCGTGACTGCTGTGACTATGGAGTCCACACACACACTTGTACTAACCTATTAGTGAGAGGTCCGGTCAAGCTACCCAGCCGCAGCTCCCCACACACACCCACTACTACTATGTAGAGCTAATTTCCCACAATCCGCTGCTCTAGTTGCTGGTAATTGAGGTGGAGTGAGAGGGGAGGGAAGAGATGTGGAGGACAAAATGACTTGCCAGAGGAGGAACTTGTCATAGTATCAGTGGTGGTGTATTAACCTCTGG
Source organism: Siniperca chuatsi (assembly GCF_020085105.1). Classification (NCBI taxonomy): domain Eukaryota; kingdom Metazoa; phylum Chordata; class Actinopteri; order Centrarchiformes; family Sinipercidae; genus Siniperca; species Siniperca chuatsi. The sequence continues at coordinate 13,898,383 of NC_058064.1, forward strand.
TGACCCTGAGAATGCTGTCATTTCAGGAAATATTAACCTTAGCAAGACCACAGAGGAATTACCTAAAACCCAGTCAAAAATTCTGGGAAAAACAAGGACTTCCAAGCAAAAAAATGTTGTGGTGTATTTGGCTTTAAGTGGCAATAACTTGCATTTGGCTACACAACCGTTGGACAAAGAGAAATGAGGTTAATATGGCTGTGGCAAATAGAATTCAAAGATGGATGCTTGTAATCTGTGCCTGGAAAAGCCTTTTGGAAATCTTGAGTAGAGAGATGCATAATCAACAGCCAGTAATTTAACCGAGAGGACTTGAAATGGGATCTTCTGTAACCTAATGTCTTACTGAACTAACGCATCAAGCCTAAGCTTTGACATTTGCTCGGGGTGCCAATGGAAGCCTTTTATAGGTCAGGCTAAGGTGTTCACTCATGGCACTAACACGAGTTCCCAGGTGTCAGAGATGGGGGGGCAATCATTCAAGCCATGGTCTCCAAAGCACCTCCATTACAGTAGGAGGCTGACAGTCTAGCCCAAGGGCTTTTCACTTTCGCCAGTGTTAATCCTGACTGTGAACAATTCAGCAAACAAGCTCCTGGAAACTGGTTTGTTTCACGACTGCCTTAACTGTGTGAAATACAGCTAGGTTTCTTTACCACCATTGGTTACTCCAAATAAAAGGTTAAACCTGCAATAACTGATTCTTTGGCCACTTGTGGGCAGCGGAAAACAAACTGTGAACACAACACACTGAAATATTATCATGTTTCTAAGTTGATATGAAGGACTTGCTAGCATACAGTTGCCTATTTACACATCCAGCAGATACGGAGTAACATTAGCATTTATTTGGAGTCATGTTTCTGGCCACCACGTCCAATATTCACTCTCTTTTAGCTCTGGTTTGGTCTCCACCAACTCCTGAGGGAAATATCTGGCTCTTTAACTGTTCACCAGCTAGTCGGTAACTTTCTCTGTCTGCTGTTTGGTGCTGGGCAGGTAGCCTACAGTGGGTTTTTAGAGCTGCTTCGTTGAAAGAAGCAGCGGCTAAAAACGACGCTATGAGCTGAAAGACACTGTAAAGCCGCGTAGAGCCGAGGACAGTGGAGTGATCATTATTTTAGCCCAACTAAAACTAGCAGACTGATAGCGATATTTGGGAGTTAAGTAATTACTTCAAGTAATTTTTAACAAATACAGAACGTCAACAATCTTAATATGGATCCCTTAAATTTCTTTTTTTTGTGTGTGTCCAAGATATATACAAAGTGGGACCGTTTATTACTGAAAAATCGACTTGTCAGTGCTCTCTAGTGGACAAACTATGTAATGCAGTCACTGTTTCTAAATTACCTCAAACCTAGTTTGGATTTCCTGTTCTGCAATTTCTTGTTAGTTATCAGTCAACATACACACCGATAACGATACAGTATATCAGCAACAAGATAACATCGGCCGACATACCAGCCTGGCCAAATTGTTGGTCTTGCTCTACTAATTATCTGGGGGTATGTCACTACAAGAGACCCTTTTCAAATTATACACAGTAATCTGATCCATTGCTATTATAAAATATTGATTATAGCCACTTTAAAAAATGATCTTTATCTTTAACCTTGTGCAGATTTTCATGCTGGTATTCTATCTGGCATTTTTTATATTTTTAAGTGTTTTTGCATCACCATTAAGAGTTGAGAGCTACTATATCTGTATATTTATTGACATATTCCAACTGCGAAGCTGTTGAGAAATGAAAGTGTCATTGCATCACCATTATAAACTGGTATGTCTCCAGTCCTCGTTAGTCACAGATTTCACTCTTAATTAGCGTGACATTTGACATTTAAACTTGGAATCTCTCCTCATTAAAATGCTGCACATTTAGGTTGGTTTATTGTTGTTGTCAGGTAAAAACTCACATAACTCTCTTTTTTTTGTTCAGTAATATTAATTTTAAACAGGAACATGCTTAATGTGTTGAGTGAATTTCATGACTTATGTGCCCCAAAATGTACTATTTGAAGATCATTTGCGCTCATCTGGAAATGGCGCCAGACTAATCATGATATACCTGAATTGGGACGAGGCTACATTTAAGAGGTTCAGCTGCTGTCAAGGTGAAAAGCTTTTCCATTCAGATCTTGGCAACACCTCACACTTACTTTCCCACCGGGCCACCTCCATTATACTAACACTGTGGCTGTTCTGGACAGTAATGGCACAAATACAGTTTGATTAGAGACCAGTGAGATATGACCACTTTAAATTAATGAGTGTGCACAGTAGGGGCAGAAAGCATTGGTCCTGGTGGCTCTGCAGTTCTAATTCAGGCAACCCTGACTCAAGTCGGCCGGGCAGCCAAACAGCCGGGCAGAACTGTTTGTTTTATGCTGTTTTATTGAAATGAGTTATAAATCCTCCCCCTCGCTTCACAGTGCTTGGATGGGGTTTAGCAGAGCGGGGACGTAAAGATGATTGCTTCGTCACAGGTTGGGTACTCATCAATGCCCTGTGCGGCGACAGTTTGACCTACAGTTTGTGTAAAAAATTAAATAATTTATAATCTACGAAAAACAAGTTCTATGAGGGATATGGCAGGCATAAAAGAGAAAGTTTGTGAGATCTAAGCTGTGGAATAAGTCTAGATGTAGGTTTTTGTTGGGGAGCATATTGGCCCTCGGGGACATGATTATAAGGCCTGCACGGTTTAAGTGGTAACAAGGCAGTATTGCATCTGCTGAGAGGTAGACATTACACTCACTGTGGTAAAACTGAGTGGAAGACATAAAGGTCAGACATAAGTGGAAAGTAGGGCACAGCCGAATTGCCTCCTCTTTCAGGAGAATAGCCTGTGTATTACAGAAATGGTTCACTGGGAATTCTGATCCACTGGTAATAAGCCTCACAAGGCTTTCTTCTTCAAGTCACCCCGTCTCTCTCAGGCACTTTCTTCTTTCTCCCTGTTTCTTCTCTCATTTGCTTTTTGCTCATGATATTGCAACCCCCACATCCCTTTTTATAAACCTTGTCCTTTTCATCCTGATTTCTCACATTTGTCTCCGCTCTTCAAACCCTTATAGCGAACATTTCTCCTCGACTATAGAGAAAGTAGGCATTTATTTAGTCTCCCTGCCTATCCAGGTTCCCGTCTTTCTTTCTGGGCATCCTACTGTCTTGTTGCTCGTTCGCTGTCAGCCTAATTGCCTTCTCAATACTTGTCACCCCTGCTGTGCCAAACCTAGTCTATCTACATACCGTCTGAGTGTCTGTCTCAGTAGCTGCTATTTCCTAATTACATGTCCGTGCCTGTATGAGTTTCTATTGGCCCATGCAGCATGACTTTTTGGTAACCCCTGAAGGATGTGGTTTGCATTCCACCAAGTGCGCACAATGGTCCACCAGACACATGAGCCGTGCTCCTCACTTGCAGCTTAGGTGCAGTTCTTCTCTCCATGCCGCCATCTTTACCTGCCTGGTCTATTTTTTTGCTAGACCAGTTTGAGTCTCTGGCATCACTTATGAATGTAAATACAATAAATCCATTTTCATTTCCAGTTGAAGTACAAATACAATACATTGCATTACCCATACATTTCATGCATTAAGATAGCTAGTGTGACGTCACATAACATACTAGTTTTAATTTGATTTCTTTATATTACAGGCAGTCTCTTTGCAATAATGCAAAATTATAGGTGTCTGACCTATAATATTATACCCTCTCCAATTTTGGTGATTTAGATTTTGGATTAGTAGTATTCCTTTTATGAGTTGAGACAATTTTCCTATTTCTTAAGATAAATAAAACCATTTAAAACCCATTGGATTATCTGAAAAGCTACCCACGGTGGACATGTAGCGCAGCCGTAACGCAGCCAAGCCACTTCTGATCGACATTCTGGGTAAGCCCCTTAGTAGGTGGGTTCCTCTGGAAGGCTTTACTGTCCCTCCCTCTGCCCTTTACCTCATTGATTTACTATTATACTTTCTCTAAGGTAAGGGAGAGTCCATTAAAGGAACCTTCTACGCAGTGTTTATGCATAATGAAGCTTCCTGTATGTATGTATGTATGTGTGTGCGTGTGAGAGCAGATGAAAACCATGAATGCCATGAATCAGGGGCAAGTCGACTGTTAATGTAAAATCAATGGTCCAAATTAACCACAGGAGCCCCATCTCTGATTTTTCAGCCCTTTTCTGGACAAGACATGTCCTTGGGCTGAGTGAGGGAGAACACACATGCTGCACTGTCGAATGCTATAGCATGCCCACCTGCCCTCATGCACACACACACAGCAGACAAGAAAGATGTGTGCATTTGCAGACACAAGCATGCACGCGTAACTTAGCCGACAGTGTCCTCGCAGAGAACATAAAAAAACAAACGTGCCCAAGCTCATTCGCATAATGCATGCATAACGCACCACACAGTGAAAGAGCACAGCTAGGTCCCCTTGTCTAATTCGCATCGTGCTGCATCTATTAAAATTAAGCCAAGGTATCCAGCTTAAGGCTCCCGCTGATAAGGTCAAAGGCGTAGCGAACATTCCAACACTCATTTCTCCCTCAACATAATCGCACTCACTCTTGACAAAAATCTGCATAATGTTCCATGTATAGCTGCTAGCCAGAATGAAAAGGGGGAGGTGTGAGGAGAAGGGGCAGGCATGGGTGAATGGAGCCAGCGGCATATCCCTCAAAGTCAGAGCCAAATTGAATCTGCAGGTGCAAATGTGGCATGTGTGCTGCCTCCAAGATGCGCAGCTATCTATATTTATATGAATAATATATGGTTGGTCAAGGGGCCACAAGCCTGCAGGGAATAAGTTCCTACGGCAGACGGAATCAATCATTATATGCCACTGAAATGCATTTATCGCTGGCTTGGACCTCTTTATTATGATTTCATGGGGTTTGATATGGGCTTTCTCTTTCTGTTTGCATTCTCTGCTACTCTTCCTCAGCTGAAACAGATGAAAGATACAGTGCTTTCAAATGGCACGATAGGCAAATGGCTTTGTGTCTATTCAAAGGCTTAGCAGCACAATGACTGGCTGATTTGGAGTCAGTAATTGCTTTTTATATGTGTGTGCATATTTCTGCATGTGTGTGTGTGTGTGTGTGTGTATATACAGGTGTGTGTCTGCACATGCATGCATGTTTCTATACATGAGTCACTGCAGCGTCATCAATACATGAGCACTTGGTTTGGTCTCATTATACAACATCCACCGAGCTTTTCATTAGTGTACTGAGGGCCTATATGTATCAATCTGAATGCAGAACAGATGGACGGCACAGCGGTAGCCCTAAGATGTCCTCCTTCTCCTTTGCTCATGTTTGAAACTGTAATATGGACATATGTCCCTATCATGTCCAGCTCTGATACGGATCTGCAGAATAGCAGACTAATTAGTTAGTTATTAGTAGTTAATAACTTTGATTTTTTTTTTTGGAGGGGATCAGCATCAGTCTACCTGACATTTATCTATTATACATGATAATCTTTTGGTACATTTTCTGTTAAAGCAGTCCTAAAACATTGTACCCACACACTGTAGAAACGTGTGCTAGCTAAATACCTAAAATGCTAATCTAAAAGTAAATGGCATTGGATACAAAGGAAGCGTCGCATCCCACTCTGACCTTTTGATATGGACTGAAAACACCAAAATGTCATTGATGCTCCCATCAAACCATGTTTTGATCGTCACTCTCTTCTCCCCTGTTCCTTTTGCCCTCTGTCTGTGCTTATTCCATTTTAATGGGTGCCTGTGTTTGTTTGGGAACACGATGCTATCAAAGAGCCTATGCTTGGCTGCACAGGCTGATCCCCTGCAGCCGTCTTGTGAATATGTTTACATGCATTTCACTCGGGAGCCTGGATAGATCCTGGGACATCTTGTTACCACCATTATGGAAAGAAAATCTTGAGATAAATGTGATTTTGATGGGGCAATACAGTATAGGCTTTCTCAACTCCACTTTGACTCTGAACCGGTAGTAGCGTTTGGCACCCACGCATCCTCTCACTGAACCTGCTGCCCTTTTCCTATAGAGAAATTAATATGGAACACCCACACTGTGCTGCCTATCATGCTCTCCAAGCCTCCACAAGGCCACTGCAGGCACAATAGGTTTTCCACCCCCCCCTTACTTCTTACTGTTTCACACACAGATCAATAGGCAATTCGCAAAGCCACTCACTTTAAGCGTATGACTTAGTGTGGACATGTGATATTGATTTGTTTTGAACAAATGTGCCCAAATTAATAAGTGCTGCTTTTTTTTTATCACCACAGGGTGCAGGAACTGCAAACTGGCTGCAATGTTACGATACGAGCATAAACTTCATATTGAACCTCACAAACTGTTTGGGCCTATATTTTACATGACGTACGATCACAACTGCCACCATTCGACGTTAGCAGGAAAACCCTTCAGAAACATTTGCTCTCAAGGATCGCCTGTGAGAAGCTGGTGGCTGGATGTTACAGTATAAGCTACAAACGGCCTTGGCTCGATCAGCAGGTAGTCAAATGATTCGAAGTGGGAACAATACGTAGTGTGTGGGCTGAGGTTTTCTCAGCGTGGCATGGTTTCTGATGTGAGGGCATGATGGCTCTCATGTGGCATTTGACTGTGTTTCATATTGAGCAGCTGCTTTGGGGTGAGTCATTCGCACTGTGGAGGCCACAATCTATTGTATCCATCACCGGGAACAAGCACACAGACACACACACACACACACACACACACACACACGCATGCATGATTACAGCAATCACATTCAGTAGCCCCCTTAGTGAAAATCACATTTGTCATTATCGGCCATTATCTGTTTATCTGATTTTGAAATATTCATGAGTAATACATCTGCTGGATGACATACATTTTTGGACAGAGGAGAGGGTGTGAGAGATAAAATGGGAGGGAGGGAGGAGAGAGAGAGAGAGAGAGAGAGAGAGAGAGAGAGAGAGAGAGAGACGCCCCAATGCAGTTAAGGGATTAGTGAATACCTTCCCTCTCTCTCCCTGGATGTGTGGGTGTAGGGCACAAGCAGGTGAAGTGATGATGGCAAATGCGCTCGAAGATGCCTCTCAGTGGCTGTGTTAATTCTGCAGAAGCACTGGATGCAACGCGCAGAGATGGCGGTGAAAGCAGAGAATCCTTTCTGTTCACTGTTGGAGAGTGTGTGATGTGTTAAAAAAAAACAATAAATAAATAAAAGGGCTTTTATTTATTTATTATTTATTGAGTGCGTGTAACGTACTTTCGCGGCATGTGTCGGTAACGACTTCTCTGTTTGCAACAGGAAGGTTTAAAGGAGAGAGTGAGGAGGAGAGGGGGGAGAGGGGGGGTGGCCACCATTCTGTGGATTTCTTCGAGACGTGTCTGGTGTGCGCTCACTAAGCAGGACCCGGGGACATGAAACTGCCAGTCCATCACACACACACACACACACACACACACCCACACACAAAGTCCGCCTCGAATTTCCTTAACTAATTTGATGTTTTAGCCTAAACAGAGTCCGTCATAAATCCGGTCTGGTTTAAGGCGCATCCTGCATAGTTGCGCAAAAGCGCGTCTTCACGTCAAGCGCGGGTCCGAGGCCAGTCATCATCATAATTATCCTACATTATTTTCCCAAATCCCGCTATCACGCATGGGTGGTTGGTATTTGGGAAACGGAATGATACGTTATTTCAATTACAAGACTATACGGCCGGTAAAACATCCCCGAATCACTGAATTCAGGCGTTTTTCATTAACTTGGAAAATGCGTTGCACAGACGCAAGCGTGCATGTATCAAATGACAGAAATTTATCTCAGGAGTAAACAGAGTAAACTTACCCGATTTAATCATTACAGCCCTCGAAGCAGTATGTGTTGTCTATATTCCCATCAAGTGCGCCGCTCCAATGACGAGAGAGCCCCAGCGCGCAACATAAAGCCAGTCAACAATGTGTGGTCTTCTTATTTTTACGCAGTTGGTGAGAAATCAGTTCTGGGCTCTGTCTCAAAACACGCGGCTTCTGCATGAGGGAAAACAAAAACGGCGAAGTCCAAAAGCAGGTTGGCCAGAGCATGGAGAGAGACTCGTGTGTTCCCGGTGCCCTTCCCTTCCCGTCTTCACAGCGGCTGTTGAGGGCGCTTCTCTCCCCTCGATCAAGTATCAGGCGGACCACATAGATGCGCCGCCGTCTCCTCAGCAGTCATTAATATCAGAACAAACCCCGACTCTCCAGAGAACAGCCAATAGCGTCAGAGAAGCAGGCGAGGTGCTCGCAGCATCAGGGCTCTGGTTGGCTGAGAGGAGCCGTCAGTCATATCCCAGAAGCCTGTTCTCATCTGTGTCTTCTTCTGTAGGAGGTGAAGCACGCTGCAAAAAATATCCATATTAACAAGTCACTCGTTCTGGTCTTTAATTGTAAAAAGTGTACAAATAAGAAACCCAAATATTAAAGTGGGTGACTAAATTGTTTGCTGGAAATTTGCAGGAAGCACTTTTTTAAATAAAGGCACTCCGCTAACATCAAAATAATGTTGATTCAAGATAATATAGTTGGATCATGTTTATCGGCACAGTAAATATCTCTCACTTCCTCAGGCCAGGTATGTTTGCACCAGCTATGTGAAACGCCATAACTAAGTTCAGGGATCTTACTACGTGTAAAGATACTAAGTTTTGTTGTAACTACTAGTTCGATCTTAAAGGCTGTCTGCATTAAGCCCTTAGTAATGTTTAAATCTGTTGAAACATGTAATACAATCTGTCAGAATCCATCAATATAAACACAGAAGTCACTGCAGCATGACATGCTGTAACAAGACATTCAAAATTGACAGTTTCAAGAGGCCCCAGACCAGTGGTGGAAAAAGTATTTAGATCCTTTACTTAAGTAAAAGTAGCAATACCACACTGTAAACATATTTGAATACAAGTAAAAATCATGCATTGAAATTTAGAAAGTATTATTAGCAAAATGTACTTAAAGTAACAAAAATTAAAGTATCAATGCTGAAAAATTGCCCCTGTGAGTGTACATATTATGTCTTAGATTATTCTTATTACTAAAAGCAGTGCACACTGCTTTTTGCATTTGTTGCTGCTGTCCAGTGTTCAAACATGGCATCTTTTGCAGCCGGGGGAGCAAAATCTGTCGACCTCTGAGCATTCACAACAATTACCTAATAATACAAAAAAGAACTGACCATGGCAAAATGTGGCCATTTAGGACTAAGATCCCCTCCGGACAAGTTTTAAGACATATAAAAATACTTTGCGTCAAATAATAATTTGTGTCTGATTTGTTTTTCCACCAAAAGAAAAGTTCAATTACCACATTAAAAGTTCTCAAAATGACATCTCCTCCTTCTCCCTCATTGAAAAATGCAGAATCTATGAATATGCAAATATTTCAACTGCTGGACACAAGATCCATTCTCCGTGTACGTGCGCTGGAGGTTTCAAGTTTCCACATCACACTTGCGTACTGGACCACGATTGGCTTCCGAACTAGTTGTAATGTCACAAAATCCTGCTCGTACGAACGCGTGTCAAACTGAGATTTAAGGTGAGAAACTTTCCTCCTTTAGCAGATAAATGTGAAAACAGTTTTCTGGTGTCAAGCTGTATACATCACTGTGCAGTGAAGCTCAAACATCTGAATGAAGCAACAATTAGCAAAACATTTTGAGCGGAGTGGGACTTTCTAATAAGCCCCTGTAAACACAGTAGCTGTGCTAAAGTTAACATGTGTTAACACTGCAGTGTTATCTTAAATATAAATGTTTGAATGTTTTTTTCTGATACCAAGTAAAGGAATTTCAGCCAGTTATTGTGCAGTTTGACTTATCATATTTCACCAGTTAAACAAGAAATGTCGAAAAACAAAAACAAATGAATATTATATTTTAATTTGCCACCACTTCTTGGCATATTTACTGATCGCATCAGCACAAGTGCACTACTGCTGAGTTTCTGGCTGCAGTGGTTGGAGTTGAACTCATAGCAAACTGTGGCAGCCTGGCCAGCAGCTGCCACTTCCCGTGTGCAAGTGCATTTGAGATGGACATTTTTTGCAGTGCAGGGGAAACGAGGAAGAAGGCGCAGGCAGGGAAGAAAATGGATATCTGTACCTATTAGCTCCAGAGCTCCCCGACTCAGATCCCAGGAGGATTTCTAACACAGTGTTCTACAAACTGATGTTCCTGGAGGTCGGGCAGGGTTATCCGCAGCCTCGGAGAAAGAGACGTACCTCGTCTGTTTAGCCCAAAGGGTTCTGAGCCAAAGGCTGGACTTCTGGAGGCTGTTTAACGCCACCTGTGTCTGATTTCACTGGGTCCAAGTCTTAATATATACAACCTCACTGTACATTATTGTGTGCTTTTATCTGTTTGGTGTTATTCCCGTTTCTGTAAAGCCTCAGGGGACTTTTGGTAGTTTTGCTGGGTCAATATCACCGCTAGTTCCCTTTTTGAATCTCCAGTAGAAATTATTCAAATTTCATGTAAATTGCATGAAATAATTTATTTTGAAAGTTTACTCATAAATGGATGACCTTTATGAATAAATACAATGCCATGAGACTATTTAGACAGTTTTCTTTAATTGGATGCAGAGGATTTTGCCATGCCCCAGGTGCTGCTCACTCAAACTTAAGTAATTATGCAATTTTTCAAATACTTTCCATATTTTCCCCTTCCTTTGCTTATTCTGCGGTTTATATAATGCTGCTTAAGATTTGTGCGTCTGAATTTGCAAACCACCCTCCACCTGCGATAATGGGACAAATGCCCTTTCAAGAGAACCCAGCTTGGTATAATGATAGCAGAAAAACCCGCAGGCTGTTTTAATTCAGTACAGGTAACATAACAATGGTGAGCCTGATGGGAAACTGTTGTTTGTATGCTCTCTTTTTCATCATATTATGTTAGTGTGTTCATTAATATGGTCACATTTAATGAGTAAACCTCATCTGGTTAACATAAAATTCAGTTATTTCACTGCATAATTATGAAGCATATTTAATCTGAAGTGGTCCATTTCTTCACCCTTGTATTTTTCTGCCTGTCTGCCAGCTTCATTGACAGGAGGGGACACATTTATTGTTTTCATTAACGTGAATGCTATAAATAGACAAACACCATGTGGTTGTTTACAGTTGTAAAATTTATTGTAAATCCAGGTTCAGAAAATATAAAAACTGAGTCACCTCTTCATTTAAAATGGTCAGATGCTTTTGTGGTCATTGCTAAATCAGCTATGTTGGTTTTTAGGAGTCTTTGAGTTATACCTTTAATCAGACATCTTTTTCTTATGCCTTGTTTCACAAACTGGACAGTTTGGATATGAGCAGCGTTATAGTCAGTGTTGGAAGAAGTATTCAGACCCTTTACATAAGTAAAAGTAGCAATACCACACTGTGAAAATACTCCACTACAAGTAAAGATCCTGCATTCAAAACCTTACTTAAAGGAACAGTTTAACCCAAAATCCAAAATACATATTTTTCCTCTTACCTGTAGTGCTATTTATCCATCTTGATTGTTTTGATGTGAGTTGCCAAGTTTTAGAGATATAGTCCCATTATGTTCAAAAAAGGCAGACATCTCTTTAGCCGATATGACGCTCGGCTTGCAGTGCCCAAAGCGCCCAAAAAATACATTTTAAAAACTCAACAGCAATGTCTCTTTCCAGAAATCATAATCCTTTTAGTCAAAGTTACTCATGTACTTGAGTAAATGTACTTAGTTACTTTCCGCCACTGATTACGGTATAGACAACATGGCTGGACACATACAGAGAAAAGAGTAGCATCCACAGAAACTTCTTCAGTTCTTCAGAACAAAAACTGGAGGAAGCAGGTGAAGAATGCAGTTAGACTGACAGCTGAAACTGGAGTGAGAAAGAGAGAGAGATGAAAATCACTCCGCTATAAGAGGAGACTGAGGAGTGATGCACATGTAGGTCTTGGCTGGTTCATTGCCATTCATAACATGCATTAACACATATTTGTATGTGTGTGTGTGTGTTTTTTTAATATTTGCCATAGTACCTGAACATTTTGGTAGGCACAACATAACAAAATCAGCCAAGGTACAATTTAATGAGGTAATGATTTTTAAACCATGGTGTGTTTCACCAAGTGACACACTATTGAGTACACAGACTAAAGCACCTCATATTTGTGAATTACATCTTAAAAAGAACACAAGGAATATCCCGTCAGAATGGATTCATATTTTCAACCCTGGTGAGACATGAGATTTTATTTTATTTTTTTAACTTTAGCATTTTTCCCCAAACTGATGCCTCTGTTGCATCAGTTGATTCATTATTGGTTGAGAAGACTACAAACAGAGAATCCATTAACAGGCCATTAACAGTTTAATGGCCAAAGATTAGCCAAAAGAAATAGTTAAGTTTGTGGTTAATGTGGAAAATGTGACAAAAAAACGTGACCCAATACCAAACAGCAAATTCTGTAGTTGGATAATTCATTTTAGGTTGTGATATCTCTTAAACCTGCTCGCATTTTACTGCTTCAAAGTCAGATCTTGTTTTTCTTTTGTTCTGCCAAAGAAGGTAAATATGCACTTATGTAACGTTAGTACAAGTTATGCACACCTGGACATTGCTTCATTTTATTCAAGTGTGAAACACAGTTGCTGACAGAGACATGGAAAAACACTTTAGCACGTGGGCTGTCTGTGTATTTAACCTTCTACACAGTGAATCCTGTCTTACACAAGATCCTGCAATGCTTGAAAAATAGGCTCTGAATATTTAAATTATAAAAATATTGTTCCTGAGTTTAGCCCTTTTATGTACTGTGTATTATGACAAAATGTAGCTGCAATACTAAATCATCATTTATCATTTTTAAGAATAGCCACTGATTTAAAAAATCAAAAACATCAACTTTTCCATGCTTACAAAGATCAAAACCTCCAAAGCAGCCTCCTTTCAGGATGAATAGGGCAATGATGGCACCATACCCACAGCTGATTCTGCATTTTTGCCTTCTGCACCTCTATACCATGAACCTTTACTGTATAAGTTGACCGTGGTGACTTCACACCTCATGAAGCCAGTCAAGGGTGCACTCAGTGCATCATAAAAACCCCTCCAACACAGCTTGGCAGTGTCAAGTAGGAGTCAGGATTTTTCATAGACCAAGAAAAAAACAAAAAAAAACACAGGATATCACTGCGCCGTGAAAAATATTCATCAAATTCTATGCAATGAAACATTATTTTGGGGAGGGGAGCTTCCTGTGAAAAGGCCTGAGGTGTTTACAGTGTGAGTTGTGTTCTCGCTCATTCTTGTTTATTGCAGTTTGGGGAATATTCTGAAGGCGTTTCATGGTGACATTTTGTGGTGTGTTCCGCAGAGGGAGAAAAAGGCCGCAGAGGGCAGTAGAATTTATTGACTGAATTTCACAGTTATAAATGGGTCTTTTACAAGTGACATAAAGAAAATGATCTGTTCTCTGCTGAGGCGGTGGAGATCTGTAAACTTGTTCTGTGTACTGCCAGCAGTCATGGCACTTGTATTGAATAAAGTTTCATTCAATAGACTATAACTTTGCTTTTGATAAATATTGTGCATATAATCAAAGGTGAAAGCAAAGTATTTGAAGCACCTGAATCATTTCTTGCACAGAAAAAAACTGACCTGCTACATATATTTTGTCTCCAAGCAATATGTTCACTCTCCTTAGGCACTGTATAAGCAGCGTGCTTTTTCAGTCTTGTATGTAGTTCGAGCTATGTTCACTATCATTGTCTTATGTTTTTTAAAACCTTAAGACTTCCATTCTGCACTGAAGACAGTCTGTGGGGAGATTTCCAGAAGAATAATAGTCTCTAGAGAAAAGCTGTATACAAAGAGACCACTGTCTACGCTGCACAGTGTTATTCAAACAATCCATATCCCTCACAAAACAACCCCAAGGCTTTAATGTCTTTCCTCAGACTGCTGTGATATGAAAAATACAACTGTATTGCACGCTGCCAAAATGAACGTTTTAGAAATCAAGCAATTTCATCTGGGATGGAGTTTTCAAATTTTAGTTCTCTGCAAACCTGGAAGCTTGTTTCAGCAAATAAACAACTTGCCAGTGCAGAGGTGAGACAGTCTAAACTGGCAGTATCTTTGAATGAGACAGATCACTCTTTTTTCCTTAAAGTAAAGTCAAATGATTGAAGAGAAATCAAGGGGCAGGTTGAAATATCTCAACAACTATTTGATATATTGCCATGAAATTTGTTACAGATATCCATGCTGCCCAGAGGATGAGTTGTGATGACTTTGGTGATCCCTTAACGTTTCCTCTACCGCCATCATCAGGGCAACTTTTAATGGGTCCAATACTTGGGTTTGTGACCAAATACCTTCAGAACTAATGGCATTCCCATCAGGCTCAGCTGTACTTAAGTTAAGTGCAAACAAAAAAACTAGGATGGTGAACATTTTGAACATTATACCCCCTTCACATCAGCATGTTAGCATTGTCATTGTGAGAATGTTAGCATGCTGACGTTAGCATTCAGCTCAAAGCCCCACTGTACCTGTAAGTACAGCCTCACAGAGGCTGTAGATTTAGTCTTGTTAATATACAGGCTTAATCTGAAAAGTAACTAGTACCTGCAGCTGTCAGATAGATGTAATAGAATAAAACGTCAAATGTTTCCCTCTGAAATATGGTGGAGTAGAAGTATAAAGTGGCATTAAGAGGAAATTCTCATGTAAAGTACCTCTAAATTGTACATCAGTACTTTATTTGTCTGACTGTACTTGGCAACTTTCCACCACTGAGAGAGACAAGAAAAAAAGAGTGTTGATGAACATTTTGCAGCGTTGTGTAATGAGTGAATACGCCTGTGCAAAACGATATGTAGTAAACCATGCTTCTTTCACGAATGAATAGCCTATTCAAATTCTATTAAAATTTTTGGTGCTATAAGCAGTTAGTGTTTTGTTGGATTTGCACTGAAGCTGACAGAGATCACCTGTGTGGGCAGCACTGTGACAGCTTGTATTTTCTGTTAATGAGGTTTGAGTTCTTGTCAGTGTGTTTCCTTTGTCTGTTTAACCGTTGTGACGATTGCTGTTTATGCTCTCTACCTAGGTTTTCTTTTTTTATTTTAAGCAAACCATTTTCTGTGCACCAGAGAGATTTTTTTCCTAAGACAAACCTGCCTGACGCTGGTTGTTTAGAAGAGCAAATGTAAAAGCTTGAGTCACTTCTATCTACTGAGTTATTTCAATCAGTAGCAGAAAGTAGGAAAATGGAAATCTAAATGAAAACATTGCACCACTCAGTTGCAATTTATCAATATTCTCCAGTGCTGCAGGCCTTTCAGGGTCACACAAATCATGTTCCCTTGAAGATGCCATTCTTAGCTCTGATTCCAAATCTATTTCTAGCTAATCACACCCACAACAATAGCAGTGACGTCAAACATTAGCCCTCATGGGTGCTTCTTTAAATAATAGTTAAGACTCACAGTGCAGGTTTGGGCTCACAGCATCTATCTATCTAAGACAGAACAGGCAGCTTGTGCTTTGGTTAAAGCCCCGAAGAAATGACAAACCTGAATGTCGGCAGACTCTAAAACTCAGGTCTCAGAATTCTAATTATGCTCTTTATTCTCTGGATATTTGCTTTGTGTGTGCCAAGAATAAAAGGAAAAAGAAATATAGATATATCTTGGGCCTGTTGTTATTTTTCTCCTTTCTGCATCATGCTGTGTGTGATTGAATTAAACCTAGTGCCCTTTATATACAACTGAGGGGAAATTGTATTTTCTTCCTGATAATTATACTTATGTGATGGATGATACATGAATATCCCCACAAATAATGACCCTGAATGGGTTCAAAAACAGCATGCTATGTATGATATTATGCATAATCTGTTTCATGTTGGAAATGATAAAAAATATCCTATGTCAATAAATACATTACATAATGAGATATATAGGTTAGAAAATACTGTAGGCCTATTTACTTTACCTCCCGTAGCAGTGAAACAGGAAAACATTACTTATACAATTTGCATCATGCTCATAGTACATGCAAACAGACATCTCTAATGATAAAATGGACAAATGCTTGCAGCCATTGCAGGATCCTGAGTGAGTCATTATGCCACAGTATGTGATGACCTATTTCACATTAAAAGACTGTCTGGCTGTTGTGCGGCAGGCCAATTTACTTCATAATGATGACAGAAGAAAAGAGAGTGACAGGGAGTAAAAGAATGTGAGTGAGAGACGTGTTATGTTAGCTCCACAGACCTTGTTCTTCTAAAGCAGTCAAAATGCTTCAGTTGCGCCCACACACCTCTCTAAACCTCCTACACACACGTGCACACACACACACACACTTCACAGCCTGAAGCACGATCTCAAAGCGTAATAAAAATAAATAAAAACAGCCCGGAGAGTACTTCAAGCGGTAATCAATATGCAGGAGATTTTAAAATTGAAGCAAAACAGCTTCTTCAAAAGCTCATTTATGTGGTCAATTTCTCAGCTAATTGACCGTTCGCTAAGTCCTGCCCCCCCTTACTCACAGCTATGCCTGTCAAGCTTTTTGTTCTTGCACGGCACAAATGCAGTTTACAATGATAACGGTGGGAGATTTACCATTTGAAATTCTTACCATTGATTTTGCCGGCTGAAATGACAACTGTCACTGGCAGATTTTATCAGCTGTTGCTAGCTAGCTAATTAAGCTAATGTTAGCTTCATGAGTTGGTTGAAAACGCTGTCTCCGGCTGACTTTTTAATGTTTCCAGTTGACTCCGTTTAAAACAACAATCTTTACGGGGGGTCTTTAATATGCACTTAATGACTACATACATGAAATCATGCTAAAACATTGAGGCTAAAGCTGCATGTCCCAGGCAAAAGTCAGCATGCTCACCAGTTGATACACAACATATAAGACATGGAGATAAAGAAACAGCATTGTTCTTGGACTAACTCACTCTACACTGCAATACTAGTATTATAAGTATGATGAGGAAAATACTCTGTTTGGCTGCTTAGCTTACATACTTGTTTTATATTTTCAAACTGTATGTTTTCACTGTTATAACAAGAGAAAAGGCTTTTGGGATTAAGGACTAACAAATATGTTTGGCAAATGTAAGGCTAACTTTATCTGGGTAACCAGACTGTAAACTTCCCCAAATTCAATAACATGCAGGACACAGCTGCTAACGTTAGCCAAAATCTGATATAGTAGCATCCAGGACCATCCTCCACACAGTGGGGAGGTGGTACACAGTGGATGTGCTAATTGGAAATGGGGTCTTTAGTGTTAGTCAATGATATGCTAACTCCTGCCCCTAGAAGTAATGCTATTATTTGCAGCTTGTTAGTCAGACATGCTAACGATTACAGCTTATGTTAAAGCAAATAATCACACTTTTTAATCCATTCCTTACACTTTTGATCTTGTGTTTTTGGTTTTAGAGAGGCAATAAAACAGACAACACCCTCCAAATTCTAAATGGTATCACTCTCACTACAGCCCCATGCACTCCAAAGCTGAGGTTTAGTGAACGGTCAGTTTATCTCACCTATTAAAAAATAGCTGTCTTCTGTGTTTGCTGTTGAGAAGCAAAAAAGGCGGGAACAACAACAACAAAAAAAATATATATATACAGGAGATGTATTACCAAGGGTGTACTGTAATGAATGATGGAGTCTGTGTCAGAAGGTCAGCTCGGCTGCGAGTTCATTCTGCTCAGCCTCTCTGGCAGCCCACGGTGGTTGCTCCGATGCCCTTGTCAAAAAGATCACACCTCACAAGTAACAACTTAATGCCCTACCATAGTCCCCATGTTTTGCAGTCAAAGGAGAGTTAACATTTGTATTCTTCATCATCCTCACCGCGCTGCACTTACTCCTAAGCCCTGTCTACAACGCAGCAAAGTTTACGGCATAAAAGCCAAGTTTTTGTCTTTTCACCGTGAGAGAGCTGAGGCTGAGGAATATTGCCTGAGGACGTTTCATATCCCCACAGCCCTGACTGCACACTCTCTGCTACCTTCTTTATCTCTTTTTCTTAATCACTCGTCTTTTTGCTCTCTCTCCCTTTTTTCTCTCCCACTTTGTCTCACCTGTGTCTTATCTCAATAATCTTATCTCTATAATTCTTTTAATGTCCCTCCCCTTCTTGCTTTCTGTCTCTGTGCATGCCTTTCCTTCCTTTACTCCTCGTATTTCTTTTTCTGTTTTTTCCCTCTTTGCCTGTCTTGGCGAGAGTGCAAGCAGGTCTCTCTGTGCTTTCTGGGCCTCTCCCTGTCAACCCAGCAGCATCCAGAGGAAGAGGCAGCACTGTCACTATGGACTGGCTCAGAGGAAGACGAGGCAGAGAAAGTGAAAGTTACAGAGAAAGAGGGAGGGAGGGGAAAGAGGAGGGGAAGGAAAAACATGACACGGAGGAGGTGTAGAGATGACAAGTCCCTTCATTGGGGAGTTTTGTGAAGTGAGGGAGCTGCAAAAAGGGAGAAAGAGAGAGACGGGAAGGAAGGGAGGGGGACACCAGCAGGCATGCAGGATGTTTTTTGAGGAGAAACAGCTCAAGGGATGGCACTCATGCACTTCTGCCCACAGATTGGCTGTTCTGCAAACGCTCCTTGAATAAGCTAGCCGACTGCACAGCGCAGTGGGCTGATGTTGCTCATATCCAGCTCGATGGCTGAATGCATAATTCGCTTGTTGTTTACATAAACCAAATCTTACCCGTCAGTTGAAGGGCATGCAGCTTCACTCGACATGAATTTATCGAGTCACAGAGACAAAGGCGGCTTTTACAGAACTCAGGGTTTAACCTACTTTGTTCATGGGTGAGTTCATGTGTGGTATAGCCATGTAAGGCTAATGTTATGATGCATCAAACTCAGCAAGCATACATGATCATCTTTACCTTCATTATTGACTCACAGCGCTCTGTCGTTAGTTTAACATTAATGTTTAAGCCAGCACAGTATAGAGCCTTAATAAGTCATTCACTGGATTGGATGATTGAACATTTTGCCCATTTCTTCCTACTTTTCAGTTCCCTGACCCAACATCCAATAAATACAGCACTTTCACTTCAAAGTGCAGATACAGTTATTTTGAACAATTCCACATGGAAGGTTGTAAGGCCTGTTGATCACTGCTCATGCCATTCTCTTTGATGTGCACACATTCGTTTTCTACTTAAGTTATCCCCGACTGTGGGGGGGGGGGCACTACAGAAGGCTTATGTTTGTCCCTAAGACACTGCGCAAAAAGATGAGTTTTTCCCTATTGAGACTAACAAGAATAGCTTTACCACCACTTCACCACTGCTCTTTTGATGAGACAATTTGACCTTGAGAGTTAGGGAATTGCTAAACTAGTACTTCTCTGAGTGACTACTAGGATCCACTGGGCAAAAAAACAGGTCAGTGTAAAAAGGTGGAAAAATTATGTTCTGAACAGCAAATGAATTTTTAATGTTGTTAATATTGTTCTTGCATGTGTTGCAGTTCCTTCCACCTTCCTTATCATTAAATTGACTGGAATATAAAGCTGTAGTGTTGAACCTTTTCATGAAAAGGCTGAATAAGATCCAGTAGCCACCAGAGACATCAAAACACACCTGAGCCCCTGCACACAGCTGTTGAAGGTGGAAGAAAACCTCACATCTCGCCTGGAATTGGCTTATTTACAGTATTTTTTATGAAAGTAATATATTTCATGTATTTCATTCCTGTGCATAAGGAAAGATAATTCATTAAAGATTATTATTTTGCTGTCCTTTGAATGGTGCAAAAGATCTGCTATAACATAGGCATTTAGGTCAGTATATAAAATTAGTATATCTGTGGTAAGCTATGTCAGTAAACATCACCTTATACACAGTTTATGCTAATCTACATTGTAGAGTAAAATAAAATTAACCTGCTGCTTCACACAAGAACTCATGCTTTAGCAAGTAGAACAAAGTTTGGAGAAGTAACTGGATTTAAAGGCAGGTATATCTGACAGCGCCTGCTGCTTCCACCTACTGTGATTGTTGCAACAGCAGGTTTGTTAAGGATAAGATGATTTTTTTCACTTCCCACTCTCTGGCTCACCTCTCCACCAACTCTCCACAAATACAGCATCTCAGCAAGTAGGCTACACTGAATTATGCAACCTGAATACTTGGGGACACATTGGTCAAAGCATTTTTGTGATTTCTTTTCCCCTAAAGAGATGATCACTACATCTCTCGTCCTGTTTGGTGGCGTTCTGTGCACAATATCAGGCAACAATGACTGCCCTCTCAGTGCGAGTCTTCAATGTCTCCTTGAAATGCTTCTTGTTTCTCTGTTGCCTCATTATAATCCTTTGTGTGTCCTCTGTGAATGGCTGATGATGATTATGCAAATGTTCCATCAGAGAGCAGCATGGGTAATTATCACAGCAGAGAATGAGGCATTTTGAAATTCTCTGACTGCTGAAGAGAAAACCATGGGTCTTCAGTGTGTGTGAGAGTGTATATTTATCAGTTTGGGCAAGTCAGGGGATTTGAGATTGTGTCCATGGTGATGTTTACCAAACCTGTGGAGGGTTTTGTGAGGTTTATGCATTGTGAGTTTTTTAGTTCCTCCGTAGAAACACTCCATCTGCACAGGAAGTTGAATTGTGAATTTAAAATCTTTTACTATTGTGTTGCAAAGTGTTTTATTTTATCAGAATCAGAAATACTTTATTGATCCCTGAGGGGAAACTCTTTTGCTACAGCAGCTCAAACAAGACGGAGCTACGGCAACAGGCAGCATGTACGTTGGCGCATGCGCACTATAACATATGCAAAACCCATTTTTATCCAGCTGCTTCATCCCCTGGATACATTAGAGCGTGCAGGGCCTGACCATCACTTATCTACAGGTTGTGTCCAATTTTTATTATCTGCATTCAACTGTAATTGACACCTGATGTACCCTGGCTATGGTCAACATGGAGACTGACACATGCAGAGCATCAGTATTCACTCAGGCACTAATGAGGGCAGCTAGGAGGTGCAGGGCCTCGTGATGAACAGGTGGGGTCCTGGCAGCAGACCTCAGCACGTCTCTCGGAGATGTGAAATGTCTCATTATTTGTGGAGAGGTATACACAGACAAATAGAGTTAGAGGAAAGAGAGAAAAGAGAGACCACATGGTTAAAAGCCTGTGGCTCAGGAGGAAATGGGAAAGGCGCAGACTCCCACAGAGAGCCCAGCTTTGAGAGCTTCAATACCCAGGCTGAGTGGCCCCCTGACTGGGGTGAAAGGAGGTAGACTGCCTGGGGTTAATTAACCTCTAGAGCAGCCCGAGCTGGGCTCTAAGGAACACTGGTTTTTATAGATACTGACGAGGCACAAATTGTCTCCTCAAACTGCGAGGACGCTTGCATAAAGCAGGTCATTGGGCAATGGGGCATATCAACTAAAAACGATCCTCACTTTGGCCTGGCATGTCACTTCCTCTCAGGAACACTTCCCTTAGCGGGGTGAGGTACTGGGAGAACTTTTGAAGGAACTTGCCCAGCAGCAAAAAAAGTTAGTTTACCGCAGAAATCGCATTTTCAATTGATGTAGTTTCATTGTTTGAGAGAACAAAGGCATGTCATCTCCAAGCGATCCAAACAATAGGTTGAATCTAAAATCACTACAGTCATTGAGGACAGAAACACAACATAAATCATCACCCCGAAAAGTTGCCTTGCCCCTTTCAAAAAAAAGTCCATTTGTCAGTGAAGATCAACAAACTTCCCACAGTTCTTGCAGCTGCCTGGCATGCCGCCAAATAAACCAACTGAGCAGAAAGGCAGAGGCTATGATGTGCGTATTTGCAAGGATATGACATACCCCATTCTCTTCTCTCGCATTCCTAATGTGATTAAGTCAGACCAGTTAATGTAATAATCTTGCAACAATGCACAGTATAATGCTCCAATCAATGGCAATAAAACTGCACCCCTTCCTTCCATTGGCCATGCCAAAAACACACAAGTCATCAAGTCTGTGTTTGCTCCTCCTCACCTCCTTCTCTTTCGTCCTCGAAGCATTCCGCTGCAGAAAATAAACAACAAAGACACGAGAAGGAAGAAAGAAGAATAGTTACACCATGATTCACATGAAATATAAAACAAAAGCATTTCTCTATTGTCTCTGCTTTCATGTAAAGACAGGCAGTATCTCCCCATGTCTGTCTTTCTTTCCATGTCTTCTTCCTCTCCTCCCATCACTCTGTGGGACGCCGTCAGAAAGGCAGCGAGCATGCATCAGAGGGAAATGGCAGCAGTGCATGTACAGGCCTTTGTGGATCGCAGCAGGTCTAAGGGCCATTAAAACTCATCATTAGAGGACTGTCTCAGCTGCAGTTCTTAAGGGAGGAAATGTACAGGGAGGAGGAGGAGGAAGAAGAGTAGATTGGAAAGAGCTGTTCATCTGCCCTGTCTTGCCCGAGCTTCACATGTTCCTGCTGTTTATTATTCAGCCTTCCACAATTAGTTTCTTTGTGGATGTGATGAAGAGAGAAAA
This sequence comes from Siniperca chuatsi, assembly GCF_020085105.1. Classification (NCBI taxonomy): domain Eukaryota; kingdom Metazoa; phylum Chordata; class Actinopteri; order Centrarchiformes; family Sinipercidae; genus Siniperca; species Siniperca chuatsi. Next base: position 13,920,957 of record NC_058064.1, read on the forward strand.
AAATGAGGCAAAGATGAATAGACATTTTACTGCAAAACTAAATCAACGCCTTTTAAATAACCTTTTTAAGGGCACATTTTGTTTACTGGTGAATTTTTCTTAGTTTGAGGTGGAAATTGGGATCACTTCTCTGTTTCTGATCATTTTTATCAGTTCGGTAGAAAATATAGCTTTTTTTTTTAAGCTCACATGTCAGTAATGTCCACTGTGTCTGCCCCAAAAAATACCCTTCATTTGCACTAAACATTAAAGCAGCCTGTCTTACTCAAAACTCATATGTTCTTCTGGATTGTTATAAACATAGCTTACTTTAGATTAAAGGTATTAGATTAGACGCTAGCCATGGAAGCAATCCTGGTGATCTAATAATCAGATCTATACGGCTCTATTGCATAAAATAATTATGAAGTGGGCGGAGCTAATTTGAATGATCCAGGTTCCTGAAGTAAAAGTCCCATAAATTTTTCCCATAGACGATATTACGTGAGTCACAGATGCAATATTTTCACAGCTTGGATTCACATGAAGCTCTCCTGGTTGAATCATCGGTCCAAAAGATGAACAACTACGTTAGAAAATATCTGATTCCGCGCCCCTTGTATGGGGCAGAGTCCTTGCCGCGGCGGCCCAGGTTCGAGTCTGGCCCACGGCCCTTTGCTGCATGTTATCCCCTCTCTCCCACATTTCTTCAGCTGTAACTATCAGATAAAGGCAAAAAGCCCCAAAAATTAATCTTTAAAAAAAATAAAATATCTGATTCTGTCAATACAAAATCGAAGATACGAGCTTGTGTACATCGGGGGAGAAGTGAACTACGACTCCCAAGGTGCAGTTTGGCAAGAAATATTCAATCAGAGAGCTTAAAATTCTGATCGGCAGGCAGGTGGGATCTAAAGATTATTGTGTTGAGAAAAATGATTTTACACACTGCAGCTTAAATCAATTCAGTTTTAATTTCTGGGTCATTTTTGGATGAATTCAGCAACTATGGGGCTGCATTTGTTAATAGCATAAAATTAACCTTTACAGTCGGATGCTAGTGTCATACAGTATTTCTGTGTTAAGCAACATAGAGGACATCGTTGAAAGAAAAATAATTGAAATGGGAACACAGAATAGGAACCAGCGGCTCCTCCCACTTCGCAACTCTATATCTTTTAACCAGTTTTCAACCACAAAAGCTCAAATTGACCTTTTACTGTAGTTGATCAAAATGGTGACCATGCCATCCAAATTGTTTTATTTTAGATGGTTATTATGGATGGAGATATTGAAAATATTTCAGAAGAATAAAATATGTATGGGAAAACTTTTCCAATGAGTCAGCTTCTGTTTTTTTGAAAATTTTGGCAAAGATCTCAAGAACATTTGTAAACTTCTTTTTTTTATGTGGTGAGTCAGGATTTATTTATCAACATAAGGAATTTGTTGGTTTGACTTTCTGATTGTTGCAGGGTATCTCACCAACTATTGGATGGATTGCTTTGAAATCTGGTGCAGACATTTATGTCCCCTCAGGATTCATTGTAATAACTTTGGTGACTTTTCATCTAGCACAATCATCAGGTCAGAATGTTCATGTATCCAAAATTTCAGTTTATGACAAACTGCATGCAAATTTAATGACATTCCCATCAGCCTCAGCTGTAATTCATGTGTAGTGCTAATTAGATATATTATGAAGTTAGCATGCTAACATGCTAAATGTTAAATGTTTACATGTTAAACATTATACCTGCTAAACATTAGCATGTTAGCAAGCTGATGTTAGCATTTACCTCAAAGCACAAAGCACACCTGTGGCAAAGTACAGCCTCACAGAGTCGCTGTAGACTTAGTCTTAGATTGTATCTGTGAGTGTGGAGTGAGAAAGCCCAAACACGCTGCATCAGTTTCTCCTTCAGGTGCAGCACCTCAATAAACTCCAGGCACTGGGTACAGATGATCGTGCTGATGTTGTCAGTGTTTAGGGTCTTTCCAGGGGTTAAATGATCAGCCTCCTGCAAGGGGATACAGCAGCTTGATGCTGACAGTCTGGCTATTCAGTTTGTTCATTTCACCACAACTAAACACTTTGCTTAGTGGTTAAATTGACTATAGTTCAATTTTGTTGACCTTGTTTATAGGCCTAGTTATGATATTCTTGGTTTATACTGTGTTTGCATTGTTGGGGTACATAAAAACCCAGGTTTTCATCTACAACTCCTGCTTTGTTGCTTGGTCCCTAACAATTGGTCAGCCTGACATGCTGAACTGACCACCAAGTGGTCCCATCTAGGCCAATGGCAGTTTGGGAGAAGCATACTTTCATACAGTACATCCCAGTGAAAAAGGAGGACAAGGCACTCATGTCTCTGCTCTTCTGGAGTGGAGAGCAACGATGGTGGGTCTGCCCTTGTGCCAGCAACGCCTTTTGAAGAGGTTGCTCATCTGATGCACAATACCTCTTCAGTTCTGGAGGAACACTCTGCCACTCTGTATCACAGTGGACTCACTCAAGAGGACAGATAGTTTTTGTTGTACAGAAAAGTGGAGTGAAAAACAGGGTACCTGCAGCACTTTTAGAGGCCTGTCCTGTAAACTTATAGTGCACAGATACACAAAGACCTATGTAGATCCAGAGGGTGCAAGCCTGTGTGAAACAAAGCTGAATTCAAGTGATGGTATTGTGTTGTTTGTGGATGAAGTCACTTCTCAACCAAAGAGATTGTTTGCAGGCAGATCATTGACTGAGGTCTGTTCCATTTACCGCACCATTGGAGGAATCAGTGGGACATATTGTTAATAAGGAATAACTGGAACTAATGGTTGCCTGCTTCAGTGAACACTCATGGGTCCATGCCTGAGTGTAACATCCCATTTACGCTTATTATCCTATCCTGCTCATGTTATCAGTTAGCAACTTTATACATTTATTGTATTTACAGTATATTGTATAGAATTTGATTACATTGCTTTTTAGAGACAGCATGTGTTGGGACTCCACAGATGAATTAATTCATTTGGGTGATTTTTTGACTGAACTTTTGTTAGGAGACTGCATTCTCTTTTGTCCCACAATTCCGAGAGCCACTGAACGCAGCATTGGCCAGTCTGACCTGTGACCTGGATGTCACTAGGTCAGTAAAAAGGTCAGCAATGCTTTGTTCTCTCTCTTTTTCTCCAGCCCATGGCTGTCTCCCTCTCAGTGTGGCCTGCTCACCAGCACACACCCACCTGAACTCCACCCTCCGGGCTTCGCCATGTAATCTGCTCGGAGCAGAAAAACGCAGCAGGACCGATGTCTCCTGATCTACCAAAGTGCTGCGAAGGCCTCTTAGATCTCTGCAACAAAGTGTAGTACAAATGCACACATACAGCCTGCCAGCTAACTTCACATGCTAACAGGAGCACAAAACAAGTTAACGCTGAGCTGTTAACTCTGTAAGGACAACCACAGTGAGAGCGACCGGCTTCCTCCGACCTCTACAAGCAGACACTGCACAGCAAAAGACGCTTCCACAGCGGAACCACAATTCTTCCCAGCTTGGCTCATCTACAACAGACTGACCGCCAGCTAATAGCAGCACCAAGGCCACCTCTCACGGACGGGTAACGTAACAACTGGGTATAGCATAGAGTAACAGTGTACTTGGCTAAGCACAGGACTGTTTAGTTAATGATGTACATGTACTGATGTGTTTTTCCGAGGTTTTGTTGTTGTGAAGTGTTTATCTGTTTATAGGTTAATTTGGTAGCCACACACTAAGTTGATGTTTGTTTATGTTATGCTCCACACAGACAGTGTCTTTGCATGCTAACTAACTCCTTTTAACTTGGCACCATTATGCTAAACAGATCATACACATACACCTCTAATTTGGCCCTTAAAGACAACCACACACGGCGGAGAGTAACTTTAAAGCTCCCACTCCACATTTTACTTTGTTTCTGACCTGTGCGCGCACACACATACACACACACCCTCTGTTCTGTAGTTTAGTGTAATTAGAGTTAGTCTTCATATTGTGTGTTATCTTTAATAAATGCTTGTGTATAATTATGCTGGTTTCACAAGAGTGAGTAATTTGCGAATCCTTCATCCTACTAGCTATTGGTGGTAATTCTGGTTATAGTTATTAATTTAATTATTAATCTGAGTTCCAATTGTTTAGTGTATTTTATGAGACTCAATCAATGAATTGGCTATCATTTCTCTTCTTTAAGAAGAGTGGTGCCCCTGAGGACTTTATTCATTAGTTATTTATGATTCTTTGATAATTCTGATAGCCATAATTAATTGATCGCACCTACATAAGTGCATGCCCCCCCCCTTTAACCATTGTAAATCCCAACACATGACTAATGCATGTAATGTTGTGTATATTATTATTTTTTCATATTAAAAGCTGAATTTTTGTTGCTAACAAAATGTGAAAATTTAAATTAATAAGTTGATTGACACTAACACAGAAAAAAATATTCCAGCATTAATTTGAAAAGAACACATCATTCCTCATTAATCTTTTAACAATTTATGTTCCATTCAACTGATGCATTAAGCCTCATAAAAACAGTAATCCTGATTTCATCCATTCTATGATATATAATTAGTTTTTTGTTATGTTCTGTCAATGCATTACAGATAAAAAACAAAATGTGTCAATCATCCATATAATAAAATGCATAAATATGTGAAAATAGGAAGAGAAAACATCAGCAGTCCAGCTGGCTTCTCTGCCAATTATCGGGGCCAAAACGCTTTTTCACAACTTTTCTTTCTCTTAAATAAGCATTTATTTTTCTCTGGCCGACAATGGGAAACGGGGAGATGGTGGCTGAAACAGTGGCTGGCTAAATATGGGCCTTTCATCCGGCTTAACTCTACAAATGGACCTCATTGTCTTGAGGAATTCGATTTTCTGCCATTCGGCGTTCACGCTGTGTCCCTCTCCGGGGCCCGACTGCAGCGAGCGGGGCCCTTATCAACAGCACTCAGGGTGTGGAATTGAGGAATTGAGTTCTGCCTCGAATCAAACCATGAGAAAGAGCAAACGGGAGTGAGAAGAAGAAGAGAGAGATGTGGAGAGGAAGGGTAAAATCACCAGATGCTTCCACTCTCCCACCTAGACACAAGCCACACACACTCGCACCTCACGTGTGCACCTGTTTATGCACAACACATGCATACAGTATAATCACACATGGACACACACACTGTGTAAACCTACTGATGGCTCTCCCAGTGGGGAAGCTTTTATACGCTCTAATTTCCAGTGTTATCTTCTAGCGCTCGGAGCCAATGCCCAAATAGAGCTGTTTTTATCTACTAGATAAAGGCTGTGTTCCTTTGTATGCGTATGTGCACTTGAGTGTATGCGTATTTGGGTGTGTATGATGCTCTGTAAGGCATATCCACATTTACAGTACCACTAAAGTCCACAGTTGTTTATTGCTTACTGCGTACTGTCCTTGAGAAAGCAAAATGTATTAGAATATTTTTCATCAGTTGTAATTCAAATTTGATTTGAGTTGATGTTGAATTCAAGGCTTTAGGTAGAAAAGCATGTACTGATTTGACAGGCACAAACAGAATCCATGCAATAATAATCAAAACAATTTAAAAATTGTCCGAACCAACATAAAAAAGAAAAGTTGTCATGTCATAAAAGTTACAAATTCGAAAGTAAGTCAAAAACTTAATTATGAGAAAGTTCACTTCACAAATCAAAGTTCCAAAGTTTCTAAAAATATTATATTATTATATTTATATTTCTAAAAATATAGGGAGTAACATGTCACCAACAATGGAAGGCTCCATTCTTGGGGACCTCATGAAAAAAACATCATGAAAATTTGCTGTCAAAATTGTCTCATAAAATTTCCATCTACCCCGACACAAATGAAAGAAAGTTTAAGTTAGCCAACTCACATTAAATAGATTATCATGTGGATGTATAATATGTACCGAATTGATGTTTGGCATCAAGGCTCTGACCTCATCACTCCCCAAAAAGACAAACCCACAGGGAGTGGGGAGTGACGAAAAGTGTCCCAACTTGTGTCCCAAATCCATACTATACACTATTTCTATACAGTATATACTACATACTATTTGTCATAGTATGCTGTTTTAGCAATTCATATACAAAAAAATTAACAACCTTAACAGCTGTATACTAACAAGAAATGATACAATACGTGCAACGTCAGACATACATCAAATTGTGACTTTGGAATATCACTACCAGTTAAACTTTGCAAAAAGAAAGCAAAATGTCATTAAGATGTAATACTTTTGAATTTTTTGTTTTCCAAGATCTTTCTGGAGAATCGTATCTAACAGCACACTCAAAAATCGACCATATTTAGTTTGCATTCTGTCTGGTTTCAGAATACATCATTTGTCACTTTTCCAGTGTGAACATGCAGCAAAAGAGTGAGCAGAGCACTGACATCTTTAGTACACCGCCACGATTGCAAAGGTGCGTTGGATATGTGCTGGCATGCTTCACTTCATAAAAGCTACATTTCGCCTTGTATTTTTTTTGTTACGTTCAGTGGGGTGTTTTTAAATGACATGCAAATTAAACATGATATGCTAATTCAATTAACTGCTGTTCCTGTTAGTGCATCACACAAATAAAGATAGCACCTTTTGTGTGCTTGAGAAAGCAATGTTTACTTTCATTTTCTCATGAGCTCGACTTCACCAAAGCTCTCATTGCTGTGACGAGCCATGAAAATAGTCTTATTTTTGGCACTGCTCTCTTCTTCAGGCTGATGTCATGCATCCCATTAACCAGTTAAACAGAGAGAGAGAGAGAGAGAGAGAGAGAGAGAGCCTGTTACAGGTAAGGACAGGAGCAGACACACATATTCATACACGCACCTCTACTATCAATCTGATGTGAAGCATGGCCATTTACAGCATGGCAAGCACTGAGTCACCTTGCTAGTGAGTGGCATTCGCCAGGGCACGGTAACTAGGCCCAGTGGTGTTCTTAATCCACCGCAGGGCATCAAGCCAGTGTGTGAGGTGTCAAGGCTAAGTAACACATTGAGGTGTGACATTACCGCCGGTTGTTGGGACAATAAACCAGGGTTGCCGGGTGCTCTACGGGAGCTTTCACCCACTGAGCTCAAGTTATCTGAAATGTCTTTCCTGGGCTGCAGCTGTTAAGTGGTGCTTGGTGCGGCCAAGCTTTGCATCTCCTGTACCAGCGGGCCAAGAGGCAGAGCCGTAATTTAGAAGGTGATAGGGGCAGATAATTATTCAGTTTGAGTTGTGAGTCAGTATGTAGCAACTTTGCAGTCATTTTATTTAAAATTATGAATTTTCAATATGTTTTTGTTTAGCGTAGAATTTATTTAATCCAATAGTGTGTAGGTGAGTTATTGTTCTGTAGCTCAAGTAATATATTTTTAAAAGCTGTATTAAATCGCAGTAGGTCATATGAGGAAACAAATTAAGACTCATGTACATACAGTGTTTATATCAGGGGAAAAATGAAGTGGATTTACAGAGTTTTTAATATCAACTTTTTTTTTTATGTCTGGTCTACTGCTTTGTTGTTTTGCATACAGTGCCATGCCGCAACACATCAGTTTCCCTCTTTGATGTGTGCATGTAATAGAACAGCCACTAGTCTTATAAGTGCTTGGGGCAAACATGCATCCTTATCCCGACCACTGGGCAGTAACACACACACATGTATAGACATCTTTTTATTTTTAGCTATGGGAAGCCAAGCTTCACATGCAGCACTAGCAGTTTTACCAGAACAAATGATCATTTAGTAAGCTCGAGAGGCATCACATTGATACAGCATGTGCTACACAGAGCTTGAATTATTACGATAAAGTGTGTGTAAGTGCTTCAGGGCTATTTATGTGTGTGCTTGTGAACATATATGTAAGTGTATGATGTGATTTTGCCGATATTGACTAGTGAATAGAATAGCACAACCCTTCCATTCATGTGTATGTGTTAGAGAAGTTTCCCAGCTGACCTTGACCAGTTTTTCACCTCTATTATTGCTCCTGCCTTTTATATGTGTGAGCATGAAAGAGTACAATATGAAGTATATGTTCGTATTTGTGTGAACCCCAAGTGAATGTAGTGCATGTAAGATGGAATGGCTGCCAGTATAGCATACAAATCTCCTCCCTCTGGCCCCTACCACATACACTGGCACCTTTACAGCTATGTTTGCACCCTTTTTTATTTTAATTATTCAGGCACATCTGTTAAATCATTTTGACAAAGTTGGATGACTTGAGAGACAGATTAGAAAGAGAATTGTCAAAAAGAGGCCGAGATATCCTGACTTTTGTCCCTAATAAGGGCAAAGCTCCAAAAAAGTCTGGATCCTACACTTCCCATTATGCATCTTGATAGACTTTTTGTTAGACCCTGCCTGCCTGATCTCACATCTTTCAAACTTCAAGCTTTGTAACACAAGCTTTCTGTTGAAAACCTGTAGTCTTCGGGCCCAAACCAAACTAATCCCGATGACGTCATCAGAGATTATTTTCTTAGACTTGACAAAGCTCCTCCAAACTCATGTAAGACATTACACAACTGATTTCACTGGCTGAGTAGTTAGTTGGATATGTTAATTATTGTGTTCTGCACATACAAGTGCTCAGCCCACATGGACTTATAAAACACTAAAAATACCATTGCAGTGAAACATTTGTTAGACAAGAACATAACTTCTAACATATAACTTCTAACAAACACAGACTTTGTCTCCCCTCTCAAGCTCTACAAGTGAAAAATGCCACAAAAATTGTTCCCTTTTTAAAAACACAACTCAAGTCTTTGTAATCAGCCAACTAAAAAGAACTCATCAGAAATAGATTTTTTTTAATAAAGTTTAGCCCTTAAAGGTACCCTGTGGAGGTTTTGACCACTAGTATCTCTATGGAGCAATGTTTTTATGTGTAGGTCCACATTTTGTTTGTATCGTGCACACTCATGAAGACACCATATGCACAAGCATGCTAGCTAGTAAACATGGATGAAAACAATGCGTACTTAAAGTATTTCTGACTAAATATTAAAAATGGCTTTGCAGATGTTTTATGAAGAAGGAAATGCACTCAACATACTCAGTGATACAGAGTGTATTTTGGTATGTAATGAATTCATGTAATGAGCCATAAAACATGAAAATAACTTTGTCCTCAATCTCAAAAGCTCACAAAGCTGCTCTGATATTCCTCAATGTAATAATATTCATTTTGCAAGTGTATGCATGTGCACAAGCATGCGTGTGTGGATTGACGATCTGTGTGTGTGTGTGTGTTTGTGAATAAGGACCTATGCAAATGCATATCTGCAGGTGTGGTACAAACTCGAGAAAAGCCACCGTTCAAGGGGCCCACATGTAATTGAGGTCAGACCACTTGCTTCTCAGCCTTGTTCTCCAGTCAAGTCTCACCAATTTTTCTCTGGTCATTTCTCCAGCAAAATGTCAGTCATTAAAACCGTCCGACAACGACGGTCGCGATCCAGGCCCATTAAGATTTCGATTCCCCTTGTCCTCTGAGGACAAGATGTAATAGCTCAAAAACATCTATTTAGGCAGATGGGATTGGATTTATTAAAGGGGCGTATTTCATGAATATGACCTCATCTTATCATCAGCCAAAGCACTTTTGATTACAGGCCTTAATAAGTGAGTGTCTTCCAGAAGGGTGAGTGCCCTGTAGCTGACCTGGACCTGTTGATAAACTAGAAGACTCCATTGGAATGTGTTCATTTCATCTGCCATTTGCAAACCTTAATTAAAAACTGGTGGGAAAAGGGCACATACCTGCAGTTCCACATGCACACCCAGGGAGTGAAGGGGACCTCCGAGTATATGAAAAGTAATAAAAGCACAGTTTTCTGGCTTGGTCAATGCAGCCTCTGTGTTAGCTGCTTACAATACTCATAGGAGGGAGATAGTGCGTGAGTGTGTGTGCAGTGTGCTCCTGGGGGTTATGAATGAGTGCTGGCCACTCCTAAATGTTCTTTGATTTATTTGTGTAGGCGTGCAGTATTTTTCCTCTACATTAAATGCTGGCTCGGAGGCTAACCTTTACCTCTGAGTCGAAGCCCGGTTTGGTGAAAGGGGGAATTATTTCAGGGTCAGACGCTGTGCACATAAAAGCTCTGGTAATGCCTGGAGTTGTTGTTTACTGCATTGGGAAGAAGTAGTTGAGTTTTCCTAGGGGTCTGAAGCTTTAGGGTTCTTCCAAGCAAGAAAAATGAACTCCTCTGCATGTAACATGAGGACATGGGAGACACGTGCAACACTGATTTCATGATCACCACTCTTCCAACAAAAGAATGGTCTCTTTTGTAACTAGAAGAAAGTACATTGCAGCTTACTGAGATAACAAAGTCCACCAAATCTGCGAGCCACCCCTGTCATTCGGTCACACAAGGTTCACTTCTTGATGGAGGAGCTTTAATTCATTTGTCTTGTACAGGGCAACTCCTTGACCTTGTGGATGGAGATTAATGAAGAGCTTTAGTGGTGATGAAGGCTATCAGGCACCATGCTCCCGTGGTCTAATAGAGCAAGAGTTTTACATAGCCAATTATGTCGTTTGCATTCCGCTTGTAAGCACAGTTCTGTCAGGGGGAGCCCAGTCGGCTGTGGTATATTTGCTGTAGTAAAATATAAGGGTCATTCAGACAGAGCAGGCCAGAGTGAATAATTATTTCTTTGTTGCTCTTGTTTTACTTTCATTTCTAATTTTCGAGATGAGAAAAATTAGAGAGAATCAAGCTATTTCAACAAAAGAAAAAAAAGGAAAAGCCACCTGAAAAGCTTGTTTAAAAAAAAAGACTTTGACATGCAACCTTGTGCGTTTCTACAACCTTAAAAAAACGACAAAAAGGCCTGTGTGTGCCATTCTGCTGTTAAATGCTACTGTAAAAAGTCTACAGCCTTCACAGCCCTTTTGATCATATGGTACAAAGTGTACAAGTGCAATTGTGAGCCATTACCACTCTTTGCTGCAATTATTGTCAGCCAGGCTCTTTGGGTGCTACACTCTGCTCTGCTGTTCTGGTCCACACACAAAGTGTAATTTATTTCTTTTTTTTACTCTCCAAAAACAGGACTTTAAATTTTGATCTCTGGGCCAGTTCAACCTCACTATCTTGTCATCTGAAGAAGGGTAAAGAAAGATACACGATAGGTATAGGAGAGGCGAGAGGGTGATAGAGAAATCTACTGTAATCAATAGGTGTGTAATTGGAAGCTGTCAGTTAAATGTTTTAGTATCCCCGTTGGTAATAGCAGCTCTATCATTTTCTACACAAGATAAGGCAGTTTGGTTCAGGCTACAAGGGGCTAAAAAGTGTTCTCAGCAGGGCCCTGTGTGATGTGAGGGAGCCGTTCTCTCTTTAACCATTCAGCGTATGCATCTTTGATATTGTTCAAATGACAACACACTGTCAGGCTCACTTTTATTGATGGGAGATCTTTTCAGCCCCAGGATTCCAGACAGCAGGGAGAGAGATGAAGAATGATTTTTACACATCAGGTGTTGTAAAAACAGTACAGCTCCTTATTCTTGCATGTTTATGTTTTTTTTTTGTTTGTTTTTTTTTTTTGTCTAAGTTAAAACTAGATGAGTAAATGTTAGAGCTCACCATCATTCTCCTGGGTTGCATCTGTGGGGTTATGCTTAGCATAGCCCTTAATGGAACCTAAAGTGTTTTGGGTTGCACACAAGAGTGTCAAGAAAGGACAACGCTTTTCGCATGGCAGGAACTTAAGTTTTAGTGGCAAAGACCCATAACCATTAACTATTTTGTGGCATTTTAAAATGTCCTATTTTGCAATTAGTCTAATGGAGAATGTCCTCAGATTAAGAAGCAGGAAAAACAGGTTCCATTAAACTCTCCATAATGCATTTTATATCAGTTGCTTGTGGCATTCAGGCTCTCACATGTTTAAATCTGTCCGTGTTAATGTACTGGATGCTACTGAAATAACTCAAATAGATGGGCACTGTGTTTTAGTTGATACTGATATATTTCGTGCTGACTAATAATACTACTTAAAACAACTGAAGTGCCTTAATATGTTAAAGGTTCTTTCTTTATTGTCGCACTAGGGGAAATCTGTTATGCAGCAAGGGTTCACATAATGACAGAATACAAAAGGACAACTTATACAAAAACATCAACAATAAATCACATAACTATTGCAGGGAAATGGAAATTCATACCAAGTATATATATGCAAGAGTGCAAATGTGCCAGGGTAGTGCAAGGAATGCAGCCAGAGTGCTAATTGCAATTAAGCATATCAATAGATCCTTTTATACAGCCTGTTCAAGGCGGGAGGGCTGTAATTGTTGTTCTGCCGTTACGCCAGCAGCAGAGGTAATAACGGAGCCGAATCTGGTCATAAGGACAGGATAGGGGTGTGACGTTTTGATGACGTGTTAGTTGTGCGACCCACCACTGGGGGATTTAAAAAGCAGCTAGCACTAGTTAGCATCAAATCAATCGCACAAACACTTTGCTTGCATGAATCTGCCATTGTTCGCATCATGTTAATATACGATGCACAGCAACTTTGCTTGCGTTTGCAGGTGGCATAAATGTGCACGGCTAGCAAAAGCACATCAACACTCAGTTCACTTGCCATTATTATTGTTTAGAAAGCAGTGTCGCTGCCCGACACATATGTTTTACGTCACGCTAAATGCTGAAGCTGTTGTTACACGTCACGCCTTTTTTGCGTCCGTAACGCTGGCATGCTATCTGAAATTGCACACTGGGGCAGCATTATGCTGTCATTGTTTGGTTCAGTGTAAAAAAGCAAAGCCGGCGTAATGACGGGTCTTCTTTATGGCAGTATTGCAGGATCTCTGTGTAAAAAGGGCTAATAGCACTTGGGATGAAAGAGACTGAAAGAGACATGGAGTTCTTTAATCCCATCGAACAGGTGCCCTGAAACGGCGGCCTGAGGGAAATAGCTCATACTCCCTCTGGAGTGGATGGGATTTGCCTGTTATAAATGACCAAAGGTTTGGCCTCCCTGAGATCTTACTGGCAATTTTAACAAGACTTTCAAGTCTTTTCTTCTATTGTATGCTTTATTTTCAAGGGCTCTTTTTGGAAATTCGCTCTGATGTAGAGAGGATCGATACCACTCTCATGTCTCTGTGTTAAGTATTGAGCTGGAGCCAGGAGACAATTAGCGTAGCTTAGCATAAAGACAGGAAGTAGGGGGAAACAGCTGGCCTGGCTCTGTTCCAAGTACAATACTTAATTCAATAATGTGTGAGTTAATGACTCACAACTGTAGGATGGACATTTTTTAGAGTGTAGACTGAGTGGTATGGCCTAGCGAAATCAGAGGGTGACAGATGTCAGTGAGATCATTGGAAACCTGGTCACTTCCTGTCAGTGCCAGCCACACGGCAGTGCCGGCTGCCTGACTCCCCATGGATCGGCCAACGCTCCTGAGCAGGCTCTTAAGTGGGATCTGTGATGTTGCCATCAACCTCTCTGCACTGACAACACACTCTGTGGTTGTGATGGCTGTGAGCTCAGGCCCGTCCCTGAGCATCTGTTCTGTCCTTTCACTTGCTGGCTGCTTTCTGCCCGTCACACCAGATCTATCTACATGCATCTGTGTTTCTGTCTTTGTTCCTGTCTTCATATGTAACTGCTCCTGTCTTTGCTCTCTGTCATTGTCTCTCTCTCTCTCTTTCTCTCTCTCTTGCGGTCTGTATCTGAATCCCTCACTCCACATCTGAGACTACTTGTTATGTCAGTTAGCTTCCTTGTCTGAAGTGGTCACTCAAACTTAGGTTGTTAGTTTCAACACTTAGTCATTCCCTGTCTGCGCTCTCAGTGCTGCTCTTTGTCATCTGCTATACTGCTGATACCTTTAACAACCAATTTGCCCATTTACATGTGCATGTCTGTCACAGCTTTACATGCTTATAATTCAACTTTTTTGATCAATACTGCATTATGTGAATGTTGTAAAAGGCTCATCCCCAAATCCTTCACCTGATGATGCAAGCATGGGAAGAGTGGTAGCAAGAAAGACTCATCCCAAAAATGTATCCTTTTCACCAGATACAACAGAGAGACTGCAAAAAACTGAAAAACTGCAGTTTTTCTTGCATACCTTGTGACTGTGCGGGTGGTGAACAGAGCCTGCCTATGGTATACAAAGTGTATTGATAGGTGTAATGATGTATATAAACAAGAACATTAAGATAAGGTTGAAAATCAGTAAAGTAGTCATTCAAGAAAACAGCCACAGTCACCTTAATTGTATGTTTGTAGTGGATAATAAATCACTGGTTTTGTAAAGTGAGTTGTCATCATAGCCGAACAAGCCCAGACAGACCCTGGTGTGAAGTGGAGGGTCTTGACCACCTTAAAAAGGCCCAATTTTGCAATAATTACTGGCTTTTAATTCATTATGCTGCTTATTACTCACCAAGATATTAACTATTTTACAAGAAATGTTGATTTAAAATTGGTTAATTACAAGGTCAAGTAATTTACAAGTTCTATCAAAATTATAGCTTGGCAGGACCCAAACCACAGAAGCATCTGAGGGCCAGTCATGTTTGTGTAATGAAATAAAATTTCATAACTTTAAAAAATGGTGTTGCAGTTACCATACTATATAATATAATAGGCAATATTTAACACAATACATGCATAAAAATCATTGACACCAGCATTAACTGCCTTATTACGTGTAATTGCCTTAATAGACCCACTACACCTTCACAGGAACACAAATGGGAAACCAAAGCCATCATCTTCCACTCAGAATTAGCAGAGGCAGACCAACTGTGGGGTCAAACCTGAAAATCAAGAAGGTGGACAGTGATGGCACCGAGGTTCATCCTTGGTCTCACCACTCGCGCAGAAAACGCACAGTATTTGAAATATTTGCCGACCACTCAGCATCCAACAAGAAATGAGGCAGTGTGGTGGGGGGCAGGGGGCTGGGCTATGCAGCCTCCAAATAATGAGGAAGGAATGACTTCAGTTGGGATTTCTCATTCTGCCAGAATGTGATTAATCCCATCAGTAAACAAAGCAGAGGTCATCGTGTTTTGGAGAACTCCAATTAGAGAGTAATCAGTGCTAATCAGACAAGCTGCTCACCGGCATCTTGGTGATTTCGGCAGTAAAGGGCTCTCTAGTGAATAGTCTGCCCTCTACACTGAGAACGACCGACCCACACTCTGTGATCCTGTGTTAAGGGAGTGGGAGGCAGAAGAAAGAAAGAAGGCTAATTAGCGTTGCCATTCATTAGCGACTGCGTGTGATGTGTGCATGGGTGGGCTTGTGAACTGTGAGTGTTGTTCTGATGTGGCGAGTGTGCTTCAAGTCAGTGGGAGTACATTTAGGCCTAGGTCTTGTGTGTGTAAGCTCAGGTACAGTTTATATCTGTGTATGTATGGTCTCTCAGTTGACTTGCTAAATGGTAAGAGTCAAGAATTAGGGCTAGTCATTTGCCTAGATATTACCAGAGGGCATGCTGCTTCAGATGTAAATTAACAGTGACTCACTGTTTTCCTCCAGCCTTGAATCATAAAACTTGTCTTTGCATTTGATGCCAGCTTTCAAGGTTAAAGGCCTGGCTAGATGAAATTGTTTGCCAATTGATGGGACACTTTGTGTTTGCAGCTACATGTGGGGGGGGCGGAATAACTTTTTATCTCCACAAATTGTCACTTACTGTCATAAATTAGACGAATAGTTTGACATTTTGGGAAATACGCTTTAATGCTTTCTTGCTGTGGTTTAGATGAGCAGATCGATACCACTCATGTCTGTGAGTTCAATAGAAGCTGGAGCTAGCAGCTCTGAGCTTAGCAAAAAGACTGGAAGTAGGGTGAAACAGCTAGCCTGGCTCTGTCAAATGAAAACAAGATCTGCCTACGGCACCTCTAAGGCTCAGCAATTAACACGTCATATCTTGTTTAATCTATACAAAAACTGAAGTGTAACAATGACAAGTTGTGGTGTTGTTAGCTGGACTCTTTCTTGACCAGGAGCAGTGACTTCCTGAACTCTTGCTGTCACCAAAGGTATGGGGTGGAAATGAGGAAACAGCTAGCCTGCCTCTGTCGAAAGGCAACAAAATCCATCTCCTAACCTCTAAACCTAAACATGCACAAGCTATGCAAAAAGTATAAAAACTTTAAGGTTTTATGGTGGGTTATGTGCTGGACTATTTCTTGACCGAACAACCTCATGGTGACAAATACACTCCAGCAAGTCACTGCTCCCGGTCAAGAAAAAGCCCAACATCCTATAAAACCACAAATTGTCGTTTTTACACTTTGGTTTTTGTACGGATTAAACAAACCAGATATAACGTGTTAAGAGATTTAGAGGTGCTTGTAGGCGGATTTTGTTACCTTTGGACAGAGCCAAGCTAGCTGTTTCCAGTCTTTATGCTAAGCTAATCATCCCCCGGCTCCAGCTTCATATTAAATACACAGAAATGAGAGTAGTATCGATCTGCTCATCTAGCTCTCATCAAGTGAATATGTGCATTTCCCAAAATGTCGAACAATTCCTCTAACAAATATGATTTGTTATTGGTGGTTCACATCAACAGCACATTCCTCTCTCTCTCTCCTCTTTCTCTCTAGCAGCATGACTGGTCCGCAGGGAGCCCTAATCCAATAACTCGCAGGCCATTGCAGCTGCCATTTCAGCCATTTCAGTGGAATACACACAGATGCCAGGTGGGTTCCCTTCTGGCCTATCAGACCAAACAGTGATGTAAGGCTTTACTCATCACTATTACCTGTCTCAGCTTTCGAGACATTTATAGGCCAAGGAGTGCACTGCAATAATGAGTTTGTGTTTATTGCTAACGTGTTGCCAGTAGAAATGGCAGACCCTAAGTGATTTGTGAGTTTAATTCCTCCACCTGGCCCTCTGATGGCCTATTGCGCCCCACGCCCCAATATACATAAATGACATGTTAATGGCTCGACGTATACTGAAAATGACTTCTGTGGGTGATGATTTGTTAAGTCCATTCATACCTCAAGGTTATCTGTGAATCATAGTTCTGACTGTGAGCTGTGATTGCTCAACAAAAATCAATAAGTACTTTTAAGATGTTTTACCTTCTCCTTTTGTCAGAAAAAAATAACAGGATTTATTTTTTGTGTTGAGACTTTGGGAAGGTTCCTGATCAATGTTTATTATGTCATTGGCATGTCTAGATTGCTTTCAGGAGCTCTTTGTCTTTATCCTGAGAAAAGTGTAATCCAACGTGGTGATCCAACATGCTGCAATGTTAACTGCATTTCACGGTTAGTCAGTCCTTACATTTCATTCACATTGCACAGCAAATTGAATTGAGCTGTTATTCAAATGAAAGTTCTGAGAGAAGAATCAAAGGGCAGAGCCACAAACAATTTGCTGACACTATACTCTATACCTTTCTTGTTCTGTCACGTTTGCAAAATCCCTTGCCTAAAAAGAAGTGTTGTTTAGGGGCAGTCGACTTGGCTCCTTTAAAAGAAAAAAAGCACCACCATAGCCCTTTTGCCTAAAAGATTGATTAAAAAAGAATGTAGCCTCGTCTTGGGTAGCACAGCCTCCAATTAGCATCTAGTTAAGCTATTTGGAGTAACGTTACTGAGGAATATGAAGGCAGTCCATTGGGAAAGTCTTTCTCGCTGAGGGAAGAAAGGAATCCTTATATCCTCCTTAATTAAAACATGATTTACACTTAGTCCCAGCTATGAAGTTGCCTTTGATGGTTCTTTTGTCAATTAAAAGTAAGTCCTACAGCAGATTACATAGCACTCATTACAAGCAGGTTATTCTCAAGGACATGCAAGTTCTGGCTTTCAAGTAAGGAGCTGCTGGGTGGGTTAGTGCAAGGACACAAAAGGGGAACTCACAAAATGAATTAGATTCCGTACTTCTGTTTTATATAACTCTTCTATTGAGGGCTGGTCTCTCAAGAGTCTCTCACACCTCCTCGTTTTCCCTCCTCCTATCCCTCTTCGCCTCCCTCTCTTTGTTTCTCATGCTCTCCTCCACACAAACAAAATTAGACGTCTCATTGCTGTTGTCAGATGTGCGCATCGGTGTTCTTCCTTCATGTAACGGACACGGCTGTTATCATCTGAATCCTGGGCTGCCAAAGTCCTCATGCTCCATTTACACTCCGCCATCGAAACACCAATACAGCACTTATGCACTTCAAAAAAATCTTAGCCTGCCTGAAAGAGAAGGGCAGCATGAATATTTAACAAGGAAACTGCTTTTAGATACTCACAGGCAAAAAAGGGGGCAGGCCAGGTCTAAATATCTTTAACTGATGAGACCAAGACAAAGAAGAAGCAATCCGGCTACCCTCCAGACACCTCAAAGCTGTATTCAGGATATTCATTGGCCCTGACAGAATAAATAGTATGTCAGGGCATTGAGCGCAGCACTGGAGGTATTCTTCCCTTTGAAATTCAGCAACAGAGACCAACAGACAGTGTTGTATCACCATGTTTTATTTGGTGTTAGAGAACTTCATACACGTTCTTGCAATAAATCTTCCATACACTCCTCATACTCCTAATGGAGAAGCTGAAACCTATTCCCTCTTTTTCCTTTTCTGTGCTTTTTTGTGCTGGCTTTAATTGCCATTCCAAAGTTGGCATTAGGTCAGACAAGAGAAACCCTATGAGCTGTTCAATATTCGGCTGCAGATTCAATATTGCTAATTCCCCTTCTGGCCCAGAGAAAACAGTGCGCTATGATTTAGCCTGACAGCAGAGTGTATATTTGAATGAGACAGTATAAGACATTCTTCTCTTGACATTAGTCACCTTGCACCCTTGCAATCTACACCATTGCTTCTTGTGATTTCCAGGTCACAACTGCCCCTCCCCGCTTCCATCTGCGGGTTGTAGGTGTAGATTTAAATGGAGATCCACAGGATCAAATGGTATCAATTTTTAAATCTGCTGTTTGACAGAGGATGAAGTAGAGGAGGGTGGGCAGAGGAAGAGAGGGGAAGCGAGAGAAGCTTTCCCAGCGTGGAGTAATATATTTCATGGCTGGAAAAAACTTTTAAGATTTGCGCATTCGGGTGGGGGAAAAACAAGCCAGGCGGTGGCACGATTGACAGTTTATTTAAGAGGCCATTAACTTTACATATGTTGCTTTGAAAAGACACACACTTGAGTTGCAGTTTAAGGCCCCAAGGCTCTGAGTGTCCTATCATCCACGATGCTCGAAAACACACTAGATAAAGGCCAACACTTCACTAATAAAAAACATTTATGGGCAGATCATTTCAAGAATGAACGGGTTAGGTGTTAGTCAGTGTTGCTACTTATATCTCATGTTGCTCTGCAAAAAGGGACCAGGAGAAACACGGAGCACATGACAGCTTGACCTTTTTGAATTTCATGTTGGTCTTATGGAGGCACTTCTTACTTTAAATCACTAAGAAATGGACATTAATCACATTCTGTGTATTGTTTTGTGCCATGAAACACACACATTTGAAGGCTAGAACAAATGATGAAGATAGAGTAGAGGGACAAAGAGGAGAAAAAACTCCAAGTCAGTCCAATGTCTTAATAATTGCCCCTTTGTTTTCCTGGATGCGTTTCTTGTGTGTGTTGAGACCAATGATCTGAAGAGAAGAAAAGATCCAGTTTAAAAAGGATCTGACATGAAAAATACATGACAGAGATAGCTGTACTTTGTTCAAATGCTAGACATCAAAACTGCGAGAGAAATGAATTCCAAACAATTTACTTTGACACAGCCATGTAATTATCACATGTGTAGAGACTAGCAACCTTACCATCTTCTACGCTTCTTTGCCTTTTACATTGTGCAATGCCAGGTCATGTTTCAAAGAAAAAAAAATCTAAAAATGGAAATATTGTTGTTTACAAATATGACACTTCTTTTCCAATTTCCATTACTACTACTACTACTGTCATAGTTTGGGGTTTTGTCCGGTTTCCTGTTTTATTTTGTAGTGTTATCCTCTCCTCATGTGTCTTGTGGTTTTACTTCCTGTCTTTGTTTGCTTTCCCTCCAGTTTGGATTGTTGGCCCCGCCTGTGTCTCGTTGTCTCCCCTACCTAAGTGTATTTAGTCCGGGTCTTTTCCTTTGTTCAGTGTCAGTTCGTCTTTGTCAGTTGTGTGTCAAAGTTTCCAGCTCTTCGCCAGTGTTTCTTTGGATATTTACTGTGCACCTTGGATTTTCTGCTTGCTCCCTTATGGATTTATGTTACCTGTTTGCTGCTTGTCTACCTGCCTGCCTGTCTACCGGTCTACCTTCCTGTGTCTGCCAGTAAGCTCCTAAATAAACCACTCAAGTCATCGTTCTGCTTCCTCTGTCTAGTTCCCTGCTTGGCAACACGACAGCTACAACTTTAATTATTCACATTTATGCATTTTTTTGTTTTGTCACGGGATTTAATGGCTTATATTGTTCTTGCAAATGCAAGTGTTTCAGAGTCATAGAGAAGAGGCAACATCCTCTTTGAAACAGGAAGCAATAAGGTTTATGGGAAACAAAAAGACCAAAACCAACAATATGTCCATCTCTCAATACTTTACCTATTTGTTAATATTAAAGATGTAAACCTTTAAAAATGTGTCACCAATGTGTAGTTAAATTTTTAAAAAAGGCTCAATAGTTTCCTTAAACAACTGTGCAACAGTGAGACTCACTGACATATTTTTAATATGGAGCTCTATAATACAGAGGAATAAGATATATATGGCTTTGGTTGCAGAAGCAATACTTTGTTAGTAGGTTCAGTTCATTGTTGGATTTGGTCTTTTGATGGGATTTGTTGAAAATAAGAAATTAAAGTATCAGACTTATTTATTTAATGTGCTCCAAACGTTAAATACTGCACACTTAAAAAACAACAAAAAAACAACAACAACAACAAAAAAAAAAACCTGGCACATCAAGTACTTTTTGGGCAACAGGTGGCAGAGAGAGGCCAAAGTTTAAGCATACATGACAGAAAGCTTCTGCCCTGCTGAAGAGTTCTTCATTTCCACCAGCTCCACTAGTGCTGTCCTGTAACTGATCCTGACCTCTGACATCAGTGTAAGTCTGAGGAGAGTACAGACCTCCTCCAGAACTATCAGTAATATCAAAAACTATCAGATCCCTTTCTGTCCCTGTTTGAAACAGTTTGGGATAATGTTGAGGGTTTCCCACTCTTTTGTTCTGTGGCACCCAGCTGGGTTGGATAGATAGACAGGGCTCTGAGTCAGCACAGCGAGGCGGCCGCAGCAAGGAGCTGATTTAAACCACTGCCGAACCAGGGCTCAACTTTCATTAGCCGTTGTCATTATTCCCCAGCCGCTGTCTGACAGATGGCATTGTGGGATATCGGATTTTATGGCAGGTCATCTTTCATATCCAATTTCTTTTCCCATTTGATGAGAAGTTCTCGCTCCAGTCAAATTCATTTTGCAGTTTGAATATTGATCGGACTCTACATTCTCTCTTTCTCTTACACCCCCATCTCTCTCTCTTTCTTTACCGACATCTACTGCAAGACTCTCTTAAGACTTAATGGTCTCTTGCTCTTGGCGCTCGGTCTGGAACGCTTGTGCTTGTCTCCGTGATGTACAGTGAACCACCATGAAGAAACATGAATAAATATGAGGTGAATTTGGAAGTCAATTAATAAGCCTGCATTTGTCTGTTCTCAATTTTCAAGTTTGCATTAATACAATCATTCCCCATAATTACTGTAGGGCCTAATTACCAGAGTATATTTAAATAAGATTGAATCAGTAATGCAGTACAAACGAGTCTAATGGCATATAGGAGCACAGTGGGGTTATAATGCTGCTCTGCCTAATCTATTATATCAGCAAATCCTTTGAGGGCTGTTGAAATTAGCTTTAGCCTCACCCTGAAATAAATTGATGGCTTTTGAAAGGTACCGTTCGTCTCGCAGCCACTCTGCAAGGACATTAGGGGTCAAGATCTGGCTCTGATATGGCAGTGGCGGGCTTTTATTCCCTGTCGTTTTTTTTCATTCGGCAGACAGGATATAGATAGGGGATCAGTAGAGATTTTGCCTGTGCAGACGGTGACCTGACAAAACCATATTCCACCTGTTTGCACTGACAGAACCGCTGCCGGAAAATGGCCGACCGTAATGACCCATTAAAAATTCAGTATTTGGTATAATGAGATGATCATGCCCTGCCAGTAGTGTCTTGGATCTGAGGAACATTGCATAGAGGAAGGGGCACAGCAGCACAATATTACATTCTAACTGATAAAAGGCTTGAAGGGGACTGTAGATATATGTAGATCTGGTAGATGAAGAAGTCTTTATCATGTTAATATGACTTGCTTCAGTGAGGCTGGGAAATATGGGGCCTTTGGTCAGAATGAGCTTTGTGTCATATTAGTGTAAGTAATGGCTCATTTCTGAATAACATGATTTACTAAAACAACCCATAAAATGACTTTTTCAGTTAGGCACAGAATGAAACAATCCAACCTAAAACTCGCAAAGCATGAAGGAACAGATTTGTCTTGGCAAAATATTGCAATTTGAGAGGTGATCAAGCATGAGATAATGGAAATCTCAATCTGGACCTGTTCATTTCCAAAACCCTTTTCGCTCTCTGGGGCTATGAAGCGAGCTGGCAGCATGGTAACACAAAAGTGTTCAGAATGCAAAAAACCTTCACTACTTGTTTGTTTTTCTGCTCCATGAACTCGGTTCCCACAGAGGTATGTCAAATACAAAGAGTGCTGCAGAGAATTAACATGACTGCCTCTTTTTTCTTTTCCAAAACATGCTTATACGCAATCACAGTGAATCTGCATTGAGACTGATAAGCCAGCTTTCTTCAGTGATAATGCATCAGTAAGCTTGGACATCATTTTCCATCACGTTCCCATGGGAAGCTATGGGATCTCCATGGACCAGCGGGGTTATCCACTCATGGACTCTGGGCAGGACTGGCAGGAGTCAGCTATAGAGAGCCCCTAACCAACTTAACAGTGCATGAAACAGAAGCCTCCTTGGTCCACTGGTCCTCCCCAGGGCTAAAGTGAATGGTGAACATCACAAATAGTAGGATATACGTGTGTGTGTGTGCTGTGGGTAGGTCTGAGAAGCAGAACAGTAATGTCTCCTGCACAGCATCTGTCCAGTTGCCAGGGATACCTTTCTCCCCTCCCTGAGCTATGGAGCGAGACATCACAAAGTATGGAACAATGTAGAACCGAGCCACTATTGGCTGGCAAACGACCCCCGGCATTGTATCACAGGCGTGACACCGGAGCTGGCTGCCAAATCCTGTCGTCACGGGAACAAGACCTCAGAGGTTCTCAGGAGACTCTTGGCAGAGGAGGATAGACAAAAGAGGCATGTGTTTTTCTCTGTGTTCCTGTCTGCATGCAACTTTGGGTGCTTACCATCGGATTTGTGTTATGTTTTCAAGTCATTGCCAGTGTCATTGTTCCAATCAGCATTTTGGGGATTTGTGTGTGCATGTGTGTAAAGGGGGTGTACCTCCCTTTTGTTATTTGCAAGCCACTTTGATTTAGTGCATTCAACAGAGCAACAAACATAAAAATGAAAAGACAAAACAAGACTAAGAGTCTACAGCCATGCTAAAGGCTCTGTGAGGCTGTACTTTGGCATAGCGGTCTTTAAGATCCCTCCCCTGGGCACCATGGATAGCTGTACCAAATTTTGTGGCAATCCATCCAGTAGTTGTTGAGATATTTCAGTCTGGACCGAAGTGGTGGACTGGCTGAACAAATGACATACTGCCATTGCCATCCAAAGAGGAATGCTGCTAGTCTGGCTAAAATTTAACAATATATGGCCACAGCTGAGACATCTGTCTGTGTCTGTTTGTAGGCTGTTTCTAGAATTTCTATATTTAAGATGATCAAATGTCCTCACAAGCACAGTGATTTGCATGAAGTCCTCCAAAGTGAGTATTATGGGTTAAGAATTGAGTTCAGGTTTAAGATTTAGTTTTGGTGTAGGATTTCAGATATTGTTGCTTGCCTATAGTATGTGGCATTACTAATATCACTAACCTGAAATACTTCTTAAGATAGATCATGGTTAGGGAGTCCATCCTACAACTAAAAGGTCACAAGTTTAATCATTGAAGCCCTTGTGTCCTTATAAATGTGTCCTTTAGCCTTGTAACCTCTTTTAGCTCACCTTTTGTCTTAATGGTAACTAGTCACTTGAATGTAAGTGTGGTTGAGCAGAGAAGATCGTGCATATTATATGACTTATGAAATGGTAAGTGTAGGGTTTGGCATTGGAAATAAACATAGCAACTGGAAATGAAATGGCCAAATCCATTAAGAAATAAATGAGCAGTCAAACGTACGGACAAGACAAGCTCAAAAATATGGGTGAGCATCAGTACTGCTTTTTTTATGGCAGATTGCCTGTGCTTGCCATCTGCTTCTTTGATGCCTTTAGTAGCCTTGTGAATGGCAGTTTCTTCAGTCTCAGGCTAGATGCTGTCTCAAGGTAGTCCGCTCATTGAGGGCTTGAACCTACCCCTCTGGGGGGGGGGGACTGTTATGATGCACTTCCTGCATCAAAAAGAAATGTTAAACATTGTAACTTTAAGACTAATTCTACTACTCTACTTTTGGTATAATTCCTGTGACCAAATATTAACAAGACAAGAATTTCTCAATTCAAGGTCCACTTATTCAATTGTTTTTGATCAAATGCTTTTCAGTCAGAGAAGCCTACATCAAGGAAGTATAGCAAATGGTTATACATTCAAAGGTTCTGCTCTTTGAGGAAGCTTTCAAAGATTTCAAGAAGCAACAAGGATTCTGTGTGCAGAATTAATCCCCCTTAATCATTTTCATGTATGTTAAATCAACAATACCAAAAATACAGCACATAAGAAGGTTGGGGTGGTGGAGGAGCTGCGGACCCAAATGGTGATAGCATGAGCATCTTAGGTGAGTAATTGTGAGAAGTTTCAGGTAATACTGGCAGTGCTGTACACCTCCATGAATATGACTGGACATGACAGGTCAGCTGGTAGCCACACAGCTCTGAATGAGCCAGTGATTGTGAAGCATGAATGAAATGTAATGCAAGCGCAGCTTCAGAGCTCTGCCTGACCTAACCCTATGCGCCATTCTTCATCAGCAAATGTAGTTTGCTCAGTCGTTATGGAACTGTAGATGTCCTACTTTTCTTTTTCATACATTTTCTAAGATGCCTTCTTGGTTGATGCCCTTCTATCAAATGTCTCTATAGAAGTAAGCTGGAATTAAAGATAAAAGTTAACAGGTGCTCTTATTTTGATTTCAAGTGCTCTTTGATTACAATTGAATGATTTTTGATATCAATGTTAACTCAAAACTATACATTTGAGTGCCCAAGGCAAAGTAATTTGTGAAAAAGTGTTGCCATTGACTCTGATAAGTGTTTCATAGTTCACTTGAAAACCAATCATTTCAGTCGAACTCAACAATTGTACCACTGTTTTTTTTCTATTTGGTCAATGGATCTTTTTTTTTTTTTTTTTTTTTTTTTTGAGGTTTTGGAGCACCAACTCAAATTTCTACCTGTCACTCACACGTCAGAAACAACAAAAGCAAAAAAGAACATTAAGAATGGAGAAATAGCACTTTTCCCTCTGCAGTTAATGTAATGCACTCTATCAAAGGAATATGTCACTTCAAAAGAACAATTTTAAACTGAGATTGAGCTTTGAAATCCTTCTTTACAGTTAAATTAGACTCTCTTTAACATTCAGCAATACAACCTTTAATTATTGTTTGTGTTTCCACCACATTCATCCATGCCTCAGCTCTCTTCTATACTGTAAAGGATTCAGAAGAAGTTGTTCTTGAATTTGGGTTCAGCCATCAATAAAGACACTTCCTTTTGGGCTGTGAGTCAGTGAATTGCAGAAAGGCCAGACCGTTAAATGTGTGGGAAGATCATCTTGCATTTGCATAAGGGAATATTAATAGGGGCCATGGCTAACTTCACACAAATTTTTTCATTTGGAAATTGGCTCGTCCACCGAGGTGCTTTTGAAAATGGCTGCCAAGCTTCAAATAATTAGGCGGTGGTAAATATTTCATGATGGATTGATTTTAACGGTCCTAAAATCTTTGTCAGCTTCATAACTAATGTCAAAATAATGAAGTGACTGTTTTGTGGGCAATAAATAATTATATCTTCCACTGAAAAAGTGGCACTAGAAGTGTTATTGTCAAAAGGGTGTGTTTGAACATTAAGTCAAACAGAGACAGGAAGTATTTTGGTTTCAAGGACAATGTTGTAGCATGCTGTAAATGGAATTTGGTGGGCTTGCCAATTGATGTCCCGCTCAAGCACTGGCTCTCGTATGAAGCATAAACAACAGATGTGTGAAACAAATGGAACATTTGATGCATGTAAGCGTGGGCATAAAACTACTTACGTCGCTGCATTCGACTCAACCACATCCCAGATGAAAGTGCCACCCAAGTTCTTTTGGACCTGAGCACCACCTGACAGCTTGAGAGGACGGGCTGGGCCAATAACCAAAGCTGATGTAGAGCATGATTCACTTTCTGTGCTATTTTTCTAATTTAATGTGAGCTGCTGGATTGAGTTTTCCCCCTATTCCTACATCTGATCATGGTCACCTTAGCTGACGACCGGAGAAAGTGGGGTAAGCAAGTTTTCACTCCTTTCCTTCTCTTCCCTTCCCATGACTCATCTTTCTACAGAGACAGGTGTTCCTATTTATAGTGATCTAACAACATGTACTTGAAAATTCCACCTATAGCAGTAATTATGGTAATGCAGACATGTAACTGTATCACACATCATCCCCTTATCGTCTGTTTAGATATTCACAGCCTTATATAAATGAAGGGGACTGCCTGTGTGCAGCACACATCCAATTACTGTCTGGGATGCTTAAGGGTGCCACATGATGGACAGCTGAGCAGTCTGGCAGCAGAGGATCTGAAGTTTGGAGAGGGATCTACAGTGGGGACTGAGGGAAAATTGATTTCGATGCAGTGGCAGAACGAGTCAGGTGCAGTGGAAGCATGTTGAATTATCTTCAAACAGGAATAGTCACTGGTGATGAACAAATCAGTGACACACACTAACACACACACGCCTCTGGGTGCACTCACCATGTGTGGTATGAGTCACAGAGGAGGTTTGATGTTTTCGGGCTGGGAAATAACATAGATGAGTATTCCCTCTTTGCTCCTGTTCTTCTTTGGGGGGGGGGGGACGCCACTAAGGGCCTTCTTTTCCAGGACATTTTCAAAGAGGAGACAGTTGGTGGCTGCTGGCACTGCCATGCAGCATTGCCCCTTCCAAAATATGGTGGAAATATTCATTTAGAGCCTGTTGCAAATTTCCAACAAAACCCACTCTCAACATCAAACAGTTTTCTTGGACAAGGATCACAGAAATTCAAGCAATCGCAGTGGATAATTTTAGATCCTAAAAATACAAATTAGGTGGAGGGCGGCCCCTAGAATGTTCTGCATGATCACAAAATAACAAGGACATACAGTGTCATTGATGCGCAGCTCCCAAAACCAGGCCCTGCCATAAACACTGAATTGCAGAGCAGCAGTGGCAGCAGTATCGGACCCACAGTTGCAATCCAACACGCGCCACCTCACACTTGAGAGCAGTAAAGATTACATATGCGTCCTAAAGAAACGGGTGCATTTGTCTTTTCAGTATCTGGCTAGAATGTGTCACAAACCACCTCCCGAGGCTGTCCGCCTCCTTGAATGCTTCTTGGATGCATTTACCTTTACCTTTTATTGAAATAAGATAGCTATCCCATCCACGCAAAAAGTGACTAATTGGGTCAAAGTAGCTGCTGCAGCTTGTGCCACCTGCAGGCCATGAGTGTTACAACTGCAGTTTTTTTCAAGGTGTAGTAGGGGGGTGGGTGGCAGCGGGGATTAAAGAAAATGATTCATGTATGTTATTTTTAAAACCAAAACTCTGCAATCCTAGTGAGATGAGTAAGTTAGGTGAACTAACCCTGATGTTTCGTAGATGTTCATAGAGAAAAATAAATGATATATTGATTTACAGAACCTTCAGAAGCTAAAACTTGAAAATTTAAGAAGCAATGGAGGCAATATTGACACTTGTCTAATAATGACCAAACAGCTCACCCTCTGAATCTGTAGTCTGCTAATACCTGTTCAGTACGGTGCTTCGCATCTAACAAAAAAGTGTTTTTTACTTTGCTGTTTGTTCTGCTATTTTTTATGAAAACACAAGTAATATTCTTTGAGGAATTTCTCTGTTATCCTCGTGGATGAAGAAAAGTTTTATTTCCTGTCATTATAAAACATGTTCCTGATACAGTACACCAGGGCTCATAATTTTAGATTTTTATGTTTCAAATGAAAAAAAAATAATCTAGGAATTCACAAAAAACATATAAAAACATATTTTTGTCACTTGTCAGTTGTGGTATCTTCCATCCAGATTTTTTATCTGCTCAGCTTTCGAGATATCGTCCTCTGCTGCCACCACAATACAATGGTGGTGAATGTAATGTTGTTCATGGAGCTTAAAGCATTGAAAAATGACATATGAAAGACTCAGCAGTGGGTCTTTCCAGAAAAATGGTCCCTGTTAATCCACAGAAGTCTCTTCTTAACTGAAAAGATAGCCCCTAAATGAACACTATTGATGCTGAGGTCTGTGGATTATCCTGAGTAACCGGGACATTGTTTCTGGTAATTGTTGTTTTTTTGTCCTTTTTTCAATTATTTTGAGGGACTGCATAATCAGCAGCTTATTTGCATTTTCTCTCAATTTTTTAAGCTGTGCTACTTGCAAAAGGACCTTGTTTGCTGTATACTGCAGTGAACAGTGTCTTCGAGTAGCAGGAAGTACAACAGGAACATGAAATCCATGTGGAAATTATGTTGTGAACAATACACTCCTTTTACAAAAACCTTTTTTTCCCAGTGAAAATTGTTGTAAAATTAATCATGAGACGATATTTTATGTATTTGCATATCAAATATGTAATCTCCTAATCAAGGATAGGATAGTGTGTGTTTTTGTGTAAGTAACTTAATATGCCTGTGTATGCTTTTGTTTTGGTGGAGGTTTGTTTGTGTGCGTGCATGTGTATATTTGCACAAAAGCAACAGAGTGAACACATTAAGATGCAGGAGATGTTACCCCTTCTGGGATAAACTGCTTATTAATCTTGCACTTTCACTTGTGCATCATTTACCCCAGCAATTCTGCCAAACGCAGCCACAACTGGCGTTGTAAATACATAAACAACTCACAAAAATAGTCTTCCTTTGTCCTGTCCAGGCTAATTCAAGCTGTTTATATCAGCCTTAGTTACAATATAAAACATGTGTGTGGATAGTTTATTATATATGCATCACATATTTATATTTGCTTCAGACAAAGTATCTTCTTCTATTAAAAATCTGTCAGCATGTTTTTATTTTTAGATCAGATTAAAGTAGCAGGGGCTGCCAATCGTGCTCGTTGCTGCTATGTGTGATATGAATATATAATGACACTGAAGTACATGCTCTGCAGATCTGGGAAGCATCCAATACTGTGTGTCCATCTTAACCTGTTACCTACCCTTCCCCAGGAGTGTAGGTAGGTGTTCCCCAGCAGGGATTCCCAAGACGTACACAGATTCATACAAACTGCATGGCTGCACCTTGTTCTATGCCTTGTTTATTTCACTACAGTGAATAATGGTTTTATTCAGCCCCCCCCCCTTTGGTGTCAGTGCTCGCTCAGATTTATTCAGCCCAGGTAAATTATAAATGTATTTTCAAAGCTGTAATTAAAAAATTATCTTACTAACAGCTCTTTAAAAACATTTTTTTAACGGGCAAACTACAAAAGCTTAAAACGGAATAACCGTAGCCCATTTATGTCCATTTATGGAGGTCTTGTACAAAGCAGTCTGTTGGGTAAAGATAGCTTTTACCCTGCACTTTTATAGAAAGCAACCTAGTTCATGGGCTCGCTTTTTATGTTTCTAGGTGTATTGGATGCAAACAATATCCTGACACGCCTCGGGCCTATATGTGAAAGAAAAAGCCACAGGTGACAATTTCAACCTGAGTCTGACGGGTTAGGCAACGTAATGAGTCATTCATTTGGGGTGCCAGATCCATTATATGCATGAATCATCATCATCATCGTGCATTTCCATCCCATTTGCTTCTCCGGTTGAAATATGCAGTATGTTTTCCTTTCTTTTTTTTTCTTCTCTCCTCTCCCTCATATGAAGTTAGCAAAAGTAAGTACACAGTGAAGGGAGGAAACAAGGGTGTAATATAGATTTTTATCTGTGTAGGATTCATTTCCAAATAGAGATCCTATAAAACACAACAACACAATTCCTGCCTTAATATATTTTTTAAACTTGTAGTTTCTCCATTGTGCCATAGTCTAGAGTGTTGTGTTATCTTGAACAATGTGGAGCTCCACAGAAAATATGAGGCAATTTATCCAGAGTTCAATGGTGCTGGTATGCCACTTAAACATTTTATTGTGCATTACATGAAAGGTTGGGGTCATTGAGTGGACGTTTGCTGTGCACTGGGCAGAAATGTGCAAGAGCCGTTACAGCAGCAGGAAAAACATAAAGATATACTACCACATTTCATTCTCTCCCTGCACACACAGCTTGCTCACACACACACACTCTTGAGATCCGTCCCTGTGGGTGGACAGAACCGCTTCCTTATCCACGCTACCTTGCATAATCCCTCTCTGCGCTGCATAGGGTATAGGCAGTGCACTAGCAGTTACAAACTCGCAGGGCGTCTTCAGAGCAAATCCACAGCTCGCTCTCCCAGTTGCCAAAGTCTGCTTTCTGTGTGTGTGTTGACTTGTTTGCCCCTAAGATCTAAGAGCTAGCACCAGCAGGCGAGGACCCCTGCAGCTACCGCTATAGATCTGCATCGAGGTCTGAAAAAGTTTCCAGTGAGGCCAGCAGGCCAGAGTGAGCAATGGATTTCTCTCGAGGTCAGAGTTCAAGATGTTTGGCACGAGCTCTCCTACTGTCGCCAATAGGGAGTTGACCTACAAGGCTTAAGACTCTGTGGACACTTTCGGCCTTTGGCATGTGTGCAAACCCCTGAGGAAAGTAATATCCACTTGTAAATAGAAAAGGAAATAGATATTAACAAAAGTAAAACTTTCTGAAGTAAACATCTCCAGGAAGCAGTACATTGGCATGCAGATGTTGTTTTTACCACGATTTATACACTTGATTTCAATGACATTTCTAAAATAAAGGTTTGGAAATGTATTCAAATAGCCTTAAAAAGATCCTGAATAAGTTGGATAGCTGCAGAGGTTGGGAATGAGACATAAATTATTTCTGCGCTTCATGCAAGAAAATTTTTGTATTCTTGTCCTAAACCTGTCTTACTTAGTGTCCCAGTAAATGAGCCAGCATGCAAAATACCAGGACCCTGGAACTAGCTCACCTAAATGGAATGCAGGCATTTTGAACGTTATCGATTAAGCCTCCATTTGTTCACATTTTGTCAAATTGGCACCATTGAAAGTATGTCTAATTAGCTATTAGAAGTTCCTGTTTGTGAACCCATGGATCTACAGACATCTATCACTCGATTACTTTGATACTGAAGAAAACTGGTCACTTGGGCATCTGCGATAGAATGCAAAGCCTTTTGCAAGAGAACAAAAAGGTTGAACATTTATGAAAAAAGGCAGTTACAGAAAAATCTACAGTAAAGAACTGAGGTGATGGCAACCACCTCATGATTTAGGGTGATAGCCCTAAATGAACCCACTTCAGTTTTGAAGGCGAGGTATAGACAAAAAGAATGCAGAGGGAAAAAGTATTCTTTAAACCTCGAGACAATGAGCCCGAGATATGGATTATACAGCTCAGTATTATGACGTTTGTCCTAATATTTTATATATATGATGTACTATACAGTCTGAAAAGCAAAGAGTCTCTATATTTGAAAGAACTCTTTTAGCCGACAGGCATCGTAAAAAAGATTCACAATAATGGCCTTCCATCAAGATAGCAGTGAATTCTTGTTGTCATATCCACAACTATCCATTAAACACCTGCTCATAACGGCATTCTTAACCCCTGCATGCTTATACAGGCAAGAATGCCCTCCTGTAAACATTTAGCACAACAATTCTGCTCTGTCACCGGTGATAGATGCACAGGTAAAAACTGTGATATTGGCACTCAGACAATAGGCAAGGCACTACAGTTAAGTATTTCTCCGGAGAAATCTAAAATTATGTTCTCTCAAGGACATTGCCGACCGAGCATAAAAAAATGGGAAAGGGGAGGAGGAAATTGCAGAGCACCTTGTTTTGCTCCCCAGCTGTTTACACAGTGCTGCAGAGGCTGTAAATTCTAAAGAGCTGAAGCATATTGGGCATCATCTCCGGCACCCATCATTCCAGAAATTGCCTCTCTTTACCCCTCTCTCTGGAGAAGTACACAGTGCATTGCCATACTCGCAGATCCCTTTGCACTGTCCCTTTTGGTGGTGACACTCAGGCGCCTCATAAACAACCGGCCTCTACAAAATCTCAAGGGTAGGAGCCTGGATTGGATGCCTGCCTACTCCAAAGATATAAAGGGTAATGATATTTTCCTTACCTAGACTTTTCGCGCTCCTCATGTCTACGGAGGTTGGGCTTTAAGCGACAACATGAAAGCCACTCAAACTCTCATTTTAGAAACATGGAATCTATATGTAAGAGACCATTTTGGTGTCTGCAAACATATAGTACCTGCAGTTACGTTATAACGATGAAAATGTGTACTGAATGAAAAATTATAATAAAGAGCAGAAAACATTTATTACTTTAACTGCCCTGCTTTTTTCATTTGCGCAGAACAACTAAAAGCCACATCTAATTGACTGACAAAAAGATGTGTAATACCTCTCCTTAAGCTTTAACCTCAAAATTAGATCATAATTTAGGCTTCAATGGAACATTTTTAGAGAGGAGGTATGAAAAGTAGTTAATCATCTAACACAGTAGTTCCGAAACCTTTGTGGCTTGTGACCTCTCAGAACTTGTGAAAGAGTGATTTTTTTTTTCTTGTTTTATTTGAATAAGTAAAATTACCCAGTAATTTACAATAAAAAAAACAATTAGCTTAGTTATGTGTAGCAGAAATATTTTTTTTCTGCTTTCCTCTCTCATGACCCATCAGATTCATCTTTCGACCACTGGTCTAACGTCGATAACAGAGAGAGTGGTCAGTTAGCGTCTCTGCCGTCATTGTTATATTGATTTCGGCCATGTTCAATTAGGTGATGACTGCTGGTTGAGTAGCATATACATTTTTTTTGTTAAGCTACAGTTAATTAAAGCCAGACTTTGTAACTTTTAAGAAAATAAAAAACAACCTTCCTCTTACAAATGAATAACATGTTGAATTCAGGAGTTTTGCCGCTACAGCCTTACCTCTGGTCTGGTAATAACGTTAGCTTATGGCGGCTAATGTTAGCTGATATTAGCAAACAATAGATATTGCTATACAACGGACATTACTGAGTCAGTTTACTGATTATATGACTCCTCTCTACTTTTGGTACTGTTACTGTGTTCTGTTACTGTGTTACAGATGAACATTTCAAGCCTTTTTATCACAAAAGAAAAAGCCAGAAGTTAACATGTTATACCTCACTGCGAGGTGGTTTCCTGCTTGTGGTCCCATTACACTTGCTCTGAATCAGGTTGTCCAATGATGATGTCTCTAACTCAACTAACTCAAGCATCTTGGGAAATTAAGGGAAAATCAATGTGCCAAACTGACCAAACAGATTTCCTATATAAATATTCAACATATAAATGCAGATTCATTGAACGACAGGTAAAAATACAATCAGTAACAGGGTATTACTGGGTAATAAGTAGTCTCAGATCTCAGATTGCACTTTTGAAATTGTCCTCCACACACAACTCATCTGAACTATTTTAACTAGAAACTGTAAGCGTCTTACCAAGATTGACTGCAAATCTGTCAATTCCTTTCACTCTCTTAGTAGATCTTTTGAATGTTAATTCTTCACAGGGTCACGTAGGAGATCTGTAGCTTCTTCACACTGGCTAATTATCCCAGCGCCATCTTTTATTGAATCTGACACTTTGAAGGGCTTTCTGTTGGCCCATCCCTCATTTTTAATAGTATTGATTTTTTTTTTTTTTTCACCGATCATATCAGGCCTTGCATTTTCAAAAATGCTGCCAGCATTTTATTCTCTCCCGCTCCCTCCACCTCACAGCCTTTTCACTTTTATTTCTGTCCAAAGTGTTTCAGAGCTGGCAGAATTGTAACTGTAAACACGCATCTTCTGCTCAGCAATTATCAAAGGGGGCAGAGTGGGAGAGGAATTGATCTGCCGGCTCGCGGTACAGTAAACAAAGCCTCCCTATCCCATGTGTGCTGAGCAATTATGAAGTGCAAGAAGTAGCAGGCTTTTGCATGAGCTATAAAAAGACTAAAAACAGTTGGAGCCAAAAAGGTGCGAGCAAAGAAACACTTACAATTAGCTTTAATAATGTGTTGCAGTTACATCTAATAAGCTCTTTCCACTTTGTTTTTGATCTTTTTCAATATGTTCATTATTTCAGTGTCCTTGATATTTACATATTGTTGCACAGGTGGATCGGCTATGTCTTTGTCAGGGGCGACATCCTCTCTAGGCGCAGCGCAAATTGCTTTCAGAAGAAAACAGAAACATTTTCATCATTTCCCACATCACTTTCCATACAGCTATTGAATTCATTCCATTATTTTCCATGAGCTTGTTTGTCACCTCTCTCTCTCTCATGTCCGCCTTCTATGTCAGTGTATTGTCTTTTGCCCCTCCGTAGAATCCATTCATGCAACATTAGATTTAAACTCTGATATGCAATGTCCCTGGGTGCTCGGCAGAGATGGATATATGAATAGCATTTAGGAAAATAAATTGATCTTTGATGCTTGTCCTTCAGGGGGAGATTATGTGACATTGGTTACTGTCAACAGTCTGTTCTATTTCTATTTTAGCTGAGCGCCATGGGTGAAAATACACTTATGAGGTCCATTGGAATCGAAACGAAATGGGCTATTACCCTTCGATGTGATATTTCTGAGGCGATGAAAATGAAAAGAGGTCTCTCATTTGCGCTGCAGTGATCTGGTTATAGCTCTGATGCACATAGTCGGGGGGAACCTTTGAGGTCCACATTTATCAATTGTTAAGTATGTTTGGAATATTAAGTGCTTTACCAAATGGGGAATATGAAATGCAGGGATAAAACATACTGTATTCATAAAGATAACTTGCTGTCAAATTTACTGGTACAATTTTTTACAATTAGGTGCTGATGTGTTCTGTATGTCTTGTAGAATCTCGACACACAGCCGCATAATAAAATCTGATTTTTACATAAGCCCTATCTGATCCCCCCCTTTCTGTTCTCCAATTGCACATGAGTAATAGAGACCATCTGCCTAAAAGATCACAGTCAGCAGAAAGGCATCGCAAGGGCCACGAAGATTTCAATTATCAATATTCCATTTAATACATCGCCGCCAGGCCAAACAGCCTGGCATCTCGACAGGGTGAGATGGAGAATGTTATTTCTCAAACACATCAGCAGATAGCTGCAATTTGGCATTGTGGTACAGCAGGGTTCAAACTAGCCTCCATCCATCAAACTGTACTTGGAACATAGAGAAGCAGGAAACGCTTTACTTAGGCATGGGCAATCGTGTTAGAGCACACACAGGGTGATTACAAAAGCACAGTACCCTTCTGAGAGCTGTGTTTTATTCTTGTGATCAAGAGATAGGAAACACTATTGTACAGTAGATGTCGGGCACTGCATGAATGCCTTTGATTCCAATAAGGGGATACGGCCATCATTGCACTGATATGATTCTTCTTGCAATACAGTTTGGCTTTACAAGAAACCCTAATCCACACTTAGATGCATATTGTTTAGCAGGCCCACTGTAGTGAAGACAAATAACTTGAGGTTGGATTCTCAAAGAATCTGAGTAGATAATGAAAATGTACAAAAGTGTTTCTTGGTAGCATTGGTGCACAGATATAAAGGATAATTCCAGTTTATTGCACACAGGTTCTCATTTAGTAGTAAGTAATTGTGGAGATCTAAGAACACAGCTACAACAGGAAAACTACAACTAAAGTACAGTAGGTCAAAGTTGA
This sequence comes from Siniperca chuatsi, assembly GCF_020085105.1. Classification (NCBI taxonomy): domain Eukaryota; kingdom Metazoa; phylum Chordata; class Actinopteri; order Centrarchiformes; family Sinipercidae; genus Siniperca; species Siniperca chuatsi. The sequence goes on from NC_058064.1 coordinate 13,957,207, forward strand.
ACCAGGAAAGGCCCCTTTACAGTGTGTTATTTTGGGCTGTCCAAGATCAAAGTTGACGATTATGAGAGAAACCTGTTGAACTCTTCGGGTGTCAATCAAAGACAGTGGTCTTATATTGTACTGCGAGACAAGTTCACCTGCAGTGAATTTAGAGGTTTGAGCGACCAAAGACAGGCAGCTTGTTTATTGTTTTGCAAAAATGTTTAGCCATGTGGTTCTATGGATGGCGATGATGGTCTGTGGGTCCACCAATTTGATCCAGACTGAAATATCTCAACAACTATAGGATGGATTGTCATGACTTTTTTTTTTCATCTAGCACCAACATGAGGTTGACTTTTTTTTTGTGTGTGTGTGTCTCGACAACTGCTGGATGGATTGCCATGAAATTTGTTACGGGCATGTTCCCCACAGGATGAATTGTAATAATTTTGGTGACAATGTTAACATTGTCATTGTCATTAATCATTGTCATTAGCTTGCAGACATTAAATACATTAGCATTTTGCTCAAAACACTGCTAAATACAGCCTCATAAAGCTGTTAGCATGCTGCAGACTGTACTCTCATCACAGCGCAACAATTTATGATACAGCCTGACACTGTTTGAGACCAAGACTTCTTTAGATCATCTCGTACAGTGTGACATGCAATGAACTTATAAGACTGTTTTTATCGCACAGTCTATTGGCGCCCGTCGGTCTGTAAATTGTGATGGATGTTTACAACAGACAGTTTGGGTAATACTTTTAGCATTCATCTTCTCTTTCTTTTCCAAATAAGTTTGGCTAATCTGGGGGTTTGTTTAAAACCTGTATGACCATCTGACCATTCGATTTCCACACTCGATTTTGTCGTGTTCCAGATCTCAGCCACTACCCGGGTAATGTTATTATTACCAGGAGGAATGATGGCTAAAACTATGAAAATACAGCCCATGTTGTAATAAAACATGTTTTACTGCCAATTACATGGTAACAAAGAACAAAGTACAAGTACACATATTGAGTGCCGCAAGACAGCATCAGACATACAGTATGGCTATGACACATATAACATATAAACACAACATTCAGCTAGCATGTTGTAGAGTCTGGTTGCAGCTGTAGAGAAGGAATGGTGACAAGTGAAGCATAAAGTAGTTACACTGAATAATGTATAATTCCTGAGGCTGAAACGTGTCCTACTGTGAAAGATTTGTGCAAAGAAATGGTGGCTCAGTGTGGAACTGCTGCATCAGGAGAACTCTGAAAGCTCTGCTCTCATAACATCTTCATTAGCTGAAGGTGTACTGGAAGAATAATACGTTGAAGCATTATCTGAGCCACTGTGGAAAGGGTGTACCAAAAGAGATCTTTTTGTGTGCATGTCTGAGCATGTCTACGTGTTGACAGACCGATGGACAGTTGCCTGTATGTGTATGCCTGCACCTGCCTCTCAACTGCCTGTTATGAGTGTATGTACTCAGGTATGGGTGTATATCTTCTTTGTGTGTCTATTGCCTCGGACTGTCACTGTGTTCAGATAATGGTTTCATAGCTTGAGTCCTAAGCTTTCACCATTTGGCAGGGAGAGAATTCAAATAACCTGCTTTGCACTGGGACTTTCGAATTTGGCTTGGTTGTTTACCAAGACTACACAGTGGAACCCTGTGAGATTTCCAGTCCATCGCTGAAACTCTGTAACACTTTTAAAATCCACTCAATTCCCATATCTTGGTCTTTTTTTCTTCTTTTAAGTGTCCCTCCTACCAGTATGGTAGCACATTATTACGTGTCCTTGAAAGAGATCTCATGGAGACTGTCAGCAGAATCACCATGGCTAAGCAAACAGTGTGAATTAAGTAGCATTAACATATTGAACGCATTGATTAATATTCTGTACATCTCTCGACTGTTTTTGTAAATATTTAAAACAAGAATGAGAGTCTACAGCCACAGAGTCTACAGGCTATATTTAGGCACAGCAGTGCTTTGAGTTAAATGCTAACGTCAGCTTGTTACAATGGTGACATTGACAATGCTAACATGCTGATGTTAGGGTCAGGTATAATGCAATGATCCTCAAAATCCAGACTAATATTGTTTGTATCATCTGCGAGACATCGCCGCAATGCAACTAGTCAAAATTCTCTGCTTTCTCCACTGCCATCAGCGCTCCAAATGTCCGACTGCTCCACTGTCTGTGTGAGGATGTCTACTCTGCTTTGGTTTGGTCCAATCACATTCAGCATCCCGTCATGACAACAGAGAGGGGGGGTGGTTTCAACTTAATTTACACAAATGGAACTTACAGCTGACGGTGCAGATTGAAAGTTGACAGCGCAGCTAGTTTTGTCAGCATTTAGCTAGTAGCCTAGATTTCAATTGTGAATCAGTCTAAAATGGCATGTTCAAAGGTGGCCAGTAAAAGAAAAGTCGACAGTGAAAATCAGCAATTCAGAGTGGCAATTTGAAACGCCACTATGCAACAAAACAGTTTCCTTTCCTCAAAATTCAGAGCGTAGAATCACACAAATCAATGGGATGAAATTGCCATATCAAGTCACAAGCGGAATTCTTGTTACATATACGTCACAACGAGAAAAAGCAACTGAGTGCTCACTCAGACTGGCATGGGTGTTGGGTAAACACAAGAAGCCATTCTCTGATGCAGAAATAATAAAAGAATGTTTGTTTGACTGAAGTGATGGAGACCACTTTTGAAGGCAAACAAAAAGAGCAAATTAAATGGTAAAATCAAGCAAATCCCCTTCTCAGATTCAACAGCAACCAGAAGAACTGAAATACTGGCTGGCAATTTGATTAAACAGCTTTGTGATGAAATAAAAAATGCACCGTGCATTTCCTTAGCTGTGGATGAGTCCACTGACACTACTGACAATGCTCAGTTGCTGGTGTTGGTGAGGTTTTATGATGAGGCATAGGGAGAGTTTGTTGAAGATGTGTTGGGCCTGACAAACCTCAGGTTTCCCACAAGGTGGGAAGACATTTATGAAGCGATAAAGTGGTGTCAATGATGGGGAGAGAGAGAGGACTGGTTCAGCGCCTGAAAGATCACCACCCTGACCTGATATCTCACCACTGCATAATCCACCAGCCTGTCCTTTGTACAAGTCTTGAGAAGTGTACTCTTAAATTATGGCAACAGTGATGAGACTCAAACATTTTGAGAGAATTATCTTCACTGCAGCATTGCTTGCTGCGCACATTCCTGACAGAGGTCAATGCAACTTTTGATGATTTGCTTCTGCACAACAATGTCAGATGGCTGAGCAAAGGCAGGTCCTGGAGCATTTTTGGGCCATTAGGAAAGAGCTGCAAGTGTTTCTGACAGAGTAAAAGAGTGCAAAACAGTTGATGGAATCCACGCAAAATTAAGAATAGATGGAAACTGTGGCAATTTTGGCTGATTATAACACCTCATCTCAATGACCTAAATCTCAAGCTACAGGACAAGAATAACACAGGTGTGTGAGCTGATGTTAGCAGTGCATGCTTTCCAAAGGAAAATGGAGGTTTTCAAAAGTGACCTAAAGGTAAGCCTTTTTAATCTTTTCTACCACACACATTCCCTGGATTCCAATGAACACCTTTTTGATACGTCATCATACCCTTTTAAGCAGTGCTCCTTATTCCTTTTAATTTTTTACCTACAGGAGAGACTGCTCCAATTCCCAAAACGTTTTAGAACAGACCAAAAGGGAAGAACATCCTCAGAATCATGTAGAATTCCTGGAGAAGCTGACTGAATATGTCAAGACTTGCTTTGATGACTTCACGTTAGGAAAACAAGTCCTACTGTACATTGAAAATCCTTTTCTGGTCAGAAATACAGAGTTCTCTGCAGAAGCACAACATTTCCCATTGGCCAGTGCTGCTTCTCTGCAAAGTGAGTTGGTTGACCTCCAGGAAAACCTTGCAGTGAAAGAGGCTCACTGTGATGCTCTCACCTTCTGGACAAAGAAGGTTACTACAATTTCTCTCTCCTGCATAAGATGGCACTTCACATTCTCACAATGTTTGGCTCAACCTACAGCTGTGAGTCTGCATTCTCAACAATGAACATGGCGAAGTACCGCAGCCAACTCACCAATAGACACATCAGTGTCTCCACCCCATTACACCTTTTGTACCAAAGTTCAAAGTCTTGGCAACAGACCAAAGGTGCCACTTCTCTCATTAAGCAACAGTGTCTGACACAATGTACAGTAGTTATGGACTTATTTGGACTTTGATTCTTGGGATGGTTTGATTCACCTTTGGTTGGTGGGTGGGTGTATGAAGCTGTTGGGGGGTTTGGGAAAATGGGGAATGATGATTTGTAGATCCTATTATAATTGTTTAAAGACTTGACTGACCTTAATAAACTGACCTTTGTGGACGTTTAAGATTTGTATTTGTCTACCCCTAGTATAATGTTTACCATGTTCACCATCTTAGTTTAGCATGTTGGCATGCTAGCATTTCCTACGTAACACTAAACACAAACTACAGCTGAGGCTAATGGGAATGCTATCAGTTTTGCAGATATTTGATTATGAACATATTGAACAAGTTGAAATTTAAGGGATCACAGAAGTTATTACAATTCATCCTGAGGGGGATAGGAATGTGTTTACCCAATTTCATGGCGATCCATCTGATAATTGCAGAGACATTTCATTAAAAACTAAAGATGTCAACCTGCTGGTGCCGCTAGAGGAAACGTTAGTTGATCACCAAAGGATACATCATCTGGGAACCATCAATGTCTGTACAAAATGTTGTGCCAATTAATCCATTAGATGTTGAGATATTTCACAATGAAAGTAAGTGGAAACTTTGACCTGCTGGTGGCACTACAGGAAAAATCAGGGGATCACCAACATAACTAGGATTCATCCTCTGGGAACCATGAATGTTTATACAAAGTTTCATGACAATCCATTTGATAGTTCTTGAGATATTTCAATCTGGATTAAAGTGGTTGACTGACCAACAGTTACATTGCTATCTAAAACCACCGAAGTTAGAGGCTGATCTTATGCTAAACCAAATAGTTTATTTTCTTTTCTTCCTGTCATAGATCATAAACTCATTTGTTTAAAAAAAATAATCCATACAATTGCTTATGGAACAACTCTTGGACCTAATTTAGTAAGGGACAAGAGACACGCTGTTGAACAAAAAAAAATCCATAGGGAAGTTCCTTGGGAACTTCTAGTCCCAGTTTCATTCTGCATAGCAGTTTACAGTAAGTCTTAGTCTGCATAGCAATTTATAACCAATAAGTTTTTACAGTGCGTCATCCCACCAAGACTCCTCCCAAAACTGACACTGAAAAGAAACTGACATTTGAGATATAACACAAATGATGGACACCTCTAGCATATGAAGGCCATCTAGCTGGGCCCTAAACTAAGCTAGGGATGCAACATTTCACCAACTTCGCCCTTAAGGCTAATCTCAGGTCCAGCCTATTCAGGTTCCCAAAACATTCAGTCATTTACCTTGGTCAAATATTTGTGATACATTTCTAAATAGCATATCAACTTTCAATTCAATAGGCTTTATTGGCATGACATTTGACATGTGTTGCCAAAGCACATATGATTGATTGCAATCATATCACTGATTTCAAAATGATTACACAGAATAATAGAAAAGACTCACAGTATGACAGTAACTGATGACTATTTGAAAATTTGTAAAAAAAAAAAAAAAAAAAAAAAAAAGGGATTCCAAAGAGTCATGAATCAGTCAGTTGAAAACCTGGTGCACCATGTGTTCTTAAATGAACTGACTCATGAAAATAGAATGAGATGTGATTACCATTTTATTACCTCTTTTGGCATTGATCTTATACTGTAGAGTACAAGGAAAGCTCACATGCATTTATAATGAAGTATTCTGATGTGACTGCTGGAACAATGAGGGATGGTGCTCACTGAACACTTTTAGATGAAAATTGGCATGCAGGTATTTCGCTCAAGGTTGTTATCATGAACTGAAAAAAAATAAACACTTCGGGTAAACTCACTTAAATGAAATAAAAATAGACATATATTGTTTAGAGTTTATTTCTTTCTCTTTATGTCCATGGTCAAACGAAGAATGAATTTTGTAAAGCAGAATTGTTCCAACATATAATTTATTTGAGGTGTTGCATTTTTAAGAATATATTTATTGTATTGTATCACAAAATACCTGTTGTAAGCACATATTTTTGAGTGAAATTCAACAACTATTGGATGGATTGGCATGAAATTTGGTACAGACAAATTAAGAACTTTTACAGGAATGTGGAATCTCAACTGAATGGAGGGATAGTACTGCGAATAGATAATACATTTTGCATACATTTTTGACAAAGCTTTCTATGGCCATGTTGGTAACACACAGCCAGTTTATTGGTTAAACCCTCCCTGAATTACAAGGGTTTATAGCCTAATTGGGCGTGTATTTGAACTTTAAGCCCCTGACGAAGATGCAACCCCAGAACAGGGCTGTAGCTCAGACCACATCATATCCAAGTCAATTACGGCCATGCCCAGTTGAATTTGAGACAAAAACTGGTCTAAAGTGAGTTGAGAAAAGCCAAGCATGAAACAGCAAACCAAGTCCTGTTCCCAATTAATAGCAGAATGTGCTACAAAATACAAATTAAAAAAATAAGGCCAGGATGTCTTGATGTTTAATACATATAGATAGTTCTGCAGGAGTTTTGTACCCGTCAACATCTAGTTCATGATCATCTGCCTTTTGTTGCACTACAGAACACAAATTACTCTTTTGCAAACAAAAGTAACAAAGCTACAAGGTGTCATGGTAAAATGTTTTCTCCGGCAGTGAATCACATTCCTTGTTGTTGTTATTCATGTTTCACAGTGTGAGACAGACAAGAATAAAGCAGCTGACTTTCCCTACAGTCTCGTGCCATAAATGTGAGCGTTGCATCTCAGCTTCAGCATCCTCCGACAGGCCCGGTGCAGCCTCTGTTCGATCTATACACAGACTGCTAAACCTGCACATTTGCAGCTTTCAAATTTAAAGTGTGGGTGGACAACAGCAAAACCAAGTGTGTAATGTTCTTTTATATCGTGCAGCAGCAGACACTGGTGACCAATATAAGAGCTCATCAATGCCAATGAATCATGCATCCAGAGCTGTTAAAATCTCTGTTATTTTTGCCAACATCTGCTATGAAGACTCAAGGTTAAATTTGCCTCTAGGGTAACCATAATTGTTGCGAGCATATGTTGTTTATGAGCTGTGCTGGAGCTTTAAAAAGAAGACCAGCTTCTCCTGGAAATAAAGATTGTCCAGGACTCAAAGTGGTATGTGTTAAGAAATGGTTAATCAGTGAGACTAATTGCATTTTTGTATTCAAGATGCATTTTTCTATAGAAAATAAAGAACAAGTTAAATTTGCTCGCTTTTGGCAATATTATGATTTCAATTGTCTGACCTGTAGTTTGAATTTTCCGTTCCTGAATGGGTGGCATGTGGTTCATTTGCTCTGCATTGTGAGGTGGACAGCAGCTGTGCCAAGATTACATTTTGTCTCCTCCAAGGCAGAAATCGAATCCTATCAGAGGGTCTGTCCTCAGGGACAGCTACCATCATTCTAATGTATGCCAATTTGACTTTTCGTTCCTCTGCCAAGGACAGGATACCACCTGCTGAGGGATCTGATTTTATGTGCATGTGTTTGGTCATCTCAGCTGTTTGAACCTGTTTGAGCGATAGCTCACCGCTCCACAAGGAGAAACCTGCCCTACCCACTGCCACACCTCTCAAGTCGTTTATCATAGTGACACAGAGAGGGGAGAATATCTCCATATCACCACATCCTCTCTGCTTACATGGAGGGAACATCATGTCAACAGACCACTGACAGGTGCGAAGAATTTAAGACAGTATAGGCTGGTTGAATGCTGAGGGGAAAATGAAGACAGTGAAAGGGAGAAGAGCTGACATTTAAAAAGTACTTCGAAAGTACAACTAAAATACCCAACAAGTCTCCAAAATTAAATGGCAAAATACGTCACTTGTACCTGCCCTTTACAACCACACATAAGGGTGTCAGATAAATATAAAAGATGAATCTGTTTTATGATCTGATAACTCTATAGTTAAGGTTTGATGAGGTTTAGTAACAAAAATGACTTGGTTAGGTTTATGGAAAGATCATGGTTTGTATTTAAATTACTACTTTGTGAAGATTAGGGGACCTTTGTCATCATGGTTACAATAATAACCAACGATTACTGTCAGTTGGAAACAGAAACATTGCTACGCGGATGACACCCAATTGTATGTCCCGATTAAGCCTGGTACATCAGATGCATCCTGTATTATGTCCTGCCTTGCCGAGATTAAAAATTGGATGTCCAAACATTTTCTGTAATTGAATGACTCCAAATCAGAGGTAATTAACTAGCCCACGTGGCCCCAGTACTAACAGCATTAATAATCTCTCCTCTAGTCTGGGTGCCTATCTAACAATTTCCGAAAAGTGGTCCACAACCTAGGTGTCATTTTTGATTCCTTTGATGCTCAGGTGACTATATTGGTGCAGTCCTGCTTTGCTTAACTGAGACAGCTAACCAAGATAAGGTTATTTCCTCTGCAGACTTAAAAAAAAGTCATCCATGCTTTTGCATCTCTTCCAGACTTGACTATTGCAATGCACTTTATTCTGGTATCAGCAAGCAAAACATCCAAAGACTGCAGCTGATATAAAACGCTGCTGCCAGGCTTTTAACACGTACTAAGAGAAGCTGCCACATTACACCAATCCTTGCTGCCCTTCACTGGTTACCTGTGAGTTTTAGAATTTATTTTAGGATTTTACTGCTTGTTTTTAAAGACTTGAATGGTCTGACTCCTGGCTCTATCTGTGATTTGCTAACTCCTTATGAGCCTAATCGCTGCTTGAGATCCTCCAGCAGGGCCCTACTAATGGTTCCAAAATCTCGACTTGTCACTAAAGGTGCTGTCCGGGGCCCCTCAGCTGTGGAACTCCCTGCCAGGCAAACACAGTATCCATCATCTCTTCTTAAGACTCACCTTCATCAAATGGCTTTTTCTTAATCTGATGGTATTTGTTGCAATTATTTAAATTATTTTATCATGTTTATCTTAAGTTCTGGATCTTATTTGCTTATATTATGTTTTTATTGTAAAGCACTTTGTAACTTTGTTTTGAAAGGTGCTATATACATAAAGTTATTATTTTTATTATTATTACTATTATTATTATTATCATAAATTAGTATGGATTGAGAAAAACCTCGGTATGGATGTGATGCCAATATCTCATATGCCTTGAAGAGTTTCAGTGGCAGTAACAAAAGTACATTTTAAGATTACGGACTGATTTATACAGAATACCTACATGACCTTCTGACCCTCTCTGATGTCTTCACTTAATCGACTTTATTTAGCCTCCAGTCAACCACATCCACACACTATATGATGATATTACCAAGGTGTGCCGACTGTGGACCATTTACACACTTTCAATGGCTTCCCTTTTCCTCAATACTCCCTTGTTCATTTGAAATTCAATTATGCTAATAACAGCTAAGGATATAGGACATACAGGCACTCTGCCTCTCGTTTTTGTTCTGCTTCATCTGTGTGCATTTGAGAATAATTATTCTTAAAAGCATATCATTTAGACCCCTTTAGGAAGAGAGGGTAATTTGTGCATTTTGGAGTATGTTGGATCCTGATGTACTTAAAAATGTTGACTGGTCAGAGGTTGTGGGTGCTCAATAGGCAGTTTGGTAAGATTGGTTCTGAGGTATTCCAGACGTCCACAGACTTTATATTATCATAAATACTTTGGCTGTATAGTCTAGGTGAGTGTTTACAAAACACTTAACATAGCATAAAATGAGTAGGGTGTCCAAGTTATGAAGATTTTTACGATGGCCGATTAAAAAAAACAACACACTACTACATGTTACCAGAAGAAAATGAATAACTACTACTGTATGTGTAATGGGACACAATTATCCACGTTCAGGCTGAATTGGCCGTTTGCTGACAAATATCAAGCTAACCGTTTTCGCTAGACACATTTACAATGAAAACTGGCAGATTTAGCACTCAAAACTCTTTTTAAACGTGTCCTCAATTTCAGACAGAGAGAGACCAATTCAGGCTCTACATTTCTAGCCAGCTACCTTTGAATTTGCCAGCTAAATAACTGTTGCTAGCAGATTTGACTTTAACTAAGCTAATGTCAGCTCCGTGAGTTGGTTTAAAACGACAACTCGGGCTGACTTTTTAATGTTTCCAGATGACTTCTTTTAAAAACTCTATCTCTGTAAAAGGGGTCTTAAATATGCTCTTGATAGCTACATACATGATATTGTGCTATAAAGACTGAGGCTAAAGCTACATGTTCCAAACAAAAAGTTAGCATTCATATTATTTGATGATTCTTGTATTGCAGTGTAGCGCTAGTTAGTCCTAGTATTAAGTGTGATTAAAAAAAAAAGTAAGATTAGACTCTTATTATATTCTAACATTACCCTGTTTTGCTGCTTAGCTGAACATACTTGGTCTAGCAAGTCAGAGGTTAGATTTAGGCCTTATTGTTGTGTCAGTAGTAATGTATCGGATAGAACTGAGTGAAATGAGGAAGTAGATAAAGCCCTACCTGATCTAAAAATGTACCGTACAGTATATTCTGTCATGATACAAGTAATTCTGACCTTCATACTTGGAAGGAACAGACAATTGCAAACTGTAGTTATACTGCTGAGAAAAGCAGCATCATAATCATAATCCTGTACCCCCACTGCTATCCCTAGCCACTGTAGTGTGCTGCAGCCAGTTGGCACTTCTTTTTCTTATTTCCCTTAAATATAAAATATATCTTTATTTAGATTTTTGAATTACATCCAGATCTTATGACAGTTTGCCACTTTGAAATACATTTTACTTAATAATTATTTATTAACATATTGAAGAATAAATAACTCTTTGCACCACAAAACTCCAGTCTCAACATTATTCCTGATCTCATGTATAGTACACTGCAGCAAAAATTACCCAGCTTCTTACAATGCAAGAGCTGTTTCAGTAATGCTCAGAGCCAGCAAACTAATAATACCATCTGGCCACGTCAACACAAGTGTAGTTGAATCACTCAAAAACCAGACACAAACAGTGAATTGAACATGTTTCAAGAGGTCAACCACATTCTGAGCTCCAACACCTCTCTTTTTTTTTTCTTCTTTGGGAAAGAAGCCCAATCTGGCTTTCACATTCAAATTATCTTGAAAAAAAAAAAAAGGTCAAATCAAATTGTTTGAGTGACGTGAGTTATTGGAGAATGGGGAAAATTCAAATATTCTAAGATCTCTTCTTTGTCCAGCCTATTTCTCCTAGACATAACATCAGTATTTAACATCAATATCAGATTTTGACAATTTTCTCATATTTCTTACGTTCAGCTCCTGACAAATAGCCTTCCTCTTGTCTCAGCCTGATCCGAATTTAAGATCTTGAAATGCTCCTTTTTTTCTCTCACCGCACTGATCTTTATTTGTCTGAAATAATCCGCTGTTGAGATAACAGTAAGATCCAAAATAAAACTTGGCTGGCTTATAAATGAGCCTGCACTATATCAGAAATATGTCTGTGATCAAATTCAAGTCTCAACTGTGTATTTTACCTGTTCTCAGAGTTGTCTCACTTCTGTCAAAAGAGAGTCAAAACAGGATCTACATATAAACTTCAGTTTCTCATAGATTTGTCACAAACACATTTCAAATGCCTTCTAAACAAGATCATTATGTGTAGAGCAGATGCCCTGCTGGTGCTAGCAGGAGGGTCATTTATTTATATCATATTTATTGCTCCATATAGTTGTTAAGGAGGAAACTCTGAGAAACCTATGAGCACAGCAAAATAACTCTTCTTTTGCTCCTTATTTCTACTAAAGGGGCGGTTAGGAAAAGCAGGTCCGAATTCAGTAATCTCCTAATAAGATGATGTATTTATTATGAGACAAAGAAAAGACTATTGTGAGCAGCACAACTGTCCTCTGGGAATACCAGCATGAATCAGTTGGAAGGCAAATAATCCCAAATTTTACATCTTAGACATTAAGCTCACAGCATGGTGAAACCATTTGCACAACCGTGGAGAACAGAACTTTATTTTCCTAAGGGGAATAGCAATTTCCCTCTGACAAAATATCAGACTACAGCCCACGGTTACGGCTCCATTTCTTTTCTAAACACAGTGGTCACTTGATTTGCATTAATGTGCATGCGTTTGCTCTTGCTCCAGTTGGTCGCTGTGACTGATATTGTTATGGGATATTCACATAGCGGGAAGGAAAACTGAATTGCCTAATGTACTGTAGAGAACAAAATGTTTCATAAATGTATTTTTTGGCTTGATGAGACTGCCTCGGACGGTTGTGTACCTCCAATGTTTGGCCGAGCTTCGGCTCTATTCTCAGCAGACTAACTCCATTATCACTACAGCAATTTTCATCAAATAATAAGTGGTTATTTTACTGAGGAAAAACGATCAACGATAATATTGACTATTTGTTACCATCAAATTTCTTTAAGTGAGTCCACTTCTTAAACCACATACATTTCACTGAGATTACTGTGTAAATTGTTAGTAAATTCATATATTTTCCTCAACAGGCTGACATTTAATAACACCAGTTATACAATAACTTGAGAGTGAGAAAGAAAGAGGGACAGGGAGAAAAAACAAGGCACAATTGGAGAGCATGAACAGTGGGGCTGAGATATGATAGCCATTACAGAGATGGCAGCTTTGGCCAGGTCGAGGACATGGAGGTCATTCACAGTGGGACTTGGCCACACATACACTCTCACCTGCCAACCAGCCAAGGCAACTTCAATAGCTAGGAAACACATGGCTACAAAAGGCAAGAGGAGGGCTGTCCTTGGCTGCTGTGCATTCAACAATGTCATCTTCACAACAGACGATACATGTAACTCTGACTACAGTTGCTATGCTATTCACATTGGCTAAACCTTACATGAAACACTTTTCCCTCTCCATGACAAGCCTACAATGTAAGATCAAGCAGATGTGTTTCACATAGTCACACTGAACTGTGCCAGCTGACCACCAATCTGACATATTCAACTCGCTCTCTCCTTGATGACGTACCAATTGATATCCAGTGTTGGGCAAATGACTTAAAATATAATCAATTACTCATAGAATGTAAAAAGTAATTACATTACTTTACTAATTACTCAACCGCAAAAGTACTTAGTTACATCATTCATTACATTACTTATTCATACATGTAGAAATAAAAAACGAGACATTGTGTCTTAACAGCCTGCCTGTGGTTTGGAGGTGTTTAGTGACCATCAACAGCTAGCTTAACGTCAGCCCTGGTGACTGTAAGCATACAAAGTCCTGTCAGCATTGCTGCAAGGTTCATACCACCCTCTAACTCTGAAAAAACCCTCATTCCTGAAGGTAGGCTTACCAGTGGCTAACATTAGCAGGCTACGTAAGAAGACATTTGGAGTTACCAGGAGTTGCATTTTTACCAGTGTTGCCAACTTAGTGAATTTCTTACTAGAACTGCCAACTATTAGCATTTTCTTTTTTTCAAAAATGCACCTAGCGAGAAATCTAGCGAATTTTGCTAATGATATTCTCCCTTCACACTCTCTTGTCATTTTGAATTCTGACAATGCAGCTTTAGATGAGGATGTGGCTTCCCTTATTGACTGGCATTTTAAATGAAGCAATTTTGAATCATCCATGGCCCAGTGGAGTGTTAAACATGTAGTCTGCAATTAAGAGATGATAACAAATGCAGCATTAAAACTCTGGGGCATATTCTGTCAGTCCCTGATAAATAAAATGTTTAGATTGACTGTGGGGGATGCTTAGTAACTGTGCTTTCAACGAAAGCATAAGCAGGCAATTTCAACAAGAGAAATGCCACTGCCTGTGAGTGACAGAGCCATGTGTTAATATGATTCTAATGCACTGCAGAGGTATGGCAAAAAAATAACTAGATGGAATAAATTCATTTCAGGAAATGCTGAAAGAAATAAATCTACATCCCAAATGTCAAACAAGATATTGAAAGAAGGTGGAGTGTCAAAGGCAGCCTGACTTTTTCAACTACATCAAGGCACCTTGGGTGCGGTGGCCATTAATGTATTCCAAACACCAAGACAGTTTCTTAGAGCCCAGCTGTCCCTGGCTGCAACCCAACCGCCAATCATCTTGCAGAGACAGACTCATTCCAAAGTTGAGCCCAAGGCAGAGTTGAAGCAGAGTACAAACATGAAGGAGAACCCATATGGGAAAGGAACGAGGTGAAGGGAAAAAAACTAAATAAAATGTGGAGTCCGGGAAGTGAAAGATAGCCCCTGGTGGAGTTAAAGCTGTGTGTAAAATACCTCTGGCTTTCAGACATGTCTTTGATTTTGATTTATTTGATGACCTTAAAAACACAGTAGGAACAAATGAAAACATGAAGGATGCCTCAAGAATGAAGAGACATACTTTGTCTCACAGCTGCAACATAATATAAATTCATAAATACAGATCAGAAGTTACAACCTGGCAAGCAATATAATTCTGTCACAGACAGTATTTACAGTGCGTGTATAATACTGAAGAAATGCTATGACCTCCAATCCTAATAACTGTCAGTGTCTTATTGTCTGACTCTCACTTTCCATTGTAGCATGGCACATATGCAGTTTACAATCACAGTGGCAGATTTGCCACTTAAAATTCTTAGTCAATTTTGAATCAATATCTGATTTAAGACAAAAGTAGCCTTCTCACCTCTAACCTACCAAATGCCAATTTTGCCAACTGAAATGACAACTATCGCTGGCAGATTTTATCAGCTGTAGCTAGTTAGCTACTTAAATTAGCTCCATGCGTTGTTTGAAAACACTGGCTGACATTTTAATGTTTCCAGCCGACTAAAATAAAAATCTTGTAAAAGGTGTTTTAAAAATGCACTTGATGGCATATGGAAAAAATGTAAGATCAGACTATATTTTTTTCATTCTAACATAATCCTGTTTTGATGCTTAGCTTACATACTTGGACAAGCAAGAGAGGTTAGATTTTGTTTTGCTCATGTGGTTTTGTTTTTGGAAAGGCTAAAAAAAGATACCACCCTCCAAACTCTTTAGATACTGAATATCTGCCTCAGTACAGCCCCATGCAAACCGTTCTTAAGTGTGTGGAGAAATCCAAAGCTTGACAGGCCTGTCGACCCTAGTTATGATTGCTAAGCTATGATTGGGGGAGGGGTTTGGTGAACAGTCAATTCATAATTAACAGTAATAAACATACAGCATCTTGTAGAGGGTAGTTAGCAGAACAGCTGGTGAGGGTCCTCCCTGCATTTCATAACACTTTTCTTGTAGAGGCAATATTCACAGAAAAGAGAGGTGTCAGTATGTTTTGTACAAAGTGCTCCTTCTCCCATGGGCTCCACTCCTGCATTTGTCTTGTAAGACTTTGGTTTCAATGATACTGACCCTCACAGTCCCTTTCTCAGTGCAGCAACTGTGGAATAGAGAAGGAGTCGAGGTGGGAAAATTGTCCTTGAAACAAGTAACAATGGCTTCAAGTGGAATGTGACACATGTCTCCAGGGTCTGACAATATTAATCTATCTGCCAATCACCACAGGCACTCAGTCCACTCCAGCACCCCCAGAGTGTGTATTAATTAAGGTGCTGTCGCACTAAACGAAGAAGTATTTGGTGCATAACAAGACAGTATCTCTAAAGTCATTATCCTGGACACTACGTGGGTAGCAGAACACTTTTATGTTATTACTCAAGTGACATTTTTTCCAACATTTTCTTTGGTTACATTTTTATGAATTCTACTGCTGATTTTTTCTTTTTCTTTTTTTAGCTTAATTCATCACTTTAACATAGTTTTTGTCTACAGTGTCAAAAACTAGTTATGCTTTTTCAAAGGGAGCATGTAGGAAACATGTAGAATCCAACATTTCTGTCAAATCAAGCCTCTGATCTAAAGAGGGGATGGGAGTGAAGGACATTGTGTGCACCAGCTGACCGTGTTTCCACAGCTCAGCTATATAAAGAACGTGGTAATGTGACTCAATGACAGGGACTTGGCAAAAAATGAGGCTACCTTCCTCAAGGGTCCCTGTCCGTTTTAGACGATAATTGAAAATAATGTAAAAATAGTCGTGTGCTACGGACATGGGTTAACTCTCTGAGGACAAGGTCAAACCCTCTCCCTTTACTTTAATTTCCACATGATTAATTACACACCCGAAGTTGGTTGGGAAGCGTGTTTTACAAGTTCTGTAGGATGTTCTACACTGATTTTTTAAGCTAATTTGATTAAACCATGCTGGGAGACTGGCTCTGAGGGTGGAGGAAATGAGATGTACATATGTAATACAAGACAAATGCAAACACAGATCTGCTTCATTCATATATTGCAGTGCGGTTGCCGTTTCTTTTCTCTGCTTCACACAAATTGACACAATAGCTTTAAATCTGATCATTTCAAAGCTGATTGTTCTCCAGAGAAGGATAATAGACAGACAGACTGTGAAATCAAAATGTTCACACCAATCAACTGTCACATTTCGAGTACATCACATGCAGGGTTTTGTTGCTATGGACACTGCTGGTATGAGGAGCACCAGTGACATAAATCAAATCTCAAGACAGAAGCACCGTTTGATCTCATATAATTGCTCTGACTCTTGACTCCCAGATATTTTCACCCAGTAAAATAATTTCATTTTTATCAACAATCAATCAGGAAATAAATGACATTCTTAGATTATAATGAGTGTTTCAGCCCTTAATCTTTTTAGAAATCCGTGATACGGCCAGCGTAATCCCACTTTGATTTTCTGACTGATCAGAGGAACATGATTCTAATCTAGAGGTCCAATAGGATTATTTAAATAATGAGCATGATTACACAACAACACAAGGCTGAACCCGTACTGTTAATTCAATCACTACATGTAAAACCTGACACATTTACCCTCAGTAATGGCTTTGAATCAAGATAATTAATTCCCCTACAATGCATTTTGACACTGAAATGCAGCTAATATGCTAAATTAGTAGCTTTACCTAGATCTGTAATGCATTTTTGTTGTTTTAAACTACTTAATTGATACCAGAGCTACATAACAACACTCACATAGATATCATCAATATGCGATATAAGCAAGATAAATCAAGCGCATGCAGCACTTGCATAGAAACATAAAGCACTTATAGCTAAAAGATACAATGCAAATGGATCCTCTTATTTGAAATAAATAAATTCCTATCTTTGAATGGAAAAAAAGCATTGACCACAGCATCGACAAATATGAAAATAGCAAAAGACTGAACATTATACTTTTCAATATAGTTCAAAATACATAACATTGAATAAAAATATGTATTAGTATGGACTGAGTCTGTGATTGACATGAGGTGTTATTCATGTCCTTTCCAGGTCTCCAAAGCATTTACTCAGCAACACTTCAAAAGCTTCCACAACACACAGAGTGGGTGCATGATTAATGTCATTTACTGCTAACCACCCTTACTTACTAATGTACGCACTGTAATGCACTCTAACTCTCAACTCTCTTGGGCTTTCAAATGCTTTCAAGTTGTTGTATTTGATTTCAGTAGGATTTTTAATGCATCTACTTTCCAGTGGCAACTTGCAAATGCCTTAGCCCTCATTGCCTCGCATTAACGCTTGCTCTAAAGCTGTTGCGAGCCTGATTGAGCAGTTCGTCTT